>NC_137786.1:34529370-35729370 GCF_963383645.1 Muscardinus avellanarius | reverse complement strand
GCTCTGGGGACATCAGATGCAGCCAGAGCTGGAGTGTTGGCAGGACTGTGAGCTGGTTGTTAGATGGAAATGGAACCTTATCACACATGGTAGCATTAAAGGATCCTCAATGGTAGTGAACTGCTAGCCCTTCATGAGCTGACTTATTGCTAATGTTTATAGAGAAAAAAGATAGCTAGGGGGTCAGGTCAAGCATAGAGGGAAGGGTGGGAAGCACACCTTGAGAGCTGGAATCACAGAAAGGGTGGGATATAATCTAAATAGGTCATTGGTTGAAACAGAGCCTCCTTCCTTTTCCTTCCTCCGTCCCTTAAACCCTCCCTTTCCCTTCCTTTCCTTCTTCTTTCCCTTCCTCCCTTCTTTCATATTTGTGTTGTCTATGTGTTCTGGGAAACTATGATTACATAATTTCTATTTTTACCTAAACTGGTTCTGTCTCTATAGTGTTGAACCTGGGATTATTCTTTTTTTAATTTTTTTTTATTGGTGGGCTTATTCTAATAGAAACAACACTAATATAAGAGCAAACCTTCATCCACATTCAAAATTTTAAACTTTTGTTGTATTTTTCCAAAAGATCTAGAGCAGTAATAAAGCACGGCTGGGGATGGAACAGGTGTTAACAAAATCTACTTTTAAAAATGATGCTGTTATTTGGGAGGCTGAGGAAGGAGGATCATCTGAGCCCAAGAGTTGAAGGCCAGCCTGGGCAATTGGCAGAGATGTTGTTTCTTTAAAAAAAAAAAAAAATACTTTTGAGTGTTGGGAGCTTTTTTTTTTTTTTTTTTTTTTAAGTTAAGCAAAGTAGAAGTGGCTGACTGAGACTCAAGAGAATAATCATGTGACCAGAGTGAAAAGAAACCCACAAGTCATTAGTCATCTAGTGGATATTATATAAATCACCCGAAAAGACTGCCTGCGTATTGTTAAAGGACTTTCTATTTTTTCCTCAGAGCAAGACTAGACCTATCTTCGGTCGGTTTGCATACTTTCCTACTTCCTGTTGTTTGGGTGTCTGCATGGACAGAGTAAGAGGCATGCTGCAGCCTGGTCTAACGCGAAATCACCAGCTATAGGCGTACTTTGAGCACAGGCGTCATGGGTCCCCTGAAGGGGAGAGGAAGCCGCAAAGCGCATGAGAATGTGACAGGGTAGGTCACTGCGGCTCTCCTGGGGACAGAGCTTACCTTCATGCTGCTACAAGTACGAGGAGGATGCGGGAAGGAGACGCATCATCTTGGAAGACAAAGGGCAGACGTCTCTTCTCCCAACAGAGACAGCTCATGCAGTCATACGTGGGGGACAGTGTGGGGGTGGAAAGAAGCTTCCTCCAGGGATCAGCTGCATAGTGTTTCAGTTTTTACCATTTGACAGCTCTTTATTTGAAAACAAAGCAATTAACAAACTTCCGTATGAAAAGCATGAAATCTTTAGTAAGCCTCATGTCAAAATGAGCTTATTTCAATATAAAGTACATGACGTTTTAAAAAGGGTGGGTGGCAACCTGCAGAAAATAAATAGCCTTCTAATAAGGATGTCTTAAATTCTCTTCTTTATTCCTTTTAGTGCTTGCAATTTGCTAGGCTTTGGGTGTATTTTTTTTTTTTTTTGCAGTACTGGGGATGGAACCCACAGGCATTCAACCTCTGACCTGTACACCCCCAGACCTGCTTTTTTTTATTTTTTATTTTGAAACAGGGTCTCACTAAGTTGCAGAGGGCCTCACTAAGTAGCTGCGGTTGTCTATGAATCATGATCCTCCTGTCTCAGCCTCCCAAATGCTTGGATTACAAGTGTACACCACCACGCCTGGCTCTTGGGTGTCTTAAATATGTTTCATGGGGAACTTTACTCAGAGGCACCGCAAGTTTACAAAGGAGGAAGTTAACAAAAAGGGCACTTTGTCTTTTCCCCACAAAGTCTTACTTATGCTACTTAGGTGCTTCTTGCTAGTTTCTCACCCATCAGGTGCGGATGTGCCTTCCTGTTCTCTGTGGCTTCTCTTCTCTAGAAGGCTGACTCTTCTTCTCATCTGTGACTCCACGCTTCCAGAGCTCATCTTTGGTAAAAATCTAAGTCTGCAGACTGATTTAGGGCCCAATGCATGAAAGAAACCAGTAATAGAAGACCCATCATTATTTGCACTCACAACCAAAGCATTGAATTCATATGATTAAATGGTGTTAACCATTTACTTGTTTGTTAACTTTTTTGAGTCTTACCTGCTCTAGGCCCATTGGATCAAAATTGAGAAAAAAGTAAATTCAAATTCAGAAGTAAGAGTTGTGTGCAGCCCGTGATTCCTCTAGCGTTTGCCTTGTCTGAGCTGCTTGTGCACTGCAACGGCAGGGGTGGCCTGTGAAACTGAAACATTTACTATTAGACCTTCCATGGAAAATATATGAACCTTTCATTTAAATCAGCTTTTAAATTTACATATTAACTTCCAGTGTCCCATAGACAGTAAGATTTTCCAGGGCAGAAATTATATTTTTCTTCTTATTATAACCTCAGTGGTTAACAAAGTAACTGATGTGTTATAGTTATTCAGTATTTATCACAGGATTTACAACCACTCAGATTACACACAACTTTTAAAATGATATCTAATATATAACTCCTTTTTAAGAAAGACTTTCCAACAACCAAGAGATTTGTATCTTTTCTCTTTAACTTTTCTTTTCCTTGTAGACATATGAAAGAGCATACATACTTGTAATTTACTTTTTTAAGCAATTGCTAAAATTTGGTGTGTATCAATTTTTTCATAATTGAGGACTTTAGAAAATTTTTGTTGTACTGAAGATGAAACTCAGAGACACTCTACCTCCGAGATATACTCAAAGCATTATTATTATTAATTATTATTATTAATTTATTATTATTAATTTTGTTTTAAAGCAGAGTCTCGCTAGGTTGCTGAGAGTCTCACTATGCTGTTGAGGCTGATCTTAAACCTGCAATTCTTTTGTCTCAGCCTTCCAAGTACTGGGATTACAAGGCATGTGCCATCATACCCAGCATAATTGGAGATTTTGCCTTTAAAATTATATGCTCTTTTCAGAGGTTGTATATTGTTACCTACTATTGCATGCAAACTACCAAACACCTGGTGATTAAAACTAAACCAATGTATTATATGACATACTTTGTTGATTAGGATCAGACGGGACTTAGCTGGGTGATTCTTCTGTGCCATGTGGTGCCCCCTGGAATCACTCTGTGCTCTTCAGCTGGTGTTTGGGATGCTCTGGCAAACCCCAGGCCGATGCACTGGGTACCCAGCTGGCTCTCCCCTCTTCCCATGTCATCTCTGGGATTCTCCATGTGGTCTCTGCAGCAGGCAATGAGCCTTCTCTCATGGCAAATCAGAGCTCCCAGAGACAAAGTAGAAACTGCCAGTTCTCTTTAGTGTTCAGCCCCACAGCTGTCTGGTATCATTTCTGACACATTTTATTTATCAGAACAATTACCAGAGAAATCACATTCAAAGGGAGGGAAATAGATCTCAGCTCTTCAAAGGAAGAGTATCAGAATATTCTTTGATCTGCCATTGGCTGCTTCTGGTTTGATTGTGTGTTGGGGGGGTGATGTTGTGGGGGGAGACTGGGTTTGAATACAGAGGCGTTCTACCTCTGAGTTTATACCTCCAGTCCTATTTTATTTTGCAGGGTTTTTTTTTTTTTGGTGGTACTGGGGTTCCTGAAAACCCTTCTACCTCTGGGCTACACTTCCAGACACCTATTTTTATAAATATTTTTATTTGGAAACAGGTTCTCTTAAGCCAGAGAGGCTGGCTTCGAACCTGCGCAATCCTCCTGTCTCCGCCTCTCAAGCTCAGGGATTACAAGCATGCACCACCATGCCCGGCTATTTTGTAGTTTTGAACTAGAGTCTTACTAAGTTGGGGAAGGCCTCATTAAGTTGATGAGGCTGGCTTTCAACCTGCAATCCTCCTGTCTCAGCCTCCTAAGTCCTGGGGTGATAGGCATGTGCCACACCACCACACCTGTCTCTACCTTTATTTTTACTCACTAATTCTAGCTGAGTAGAACATCCTCACCCTGATCCTCATAGCACGCTATTCCGCTTTGACTGCCTTTCATGTACTCATCTCTGACAGGCTCTGGAATTGTCTGGTACCTAGTCAAGGAGAGGCACCAAATCAGGCCAGGTCATGAGGGAATGGCCAAAGTACACTGGACTCTTATTTCAAAAAGTGATTCACCTTTAAACAATCTACCCCACCTCCTAAAATACTTGAAAGAAGAACTAGGATGTCTGTGGGCCTATTCTGAATCCCAGCTGTGCGGGAGGAAAGTCCTGGGTTACATCCCATATATCCAATGGCATCTTAAATCATACAAGTTGTAAGATATGCTGGTTTCTTTTTATCATTCACTGGAAAGAAAAATCAATACCATCCCTCACTGGACAGAAATAAAAAGCCAAAGAATACACAAGCCAGTATAATGTCAGCTTAGCGCCTAATTTTTCTTTTCTCTACTTTTCTCTTCCAGGGCATATTGCTAGAGTACTGCTATTTTGTCTTGTAAAGAAATAAGAAATAGTTTCCTAAAGATGCCTTTGATTAGGATAATTAATTGTCCTGAAGATTGGAAACTAGACTAATAAAAAAATCTGCCTTCTGTATATAATTTTATAAATGAGTAAGATGATTTCTGTATTTTCTTCAACAGAAATAATTTTTGGAAATTTTTCTTATATTACAGGAAAATATCATTGCTTATAATAATGTAGAATAAGAACATATAGAATAATCATATAAAATATGACTATAAAATGCATTAAAATTCTATGGAAACTGAAGACATTCCAGTTAGTGTTAATGTATTTCTCCATCAACCAGGGCAATCCTTCTGCTAGGTTTTGATAACCAGTGAGGTCAGAGGGTAATGCCGGTATGTGGATGGACCAGATAGAGGAATCTTCTAGACCCCCTCCTCTGCTGTGGCTCTGGCTTGATAACTCTATTTCCTTTTCTCATGGCTCTAGACCACGGCTTGCCAGAGCAGCTGCTTCTTCTCCTTGCCATGCAACATATTTGCTTTTTCCCTCCTCAGCTGATGGTAGTCTCTCTGCAGATTTCCTCTAGTGGTGAGAGCTGTTAGTAACTGAAGCTTTTGTGGCTAACATCCAGCAGCCTGAGCCCATTGTCACTGTGGGAGAGAGGCCCCAGCACTTCCTTGTTCTTTCAAAAGTCACTTAAGGTTGTGACTTGGTGGTAAATTTTCTACAGCCAACTAGAAAGCCTTGGAGTTTTGACAAAGAGAAGGGTCTGTCCTTGTGATCAAAACAGGGCCCTATATTTTTCTTGTTTTGCCCCACCCCCTTTTTTGATGCAGAGATGCATCAGAGAGAGGACTGTCATAATGAGATTGTCATAATGAAACATAATGAGACAGTTACTAAAAGTTGAGGCCAGTACTGGAAAACTGGTCTGTGGTTCCTGTCTTTGTTTTTGTTGGTGATGTGCGTGCGTGCATGTCTGTTTTGAGAACTTTGAACGTGCAGTTGAGTTTGTACTTTTTGTGGTCTGTTTGGGCTCAGACCAACTTGCAACCTCATGAAGAGTCCTTTTATTGGCTACAGTGAACTCTGCTCCACCATTATCAGATACATAAATGGAGATAGCACCAACCTTTGAACAGTGCTTTATAAGATAGTGAAGAACTAAGCCACTAGTAACTTTTCTTCAGAAACCTGAAATACATCTGTGGTAAGACCCTGTCAAGAGAGGAGTTTGGTGTTTGTTGAAGCAGTTTTCTATGAAGCAATTTCCCTCTTTCTCTCAATGGCAGAGTTGATAGTTTTAGGGTACCCTCTTGACATCTGTTTTACATAGTTCTTAAGTTCTATTTTTCTTAAAAATATCCTAGTTCTTGCAGCTGGTGGATTATCTTCATTAGCTCACTGCTATTACTGTCCTTTATTTAGCAGATTTTGGAAATCCCCCTTACATTCTTTCTCTCCAAATCTGTCTCTGGTTGCCCGCCTACAATATTTTTTCTTAACTGGCCAGCCTTCTCTGACTTATTTTAGCATATGCTACACTTCATATTTTGACATAGTAGCACAGTGTACAGTTTGAAAAGAAGCTTGCCAGTGAAACAGTGGCTGCAAGTTGCCTCAAATTAAAAAAAAATCTTTTGATATGGGAAGAAGGCTCTGGAGAGCTTTTGTTTCTACCCTGAAGGGTTATGGGTTTGGGAACTAAGGGAAAGTGTGTGGGCATCACTGGGGAATTTTATCCTTGTTCATCAGGGCTTACAGGATAGTTTTAAGGTATCAGCCCCCTTAAGAGACAAATAATGCCCTTGATTATTTTGAGAGTCTAAGTAGATAATATTACCCTTGCTTTTCCTTTTGCTTCCTTTGGTGTCTATTCCCCATAGTTGGCCCAGTCTCTCAAAACTGTCTGCTAGTAGCCAAGAACGTTCTGATAAGGTCTTAGATGACAGACCTGACTAGGGTGTTTTTCAGGATAATCAAATGACACCCACAGACTTACATACAGGGTCAAAGGCTGATCCTCTTCCGGTGTATTTCCTTGTCTCATTTAGGATTGCAATTTCTTGAATCACAGGCAGACAACCCACACTGTCTTAATTCAAAGCTCTTCAGAAGATGAAAATAAGTACTTTTTCTTTTAGCTTATGGAAATGATTGTCTCTGATCTGCCCAGTAGACACATGTGATAGCTCATGATGAAATGCAAGGAATGATTTTTGATGAACCTGACCTAAAAATCTAAACATAGTCCAACCTGCTTAAGTTCAGCCTACTGGTTTCTTTTTATGGCTTAAAGTCATTCATAGCCTTTTGGCTTTGTTCTAGAGAAGATTTAGAAAGTTCAAGCACAAAAACAGAGTTAAAAACATTTCCTTGTCATTGTGGAATGCTTAAACATTACAATTCATATTATTTAAAATTGTTCATCATATTCCTTTTTTTTTTTTTTGGTGGTATTGGGGTTCCTGGAAATCCTTCTACTTCCGGGCTACACTCCCAGACCTACTTTTATACTTTTTTATTTGGAAACAGGGTCCCTTAAGCCAGCGCAGCTGGCTTCAAACCTGCGTGATCCTCCTGTCTCCGCCTCCCAAGCACGGGGATTACAAGCGTGCATCACCATGTCCGGCTTTATTCATCATATTCTACCAAATTTCAAAAAGAATCTGAAGCCAAATACAAAATAATATCAAAATATCTCATGTTGACCCCACTGTCCTGAGGTCTTTCTTGCACACACACACACACAAAAACCAAGATGGATTTTGTCCAGAAAATTTCTTTTACATGATAAATAATGAATACTTTCTTCTTGTATGAAAATCCTACCAATTCTATTCAGGTGGGAAAACCAAGTGTCCTCTATTTACATTGCCTCATCAGTTGTGTGTGTGTGTGTGTGTGTGTGTGTGTGTGTGTGTGTGTGTTTCAGACTTCTAAATAGAGAATTTTAAATTTTGCTTCTTCTCTAGGCTCACAGAGCTATATAGAACAAGGGTTTCTTGGTCCTCATTCCAGCCCTTTCATTCTTTCTAGCTCTTGGCTTTTGAACAGATGGAATGAGTATCAGTGTTAGTCTCTTACATCAATTTTTTTCTTGTGGTGTCCTATGTTTTGTAGTTGCTTATAATTCCTTAAATTAATTAATTTTTGTTGGCTAATTTTAAACTGGCAAACTTAAGCTGTAAATCTAAAGTTGAAATTTATGATTTTGTTACCTTCTAAATGTTTCTCTTATGATACAGCGAACCCCTCAAACTACAGCTTCTAATCCATGCAATATACGTTTTAATTGACACAGGGATTCAAGCATGTTAAGTTTCAGTACTGATGGCCCTGAGAGCGACATTAAACATCTCTGCTTTCTCCACTAATGAGCTAAAATTCAGTAAGAAATGGGCACCAGTGAGAAAGACTTGAAGAAATGCAAAGAAATGGCAGTGGTCACTGCAGAAGTGAGATGAGGAGGTGCTGCTCACAGCAGTTCATGGGCTTCCAGGGAATGAGGAGTCATTGGAAAGCATACTTGTGGGGAAAGGGGTGTGAGAAGAGCCCTGTGGGACAGACAGTCCCAAAGTCTGCCACAGATATTTCTCAATGTCAAAACCTTTTGAGTCTTTCTTCCAGAGAGTTTTCTGTAGACTCTAGAGATTTCCTGTCCCTGCACAGATCAAATGACAAGTGATTAAAAGGCAATACCTTGTAGTGACTCACACAACTGAGGGTTGGAGAATATCCCACTTCCTTGTCTTTTACTAGGGAAGTTCTAAATTGTACTCCATCAGACTCCAGAAAATCTCTAGTATGATTGAAATCTAATTGCTTAAAGAGTGACAAACTTAACTCACATTTTGAAGGTATCTCAGTTTTATCATCAAAAATTCTGTGTCTTGGGACACCCCTCAACCCCACACAATTTAGGAGAATCGATTACCTGACCAGTAGAGGTAAATGCTACTCACATGGTTTTCCTTTTTCATTCCCCAATCCCTTTCAGTGATTCTTGGGATTAGCTTCAAAATAAACTTTGCATTCACATTTTTTTAAATACCTGCTTTCTGGGGAATCCAAGTAAAGTAAGTTTATATTGTCTATACTTGTAAGGGAATAGGGAAATTAGCAAACTCAGAAATTGTGTGGTAGGAACATACATTTTTACAGCCCTTTGAAAGATATTTTAAAATTTCATTTTACTATTTAATGTAATTTATTTTTTTGTAGTGCTATAAGTAGAACCCAGGGCCTTGCACATGCTAGGCAAGCACTCTATGGTTGAGCTATGCTTCCATCCCTGTCCTTTGATGAATTTTTAAAGAGGCCACCAACATTTTAAAAACACATGTAACTTTGAGCCAGAAATTTCTCCTCTAAAATTTTCTCCTGTATTAATGCTCAAAGAAGCACAAAGTTATAAACTGAGAAAGTTTTCTGTGCAGTACTATATGAAGAAAATGTTTGAAATATCTGCCTAGATACCGGTCAAAATATCTGACAATAGGGGAACAATTAAGTAAACTAGAGCAGGAACACTCTATGAAACACTATGAAGTTACTATAAGAGCATGAGGTTGTTTCATATTTACTGATAAGGAAAGAAGTTTATGATATAACAGTAAGCAATAAATAGAGACTAAAAAGACATGAATATCATATTCTATATCTACTGTTTTTGTCTTTCTTTCTGGAAACACATACACATATACTCACACAAATACACAAACTATTACCATAGGGGAGGGAGATGGCTTAGCGGTGAATCTGAGAAGAGGTTATGAAGGGAATTGTTTCTATTATTTTGTCATTACTATACATATAATTATAATACCTTTAAAATAAAAATATTTATTTGGAAATGAACATATTTTAATTTCTTTACCATTAAATTTTTCTGAAATTCAACAATCAGTATTGGCATCCAGAGAACCAAGGGGACTTAACTTCATGTTCTTCTTACATTTCACATATAGCAGTCCAAAATCTGCATTGCAAACACATTTATGCACATAAATCATCTAAAAAAGTAATTGAGAGAGGTTATCTGTTGACACCATGATCACTTGCTCTTTGAAGGAGAAAGGCCACATGGATAGAAAATGTATTTCAAACACTTATTGCAGTTTTACTAAAGCTATAATTACAAGAGCAAGCAGGAAATTAAAATCAACTATAAATGTCTACCTAAACTTCCTATATTTGAAACATTTCTTTGTTCAGGAAATTAAATGATGTTGAATAACAAAGACCTGTAATGTTTCAAGTGTTTGAGGGGGAACATGACATTAATGTAAGGAAAGACAGTGGCAAAATATGCTGTTGTCAGGAAGATGGAACAGATTTTTAAAAAATGCAGTGAAAAACTAATATCCAGGAAGAGCCAACCTATTATTATTTGTGCTTTATTGTTGAGAGTGTGTTTTCCACACAATTTCTATAAATTCAGATAATGTTGAGAGATTATCTTCTGGCCAGGTCCAAGGAGTCTAACAATGCATTGAGAAATATATGGGGTTGGTTGTGAGAACTTAGATCTTGCTTGGCTGTGTGATTTATGAACATAGTACCCTGGGCCTTAACTCTTCAAAGACTGGGAATAATCATATAACTATAAGTTGCTCTGAGAACATGTATTCTAAATCATTTGGTTTTTGTCATTATTCCACTTCTATTTTTAATACTTGTATTGGGATGAATCATAGTACATGAGTAAAAGGTGAAAAAGATTTCAATAATATCATTATGAAAAACTACACTTAATAACCACTTACCTGATCAGTGTGCCTAATAGATACTTACAGAAACTCAAAGGGAAGAAATAAATTGACATTGTCAAGCAGCAGTAAATATTTCCTATTAAATATTTCTGCTTAATATCTAGAGTCCACTCATTTAGCAGGTATTTATTAGGTGAAATATGCTTCATGTGCTTTTTTAGATGCTATGATACAGTATCAAGAAAAAAAAGGCTTCTTAGAATATAGTGCAAATGGGAGACATTGAAAAAAATCTATAATACTAAGTGGAATGCCAATAGTTTTTAAGGGAAATTGAAACTGGAAGTCCACAGTCACCTATCACTAGCCAGGCTCTCTTCCCAGGCTGCCTTTACCCTCTTTTCATCCAGCACCAACTAAAGGTGGAGATATTTGAAGAGCTCTGCTTACTCTTAGGTAGCTCCTTATAAGGTACTGTGAATGAATGGCAATGTGAAAATCCTCCCAACTCCCAACTGTGGGACTCAAATATGCTGCTTCCATGTTTTAAATTTCTATCATTAGGATTATGGCTCAGTTTGAGATGTGGAGAACACTTTTCAGAATACTTTTGTTGGGACATTGTAATTATATCATGATGAGGTTTGTCATTAATCCAACTGCTATCACCAATTTTATAAATGTGTGTAAGAGTTACCTCAGATAAAGAAGTAGAGACTTCACTGGAGTGATGGAGGGAGTTTAGGGGAGAGTGGAGGGAAAATAGAGACATAACAAAGGTAACAGTTTAAATAATGCTATGTACATATGCAAAGTTATCAATACCAATCTCAATACCATATACGGCAAAGGGCAGGAGAAGGGCGGGATCCTGAGAGAAATACACCAAATGTTGTATGCATGTCTATTCCTATTACTCTATACCTCATCAGAGAGATAAATGTGACCAAGCTGGTCTGATTGTTGTGAGATTATAGTTGGCTTCCATGATTTAAGAACTGGGAGATGGGACTTCAGGGTACATGTATTAAAATAATGGTCCCCATTGCAGGAAGGTTCAAAGATGGAGCATCACTAGAGGAGGTGGACCACTGGTGACATGGTCTTGGGAACTATATATCTTCCTGATTCCCTCCTCTTCCACACCCTACTGCCATGTCTGCCTTGAAGCCAGCTGACCATGGACTGAAACTCTGAAACCATGAACTGAAATAAACCTTTCTTGTTCTATGTTGTTCTTATCAGGTATGTTGGTAATAGTGATGAAAAAGCTAATTAATACAGGGCCCTAAAGTCTAAACTAAACAAAGCAAACACCCTTCCCCCACCCCCACCCCCAAAATAAAACCTTATAAAGCTTTTTATTTGCAACCAAAAATGTTAAGTTGCATTATCAAAATATCTTCATTTATTCATTTGTCCAGAGCTAAAAAGGCCATGTTTATTTATTTGATTCTCAGAGACTGTAATACTGACCCAAAACCTTTAGTTACTCAATATTATTTGGCATTCTGCCATATTACATCAAGTTTGCTGCATATTTCTGTGTTGGTTCTGTCTAGGTACTCTCTTTTGGGGTTAAAATTAATTGAGAATAAATAGACCTAATCTACTTTCTAGGGTACCTTCTAAGGTGCCCTAAGTCCTGTGTAGGAGAGTGCTTATCTGTAGTAAAGCCATGACTAATTTCCTTAGTGGAAGGCTCAGTGCACTTTGGATTTAAGATGTCATTAATTCATTAATTAATAAACTCATTCATTCATAGTCTACCTTCTTTCCATTGATTTGAGATGAGTGTTTTCCTTTCCTTAGGCATATATTTTCTGCTTGGCCAAGATTAAATTATTGCTTATATTTCTTTTTCAACCCATGAAGCTCAGATTTAGTCTGTTAAAACAATGTTTACATTTCCTGTTCAGGTGTGTTCATTCAAGTCACCCCTCCATGCCACTCTGGCATGGGGCTGTATTTCTATTTTATGTATTTCTATCCTTCTAATAAACTTCTTTAAATCTTCAAAAAATTAAATTTCCTGTTCAATTTTTCCTCCTAAATCAGCCCTTTATGATTATACATTTAGCTTTTGCCTAACAGTGAGAGCTTTGTGATATGTACTCTGGCTAAACATGAATGTTTTTATTTTATTTCCTTATCTACCCATTGTTTTCAAAACAACATTGGTCTAAAATTTCTACCTTAAGTTCTAAACTCTGTAATATATAAAAATAACATTTATTTTGGAATTCTTGGTGCTTCCAACTATACTTGGCAGATGCTTAATAAATATTTGTTGACTTGATGTGTGAATTTAAGGTGGATTAAAAGGTCAAGTTCTTCAGGTGAAAAACTTCCTAATCAACTATAGTGATAATGTTCCAATTACTCAGTGTTTTGCGCTGGTTGGAGGTCTACCATGGTGCTGCATTCCATATATTGTTTTACAATGTTGATTTGTACAGGCTTGTACTCTGCAGTGGAGTCTGAGTGGAAATGTTTGGCAAATAGGAGGGATCTTAATTTACTCTGAATGATTCAAACATGTTTCCATAACAACTATTTTATTTGCTTCCTTGGTTTATTTTTAGTAATTTTTTTTGGGCCTTAATCAGAGACCAGACTGTTAAATCTTGCATACTTGAGTTTTTATACAGCTTCTTTCTCAGTGAATACTGTTTGGTCATTTGCCTGTACAAGTGGGAGAAGCAACTTTATAATTATCTACACATAAGTACATTGGCCAATTTTGATTATGTATTTAGGAAGTGTTACTGCTGATAATCAAACTCAATCCCATGGATTTAACTTTTTCTGATGCTTTTGAACAGCAATATTCAGGAGGAAATTCAGCCAAAATAGTTGGCTAACATGTTTAACAAGTTTAATTCAAATATGTAATTTACAGGTATAATCTAAAGAGATAAAATTAATATGGTAACATTGAAAAAATGTTATAGCTCTAATTCATCAACTTATCTTTCCTTGATTAGGATCTCCATATGGTTATATGATGGGACTTAGTGTTCTTTCAATGATAAGTAGGATTTATTTGTCTGTTTATTCTTGTAGATGACAGAAATATCTTATCAGCAGCTACTGAGATCTATAGAAGGCACCCAGACCCATCCCAGACATTATCTCAATTGTCTTCTACTTCTTCATGCTAACCTCATCCTCAATAAAAAGTTTGGATTGTTTCTCAAATAAGTTTCCATGCTGGGTGAAGTGGAAAGAATGTTGGCTTGGGAATCTGTGATGTGACTTTTGAGAAAAGCGATTAATCTCAGTTCTTTACTTTCTTACCTGTGAAGATAAAATAAAGGTTTAACCAAGAGACCTCTCATGATGCTTGGAGCACAGACGTGCTATGAGTTAAGTGTGCTTTATTTATATCTCTAAGTTTGGAAAGATATTATCTTCTTAAGCAGTGGAAAAATTAGTTCTCTTTATGTAACAAAAGTGAACCTGGGGCTACAGATTGCTTTCAGTCCAATCAGGAAACCCTGGACACTGGGTGCTGGAGGCATAAAGGGTAAAGCTTCTAATAATGGTGTGATGGCCATAAAGCTGTGAATGACCAATTACTAAGGGCCAGGCAATACACAGTGTTCAGATATTATCTTTATTCTCATTTCAGTCCTTTGGGGTAGATCTTACCAGTGAAAATTGAAGTCTAGAGTTTAATACCTTGTCAAAGACCATGAACCTGGTAATAGTCCAAACCAGGATTCAAATCTAGGTTCTGCTTGAATCTAACAGCCAGCCTTGACCTCTGGAGCTCCACTGCCACTATTTGCAAAATTAACTCTCCTTCAGTTAAGGCATGTTGTTGTAGGTGCACTGTGTTTCAGGCATTGCTTCAGAATAGATGCCTGGGCTATTTCAGAGGACAAAGAGAAGGCTTTTCTTCAGAAATCCCATTCTAGCAAGAGGGCTTATCCCATCAGTAGACATAGTAAATAAATAAGTTTATAATAGTTAGCTTTACATTGCAATCACAAAGTAGCTGACATAGACAACTTAAAAGAAGAAAACATTTATTTTGGTTCCTAGTTTCAGAGGTTTTTCAGTCCATGGTTAGGTGGCCTTTGCTTTGGGTCTAAGTTGGGGCAAAACATCATGGCAAAAGGATATGGCAGAGAAAGTTTCTTACTTTTTGGCAGCCCAAAAGAGAGAGAGGGAGAGAGAAAGGGCCAGTGACAAGAAATACCCTTGCTAAATATACCCCCAGTGATGTACTTTCTTCAACAAGGCCTCACACCCTAATGTTTCCACCACTTTCACTAATGTTATCAAATTACCAATCAGTCTATAGTCTAATCCACTGGTGAAATGGAAGCCTGAATGACCTGGTCTTTTTCCCACGGCTCCAACTCTTTCTGAATATCACTGCATTGGGAACCAAACCTTCAACACATGAGGTTTTGGAGGATATTCCAGATCCAAACTATAACATGGCTATGTGGTAGTATAGCAGGTGCTAAATGCTGTGGAAAAAGAAAAAGGAAAGTTGGGTGAAAGGAGTTGGGATGGTACGTGAATGGAGTGGGGTGGGCTGTGATTTTCAGTTGAGTCGTTGCAGCCATTATTGGGATGGTAAGTTTTGATAAAGAATTTAAGCAAGCTGAGCGTGGTGACTCATGCTTGTAATTCCAGCATGTGGGAAGTTGAGACAGGAGGATCGCAGTTTGCGTCAGCCTCAGCTACTTAGTGAGGCCCTTTGCAACTTAGTGAGACCTTGTCTCAAAATAAAGAATAAAAATAGGAGCCAAGTGTGGTGGCACATGCTTGTAATCAAAGCATTCGGGAGGTTGAGACAAGAGGATTGTGGTTCACGGACAGCCTCAGCTACTTAGTGAGGCCCTCACAACTAAGTGAGACCCTCTTTCAAAATAAAGAATAAAATAGGGGAGGGGGTGTAGTTTGGAGTTCAAATGCCCCTAGAATTATTCCCTAGACCAGTGAAAAAATATAGGGCTAGGGGTGTACCTTGGAGTTAGAATGCCTCTGGGTTTCATCCCCAGTACTGAAAAAAAAAAAAAAAAGAAAGAACTTAAGCAGATGAGGGAGTTAATTATATGGATATCTAGAGAAAGAACATTCAGGGCAGAGAGAATAGCAGGGCCCTATGTGGGGAGTGTTTCTGGTTTTAGAAAATTAATTATTTATGACAGAGAAAAAGTCACAATAACTAGAACATTAAAAATATAGTAAGACATTAGCATTCCTCCTTGTGGTTGTGATTATTATTTTTAGAAACAGGCTGACATTTTTTCTATCTTTTATCTTGTCAGTATGCTCTGTTCTGCTAACCTAGCAGTCTATTGAATTTTTTGTTTCCCACAAGAGGTGGTTCAGTCCTCATTTTAATTTGCTCTAATGTATCAGTTCTCAAACTTCCTGATCTTTTGACACTTTTGTACTCTGAGCCAAGGATATAAGTCACTATTATAATCAGCAGGTCAACATTCAGCTTTCACAATGGGAGGAAAGAGTTTCTCATCTACTCCTCCCCATGTCCCTTGGAGAGCTGTAAGTGTCAATCAATATCCTCACCCTTGGGGTTGTGCTTCTGGGATTTGAATGTGCATCTAGGTCATCAGGAGATCTTGTTATAATGCAAATTCCAGTGTGGTAGGTCTGGAGTGGGGCCTGGGATTCTTTGTATCTTATAAATTCCCATCTGATTTTGTTCCTGTTGCCCCACAGAACACTCTGATTTTGTGAGGGGTTTCAGAATAAAACTGAGCACTCTAAAGATGGTTTGACTTTATAGTTCTAGACTATAATTTGCTCTCTCTAGCAAAATCATGCTTGCTATGTTAAGCATCATTGGAAGGCTGGGACAGATAGGCCACTGAATAAAAAAATGGTAACTGCCATTTTGTATTCAAAATGGTCCAGTGGGCCTTGCCTACCATGTGTTATGATTTCCAGTACCTTTTTCTAGCCTGGTGGCTAAAATCTCCAATTGATTCCTAATTGCCAGCAAACCTAATTTATTATTTATCTTGGTTCACAAGACTTCTAACATTCTGTGCTCCATGGACCTCTTTGACCATCAGAAGAATCATTTTCTTTACTCACTGTGCTGTATCTGCAGGGACATTGTTTCTGTTCCTGAAGATGCTTGGACTTTTAGTTGAAATGCTGACACTTGTCATAGAGGCCTAATTATTTGTTCAGAGTGCAGCAAAATTACTCCAAAAAACTCAAAAAATAATCTTCACAGCCATTTTTAATGAAGTTGTGAGAAAATTAACAGTATTGAATTTAAAAAACACCTATTCAATCAACAAATATTTATTGCATAGCTACTATGTGTCAGGCATCATTTTAAAGCATTTGAGAAATGTCAGTGAAGAAGACAGAAGACAGACTGTGACCTTCATGGAGATTAGATTTCAACATGGGAGATAGATGATAAACAATAAAAAGAGTAAGTAAATTAGGTGTTACTGTCAAAGTGTGATAGGTGATATAGAAAAAATACAGTAAACAAAGAGAAAAGGGTGAGGGAATAGGAGTCAATATGGGAAAGACAAAGTGACACTTGGGCAAAAATAAGAGGAGGTGGGGATATCAGATGTGGGGAAAAGGTCTTGGTGCAAAAGACTTAAGGCTATTGGTCAGCCCAGCAGGCCTGGAGCGGAGTAAGTAGATGATGTGTTCAGCGAGATAATGGTATGCCCCTGGGTATGTGATCATATAGGGCCTCCTATTTCAGAATTGTGTGTATGCATAAAATGTAATATATATGTATATACATTTGACATATATATTACATATATACATATATACATATACATATGTATATGTAACAAATATATGTGTAAATTTACTTATGATCTGTGTATAATGGTGCATGCTTGAAATCCCAACTATTCATGAGGCTGAGCTAGGAGTTTGAGACCAATCTGGGTAATTTAGCAAGACCCTGTCTCAAAATAAAAAGGATTGGAGGTGTAGTTCATTGGTAATGAGCTCCTGAGTTCAATCCCCAGTGCCATAAACAAACAAAAAACCCACAAAAAGCATAAATCAAATAAAAGGAAGGAAGGAAGGAAGGAAGGAAGGAAGGAAGGGAGGAAAAAAGGAAGAAAGGAAAAAAGGAAGGAAGGAGGAAAAAGAATCAAAATATTAATTATGGATAAGGAGAATTATTAAAATGTTTAAAGCTCCAGTTTTTCATTGGTTTCCGGGAGAGTTACTTTAATCTGTGTCATTTTAAAATCCATATAAGATATTTTAATAGTAAATTATGTATCATCAGGAATTTTAAGTAGTTAAAATTTAAATAGTTAAATGAAATGAGTTTTACTGAGATGATATAGTGCATGAAAGTTTCGCTTTCTATTTTCAGCGTAGGCAGAAATGATTTAAATGAGTATTTGGCTACTTTAGCCACCTCTTCCCATCTTTTGCCTAAATAAAACAACTATTCTTGCCTCAGAGAGATGGGGAAGTCACTGTGATAGAGCTGGTTATAGACAAGGGAGGCCATTGGTAGGAGGCTGTCCCTTTGCCATCTGAAGAGGAAAGATGTGGAAGTGTTGTTGAGTGGTATTTAAATGCTCCATGCCAGTGCCTTCAGCATCACCTGGAAACTTATTAGAAATGTAAATTACCAGGTGTGGGGTTGTGGCATGAGGGTCCTGAATGGGTGCCACTTCCAACTTTTGCTCTAGAACAGAGATTCTCCATACTGGTTGCATGCTACAATTCATGAGGAATTTATTTATTTTTTTAAAAAATATATTAATTTGCTGTTTTATGGTTTAAGTCTTCCTCTTTTTTTATTGAAAATGATATACATTTAAACTGTGCTTGGTGCCCTCCTCCCCTCATTTCCCCCTCTCCCTCCCAACAATGAGTGTCTAGGTTAACCATGCTATATTCATACTTTCACACATATTCGGATGTAGCTCCTCTATTAATCAGCTTCAGCCTTCTTTCTCTCCTTTCATTCTAGCTTTGCTGAGATTTCCCCTCCATTATTTGGAATCCCTCTGGTATCCCCAATGCTCCCTAGTTTGGGCATATTAGAGAAAACATATGTCCCTTCTCTTTCTGTGCTTGGCTGATCTCACTTAACATAATGTTCTCCAGATCTTTCCATCTTCTTGAAAATGCCATGATTTTGTTCTTCCTTATAGCCGAATAGAATTCCATTGTGTGTATTTCCCATAATTTTGCAATCCATTCATCTGTTGATGGAGACCTAGATTGGTTCCATATTTTGGCTCTTATGAATTGTGCTGCTATGAACATAGATATGCATATGTTACTGTAGTTCTCTGATTTCAACCCCATTGGAAAAATAACCAGGAGTGGTAGAGCTGGATCATATGGTGGATCTATTACCAGTTTTCTAAGGAATCTTCACACCGATCTCCATAGCAGCTGAACTAGTTTGCACTCCCAAAAACAGTGTAAAAAGAGTTCCTCTTTCCCCACATCCTCGCCAGCATTTGTTGTTATTTGATTTCTTTATGCTTGCCACTCTGATTGAGGTTAGATGGAATCTCAGCGTAGTTTTGATTTGCATCTCCCTTATGGCTAATGATGTAGAACATCTTTTCATGTCCCAACATAGAGGCCAAGGAAAAAATTGTGAGAATTTAAAACAAAAGAAGCAACCAGTGCCATGGCTTCTATACCAAATATTCTAATTTAATTAGTCTGGGGATAGGAGAAGACGGTCAGTATGTTGAACTGTCCCTGGGTTATTCTAATGAGTGGACTCACTGCCACAAGATAAACTTCTCAACTTCAGCAGTGTTCACACTTTGAATTGACAATTCTTTGTTGTGAAGGTCTGTCCTGCACATTATAAGATGTCTAACTGTACCGTTGGCCTCAGTTTCTGTATCTGTACAGAATTCTCACCCATTTTGTGAACATCACAAATGTCTCCAGATACTAACAAATATTTGTCTAAAAACAAAACTGCTCAGTTGAGAAACACTGCTCTACACCAATCCTTCTCAAAGTTTAATGCACTACTGCCTAGTAGGAATAACATGTTATACACGTGTTAGCTAATTATGTGTGTAATTTTTAATTTTTAGTAGCCACATTAAAATTAGCAAAATAAAACAGGTAAAACCAATTTTTTTGTGTGGGTCTGGGGGTGGAACCCAGGGGCATTCGACCTTCAAGCTACACCCCCTGCCCTATTTTTTATTCTTTATTTTTAAACCGGGTCTCACTGAGTTGCAGAGGGCCTCACTAGGTAGCTGAAGCTGTCCGCGAACCGCGATGCTCCGGTGTCAGCCTCCCGAATGCTGGAATTACAAGCGTGTGCCACCACGCCCAGCTTGAAACCAATTTTAATATGACTCATTAATTTTCTTCATCCCATAGAGTACTTTAACATGTGTTCAGTATAAAGACAATTACTACTAAATGTTTTAGATTCCTTATTCAAGTCCTTGAAGTCTATTGTGTAAATAACACAATATAGTATATTTCAGTTTAGTCTGTCTATATTTTAGATGTTCAATAGCACATGTGGCTAGCAATAACTGAGTTGGCCAGATTAATTATGAAGAAAGGAGACCATAAAATCTTTAAGGTTCCAGTTTTGCACTGATTAGTTTGGGGATTAACAGGTATCTGCATCACCTTGACAGTTTGTTGACATACAGATTTCTGGCTACCCCACCCCATCCCTTCCTTCTTTCCTCCCAGCTTCTTATTTTGTAGGTCTGTTTTGGGGCCTGAGAATGTGCATTTCTAACAAGTGTCCAGGTAATGCTGTGGTAGTTACTGGTCA
Source organism: Muscardinus avellanarius (assembly GCF_963383645.1). Classification (NCBI taxonomy): domain Eukaryota; kingdom Metazoa; phylum Chordata; class Mammalia; order Rodentia; family Gliridae; genus Muscardinus; species Muscardinus avellanarius. The sequence goes on along the minus strand of NC_137786.1, from coordinate 35,709,351 downwards.
GGTGACTCATGTAGAGAAACACTAGTGTCTTATTCAAGTATGTTCACTGCTTTATGAACCAGCAGCAACACTTTGGAGCCTGGAAGGCATACAGGACCCTAGACCCTGCCCTAGGTCTACTAATTCACATTGCATTTACTAATAGAATCTGTTTTTTTTTTTTTAACCAGATTCCCAAGGGATCTGAATATACTTTAAAGATAGAACATGAGACTTCCCTAAGTAAAACCACCTTTTGTTTCATCATAGTTTGTTTTCTTCTTAGAATTTTTCAGTTCTTTTTCTCTATTTTTGCCAGGAGACACAAGAATGTATAAGTTTGGTTGTGCTTTTGTTTTTTTCTGTTGACCTTTTGATATCATAGGCCTAGTACAATATTTTCACATACAGGCATTTAATATCTATATAAAAATTATAAAAGGAGATAAGGCTGGGAAGAATGATTAGGTCTAATTCTTTGGCTTTAGAGATTGGAATAAATGTGTTTGTAGTTGAGTCTCCAGGTTCAGGAGCCCTTTGGGTGGCTCCTGCTGGGCTGAAAGTGGGAATGGCACTTCCTCTTACCTTCTCAGGTTTACAGGGAGTCCAAGTGACTCACCTGGAAAGAACTGCCTTGTGGAAGATTGTTCTCAGCCTGCTTATCAGAGTACTCTCCATGAACAGATGGAGCCATTCTTTTTCCTTTGGAGGCATGGAAGCTCTGTTGGTGATGTCACCAGCATGCAGGAGGTGCTCCAGGGATTGCGCGTTAGTGACCACAGAGGCTCCGTCACACTTCTGAAGCCAGTTGGCATTCCAAAGTCATCCTGTTCAAAGTGACTCATTTCTAAATAACAAGCCACTATGACTAGGTGGAAATTTGGTTTCTGAAGGGAATTACTGATGTTACAAAACCTGATGTTAAAAATATTTTTATTTGCATAAAAACAGCCTCTGGGCTCTTGGCTCAGTTCCATTTTTTTTCTTATGCTTTCAATAATTAAAAAGAATCTCTGCATACTTTGGGAAAAGACAAAACTTCCTCTTTTCCTCTTTTGAGGTGTAGTGTTAACTGTGAACTAACGAATGGATTTGTGAACTCTATATCTTAATATATACAAACAACTTGTGTATAGACAAGTGGAAAGGAGAAGTAATTTAGTAATTTCTTTCAGAGGAAGGCAAAAGCAAAAATATTAAAAAGCAGAAATGAGCAACATTTCATAATAGTCTTTGCAATCTATTTCATTATCCTTTTTTTTTCTTTTCTTTTCTTTTTCTTTTATACTAAGCTCCCTTCCCCTTGTGGCAGACTTTTGAGAAAAGATTAATAAACAAAACTGAGAACATGTAAGAAGAAAATGTTGATTCCATTTTTTTTTTGGTGCGTGTGTGTGTGTGTGTGTGTGTGTGTGTGTGTGTGTGTGTGAATCTGGCAATGGAACCCAGGGGTATTTGACCTCTGAGCTATACCCCTGCCCTACTTTTTTATTCTTTCTTTTGAAACAGTGTCTCAATAAGTTGCAGAGGCCCTCACTAAGTAGCTGAGGCTGTCCTCAAACCACAATCCTCCTCTTTCAGCCTCCCAAATGCTGGGATTACAAGCATGTGCCACCACACCCAGCTTATTTATTCCATTTTACAGGAGATTTTAAATGAGAAACAATAGTACTGACCAAATTAATAGGCTTGATCATGGCAAGGCCACTGCTGTCTAGGAGTGGAAGCAGGAGGAGGGCAGAGTAACAGGGCTGGCTAAGTTCACATCCCTCCTTGCTAACCTCACTGTCCCAGAGATATGCTACAAAGTTTTTTAGTTGAATACTTAATTTCTAGTACAATTTGCTATTTATTTTTTTTCAATTTTAAGATGTTTCTCTTTTCATCTAAAAGAATGTTGATGGGGAGAGATTGGTGCCACATAGGAACATATTGGGAGAGCAATTCACAGGTAATTTTTGTGTAGGATAATGATAAAAAAAACTATTTAACTGATGCAAACTATATTAGAAACTATATTAGGGAGGTCACAGGAATAGAGGAAGGAGGTTCATCATTTGCTGATTTTCTCTGATTTACTCTGTGACTATGGCAGCTTTGGAAGTAGACTGACTCTAGAGTATCTGCCCTGTGGGAGTATCTTTGCTTCTGAAGCTTCCAATGAATTGTCAAATGGGCCTTTTGAATTTAGAAATCATTATCCTCCGTGACTTTTACTTTGGCGACCACAGTTTAGCTACCCTATGGGGAAACTATGGGTGGCTAAACTGTGTTCTGATTTCAAGGTAAGTGTAGAAATTTCTTACCCAGCAGCCCACATCTGCCCTCACTGCTGTTTAATTAGAAAGTCGCGATGGGGTAGCTACAAGAGTGGAGTGTTGTACTGAAGTAAAGTTCGCTAGTTATGTAGGTGAAATAGGAAATGAAAATAAAGGGAACCCTATGTGTTGCAAAGTAGGAAGGTTGGCACAGTCCTTACAAAGAGAGAGGACAGGAGAAATCTGAGGCTACATTGAAACAAGGATGGAAATTTCAGATGCTGTTAGCGTTTAGTGGAAAAATGATGGTAAAGGAAACAATATCTGAAACTGTGATGCTTCATCTCCATGGTAACCCTAAAGTTACACTGAACAAAAAGTGCTCCCACTAACCACTCACTTAGGTTTGGAGATACAGGGAAAACCAAAGCTTTGTCTCTGAATTATCTTTGTGAGCTTTTCTGGGACTTCTTTTGGTTATTTGAGTATTACGTGTCTTTTCCAGCATTTAGGAGCATCTCACAAGCCCTCCCAAGAAAATGCTCTCTGAGGAGAATTATGTTAATCAGCTCGGGCGGCTATGACAGAATGCCACAGACTGTGTGGCTTCAGCAAAGATGTGTTCCCCACAGTTCTGGAGGCTGGGGGAAGTCTAAGACCAAAGTACTTGTAGATGTGGTGTTTGATAAGAGCGCTCTTCCTGGTTTGTAGATGGCTCTTTTCTTCTTGTGTCCACACATGGAGGGAATGACCTTATCTCTTTCATTGCCTCTTATTATAAAGCCATGAGGGCTCCAGCCTCATGACCTAATTATTTCCCAAAAGCTTCACTTCCAAATACCATTATATTGGAGAAATATTCTTTAACATGATTTTTAAGGGAGGAGGCACATAATTCAGTCTATGCAGTTGTGCCATAGAATATCTGCCCTTGTTATTTATTTATTTATTGATTGATTGATTGATTGATATTTGTGGTACTGGGGTTCCTGGAAACCCTTCTACTTCCAGGATACACTTCCAGACAGTTTATATATTTTTATTTAGAAACAGGGTCACTTAAGCCAGCACCGTTGGCTTCAAACCTGCAGGATCCTCCTGTCTCCTCCTCCCAAGTGCGGGGATTACAAGCGTGTGCCACCACACCCAGCTGTCCTTGTAATTTAAACCAAGAAATAATAAACAAACTTTCTAACCTAGGTCTTAATTATCTTTCATTTAAAATTATCATTCCTAATTTTATTTATGGAACATAATAGGGATGACTGTTTCTACAAATACCCTGAAATTTCAATGCTTTGTGAATTTGTTCTATCTGTCAATATCTCTTTAACCTTTGGAGTCCAACATCCACAGTCACTTTCTTAAAAATATATTTCTTTCATTAATAAAGTTCAACCTCCATACCAAAAAAGGGAGTAATATTTAATTTGCCACACTTACCAGCATTTCTCTTATAAGTACTTGTTCCTTGATTTCAAGGCCCAGAATAAATGATGTTGTGTAAGATCCCTCGATATTCTTAAATGAAATAATCTCTCCTTTTTCTGCTCTTCTGGTACTTTTTTCATCATGAGAATATGGTAATTATTACATTGTATATTAGCAATATTTGGACATATTTACCCTGATTAATAAGTTGTATTTTACTCTAAAAAACCTCCCGTTACTTATTCTGTAATTTTCAAAATATTATACAATTGATAATAATCCCTCATGGTTCCTTGTTGTGACAGATACACTGGAAAGAAGATCAAGTCTGTTTGAGCTGCAATTAACATGTAATCAGCCTGAGATGAAAATGGATAATACGGCATATAAATGTTTGAAGAATGTGATGACATTTGCTAAGAAAATATTAATGCTTTTGAGGGTTTTATAAATCTTAAGGGGACTCTATTTATAGCAAAGTAGGAAGGTTGGCACAGTAGGAATACAGAGATAAAAGACAGAGGAAATATGAGGTCAAATTGAAATAAGGGTGAAAATATTGCATATTTTGTTATGCACATATTATTTCTACTCCAGTTGTTAGTAATGGGGGAGTCATTTGCATGACAGAATATACTAAGCTCCATTATACTAGAAAAATGACAAGAGCAAATAGCAGCAGATTTTTGATTAGCATAAACAGCTGGTCTCTCCAATCTACCTGTGACAGTGTTGTCATGGTCATCCAGCAGCATCTGCTTATCCTCCTTCAGTCAACCCTGACATAAAGGCTGTGTCCTGCATGGCCTGAGTTTTTCCACTCATCCTCCATCAGCTCAGGTTTACCTTAAATTAACTGATGTTTCCACCTTGTATAACCTGTAGGAGTAATAAGATCTGAAGTTTACTATCCTCCAACTAAAGCAATATTTTATAGTTGCATTGTCATGTTTACTAGATTAGTTTATCAAAGTAATTCAGTCTGAATCTTGCCTGGTTACAGAGCTCCATGAGTGTGACTCTATGAGGAAAGTACATGAGGATTCATGCACTTGGAGGTGACTCCCAAGTAAGAAATTTGTTTATGAAATCCACCATGTGTATGGTTGTAAGTCTTATATGACAGTTGTGATTAGATACATAGATGGTCTGATAAAAGTGTTTTCATATTGGATACTTTACATAAACATAAAAAGTATAACACTGGATATTTATTTATTTATTCGTTTATTTATTTGCTCCACTAAGGATGGAACCCAGGGACATTGTACCTTTGAGTTACCCCCAGCCCAATTTTTTTTATTCTTTATTTTGAAACAGGGTCTCGCTAAGTTGCAGAGGGCCTCACTAAGTAGCCGAGGCTATCCAAGAATGACAGTCCTCCTGTTTGAGCCTCCCAAATGTTGGAATTACAAGCATGTGCCATCATGCCTAGGGAACACTGGATATTTAATTCTGGTAAAGTAATATTCTTTCTCATGGCCACACCTTCACCTTCCAGGAATCTAACATATCACAGGTATACAGTGAAATAGTTATCAGATTACATCTTTAAGTGACTCATTCTATTTTTTAAGTGTGTGTTACTGGGGATGGAAGCCAGGAGGCTTCCACCACCAGGCTATGCTCCCAGCCCTATTTTTTATTTGAAACGGGGTCTTTTTTTTGGGGGGGGGGAATAAATGGTTTATTGGAAGCAACAGGGAATAAGGGAAGATGGCTGAACACCCCAAGGGGGCGGTCGGAACTCTGGGGTCCAGCAGCTGCCTTCAGGACAATACTTGGGAGTAGCCCAAGCCAAATGCCTTCAGTTGCAGGCTGCTTTCTTCCAGAGTCCACGCGATCTGCCAGAAAGGAATAGGGAAAGTGGCAGAACACCTCTTGGGCTGTCGGGTCTCTGGTGTCCAGTAGCTGTCTTCAGGTCACTACCCGAGTGTCGCCTGAGCCAAGTGCCGTCAGTTGCAAACTACTTTCTCCCAGGGTCCACACGATCTGCCAGAAAAGAGGTGCAGGTCACCCCTAGGGGCCCTGGTCAGCCTTGATGTCCAGCAGAGACCTTCAGGTCACTACCCGAGAGTAGCCTGGGCCACATGCCCTCAATTGCACTCTGCCTTCTCTCAGGGCTAACACGACTTGCGAGAGAGAGAAAAGCTCCCCAAAAGGGGAGGGGGTCCTAAGAAGAAAAAACCCAATTTGATGGCCGGCTAGGGCCTTTGCCAATGTTTGTGTGTCCTCTTTTGGTTATGGTGACTTTGGGATTCTGGGAATTCTGGGAAGCAGCTCTCAGAATTTGCATAGGGTATTTGCAAGTCCTTGAAGAATCTCCTTTCAGCAGAAGTGAGAGACTTACTCCAGGGATGTCTCCTGGGTTTGTTGATTAGTAACCAGATGGTTTTGTGAAGCTCTGGTCCTTCTTATCTCTGAGCCTTTGGAATTTCAGATATTCGTTGCCCCTCAGGAAACTCAGAAAATTAACTTTTTCTACCGAGGCCTCTTCCCTATCTGCCTATTTCCTTTCTATCTCCTCACCTGGGAGACAGGAGAATTGCAGATTCATGTCCAGCCTCAGCTACTTAGTGAGGCCCTCCACAACTTAGCAAGACCCTGTTTCCAAATAAAAATTTTTTAAAAAAATTATATATATATATATATATATATATATATATATATATATATAGTGTGTGTGTGTGGTACTGGGATGGAACCCTTCTGCCTTTGGGCTACACTCCCAGACCTATTTTATATTTTTATTTATTTTATTTTTTTATTATTATTATTTTATTGGTGCATTATATTCATACAACTTATTGGGGTAAAAAACTTGTGTGTACAAACATGTACTCATCGCTGATTTAACCCCTACCCAAATACCACCCCATTCCCTCCCCGTCCCTCCCTTCCTTGCTTGGCTTAGTGATTGACTTCGATATGTTTAAGTACATAGTGTGCTTTAGAGATTTTTCTCTTCCCCCTCCTTTCTCTTCCTTTAGGTTATCTTGTTTGCTCCTCTTTTCTCCCTAACTCTCACATATTAGGGAAAGCATCTGATTTCTTATTTTTTGTGACTGACTAATCTCACTTAGCATAATGTCCTCCAGTTCCATCCATTTCCCTGAAAATGACGTAATTGAGTTTTTTTTGATGGCTGAGTAAAATTCCATTGTGTACATATCCCACAGTTTTGTAATCCATTCATCTGTTGATGGACATCTTGGCTGGTTCCATAGTTTGGCTATGGTGAATTGTGCAGCTATGAACATAGATACACATGCATTAGTTTGGTAGTTTGGTTTCTTTTCTTTTGGGTAGATACCCAACAGTGGTATTGCTGGATCAAATGGTAGGTTTGTTCCCATTCTTCTGAGGATTCTCCATACTGTTTTCCAAAGTGGTTGCACTAATTTGCAATCCCACCAACAATGTCTTAGAGTTCCCACTTCTCCACATCCTCGCCAGCATCTGTTGTTGTTTGTGTTTTGAATGATTGCCATTCTAGTTGGAGTTAGGTGAAATCTCAGGGTAGTTTTGATTTGCATCTCTCTGATTGCCAGTGATGTTGAGCATTTTTTCATGCATTTATTGGCCATTTGAATTTCTTCTTTTGTGAAGTGTCTATTTAGTTCATTTGCCCATTTTGTTATTGGATGCTTTGTTTTCTTAGTGTTGAGTTTCTCGAGTTCTCTGTATATTCTAGATATTAGTCCTCTATCGGAGGGGTAGGTGGCAAAAATCTTCTCCCATTCTGTTGGCTCTCGATTGAGGTTCTTGATAGTTTCCTTTGCTGAACAGAAGCTCTTCAGTTTCATGCAATCCCATGTATTGATTCTCCTTTTAATTTGTTGTGCCTTTGGGGTCTTATTGAGGAAATGTTTGTCTGTGCCTATGTGTTGTAGTGTTGGACCTATGCCCTCTTCAAGGAGCTTCAAAGTCTCTGGTTTAATTTCCAAGTCTTTGATCCATCGTGAGTTGACTTTTGTACAGGGTGAAAAAGTGGGATTAACATCCAATTTTCTGCATATGGTTAACCAGTTTTGCCAACACCATTTGTTGAAGAGGCTATCTTTTTTCCAGTGTATGTTTTTGGCCCCTTTGTCAAAAATCAATTGGCTGAAAGTGTGTGGGCTTTTTTCTGGGTCTTCTATTCTGCTCCATTGGTCTATATATCTGTTCTTTTGCCAGTACCATGCTGTTTTTATTACAATGGCTTTGTAGTATAGTTTAAAGTCAGGTATTGTGATTCCTCCTGCGTGGTTTTTGTTGCTGAGAACTACCTTGGCTATTCTGGGCTTTTTGTTATTCCAGATAAATTTAAGGACTGATTTTTCTATGTCTGTGAGGAATGATCTTGGTAGTTTAATGGGCATTGCATTAAATCTGTAGATCACTTTTGGGAGGATGGCCATTTTAATGATATTTATTCTCCAATCCATGAACATGGAAGGTCTTTCCATCTTCTAAGATCTTCTTCGATTTCTTTTTTCAGTGTTTTATAATTTTCTTTGTAGAGATCTTTTACCTCCTTGGTCAAATTTATTCCTAGGTATATTATGTTTTTTTTTTGGGGAGATCCTGAGTGGAAGTGTTTTCTGAATTTCTTTTTCAGTGGATTTATGGTTGGTGTACAGGAAAGCTTCTGATTTTTTAAGATTGATTTTGTATCCAGATACTTTGCTGAATTTGTTGGTCAGTTCTATAAGTCTTTCGGTTGAGTTTGTTGGGTTTTCTAAATATAGTATCATGTCATCTGCAAATAGTGAAAGCTTAAGTTCTTCTTTTCCTATTTGTACTTCTTTGATTTCCTTTTCTTGCCTTATTGCTCTGGCTAGAGTCTCTAATACTATATTGAAGAGAAGTGGTGATAGTGGACATCCTTGTCTCGTTCCAGTTTTTAGGGGGAATTCTTGAAGTTTTTTCCCCATTTAATATGATGCTGGCAGTGGGCTTGTTGTAGATTGCCTTAATAATGTTGAGACATGTTCCTTCTATTCCAATTATCTGCAGTGTTTTTATCATAAATGGATGTTGAATTTTATCAAATGCTTTTTCAGCATCTATTGAGATGATTATGTGGTTTTTGTCTTTGATTCTGTTTATATGATGAATTACATGGATTGATTTTCATATATATTGAACCAGCCTTGCATCCCTGGGATGAACCCTACCTGGTCATGGTGAATGATTTTCTTGATGTGGTTTTGAATACGTGTTGCTAGTATTTTGTTTAATAGTTTTGCATCCAAGTTCATCAGAGATATAGGCCTGTAGTTTTCCTTCCTTGAACTGTCTTTATTCGGTTTGGGTATTAGTGTGATGTTGGCTTCATAGAATGTATTTGGGAGAGTCCCGGTTTTTTCTATTTCCCGAAATAGTTTGAATAGTATTGGGATTAGCTCTTCTGTAAAGGTTTTATAGAATTCACTTGAAAAACCATCTGGTCCTGGGATTTTCTTTGATGGTAAGCTCTTTATTGCTGTTTCAATCTCTTTGATTGTTATTGGTTGGTTTAAGTGTTCTATATCTTCTTGACTCAGTTTAGGAAGGTTGTATTTATCTAGGAAGTTGTCGATTTCCTCCAGATTTTCCATTTTGTTGGAGTATAGTTTTTCAAAGTAGTTTCTGATAATCCTCGGGATTTCTACACTGTCAGTAGTAATGTCTCCTTTTTCATCCCTTATCCTCATAATTTGGGTTGATTCTCTCTTTTTTTAAGTTAGGTTGGCCAGTGGTTTATCAATCTTGTTAATCTTTTGAAGAAACCAGCTTTTGGTTTTGTTGATTTTCTGTATTGTTTTTTTATTCTCTATTTCATTAATTTCTGCTCTAATTTTAATAATTTCCCGTCTTCTGCTGGCTTTGGGGTTCAATTGTTCCTGCTTTTCAAGGGCTTTGAGGTGTGTCGTAAGGCTATTTATTTGAAGATTTTCTGTTTTTCTTATGTGAGCACTCAGTGCTATAAATTTTCCTCTTAATACTGCCTTCAAAGTGTCCCAGAGGTTTTGATATGTTGTTTCTTTATTTTCATTTGTTTCTAGAAATTTCTTGATTTCACCTCTTACATCTTCTATAACCCATTCTTCATTCAGAAGTGTGGTGTTCAGCCTCCACATGTTTATGTTGTTTCTTTGGGTCTTCTTATAGTTGATTTCTAGTTTCATTCCATTATGGTCTGAAATGACACAGGGAAGTATGTAACATTTTTTAAATTTGCTAGTGCTCATTTTGTGTCCCAGGATGTGATCTATTTTGGAGAAGGTTCCGTGAGCAGCTGAGAAAAATGTGAACTCTGCAGTAGTTGGGTGAAATATTCTCTATGTGTCCAACAGGTCCATTTGATTAATGGTGTTCTTTAGTTCTGAGACATCTTTACTGACCCTTTGTCTGGAAGATCGGTCTAGTATTGTGAGAGGTGTGTTGAAGTCTCCCAGTATTATTGTGTTGGGATTTATGTGTGACTCCATGTCACAAAGAGTTTGATTTATGAAAGTAGCTGCCCCTATGTTTGGGGCATAGATGTTGATTATTGTTATTTCCTCTTGCTGGACTATTCCTCTTACCAGTAAAATGTGACCTTCTTTGTCTCTTCTAATAAGTTTGGGTTTGAAGTCTAACTTGTCTGATATCATAGTTGCTACTCCTGCTTGTTTTCGAGTACCATTAGCATGGATAACCTTGCTCCAGCCCTTTACCTTGAGTTTGTTCCTATCTTTACTTGTAAGGTGTGTTTCTAGTAAGCAGCAGATGGATGGATTCTGGCTTTTAATCCATTTTGCCACTTTATGTCTTTTTATTGGGGAGTTGAGGCTGTTTACATTCAGTGTGATTATAGAGAGATAATTTTTAATTCCCTACATGTTTAGATCTTATTTCTGTTTGAGATACTGTTTATTCTTCTTTGCTTAGTTGTCTGCTGGATGGGAATTCTTGTTTCTTTGGTTCTGGCGTGTATTACCCATTTCCTCTTTGCAGTTAATCTCCTTGAGTACTTTCTCTAGCGCTGGTTTTGAAGACATAAATTCCTTCAGTTGCTGTTTGTCATGGAAGCTTCTTATTTCCCCATCTAATTTGATGGATAGTTTTGCTGGGTAGGAAATTTTTGGCTGGAAGTTATTTTCTTTCAGAGTTTGGAATATGTTACTCCATGCCCTTGAAACGGGGTCTTGCTAAATTGATAAGGCTGGGCTTGAATCTGCAATCCATCCTGTCTTTCTGTTTCCCAAGTCCTGGGATTACAGACCTGTGCCACCACACCCAGTGACTCATTCTATTTTGATATTGGGCATAACATTTTGAACAGGTGCATAAAAATATTTTAAGTAAGAACAATTTCTTTATTGTAAAACAATTTAGACAACCCATCAGATCTGAAGTCTCAAGTTTTGGCTCCTCAAACATTTTTGTAAGTTGCTTTGCACATAGCGCTAACTTGTCTCATGTTTTGTAAAATCTACCAAGAGGAAGGGATCTTCATGACTGGGAAATATTTGCCTTGAGTTTTTTGTAACAATGGAAAAAGCGCTTTCACCATTTGACCTGATAAAATTGGTAATGGGGTACAGTTTGAGTATTCTCTGTTGTGCCCCATATCCCATTGCTTAGAGCAGAATGTTTCAAACTGACATCATTATAAAGATTATGTGGCCACTTCTTACTTCTTCCTCAAGATTACTGAGGCAGAATTGCCAATGGTAGCACCTAGTAATTCCCACTTAAAAAGGAAAAACCTTAGGCTATTCTATGACAATGGAAGTTTGAGAACTTCGATTTTAGTGAATATCTCAAGAGCCTTTAGGATCATTTAATTATAACAATCACTTCACCACAGTGGAATTTTTCAAAGTATATTTCATTTTTGTAAAATCTGCAGGACAAGTATTCTACCATCATCTTATAGATAGGAAATTGTTAACTGACTAACTCAGCCAATGACTCTTAAGATTTTGGTTAAAAACCAAAGCAATCAAAAATTTTTATTGCCACATGGCCAGGTTGTAATAAAATCACATTATATATGATATCTGTCACATTACATATAATACGGATATTTATTTATTTATTTATTTATTTATTTATTTATTGGTGGTACTGGGGTTCCTGGAAGCCCTTCTACCTCCAGGCTATACTCCCAGACCTATTTTATATCTTTTATTTGGAAATAGGGTCTCTTAAGCCAGTGTGGCTGGCTTTGAACCTTTGCAATCCTCCTGTCTCCACCTCCCAAGCGTGCATCACCATGCCCGGCTAATATGGATATTTATAAAACAATTTTTAAAGGATCACACACAAGATATATAAGTTTGGTATATTATCATTTGAGATCCTTTAATCATACTTCATAGGAAAGGTTTACTTGTACAAAGGCCACAGTCAGGCTGGATACTGTGCCCTCCTACACCAATGACTGATAAGTGACTAAGGTCAGGTATTGTCCCTAAGACACTCAGGGTTTAGGTCTCAGTGTTTTTTTATGCCTTGATAAGGCAAATGTGAAAATATCTCTAAAATATTTTAGTGTTCTAATATGTCTTGAATATTATTATTTCACCAGTAAGAAAGCACCATTCTAACATTCTTCATGCTAATTTATCAAGTCACCAGAAAATCTATTTATGTTTCAAAGTTTTCTGTTTTTCTACCTGACCACTTTTATCTTATTTCATTGGATAAATCCCATTCATTCTTCAAGATACCAATTCAAGCACCACCTCTTCTTGGAAGTGTTTTCTGTTCCAGTAGGACATTGTTACTCAAAGTCCAATCCAAGAACAGGCACCATCAGTGTCACAGGCCACCTTGTTAGAAATGCAGGTTTCCAGCCCCATTCAAGGTCTACTGACCCAGAAACTTTTATCAAGTTTCTTGGTATTCAGAAACACTATTATAGAAGTTAGGTGCCTGTCAGGTATACCTCTCCATGTACCATAAAACTGTGATCTTGTCTTTAAAGAGCATTTTTTCCATTGAATTAAGTAACATACATTTTGCCTGTTCTTTTAAGCCATTCATTACATGTTTCTAATTTCTTCATGCCTAGTACCACATATTGTCACACATTGGACAAATCAATTCATGTTCAGTGACTAAATAAGCATACTTTTCCTTGGATGGCCAAAGTAGTTGTTCAGATATTTATAAAGGTTTCTAGGACTTCCAACAGGTTTATGCATCCTCAAACACTCAAAGTCGGTAAGTGAATACAGGCAGTGTAGTGACCAGCTTTTCAGTGCTATCAATTATAGAGAAATGGGTGTTTGATCTAGGAGCTAGACAATAGTTGCATGAGAGATAGCTAAATGATCATAGATAAAGAGGCAAAAATCACCTGAGGGTGACTTTCTATATTTTAAAATTAATGCCAAAACATTTGAAATCAATACATGTTGAAATTAGTAACAAAGATGTCTCTTAATACCGGCACATAGTGAAGACAACACAGCCCACTTGGGTCAGGGCAGGCTCAACGGAGCACTGGTTGCAATCTCAGAGTAGGTCAGAGCTTGACTTTTCAGATTTTACACCTGGCCAGCAAGGTCCCTGCTTCTCTCTTGATTGTTGGTCGATGGAACTACCAAGAAGCGAACACTTCATTCTGTGCATAAACACAAGCTCTTTACAAACTAGAGCCTTAGAGTTATTTTCCTCTTATTTTAGCCATGGCGCAGGACCTCCAAGCCATTCTCTCCAGAAAAGCATAGCCAAGAAAAAAATAGAAGGGCTTTATGCCTGAAATGCATGACCAAAAGGCCCATCTTTTACCCAGGAAAGGACCCTGGATAACTTTGAGGGAAACTTACTCCTCACAATGACACACTCTGGGACTTTAAAGTAATCGCTGCATGTGTCCCTAACAGGCCCTGACTGAACATAGAAGGTGGTACAGTACTGCCAGTCATCACCAGTACTCTATTAGTACTAGAGGTGTCCAGAGTAAAACCACAGAGAATGTTAAATTCGAATCTCCTAGCATTTCAATCTAGCTTTCACTGGGGAAATTTGAACAGCAGATAAAATTGGAGCACACCCAGTTATAGCATGGCATGACATCCAAGCCAGATGAAAATCAGCCCAGCCACTTGAGACACAGGTGCAAGTCAACCAGCAATACAGGAGTCCTCAGGATCAAAAGTGCTCACCTAAGGATGCAAGGGAAATGGAACTTATACTAGAGAATTCCTAGAGTTGAATCCTTCAAATATGTGGGTGGGCATTAGTCAAACATAAAAAGAAAGAAGAAATCAGATGGAAAAACGAATGCCAAAGCATTTGAAATCAATACAGTTTATTTTTGTGTCCCTTCAAAATGTATGTTGGACCTTGTATCCTAAGGTGGTGGTGTTAAGAGGTGGGGACTATTAATAAATGGGATTAATGCTAGTGGGAAGAATGCTTCAGAGTGCTGCTGGGCCTTTTATCTACTCTGCTTGTGGAGACACAGCATTTGTCACTTTTGTCTTCTTTCATGTGAGGAGGGTGCAAAAACTGCTGTGTGTGGATCAGAACCTCACTAGACACTAATTCTGCTGACACTGCGATCTTGGACTTTAGGGATTCTATGAGAAATAAGTTTTGAGTGTTTGAAAATTACTGAGTTTGTGGTATTTTTATAGTAATAAGAATGAACTTGGGCATAAGACATATATGCCAGTGGTTCTGAATATGTTTTCTGTCTCATTCCATCCAAAAGCTAGGCAGATTTCTAGCAGTAAGAGTGAATAGCTGTGACAGACTTCACTGGGATTCCTACCTCGGCCATATAATTCAGATATGGCCCATATCCCACCCATCTTGTTAAACTTACCAAGATAAGTGGTAGGTTCTATGTTTGGTGTTTTGAATGGGGAAGAGGGATGCTGAGAAGTAGCAAGTACCAAGAGCACATCTTGCGTTTGGAATGGGTAGATAGATTCAGATAACCAAATGGCACACTAGGTCTGAATGTATAGGACAATTAACATATAATAAGAAAAAGCAGGTAATAAACCCCATTAGTCTGAGAGCTGGTCCAAAACCAGTTTTGCCAACAACCTTTGTTGAACAGGCTTTCTCTATTCCAGTGTATGTTTTCGGTCCCTTTGTCAAAAGTCAATTGGCTTTAAGTGTGTGGTTTTGATTTTGAGTCTTCTATTCTGCTCCATTGGTCTATGTATCTGTTTTAGTGCCAGTACCATGCTGTTTTTATTACTATGGCTTTGTAGTATAGTTTAAAGTCAGGTATTGTGATTCCTCCTGCATGGTGTTTGTTGCTGTGAACTATTTTGGCTATTCTGGGATTTTTGTTTTCCAAATGAATTTAAGGACTGAATATTCTATATCTTTGAGGAATGATTTTGGAAATTTAATGGGCATTACGTTCAATTTGTAGATCATTTTTGGAAGTATGGCCATTTTGATGATAGTTATTCTGCCTATCCATGGATATGAAAGATCTTTCCATCATCTAAGGTCTTCTTCAATTTCTTTTTTCAATGTTTGATCATTTTCTTTGTAGAGGTATTTTACTTCCTTGGTTAAGTTTATTCCTAAGTAATTTTTTTGTGGGATATCCTGAGTGGAAATATTTTCTGGATTTCTTTTTCAGTGGATTTATGGTTGGTATACAGAAAAGATTTCAATTTTTTAAGATTAATTTTGTATGCATACACTTTGTTGAATATGTTGATCAGTTCTATAAGCCTTTTGGTTGAGTTTGTTAGGTATTTAAATATAGTTTCATGTCATCTGCAAATAGTGAAAATTTGAGTTCTCCTTTTTCTATTTATACTCCTTTGATCTCCCTTTTTGCCTTATTGTTCTGGCTAAAGTCTCAAGTACTATATTTAAAAGAAGTAGCGATAATGAACATCCTTGTTTTGTTCCTGTTTTTAGGGGGAATTTTTTCCCATTTAATGTGAAGTTAGCTGTTGCCCTATTGTAGATTGCCTTTATGAAGTTGAGATATGTCCCTTCTATTACAATTCTCTACAGTGCTTTTAGCATAAATGAATGTTGGATTTTATCAAATGTTTTTTCAGCATGTATTAAAATGATTATGTGAGTTTTGTCTTTGGTTCTGTTTATATGATGAATTACATGGATTGAACCAGACTTGCATTCCTGAGATGAACCCTACTTGGTCATTGGTCATGTTATATAATTTTCTTGATGTTTTTTTTTTTTTTTGGCATGTTGATAGTATTTTTTTAAATCAGTTTTGTACTTAAGTTTATCAAAGATATAGGCCTGTAGTGTTTCTTCCTTGAGCTGTCTTTTTTTGGTTTTGGTATTAATGAGATGTTGGCTTCATACAATGTATTTGGGAGAGTCACGTTTATTTCCATTTCATGAAATAGATTGAGGAGTATCAGGATTAATTCTTTCATAAATGTTTCATAAAATTCACTTGGGAAACCATCTGGTCTTGGGCTTTTCTTTGATGGTATGCTCTTTATTGCTGTTTCAATCTATTTGATTACTATTGTTTGGTTTATATTTTCTGTATCTTGACACTGTTTAGGAAGGTTGATTTATCTAGAAAGTTGTAAATTTACTCCAGATTTTTTGTTTTGTTGGCGTATACTTTTTCAAAGTAATTTTTGATAATCCTCTGGATTTCTACACTGTCAGTGGTAGTATCTTCTTTTTCATCTCTTCATAATTTTGGTTTATTCTCTTTTTTTGGTTAAGTTGGCTAGTGGTTTATCTATTTTGTTAATATATTTTTTAAGAAACCAGCTTTTGGTTTTGTTGACTTTCTGTATTTTTTTATTTTCTACTTCATTGATTTCTGCTCTGATTTTAATAATTTTCTGTTTTCTACTGTCTTTGTGGTTAGACTATTCCTGTTTTTCAAGGGCTTTGAGGTGCCTCATTAGGTTATTTATTTGGTGATTTTCTGTTCTTCTTATGTGGGCACTCCATGCTATGAATTTTCCTCTTAATACAGCCTTCAAACTGTCCTAGAGGTTTTGATATGTTGTATCTCTATTTTTGTTCATTTCTAGAAATTTCTTGATTTTATACCATATTTATTCATTAACCCATTTTTTTATTCAGCAGTGTGACATTCAGTCTCCACATGTTTATGTGGCTCTTTGGATCTTCTTATAGTTGATTTCTAATTTTGGCCCATTATTGGCTTTAAAGACACAGGGAAGTATGTCACATTTTTTGAATTTCCTAGTGCTCACTTTGCGTCCCAAGATTTGATCTATGGAGAATCTTCTGTGAGAAGCTGTGAAAAATGTGAACTCTGCTGTAGTTGGGTGAAATATTCTATATGTGTCTAATAGGTCCATTTGGTTGATGGTGTTCTTTTGGGTCTGAGGCATCTTTACTGACCTTTTGTCTAGAAGATCGGTCTAATGGTGTAAGAGGGGTGTTGAAGTCTCACAGTATTATTTATTTATTTATTTATTTATTTATTTATTTATTTATTTAATTTTGGGGTGGGTCTGAAGATGGAACCCAGGGAAATTTGACCTCTGAACTATATTCCTTGCCCTATTTTTTATTCTTTATCCTGGAACAGAGTCTCACTAAGTTGCAGAGGGCCTCACTAAGTAGCTAAGGCTGTCCGCAAACAATGATCCTCCTGTCTCAGCCACCCAAACTCTGGGATTATGAGCGTGTACCACTGTGCTGGGTTCTCCCAGTATTATTCTATTGGGACTTATGTATGACCCAATTCATCTCTGGAACTGGGCACAGTGAAGCAAGGTGGCCTTGTTGTGGTGTTCGTGGCTGTGAGGTGGGTGGATTTCTTTTCTGCTATTTTTCTTTCTCCCTTTTACTTATGTTATTTTTAAAGTTATGGTGTTTACTGACTTTTGTAGAATACATTTTTTAATTCCATGGAGATCTGGTGTTAGCAGGACTGGTATGTGCTGCTTCCCTTGGTTGATATCTTCTCATTAGTCTCCTAGATCAAAATATTAAGTGTAGGAAAAACATAAAACATGAGAAAGAAGAGATTTCTTTTCTCAGGGTTAGGGCATCCTCTGTCTGAAGGTCTAGCCTGAAAAGCATCTCTTGGAGACCTGTGTCTTCCAGGCCTGATCTGGACACATTATGGTGGGATGACAGTAACAGACAGTAATTTTCCTAATGCTAACTTGAAGACAAATGAGTGATAACAATGGAAATAGCTTGTGTATGTCAACACATACCCAAGAAAAAGAAGAGCTCATATTGAGAATTGTGTACTTAATTGGTTGTAGCTGCCAGGACCTACAGTTAGATATCTTGGGTAATATGGACACTTATACCAATTACTTAGTATCTATGAGATCTCAGATAAGCTACTTATTCAAAATAAACATTGTTTCCATCACTTATATAATGGGGAAATATCACCACTTTTTTTCATATTTTATGGTAAGGAGTAAAGAAAACACTCTAATCCTTTAGCAAATTAGTTATCATATAATAAGCAATTGATACTTACACTATTTTTTCAATGAAAATTTATTCCCAAATATATCTATATTAACATAAAATCATTCAAAAGAAGTTCCTAAAAAATTAAGTCCAGGTATTTGGAAGACTCTCAGGAGGAAAAATATTTTTAATGATTATTTATTTAATATGTAGCATATTATGATTTAAAAACTTAAAAGAAAAATAAGTAATATATTAAAATTCAGTCTTTATTTCACTCACCTTTTTCAGCCACAAAATTTGTCTCACACAGATAACCAATATTATCAGTTTCCTGAAGAGCTTAGAGAAAATTAATACATCTAAAAGCATAAGAAAATATCTTTTATTAAGTATATTTAAAGTGTTTTTGAGAATTTTTTTTGTTTTTTGCAGTACTGGGGATTGAACTGTTCTACCTCTGAACTACATACCCACACTATTTTTTATTCTTTTTTTTTTCAGTACTGGGAATGGGACCCAGGTGTATATTCTACCTTCGAGCTATACCCCCAGCCCTATGTTTTAGTCTTTATTTTGAATTGCAAAGGGCCTCACTAAGTAGCTGAGGCTGGCCACAAACCTGTGATATTTGAAATTAGAATCTTTTGTCTATACTGGTATAAAGAGTTATTATTTTATCCAGAACCTGAGACTATGCCACCTTGACACACATAAGTGTATTACTATTTTTCTAGTTACTAGTATTTGTGCCAAATATTGCCCTGTTGTATGGTAGCTCAACACGTTTAAACTCAAATGATAAAAAAAAAACTTACTATGCTTAATTAAACTGGCTGGGTCTGTGTATATTCTGATGCTATTATATATTTTTTATAAAGACTATTTTGTTCTTTGCAAGTAATAGGAAGTCTGAAATTAACTTTTCTCTTTTTTCCTGAGTTTCAAAAAGTGAAACCCTTCAAGAAGACAACAAAACACTGGCTGAACTATATTTTTGAAAGGAGTTTTAAGGAACATATTTATTTTTCTCTAGTCTCTCCCTTCAGAGAAAATATAACATTTTCAAAATATAAAAAAGTAACTGGGCATGATGGCGCATGCTTGTAATCGTGGTACTTGGGAGGCTGAAACTGGAGGATACCAGGTTATGGCCAGCCTAAGCATCACATGGTTCTCTGCAACTTAGTAAGACTTTGTCTCAAAATAAACCATAAAATTGGACTTGGGGCATAGCTCAGAGGTAAAACACTTTTGAGTTCAATCCCTGATTACACACACACACACACACACACACACACACACACACACACACATATACATATATATTAGTAATTATTGACTGATTGAAAGGTTAGAAGAAAACCCAATCCATAGAAAATTAAGAAATAAAAAAGAAGAAAAAAACTAATTGTGAGATTCTTAGTTGGATATGTTGGCATGTGCCTGTAATCCCAGTTCATGGGAGGCAGAGACAGAAGGATTACAGGTTCAAGGCCAGCCTGGGTAGTTTAGTGAGATCCCCATTTCATAATCAAAAGAGTTGAGGATGTAGCTCTGGAGTGGAACACTCCTGGGTCCAATGCTCATCATTACATATTATTAAATGTCTAGTCTCCTCTTTCTATATAATAGTCACAGGTTCATGTTTTCCATGCAGGTGGGTTAACGTGAACAGATTTTTTGACAAGAATATAAAGTCTGGACATGATAGTGGGCTTCATAGGATGCACTACCTGCAAGTGAATCTTCCTACTCTCACCCTGGGTAGTCTGAGACATGCCAAAGACGCTTACAGTTACCCCTTGCTCTACAGAAGTGCCCTCAAACAAGAGCCACATTATAAGAATTTATACCCCCACCCCAAGGAGTTGTTGGCAGTATGATCCTGATTGAGTAGCAGATATTCTTAAAGCCAATCCCCATAACTCTAGGTGGAATAATTTTGTGGGACCAGGTAGAAACTAGCTAAGATCACATCATCTTTTATATGTGGAGGATAAAAAAATAAGGATAGTGGGGACAGAGGTGTAACAATTCAAATTTCTGTAATTGTAAAAAAATGCCTGAGGAAATTAACTTAAAAAGTTAAAAGATTTATTTTGTCTCATGGTTTTAGAGGTGCCCATCCAAGGCTGAATGAATCCATTGCTTTGAGCCTCTGGTAGGCATGCTGGATAGCAATGGTGGAAAGTACATGGTAGAACAAGTTGCTATACATGGCCAGGAAACAAAAATGATGTGGGAAGGGGCCAGGATTCCACAATCACCTTCACATCTTATATGACCTCCCACTAAGCCCCACCTTTAAACGTTCATTACCTTTCCAAAAAGCCACCTCTAAAACACAGACTTTTTGGAGACACTTATTCAAACCATAGCAGGGGACAGATGTTAAGGACATCATTTGGAGTGAGATGTTTTTGCAACAATGAAAGCAACATTCTCATGAATAGAGAGTGTTAGAGCAAGAAGGAAAGGTATACTCTCTGCCCATTCTGCTTCTATCTCAACTCTGCTTAATTCTGCTGTAGTGAGCCTGTTTCTTGGTTGATCTCATTGGAGCCCACCTTGGCAGTGATGTTCCCACACCATCCACAGAATTTCTGAAGTTGCTCCTTGCATTATAAGCTTATTATTTTCTCTTCATACACGACTCAAGGCCAATGTTGAGCTAAAATATTGAAATTTTCTCTTTCCTGTTACTTTTATCTAAAATTCAACAAGAGACATGGAAAGAAGGTACTACCGACCGCAGGAGGAAGGCATCGGCTCCTGTTTTCTTAGTTTCTTTTCTTTTAAACTCCTTATTTCTTATTCTCAACAAGATAGTATCCTAAAGATAATACAATGCTGTTTATACAAATTTTATGGCCAGTGGGAAGGAAGTAAAGGTAAACAGGATTTAAGAAGCTTGGTGCAATTTACATAACTTGGCACAACCTTAGGAACAAATTGTTTCTGGACTCCCCAAATGTGCAGTTAAATCTAGACCCTAAAGAGGGTGAGTGATTATTTTTTAGCATTTAATAAAACATTGGAAAACAAAACAAAAAGAGAATTTAATATTATATTGTAGGATGGTCTATCAGTTAAAATTTTGTATCAGTCTTATGATCATATATTCAACCTAAACTGCATCAGGTCACCTTCCTTAGGCCTCTAACTTTGAAAATGAGAAACTTAAGAAAGGGTAAGTGATCTGCGTGTACTTCCATAGTTAGATAGGGAGAAAGCCAGGGTTGGAGTGCAGATCTCTTGATAATGTGACTTGCTCTCTAGGCACACCACAACAAGATATTCTGGAAACATTCCCACTTAAAGCACCTGAAAATGCTGGATTGCATACAACAAACACTCTTAAAAAGGCATGACTGAACTTGTGAAAACATAGAATCTGAAGAAATTATGAAAAATATACCCCTAAAAATAGAGTATAGCAATATTATGCCTCCTCCAAAGAAGGAAGTAAAGAAATATGGAGAAAAGAATGAAAAAGTCTAATAAACACATACATATCAGAAAACTATAAAAGGCAATTGGAGATGAAATATTTGCAGACAAAAGCAGGGGGTAAAAACAGAAATAGTTGAAATAAGTAAAATACAGGAGAAAAAATTTAGCAATGATTGTCACTTTGGATTTTTAAAAAAGATTCATTGAGTTAAAAAGAAACATACATATGCCATAAAATTTAAAAACATTAAAAATTAAAAACTACACAATATATACCAGAAAAATATTAAATAATAAAGCTAATGTCAGTTATAAAGCCATAGTATTTTAAGATAAATAAAATTTAAGTAAAATGTGTGCTTAGGGATTAAAGTGATTATTTCACAATGATGAAATATGTATATTTCAACAAAAATATAACAATTCTAAGTTATAAGCATCAAATAACATAGTATTTTGCATGTTTAAACATACAACATAAAAATGAACAAAATTGTAAAGAAAAGCTGAAAACATTTTCACAAATGTCTCTCAGATCAGATAAATCAGGTACAAAAATAGAAAGCATGAAAATTGGAACATCTAATTTTTATGAGTCCAATAAGGCTTGAATACAAAAGAGACAAATTATGAAAGGATAATTCAAAGGTCAGTCTCACTCATGAACATAGATTTTTAAATTCTGTCATAAAGAATAACAAAATTATGTCATTTTCAGGGAAATGGACAGCACTGGAGAGCATCGTGCTGAATGAGATCAGTCGGTTACAAAAAGTGAAAAGTTGATGTTCTCCCTAATATCCAGAAGCTAGGTAGAAAATGGGACATAGAAGGGATTCTAGACAAAGGAGGAGAAAGCTTAGATGAGCAGAGAAGATGATATAACCGAAGGAGGTGGGTGAGGGAAGAGGGAAGCACTCTAATATGCGTGATGTACATTGACAAACATCAACGTCAGTCATTAAGCCAAACTAGAGAAGGAGGGAGGGGAGAGGAAATGGGGTGGGACTTGGGGAAGGGCTAAAAGTGTGATGTGTTAATGTATGCCTCTACTATGCTGTATCTCATAATTATGAATGAATAAAATGCACCAAGAAATTTTTTAAAATAAAAAAATTCGCCGGGTGTGGTGGCGCATGCTTGTAATCCCTGAGCTTGGGAGGCGGGGACAGGAGGATCGTGCAGGTTTGAAGCCAGCCGTGCTGGCTTATGAGATCCTGTTTCCAAATAAAAATATAAAATAGGTCTGGGAGTGTAGCCCGGAGGTAGAAGGGTTTCCAAGAACCCCAGTACCACCAATAAATAAATAAATAAAATAAAAATTTGAAACAAAACTTTAATAAATACAGAAATATTTATTTTATGTACACAGGTATTTGCATATAAAATACAAAATAATGCATGTATGTATAAACAAATGGATCTTTAACAGGTTGTATTCATCCCAACTTTAAAAAAAATTATCTGTGTAGATTTTCAAGTTGAAATACAAAAATAGTTACAATAAAATGTTCATATATTGCCGGGCGTGGTGGCTCATGCTTGTAATCCCTGCGCTTGGAAGGTAGAGACAGGAGGATCGTGCAGGTTCGAAGCCAGCCTCGCTGGCTTAAGAGACCTTGTTTCAAAATAAAAAGTATAAAATAGGTCTGGGAGAGAAGCCTGGAGGTAGAAGGGTTCCATCCCTAGTACCACTAAAAAATAATATTGTTAGGAATAATGAGATAAAGTAAAAAGGATTATGAACATTTCAGTAGATGCAAAAGGAAAAATAAATTAGCATTCAGTGACAATTCATCATTTCTTTTTTTAAATTTTTAAAATTTTAAAATTTTATTTTTATTTATTTATTTTTTGTGGTACTGGGGATAAAACTCAGGGGCTTTCTACTTCCGGGCTACATTCCCAGACCTATTTTTTAATATTTTATTTGGAAACAGGGTCTCAATAAGTTGCTGAGAGCCTCACTAAGTTGTTGAGAGCCTCACTAAGTAGTTGAGGCTGGCTTTGAACCTGTGCAATCCTTCTGTCTCAGCCTCCAAAGTACTGGAATTACAATTGTGCACCACCACACCTGGCTCATCATTTTCTTTTTGTATTAAAGAGAATTTACTAAAAATCTACTATAACCATTATTCTTTCTGATGACACATTAGAAGCACTCCTTTGAAAATTAGGAATGAGATAATAAGGTTTGCTATCAATATATGAGTTTATCTTTGATGTACCTTTTTATACATTTTTATAATATGTAGGTATAGACTGTAAATTAAGAGGAAATAAATAAGATTCATAAAGTATGAAGCAAAACAAAATTTGCATACCATATAGTTGTCCTCATAGAAAGCAAAAGAGCACTTTTAAAAATATAATTGCTCAAGCCGGGCATGGTGGCGCACGCTTGTAATCCCCGCTCTTGGGAGGCGGAGACAGGAGGATCGCGCAGGTTCGAAGCCAGCCGTGCTGGCGTAAGAGACCCTGTTTCAAAAATATAAAATAGGTCTGGGAGTGTAGCTCGGAGGAAGAAGGGCTTCCAGGAACCCCAGTACCACAAAAAAAAAAAAAAAAATATATATATATATATATATATATATATATATATATATATATATATAATTGCTGGAGAGAGACTTCCAGGAAGATGGCAACGGAGCAAAACGGGGCTTACGAGCCCCGCTAACAACCAATCTCTATTACCACAAAATCAGCGCCTTTCATAGCCAGAAAACACCATCAGCAGAGAAACAAAAAATGTAATTTTAAAGGACAGAGAAAAAGAGGGCTGGAAAAACGAGACACCAGAAACCAGACCGCAGTGCTGCAGCCGGAGTTGCAGCGTGAAGCGGTGGGCGATATTTTGCCTTGCAGCACCAGGCTCCAGAGAGGAAGGTAACTCATAACAGAGCTCAGAAACCAGAGAGGAGATACGCTGGCCTCACGCCCGAGAACGCGGCAGCAGCACCTTACTGCTGGCGGCAGCGGCGAGTTTACTGGACGGCACCAGACCAACTCACTCAACAGCCCACAAGCTCCAGAGAGGAGCAGCGGACAGTGAGCCAAGGTGAGCTGCTGCAGAACAGCCGGGCGGGATTCGGCAGATCTCTTGGCGCAGGGAGTAGCAAAAGCTCCCAGGGGCTGTGCTCAGCGCACCCTGCAGGGACTCAGAGTGGAGTTCAAAAACAGAAAAGAAATATGCCAGCCTCACGGCTGAGGGCGTGGCAGCGGCGCCATATTGCTACCGGTGGCAGAAGCAGCGAATTCATCGAGTCCACGACAGCTCCATCTGCTCACTCAACAGTGAGTCAAATTGCAGCCCCTAGAGGAGAAATCCTAGTACTGTACTCCCAGGGACTTGACCCAGTGGGGAAGTGGTGGTGGCAGAGATATCACACCATAGGAGAACGCCCAACCTGACACCCCCCATGGTCTAAAGCAGCCTCGATTGACTCCCTGGGTCTGAGACTCTGCAATACAACCCAGTAAAGGAGTAGTAGGGACTGAGATACCACAGACTCGAGACCCACAGCACCTTAAGTGAAGTCATAGTGACCCAGGAAAGAACACAGAGAAGGCACAAACTTCCGAAATCATGGGAAAGAGGAATAACAATGGAGCAATGAATGCCCACAACCCCACAACATCAGAACCTGATAAAACAGAAATTCAGAGATTTATAGAAGATCAAATCAGGAAAATAACTGTAGAAATAATAGAGGTGTTTCGAAAAGAACTCAGAGAGAGCCAAAGAGAGATCAAGGATGCAATTAATGAAGTAAAGGCCTCAATTCAAAGTACAAACAACTGATTAGACCACATGGAGAATAGAATCTCGCTCCTAGAAGTTGATCATTCAAAAAATGAACGCATAGTTTCTAATTTAGAAAAAAATATCCGACAGCAGGAATCTGACATTGAAGAAATATGGGCCCATTTTAAGAGAGCTAACCTAAAAATAATTGGAATAGAGGAGAGAAAAGAAGGTGAAACCAAAGGGATTAACAATCTTTTCAAGGAAATAATAGCAGAAAATTTTCCAAACATAGAGCAAGAGGTCAATACACAGGTCCAGGAAACTTATAGAACCCCCATTAGAGAGGATCGGAGAAGAGGATCCCCACGCCACCTAATTGTCAAAATGACCAATGTGGAAGCCAAGCAGAGAATCTTAAAGGCAACAAAAACAAAGGGCCAAGTGACATTCAGAGGCAAACCAATTAGAATCACTCCAGACTTCCCAAACCAAGTCATGAGAGCCAGAAGGGCTTGGAGTAACATATTCCAAACTCTGAAAGAAAACAACTTCCAGCCAAAAATTTCCTACCCAGCAAAACTTTCTATCAAATTAGATGGGGAAATAAGAAGCTTCCACAATAAACAGAAACTGAATGAATTTATGTCTTCAAAACCAGCGATAGAGAAAATACTCAAAGAGATTAACTACAAAGAAGAAATAGGTAACACACACCAGAACTAGAGAAATAAGATTTTTCATCCAACAGACAACTAAGATTGGTTATCTGTGGAGATTCATTATTTATGTTAGTCTTTTACCTATCTCTACATTATATTGTTTGCTTTTATTGTTGTTAATTTTTAGGATTTCTAGTTGGAATATTAATATACCTTCAGATAAAGCATTTGGAAATATTTTATCCCATTCTACTAGTAACTGTTAACTCTGTTTACATTGTCTATGGATATACAATTTATTTTTTATTTTTTAGGGAGTTTGTATACTCTTCTGTTGCCTGTGCCATTGAAATCATATCCAAGAAATCACTGCCAATTTCAATGTTGTGAGGTTTTATGACCCAGATTTTCTTCTAAAAGTTTATAGTCTTAAGATTTATATTTAGGTCTTTTATCTATTTTGAGTTAATATTTGTATATGTGTTAGGTAAGGTTCCAATTTTATTCTTTTTCATGTAATTATTATTTTTCAACAATATTTAGTTAAAAAATTTGTATTTCCTCCACCAAATGTTTGTGGAAATCTTGTCAAAAATAACTTGACAATATATGGAAGAATTTATCTCTAAGCTTTTATTTAACTCCAATGGTTTATATATCTGCCTTTAGAACAGTACTACACTATTTCAATTATTCTAGCTTTATATGGTTTGAAATCAGAAAATATACATCTTCTAGCTTTGTTATTCTTCGAGATTATTTTGGATATCTAGAGTCCATATTCCATATCAGGATAGATTTTTTCTGAAAAATAAATAAATAAATGTATGATAGCTTCACCTAAAAAAAAAAAAAGAAAAGAAAAAAATATTCTCTGGTAAGAAAGAAAGCAAAAAGAAATATTGAACTGTTATCTTTTAGTCATCAAAAGCTTGGTATCAGACAAATGAAACTGTTTTGTAAGATTATCATCATTAATATTGGATAAATTGCTATAAAACTAGATGTCAACCACTAAGCCAAGCATGGGAAGGAGGGATGGGGAGGGAACGGGGTGGGGATTGGGTAGGGGCTAACTGGGCGATGTGTGCATGTATGTCTACAAAAGTATTTTCTTTATACCATTATGATGTATGAATACAGTGCACCAATAAAAAATAAAAAAATATATAATTGCTGAATCAATATAAATGCATGAAACTATGTGACTTTTGGAAAGATGGCAACCAAGGGAAGCAGCACGTATCAGTCCTACTAACTCTTTATTGATGTGAGAGCAGCATATTGACAAGAGAAAGAAACCAGCGTTAATTTGAACAGAGCACCAAGAAGTGAAAGGCAGTGGAAACAAAGGTAAAGGTCAGAAAAGAGAGCTGAAAAGTACCCTGCCCATTTCAAATGACTGTGGCATGAGCACCATGGCAGTGCCATCTTGCCTCACCATTCTAGAATGCCAGATACCCCCCCCACACACCCCAAATAAAAGCCAAAAACTTGAAATGAAGCAAGCAGCTTCAGTTCCTTGAAATTGTAAGCAATTGTCATCTCCTGCCCAGAGTCAATCTGTAGCAGTGGTGGCCCAGCTCACCTCATCCTCCAGAGATCCAGAGTGGCACCGGACAACAGTGGATTCAAGATGGAAACTTTGGGTGAGACAGCAGAATTCTAGTGCGCTGATATCTACAACTAAACTACTGGAAAGACTGCTTCTCCATAAGGAAAGAAAAGTGGTAAAAAAAAAAAAAAGTCAAGAACAACAAAAATGAAAGTTGAAAAGCAATAGAACCAGAATCAGAATAAACCCATCTATGTATATTAGGAAACTGTTTCTGTGAGGAAAGCTGGCTGTGCCCAGACACAGGAGCTTATGTGGCAAGGAAATAGATTATCAGGGGGCCTGAGACCTTGGGGAATTACTATCGGCCATAGCAGAAACTTGAATTAGTAAATAGCCTATAGAGACAGAAGCATACATGTAAGCTAGTGGCTGAAAGTGCCTCATGTGACCATAACAACAGATCTAGAGTAGTGCCCAGTGGCCAGCAAAGCTCAGTAGTTGCTATGCTCCATACTACCAGAGACTCTGTGTATACAAGTGACTATATACCAACGTCATTCTGGGTACTCAGTATTGGGAGAGAGGAAAATTGTGTGACACCAAGAGCATATGCATATGTGTCATTGTCAGCACGATTTACTTTATGATGTGAGACTATAATGCACCAGAAAAGCACACACACACAAAAGAAAAAATGCATGGAACTAGAGAATATAATGATAAGTGAGATCAGCCACTTTCAGAAACTCAAAGATCATATGGCCACATGAAGCTAGACTAAAATGAGACTTCAGTTAAATGAGAGAAACAAATGAATAGTGGAAGGGTTGGGGGAGGGACATGTGGAGGGGAAAAATGAGGCTTGTGGGAGGGAGGAGTTCAGATAATGCTATGTCTGTTCATGGTGGTACCACTGCCAGTCTCACTAATGTATATGGAGGGAGGAAGGGGAGGAGGGAATACAGGGGATATGCACATGTATTTCTGTATTGCTTTGAATCTCACGGTGATATATAATTACAATGCACCAATAAAAGTATAAAAATAAGATAAAATACAAAAGGCTGAAGATATAGCTCAGGGGTAGAATTCCCCTGGATTCAATTTCCAGTATAGAAAAATAAGTAAAAGAAAAGAAAATCAATTGCATACTATAGTAACACTGTAGTTTTAGCATGGCTGGTTGGAACTGATCGTTATTAAATATTTGAAACTGGGAAGAAACATCTTTATCACAGGATAAGAGTTCAAGAGAACTCGTTTGAAAAAGATTACAAAGAGTTCGAGAGAACTCTGCCAACTGAACATAAAACCTTGTCTTCCTAATAGGGAAGAGAGATGGATATCGTATTGGGAAGGCAAGAGACAGCTTCTGACATATTTATCCAAAATTACTTGTGTTGATGGCCAAATTTTTTTTGTGTTTTATGTGTGCCTGGAAAGGATGCTTACTATCTAATCATCAGGCACAATTTTTCCAGATAATAGCTCATGTTTATGCATTACATCAGACTTCTAAATTATAATGTAAAATCTTATGTAACTTTATTAACTTTTTGAATGCTTGATCTATTCAATTTTTTGTGTGTGTGGTACTGGGATTCCTGGAAACCCTTCTGCCTCCAGGCTATACTCCCAGACCTATTTTTATATTTTTATTCGGAAACAGGGTCTCTTAAGCCAGCGCGGTCGGCTTCGAACCTGAGCGATCCTCCTGTCTCCGCCTGCTAAGCCCGGGGATTACAAGTGTGCGCCACCACGCCCGGCTGATCTATTCAATTTTTAAGAGTTAGAGTATCTAATGTTAAAATACATCATTTGGTTAGTGGGTTTATCAATTTAAATGTTTGGGTTTATTGAGAACTAATAAACTCTGATATATTCCTACTATTAGTTTTTTTCCCCATGGTCATATGTTTTTGCTTTTATTCCTTTCTCCTCTCTTGTTTTTCCTTGGATAAAATTTTTATCCTTCTTATTTTGGGAAGTTCTATAATTTATATCAATGATTCTCTTAAATATTTACATGTGTATTTTACCAAAGTTTGAAGTGCATTAATATTGTTATCTTCCTTTAACATAATACAAATTTTTTAGAATAATTATCTGCTTTCTACATTCTATGTTATGCTTATATATTTTTTTTGTGTGGGACTGGGGATAGAATCAAGGGGCATTCTACCTCTGAGTTACAGTCCCAGCCCAATTTTTTAAGTGTTTTATTCTTTGTGTTTTGAAACAGGGTCTCACTGAGTTGCAAAATTCCTTGCTAAGTAGCTGAGGCTGTCTGCAAACTGCTATCCTCCTGTCTCAGCCTTCCAAATGCTGAGATTACAAGTTTGTGCCACCATACCCAGCTCTTATCTAGTATTTTATTACCAGTTTACTTTTCTTTTAAACCTTTTTCTTCTACACTAACGATTTTGCTCATTGGCTTAATTTAGACATACCCAATTTGGTGTCAGTTTATTTCTTCACTGCTGTTTATTATTGTTTGTTTCACTATTAGAGGTTTAGTTGCCATTTTACAAAAGTTTATCTTCTACTGACTCTTAGAAAGAGTTTGAAAAAGTAAGTTCAATTTTTCCTGGCATAAACATGCTTTAGCTTCTCAACAACAACTTCTTCTTCTCCTTCTCCTTCTCCTTCTCCTTCTTTTCTCCTCCTCCTCCTCCTCCTCCTCCTCCTCCTCCTCCTCCTCCTCCTCCTCCTCCTCCTCCTCCTCCGTCTTCTTCGTCTTCTTCGTCTTCTTCTCTTTGTGTTGCTAGAGGTTGAACCCAGGAGCATTCTACCTCTGAGCTACACCCCCAGCCTGTTTTTTTTTATTTTTTATTTTTGAAAC
Source organism: Muscardinus avellanarius (assembly GCF_963383645.1). Classification (NCBI taxonomy): domain Eukaryota; kingdom Metazoa; phylum Chordata; class Mammalia; order Rodentia; family Gliridae; genus Muscardinus; species Muscardinus avellanarius. Next base: position 35,679,065 of record NC_137786.1, on the reverse strand, counting down.
AGGATCTCACTAAGTTGCAGAGGGCCTCACTAAGTATCTGAGGCTGGCCACCAACCCATATTCTCCTGTCTCAGCCTCCCAAGTACTGGGATTACAAGTGTATGCCACCACATCTGGCTAACTTCTTATCTTTTGAATGATTCACTTGGAATAGAGTTTTAGACTGACAGTTATTTTCTTTTAACACAAATTTATAGTTATCTCTTTGACTTCTTACTGATGGGAAGTCTCTTGTGTATCTAATAATTTTCCCCTTTTGTTTTCTTTATGACTTTATTTACTATAGTTGTTTATATTATCTGCTGTGGTCTGAATGTTTTTTCCCAAATTCATGTTTTGGAAACTTGATTTCCAGTGTGGCAGTCTTAGGAGGTGGCCTTTTGGGAGGTATCTAGGTTTTTAATCATGAGTTGATTAATGGTGCTCCAAAGGGGTTTGTGGGGTCCTTTATATTTTGGCCTTCTGCTTTCTACCATGTAAGGTTGAAGCAGAAGGCTCACACCAGATGGAGACACCATGATCTTTCACTTCCTAGCCTCTAGAATGATAAGAAATGGATTTCTGTTCTTTTCTATTACTTAGTTAAGCCATTCTATTGTTGCAGAACCAAATGAACTAAGATAAAAATTGCCAGAGAACTGGGGCTTTGGTATAACAAATGCATACAAATGTGGAAGTGTCTTTGGAACTGGATAAGTATATTTGCAACCAGGACAAAGATGTTGCAACAGCTTTGAAGTGAATGTTGGGAAAACCCTCTATCACCATGAGCAGAGCATTAAAGACAGCCCTGGTTAAGGACTCAGAAAAAGAGAAAGAGCTGTAGAAAAAATCTCAATCTTCTTAGAGGTTCTTCAGTGGTCATGAACAGAATGTTGACAAAAATATGGATAGTAAAAGCCATTCTGATATGTTCTTACACGGAAAGGAGAACAGGCTTTTGGAACGTGGCAAAGAACTTGGCTGCATTGTTCCTGTGTCTTAGGACTTTATGGAAGGCAAAGCTTCGAAGCATACTAGGATATTTGTTTGGTGTTTGGTACTGGAGATTATATCTAGAGGCTTTCTACCTCTGAGCTGCACCCCCAGCCCTTTTTATTTTTTATTTTTTTGTTTTGAAACAAGGTGTCATTGAATTGATGAGGAACCTCTCTGAAACAAGGTCACATTGAATTGCTGAGGCTGGCCTTGAACCTGTGACCTTTTTGTCGGAGCCTCCCAAGTACTGAGATTATACACATGCACTACTTGAATATTTGGCAGATAAAAAAATCTCTGGGCAGTAAGCACTTGGTGCTGCATTGCTTTTCCTCACTGCTTGTAGTAAACTGTGAGAAAAGATAAATCATTTAAAGGTAGAATTTTATAAACAAAAAGGAAACAAAACATAGAGATGAAGAAAATTCTCAGCCTTGCTTGAAAACAATAAAAAAAAGTGTTTAGGAGAGAAAAAAAAATCAAGGGTGTAGTCACACAACCATTAATGAAGAGATTAATGTGCCTGGAAGAAAGATAAGTGCTACTTACTAAGGCAATGGGGGTATGACTCTGAAAACCTCTTGGGGAGCTATAAGGCTGTTCTTCTCATCATAGGCCCAGAGTGCAAAAATTGTGGGTGCACAGATACCTCTACCTAGATTTCAAAGCATGAGTCACAAAGCTTTGGATTCCAGGCAGTTATGGGACCAGAGCCCTCCCTGAGACCCAAGAACTATAGGACTTATTGTGTTCACTGCCAGTCTAGGAAAGCCACAGCATCTGACTTCAATGCTTTAGGGTGAAGTGGACTCATATTATTAAATTTGACCTGATCCAATTTTATATTTCTTTCACTACTAACCCACACCCTTAATATCCATCCCCACACAGGGTTTCTGGAAATCTGTATAAATTAGAAACATAAGATCAAGTAGTTTTTTTGGAATGTTTGTACCTCCTGATGGGTCACACTAGAGGCCAGAGTTCAAAATCATTTTCATTAAGCTGAAATCAAGCTGCTGGGTGGAGCCCTGCATTCTGTGGAGACTCTAGGGGAGAATGTGTTCCTTGCCTTTTGAGCCTTCTAGGCATTGCCAGCATTCTGTGGCTTGTGGTTGTCTCACTCCAATCTTCTGGACCAACCTCTTAGAATCTCTCTGCCTTTTCCTTGCTGGGTGTGGCATAGCCATCCGCTTCCCTCTTAAAAGAATATATGTAATTGCATTTAGGGTACACCTAGGTAATCTAGGATAAAAGATTTTAAGGTTCTTAATCATATCTTCAAAAATGCTTGTTACATATAAAATGATATTTAAAGGTTCCCAGGTTTATAAAATAAATTACCTATTTGTGAGGAAGGAAGTTTTTTTTTTCAGCCTACCACAATATGGCTTTTTTAAAATTTGATATTCTCTCTCTGACATTTTTTTCATTGTCTTTTTGTTAGAACACATTCTGCAATAGATTCAGTGAACTAATACATGATGAACATTATTTGCGATCATAAATTTATTATTTTACTCCCAAGTTGGCTGACTTTTACACAGATTGTTAGGGTGGACAATGCTGCTCTTCAGAAAGCACATCATTATGTCACTGCATATTATCTCTTTTCTGGCTCTTCTTCATCTATTTCACTTCAAAATGTTTGAGCATTCATTTATACATTATCTTATGTATCATACAATAATATAAACTCTGTGGGAAAGATGTTACTTAACTTGTGCTTCTATTTGATGACATTTTTCAAAAATTTTAAAATCAAAATACTCAGTGAACAGAGCCTAAAAAACTTAGATTTAGAATTTTCTTTAATTTTTTTTACTACCAAAACAAAGCTTGAAAATAGGAAAGGACTGTAATATTTATCCTTATAGCAGTAGGTGAGGTACTGAGCAAAAGAAAAAAAGAGGGAACAGATGTTCTTTTGGGGGAAAACTGGGGGTTGAACCACACAAGAGTCTTGCTAAGTTGCTAAGGCTGGTCTTAAAATTGTGACCTTCCTGTATCAGCCTTCCAGGTACTAGGATATAGGCATGTGCCACCACACTCAGCTGGTGCTCTTTTAATTTTAAAAATATGGCCAGGCATGGTGGAGCATGCTTCCAATCTTAGTACTTGGGATTCTTCTGTCTCAGCCTCCCAAATGCTGGGATTACAAGCATGCACCACCACACCTGGCTTTCAATAATTCATTTTTAAGGTTTTATTATCTCTTTACACTGTTGGTTTCTTACAAGGTAACGAGTGGCTATTTTATCTCTGTTTATTGATTACTCATGATTAAAAGCTGGAGTCTTAAAAAATCTAAGTACATGACTGAGACTTATCAAATCATAGCATCTCTATAGGGTGATCGCTATCTGTAGCTTTTCCTTCTGATAAAGGTAAAGGTCTGATTTGTTCTGGTAGCCTAGCCATTAGGCATTTAGTATTCATATGTTAACTTAAGGTTTTTTTCTTGGTACCCTTCCCATACATTCTCTGAACTCTGAGTAATTACTAATCCATATAACCTTTGTTTTAAACTTCCTAGAAAAAAACATTCAGACCTCTGAGGTAGAGGTAATTGTTTTCAATAGCGGAATGGAAAAGGTAAGGAAAGGAAATCTAGTCTGTCTAGTCTGATAGAAGTAGAAATGCTTTTCAAATAGCTTTTCTCAATCATGTTGATCTTATTGACTGAGTCACTTTTCCCTCACTCACCGTTGTAACATTAGTGGGTGTGGCCTGGTCCAGAATACGTGGAAGATTCTGTAGTGGAATATACTTGCTTACTAGTTTTTCTGACTGCTGAGTTGTATTCATCTTTCATGTGTCTATTGGGTCACTTACACTGGTGTTTTCAGCTTGCAAAGTCCTGTCACGGTTGTCATCCCCAAAGCTCTCTCCATTCTTGTAGATTAATTTTTTTTCTTGTAATATTGGCAGAGTTGCAGGAGTGAACAAAATTATGTGTTCACTCTATCAGGTATGTGTTCAATCTATCAGAATTTTCACAGACATTTTTTTACCTTTTTGTCAGATCTTTCTGCTATTTTTATAGTGTTTTAGTTTTGTTATAGTTTTCATTTCTTGTTATTTCCTTCAATCATTTTTGACATGCTACATTTTTGTTTTAAGATAACAAAATCCTCCAATCACTGAAATGAGACTTTATCAAGATGAAACGATTTCTCTATTGTTTACAAATTTTTTAGAGTCCTGTGTCCCACACAGAACAAAAATGTTAGGTTAATAATAAGAGTATATCTTAGGTGATAGCAGATTCCTTCCTAGTATATATTCCTTTACTCTTGTTTCTTAAATGTCATAGCAATCTGAGAGACACGAGCATGTTCAACAACTAAAAAAACACACAAATGAAATCCAGAATCTTCTTATTACAGTGTGACTCTCCCTTTATAGGAGTTGATCTGATTTGTAAGGATATGCAGGAAGAGATGTGTGTGTGTGTGTGTGTGTGTGTGTGTGTGTGTGTGTGTGTGTGTTTAAATAGATTTGAATAAATCAGATGGTCTCTCATAAGTTTGTCTCTGGAGTTTAGGATTTAAAACAAAGGGGTATCTGTCTTCTGGAATCACTTTTAAATGTGCTGTGTACCTTTGCCCAAAATAGAATAACAAAATAAATAAGGAAAGAAATTCAATGACTAAGAAAATAGACAAACATGATGATCATTGGGCTTTGGAGTCAGACCTGGGTGAGCTGTCACCCTGAGTAACTTCTATGGCTTTCTTTAAGCTATGGACTCTTCTTCTGTGATATGTAATAATCATGACCACTTACAGTGTGGTAAGGACCCAATGACATAATGACCACATCTACCACAGTGCCCAACTCCTGGTCAGAGCTCAATAAATGGTAATGCCTATAAAAGCTAACACATCATTGATATCAGACTAAAAGTAATTGCCTGCAGAGTTTATATTCCTGTTAGTTACTTTAAAATCATTAATTTAAATCACATCCAAATAATAACACTAAATGTGAATAATATCCTTCTCTCCTTCCTTCCTTCCTTCCTTCCTTCCTTCCTTCCTTCCTTCCTTCCTTCCTTCCTTCCTTCGTCTGCTAATTCAGAGTCAGAGTAATATTTAAATACTTTCTCCCATTGCAACCATATGTATTAGAATAGAATCTTTCTAAAGCCCCCAATAAAAATATGTAGACATTCACAGAAACACCTCCAGGTTAAGCATCAATTTCAGCTTGACCTCTTTGAGAAAACACTGCACTGGCAATTTAAAGCAAAACTACTTCCTCTCTTTCAAGAATAGCAAAGGAAAATTATGTCCTGATTCCAGACACCATGGCGCTCTGTGAATCTGGTCTATTAATTTACTCTAAACCTAAGTTCAAGCACATACTTGGTATGGCATCATAGAATGAATTGTAGATTTAGAGCAAGCAAACAAGCCAACAAATACACAAACAAATATAAGCAGAAGATTTGCATTACCAAGTTAAAATGCTGATTTTCTGAGAAGAACTGGGCTAACAGCCTGTTCATCATTAAAATCCTGGATGAGTCTTGCATGGGTGGGTTAATAATCCTAGTTGATTGTATTATGTAAAGGTTAACAATAGACAGACCAGTGCTGGGTCCATTGTGAAGTCAAAATGCATGTTTTAAATCATGTTTCTAAAAGATGTTTGACAGTCAGATAGGCACTGGCCACTTTTCCTTGCAGATGTACATTTCTCGATGATTTTACTATGAAAATTAGTGACTAGAAACTTCTTACAAGAATAAAAATTTGTAGTGATACCATATTTTTTTTTAAAAAAACACCCAAAGTATTAGTATTTCTCTATCTTTCTTAAATCTCACAGAATGAGAGCCTTTGTAAGAAACAACATAAAACTGATGAAGAAGGTCAAACTGCCCTTTGAATCAGACAGTGCTGTTTAAGGGCTGTACCTACTCTTCTGTGACCCAGAAAAGTCCTACCAGTGATATTTGCAGTGTTTATAACAATTCCAAAATGTGTGACATTATCAGATGAGAATTTAAACTTTTGTTTACTAGAAATTCATGAACTTGGACTTTTCTTGATTAGGAATCATTCCTAGTTCTACTTCCTCTATAATATGGAGATGTTGATCACAGGGGCTTTTGTGAGAATTCAATAAGATGCTTTATTTAGAGTTTCTACACATTTCTTGAAATTGAATAGGTACTCAATAAATAGGGTTCCTTTCTCCTTAATACTTAGTTCAGATCACTGTTGGGAATTTCAATGAAGTAATATAAAGTTGTAAATAAAGGTAGAAATTGATTAAGTGATAAATATCAATAAAAGCAGTGGGAATTCAGGCAAGGCAGAAGTCACCAGGGATGTGATGGTTTATAATGAGACACGACCTGGCATTTTGGTGGAACTAATGTAGAGAGGAAGGCTGTCCTTTTCTTTACTAGAATTATAGTCTAAAAAGCAATAAAATAAGAAATATATATTATTTTGTAATATATTATTGAATGAATAAATTATATTGAATATGAAATTACTAAGGAATTCTGTAAGAGTTAGCATATGGGTAGATTGATGTAGCACTGCTCTAATCAAGTTTCATAACATTTGCAGCATCCCCCGAATTCTTTTGGGTTGTCCTTGCTGGTTCAAACTATTACCTTATGTTAATTCCCTGGCAACCACAGAGCTACCCTATAGTTATGCCTTTTCTAGACTAGTATGTGAGTGGAATCATACCTAATGTAAGAATTTGAAACTGTTTTCTTTTATTCAGAATATCCAAGTTTTATATTTCCCTCCTTGGGTGAATTTTAGTAGTTTGTACCTTTGAAGAAATTGGTCCATTTTATTTAAGTTGTCAAATATATGTTCATTTTGCAGTTTGAAGTATTCTTTTATCATCCTTTGTATGTTGGTGGGGTCTGTAGTAATGTGCCTTCTTTTATTCCTCATATAGTTAATTTGTTTTCTCTAACTTTGAGAGCAGTGGTTTGCCTTGTGCCTTCACTTCCATGATGGGTTTAGGAAGAATTGCTAATTTTCAGTTTACTCATATTGTGAGAATAATGACTTCTAGTCTTCTCACATACTGATCTGGAGCCCAGAAGTCCTAAAATATTATATGTTTTACTTGTGAATATCATACATATTTTAAACAAATTTAAGAGGTAGAAAATATCAATTTCATTTGCTCAGGTATATACTGTTTTTGTTGCTATTAATTCAGTCTTTAAGTTCCAAGTTTCTTTGGGTAGTATTTCTCTCCTACAAGAAAACTATTTCAATTCTTTTAGATTGAATTCACTGGCAAAAAAATTTCTTGGTTTTTCTTACCCAAGAATGTTCTATTTCACTTAAAATCTCAAAGAATATTTTTTAGCATGAAATTCTAGATATTAAAAATATTTTTCACTATCTTTTGGCAAATATTGGTTCTAATGAGACATCTGTCATGAATCATTGTCTCCCTATAAGTAGTATGTCATTTTTCTTTTGACTGATTTTAGAATTGTTTTTGTTTTCTTGCTAACAGTATGATTATGATGTATCTGTACATAAGCTTCTTTGAGTTTTTCTTGTTTGTGGTTTGCTGAGCAGTTTGAATTTTTATGTTGTTTGGCCAATTTTATAAGCATATATCATTTTATCTCTTTCAGATATTGTCCCATGTCAAACATTCTTTTACTTCTATGACTCTGATGACATAAATTAGCCTAATCTTTGAGAGTTTTATTTAAAAAATTTAAAAAGAAAACTATTGTTTAGATAGTTTCAATATTTACTTTGTCATTTATAGTCTCTATTGAGTTCATATAGTAAGTTGTTATTTGAATTGCTGAATTTTTAAATTCTAAACTTTTTATTGTTTTTTTGAAATATATAAAAATATATTTAAGCCTAAAGTGATGAATACTTGACATTACTAAAATTTTCTATATTTATGCCTATAAAATTTATGGACTTAAGTAAATTTTTAAGTTTTAATATTTGTTGGGTGTGAAAATTAATTTCATATTCAATTCCAGAAATTTATCTTTCAATAATTAGAAAATATAAATATGATTCCTCAAAAATAGCAGTGGGTAAGGTCCAGAGAAAAGTTTGGGATTTTACTTTCCAATAATTTCTAGAGAGGTCTCTCTGGGCTTCTTTGGCTATGAAAAAAAAAATTGAAGAAAGAGTAAAAGTAAGCAACATTTCATGGGAAATGAGAATAGACTATTTTCTTAAGGTTATGTGATGGTTCTGATTTGTTAGCCTCTGAGTGTCCTAGATTATTGTGAATGAAAATGTTTTCTTTATTTCTTTCTTTGTGGATTTATTGTTGGCATATAGAAAATCAACTGATTTACGTAGGTTGATTTTGTATCCTGCCACTTTGCTGAATGAGTTATCAACTATCATGGTCTTTTGGTTGAGTTCTTTGAGTCTTCTAGATATAAGATCATGTCATCTGCAAACAAGGGTAATTTTAATTCCTCTTTTTCTATTTGAATTCCTTTGATATCCTTCTCTTGTCTTATTGCTGTGGCAAGAGTCTTGGGGACTATATTGAAAGAGGTGATAGTGAGCTTCCTGCCTTGCTCCTGATTTTAGAGGGAATTCTTGCAGTTTTTCCTCATTCAATATAATGTTGGCTTGGGTTTATTGTATATTGCCTTAGTGATGTTGAAATAAGTTCCAGTTGTCTACAGTGTTATTAACATGAATGGGTGTTGAATTTTGCCAAATGCTTTTTCATCATCTTTTGATATAATCATGTGGTTTTTGTTCTCAGTTCTATTAATGTTGTCAATAACATGCATTTATTTGTGATGTTGAACCAGCCTTGCTTTTCTGGGATGAAATCAACTTGGTTGTGGTGTGTAATTTTCTGTATATGGTTTTGAATTCATATAGCTAGTATTTTGTTTAGAATTTTTGCATCTGTGTTCATCAATGATATTGGTCTGTAATTGTTTTTTTTTGAGATATTTTTATTTAGTTTTGGTATTAATGTGATACTGGCCTCATAGAAGGAATTTGAAAGAATTCCTTCTCTTTCAATTTCCTGGAACAAGTTGTGAGGTATTGGGATTTTTTTCTTTGAAAGTTTTGTAGAATTCAACTGGAAATCTGTGAGGGTCTGGGCTTTTCTTTGATGGCACAATTTTTATTGCTGTTTATATTTCTTTGCTTGCTATTAGTTGGTTTAGGCTTGCTATGTCCTCTTGGTTCAATTTAGGTACGTTATATGTGATTAGATATCTATTGATTTCTTTCATGTTTTCCAATCTCTTGGAGTATATATTTTCAAAATAGTTTCTGATAATCCTTTGACTTTCTTCACTGTCTGTGGCGATGTCTCCTTTTTCTGATAATAATGATTTGAGTTGATTATCTTTTTATTTTGGGTAGGTTGGCCAGGGGTTTGTTAATCTTATTAATCTGTTCTAAGAACCAGCTTTTTGTTTTGTTGATCCTTTGTATTTTTTTTTTTTTGGTCTATTTCATTTATCTCTGCTCTGATTTTAATTTTTTGCTGCCTTCTGCTGGCTTTAGGATCAGGCAACTGCTGTTTTTCTAGGTCTTTGAGATGTGTCATTAGATTGTTTACTTGACAACTCTCTATTCTTCTTATGTGGGCACTCAATGCTATAAACTTTCTTCTTTACACTGCCTTCAAAGTGTCCCATGGATATTGGTATTTTGTGTGTCTATTTTAATTTAATACCAGGATTTTTTTTATTTTTCCCTTTATTTCTGATCTTTCTCACTTCTCATGCAATGCTGGATCATTGAATATCCATGTATTTAAATATACATATTTTTTGTCTTCCTGTTGTTGATTTCTACTCTCATTCCATTGTGATCTGAAAAGGGGCAGTGAATTATATTGAATCTTTTGAATTTGCTGGTGCTTGCTTTATGGCCCAGGATGTGATCTATTTTGGGAAAAGTTTCATGGGCACCTCAAAAGAATGTGTACTATGTTATTTCTGGTTGAAATATTCTGTATATGTCTATTAAGTTCATTTGGTTTATAGTTTTATTTAGTTTTGAAGAGTTTTTACTCATCTTTTGCCTCGAAGATCAATGTAGTGGCATGAATGGTGTGTTAAAGTCACAATAGTATTGTATTTGGGTCTATTTGAGATCTGATTTCCTGAAGGGTTCATTTTACAAATGTGGGTGCATCCAAGTTTGGGGAATAAACATTTACTATCATTATATCTTCTTGATGAAATTTTCCCTTTATAATAGGAAGTGCCCTGCTTTGTCTCTTCTGATGTGTTTTAGCTTAAAGTCTGTTTTATTGGATATCAGTGTTGCTACCCCTGCTTATTTTTGGTCTCCACTGGCATAATATATCTTTTTCCATCGTTTCACTTTTAGCCTATGACTATCTTTGGCTGTAAGGTGAATTTCTTGTAAGCAGCATATATTTGGATTATGTTTTTTAATCCACATTGCCAGTCTATGTCTTTTAATTGGGAAGTGAAGTCCTTTGATATACATTGTTATTACTCAGATTGATTTTTGTTTCTTGTCATTTTGTGTTCTGTATTCTGTTTGATAAATTTTACTTTTTGTTTTTTCATTTGCCCCACAGATCAAATTAATCTCTTCTCTGATTCTGAAATTTTCTTCTTTATGATTTATTTAAGTATTTTTTCAAGTGCTGGCTTAGTATTCATGATTTTTTTTTTTAGATTCTGCTTATCTTGAAACACTTTTATTACTCCATCAATTTTGAATAATAACCTTCCTGGATATAGCAGTTTTGGTTAGAAATTGTTTTCTTCTAGGGTCTGGATTTCATCATACGAGTCTCTCCTGGAATTTATGAGTTGGGTTGTGAAGTCTGGAGTGATTTTTATTGTTTTGCCCCTGAATATCACCTGTTCTTTTGTTCTCACTAGTTTTACAATTCTTTCCTTAGCCTCTATGTTGGTCATTTTGTTCATTACATGGCATGGGGAAGTCCTCTTTTATCTTGTCTTAATGGGTTTCTGTATACCTTCTGTATGTGGATGTCCAAGTTTCTTTCCATGTTTAGAAAATTCTTTGAAATTATTTCTCTGTAGAGATTATGGATATTCTTGGTCTGTGCCTCTATCTCTTCTTCAATTCCTTTTATCTGTAAGTTAGGTTATTTCATATTGTCCCATAGTTGATGGATGTTTAGGTTTTCTTGTAATCTCTTTTTTTTGTGTGTGTGTGGTACTGGAGGAGGAACCTAGAGGCTTTCTACTTCCAGGCTATACGCCCAGACCTATTTTATATTTTATTTGGAAACAGGGTCTCACTAAGTTGCTGAGAGCCTCACTCAGTAGCTGAGGCTGGCTTTGAACCTATGAGATCCTCCTGTCTCAGCCTCCCAAGAGCGAGGATTACAAGCATGCGCCACCACGCCCAGCTTGTAATATCTTTTATATAATATTGACTGCGCTTTCAATTTTGAATGAACTGTCTTCCAACAGTGTTATTTTGTTTTCCATTTCATCTAATGTTCTAAAATTTCTTTCTATTTCTAGTCTTCATTTTATTTACTCTTTCATATCATTCCAGGCCCCTTTCTGATTCTTTCTTACTGTCTCAATTTCCTCTTTAATTTCTTCTACACTTACTGTGAGGCCTTTCATCATATTGAAGATTAGAATTTGGAATTCTTTTTGTTGCATTTCTTGTAGATCAGTATTTGTGATTTCCCCTATTTCTTTACTGTTTCTTATTCTCATAGTTTCAGAATTCTTGGGTTTGTTTTTCTGGTTTTTTTGCTATCTTTTTCTTTTTGTGGTGGAGTCGATGATAGGTGCTGTTCCAGATCACTGCTGGGAGAGATGGTTATAGCTGTTTCTCACTTTGATATTAACTCTAAAAGACTGTGTCAACTATCACTCCACTGTTCTTTTACCTGTAGATCATCAAATTTCATTGCTCTGGGGGTACTTCTGCTTGCTGTTATGGGTTTAAGGTGTTAAGATCAGGTGTTCTGTCTGCCATTACTTTCATAAAAGTCAGCTTATTGACATGGGCAGAATAGTTTGTGGCTTATGTATTTTTTAAACCTGGGTTTGTGGTCTGTTGAATGGCTTGTTCTATTAGCTGTGGTTAGTTTATTGTTTTATTGTCCTTTCCTGTGGATAACCAGTCTCATCCAATTTAGCAGTAGGGATTTAGAGGTGGTAGGAGGTTCATACATGAGTAATCAGTGTTGTTTTTAATGGTGAGCATTAGGTGAGGGGGTAAGAGCTGGGGTGATGGGTACAGGAGGAGTAGGGTAAATTGAAGGATATGAGTAAGTTGAAAAAGAATTTAACTGTAATAAGATGGAGTCTGGTTGAGATGAGAAATAGTGATATAGTAGGATTCTTGTAGTTAGTATAGAGTATTTAGGTAGCTTGAATATAAAACAAAGGATAATTTGAGAGAAAAGAGTTGATAGGATAAAGAGGAAAAACTTATACAAGGAATGGGGAGCAAACAAACATGCACAGAATAACAAAACATGCAGCAAAAAACTAACGATTATAAGAATAAATCAAAGACAAAAAACAACCCCCCCCCGCCAAAAAAAAAAAAAAAAACTAGTGACAGTGAAAAAGGAAAAAAAGTAGCACTGCTCATTTACACATATAGGGTTCATATAATGTTCTGGAGTACATTCAAATATCTCTTATTTGCTCCATAATCTATTGTCAGCTTTTGGACCCACTTTATGAGTCTTTGTGCCCCTCTCTCACCTCTCACTGCTTTGTGCTCAGGTGTCACAACAGCGGGTGTCACTGTAAATGAGTTCTATGGAAGTGTAGAGTTCTTCATTTCACACCCTAGGCTCTGTGCTCTCCAGTCCTGTGCTCTGTGTTTTCAGGCCTTCAGCTTTGTGCTTTCTGGGCCTGGGCTCTGCACCTTCCAGACCCTGGACTTTGTACCTCTGGCCTTGGGCTCTGTGCCTTTCCGCCTTGGGCCTTCACCTCCCTATGTGTTCTAGCAGAGAGTGTCCAGTATATTCTAGGAGTGACCCCCCATGACTACAGAGTCATGTACAGGCCAGTACTGTGCCCTGGACACTAAGGGCCTTTGTCTCTGTACGTTCTAACATGACCACCTTGGGGTGAGCCACCAGATCTCTGCCTCCTGAGGTCCCTGAGGCCACTCTGGGTGGTCGTCTGCTGAGAAACATGGTTAACTTAGTGTTGACCTGTGGCCTGGGTCTCTGGAAGGCATAGTCAGTGTGCCACTGTGGGTGCTGGCTTCTGGTGAGTGCATGGGATTTTGGATCATTTTCTCCATACCTGAAGCGTGGTGTTGGTCACTTAAGATGTTGGAGCTCTGCCACTGCTTTCTGCACTTCAAGTCCTTGGTTTACTTGCCTGAATTTTTGGGAACTGCACAGCTGGCAGTCATGGTTTAGGCTGGTAGCCTGAGATGGCATGCGATGCCATACCAGGTCAGTCGTGCACTTCGACTCTTTGCTGTGGATCTCACGTTCTGAGTATTGATTTTATTCTGCCATGGTTCCCTTTTTTGTTTGTTCATAAATATCTTTGCTGCTTTGTTTTTCTTGTCAAGGAGCTACCTTCTTGGTAGTTGAATTGTGTTTGTTACAGCTACTGAGATGTGCTGCATTCCACGTTCTGAGTATTGATTTTATTCTGCCATGGTTCCCTTTTTTGTTTGTTCATAAATATCTTTGCTGCTTTGTTTTTCTTGTCAAGGAGCTACCTTCTTGGTAGTTGAATTTTGTTTGTTACAGCTACTGAGATGTGCTGCATTCCACAGTCACCATTTTTTCTTCCCACCTGTGAAAAATTTTAAATATAACATGCTTTGAATTTAAATTCCATAGTGTCTTATTTAGTCCAGTTAATGATTAACATTTTTTCACTGAAAGTGTTTTTTGAAAAGTAATTTTTATTATTTTTAAGACATATTGTAATGTTAATTTTATGAAAAGTTTAGTGCTAATTCTATATATCTATTAAGATAAGTTAATTTTAAGAATCAAAGTGATATTTCTTAAATAATTTTTTCTTTTTGTGGTACCAGTGATTGAACTCAGAGGCATTCTTCCTCCAAGATAAATCTCTAGCACTACTTTTTTTTTCTTTATTTTGAAACAGGTCTCACTAAGTAGTAGAGGGCCTCACACAGTAGTTGAGGCTGGCTGATAACCTGCAATTCTCCTGTCTCAGCCTCCCAAGTACTGGAAGTACAAGCATGTACTACAATGCCCAGCTAGAACAATTATGTTTTAAGTGTCAACAGATACTTTTTTAAGGATTACATCTTTTTATATGTATGAAGTTAAAGATAAATAAAATAATTAGATATGTTAAATGAGTGAGGTAAATATTTTATAAAAATTAGACACTGAGACACAGAGATCATATTTAGTTACTCCAAGACACCAGTCAACTCAGATATGCTGAGTCCAAATTCTTCTTTTACTACCTTTCTCTTACCAGCACTGCTGAATGCCTTTCTAAAATTACATTTGGTAAACAGATATGCAGAAAGGGAAATATCTCAGTAGCTATAACAAATAACAATCAAAAAGGGAAATAATATGCAGTATGATAACTGTTAGCAATGACATGTGCATGTGTGTTCTGGGAGGAAGAATGAGAGGTGCAGACTCTGCTTGGGGAAATTAGATAAGTTTTAGCAGAGCAACTAACATATAGTTACCTCTCAAACACTGATACTTCTTGATTTTCAGTGATAGGGATATGTCCTGGTATACTGTCATAAGTAAAAAATATCTTGAGTCAAAAATGCATTTAGCCAGGCATTGTGGTGTACCCTTGTAATCCCAGCATTTGGGAGGCTGAGACAGGAGGACTGCAGTTCATGGATGCCTCAGCTACTTAGTGAGGCCCTCAGCAACTTAGTGATATTCTATTTCAAAATAAAGGATAAAAAATAGGGCAGGGGGATGTAGCTCAGAAGTCAAATGCCCATGGGTTCCATTCCCAGACCTGCAAAAAAATGCATTTAATACCCAGTACTTACCCATATGCACATCCTTCCCTCTATCTTTCCATTCATCCTTTCATCTGTTCATCCATCACATTAGTCTATCAACCCAATTTTTACTTTTGTGGCCATTTGCAGAATCCTAGATGCTATTAATGGGCAAATAGATATAAATAGAATATAGAAACATGTTCTAAATATTAAAAAAATAAAAAATAATATAAGAAATATAAGAATATATAAAATAATATAAGAAAATAACTAAAAGTAACATAAGAAAATCAAGGACCTATCTTTACTATATAAAAGGAAATATATACTTTGTATCATTTAGCAAATATGATGATAAGTAAAGTAAGATTAGTGGAGATGCTGGAAACGGTCAATATACTTTCTCTCAATTGGTCAATACAAATGATGACCAGGCTTTATCTAGTTTCCTAGACAATATGCTTTTTATGTAAAAATATAAAACTATAGATTACCAGTGGGATGGAGAGGTACCCTTTTCCATATCATTCTCACTTATAAATTGAAATATGAGCTGTGATAATGTGGAGTGGTGCTCTGATTATATATTCAATGATTTGCTTATAGATGCTCATTCAGAGTCCTTCTAGTTCCATATACCTGGAGTCATGCAGAACAATTCTAGAGTTTATGACCAGTTCAATTTCCAGTGAAAAAAGATTTATTTAAGTTTCTATTTGTTTATTTAAACATTTTTTATTGGTGCATTGTATTTATACATCGTAATGGGATGCAAGATGGTGGAGACATACATGTATACATCACCCAATTAGCCTTTACCAAATTTCACCCTATTCCCTCCCCCTCCCTCCTTTTCATGTTTGAGATAATGATTGATATGTTTGTTAATACATCATGTACATTAGAGAATTTTCCAATTTCCCCATCCCATCCCCTTCAGTTAGGTCAGCTTATTTGCCCATCTGTAGTATCTCCTTCTTCATCTAGAGTTCCTCCTGTGACCCATTTCTCTCTAGCTTTTGCTATTATGGAGAGTATCAGATTTCTTACTCTTTGTGGCTGACTAAACTCACTTAGCTTAAGGATCTTCAGTTCCATCCATTTCCCTGTAAATAATGTGTGCTTTTCTTTATGGCTGAGTAAAATTCCATTGTGTACATATCCCATAGTTTTGTAATCCACTCTTCTGTTGATGAACATCTTGGCTGGTTCCATAGTTTGGCAATGGTGAATTGTGCAGCTATAAACATAGATACACATGTATTAGTTTGTTTTCCTTTCTTGGTTTCCTTTATTTTGGGTAGATACCCAGAAGTAATATTAGATTATATGGTAAGTTCATTTCCACTCTTCTGAGCATCTTCCATACTGTTTTCCAAAGTGGTTGCACTAATTTGCAACCCCACCAACAATGTATTAGAGTTCCCACTTCTCAACATCCTCGCCAGGATTTGTTGTTGTTTGTGTTTTGAATGATTGCTATTCTAGTTGGGGTTAGGTGAAAACTCAGAGTAGTTTGATTCGTATCTCTTTGATTGCTAATGATGTTGAGCATTTTTTCATGCATTTATTGGCCATCTGAATTTATTTTTTTTGTGAAGAGAAGTTATTTAAATAGCTTAGTGCTTTAGGTTAGCATTATAAAAGCAACAAATACTCATATATTTTCTACTTGCCAGACACTGTGATACATATCTAATGCTGCAACAAAGTCATGATGTTTATTCTATTATATCATTTTATAGATGAAACTGAAGAAGAGATAGCTTATATCTAAGTCATGTAGTTATAAAATCATGTATCTGGGGTTTATATCTAGGGAGGCTTGTTTAAAAAATATCTAGGCTCTTATCTATCACTGCATATGTCTCTTCTATTTCATACTGCTTCTACATTATGTAACAGCATTGATCTTTTTTTTATTGATTTTTTTTTATTGATGTATTCATACATCATAGTGGGATACAAACTTTTGTAGACATACATGCACACATCGCACAGTCAGCCCCCACCCGATCCCCACCCCATTCTCTCCCCATCCCTCCCTCCCATGCTTGGCTTAGTGGTTGACATCTAGTATTATAGCAATTTATCCAAAATTAAAAATGATAATCTCACAAAACAGTTTCATTTGTCTGATACCAAGCTTTTGATGACTTAAAGATAACATTTCAATATTTCTTTTTACTTTTTTTCTTATCAGAGAATATTTTTGTTCTATTTTTTTAGGTGAAACTATCATATATTTATATATTTATTTTTCAGAAAAAAAATCTATCCTAATATGGAAAATGGACTCTAGATGCACAAAACGATCTTGATAAAGAACAAAGCTAGAAGATATATATTTTCTGATTTCAAACCATATAAAGCTACAATAATTGAAACAGCGTAGTACTATTCGAAAGGCAGATATATAAACCATTGGAGTTAAGTACAAGCCTAGAGCTAAATTCTTCGCTATATTGTCAAGTTATTTTTGACAAGGTTTCCACAAACATTTGGTGGTAGAAATAATAATCTTTTAACTAAATATTGTTGAAACATAATAATTACATGGAAAAGAATAAAGTTGGACCCTTACATAATTCCATATACAAATATTAACTCAAAATAGATAAAAGACCTAAATATAAATCTTAAGACTATAAACTTTTAGGAGAAAATCTGGGTCATAAAACCTCACAACATTGAAATTGGCAGTGATTTCTTGGATATGATTTCAATGGCACAGGCAACAGAAGAGTATACAAACTCCCTAAAAAATAAAAAAAATAGATTGTATATCCAAAGGCAATGTAAACAGAGTTAACAGTTACTAATAGAATGGGATAAAATATTTCCAAATGCTATATCTGAATGTATATTAATATTCCAACTAGAAATCCTAAAAATTAACAACAATAAAGGCAAACAATACCATTTAGAGATAGGTAAAAGACTAACATAAGTAATGAATCTCCACAGATAACCAATCTTAGTTGACTGTTGGATGGAAACTCTTGTTTCTCTGGTTCTGGTGTGTGTCACCTATTTCTTCTTTGTAGTTAATCTCTTTGAGTATTTTCTCTAGTGCTGGTTTTGAAGACATAAATTCCTTCAGTTTCTGTTTGTCATGGAAGCTTCTTATTTCTCCATCTAATTTGATAGAAAGTTTTGCTGGGTAGGAAATTTTTGGCTGGAAGTTGTTTTCTTTCAGAGTTTGGAATATGTTACTTCAAGCCCTTCTGGCTCTCATGACTTGGTTTGGGAAGTCTGGAGTGATTCTAATTGGTTTGCCTCTGAATGTCACTTGGCCCTTTGTTTTTGTTGCCTTTAAGATTCTCTGCTTGGCTTCCACATTGGTCATTTTGACAATTAGGTGGCGTGGGGATCCTCTTCTCCAATCCTGTCTAAAAGGAGTTCTGTAAGTTTCCTGGACCTGTGTATCAACCTCTTGCTCTATGTTTGGAAAATTTTCTGCTATTACTTCCTTGAAGAGATTGTTGATCCCTTTGGTATCACTTTCTTTTCCCTCCTCTATTCCAATTATTCTTAGGTTAGCTCTCTTAAAATGGGCCCATATTTCTTCAATATCAGATTCCTGCTGTCGGATATTTTTTCCTAGATTAGAAACTATGCGTTCATTTTTGGAATGATCATCTTCTAAGAGCGAGATTCTGTTCTCCATGTGGTCTAATCAGTTGTTTGTGCTTTGAATTGAGGCCTTTACTTCATTAATTGCATCCTTTATCTCTTTTTGGCTCTCTCTGAGTTCTTTTCGAAGCACCTCTATTATTTCTACAGTTATTTTCCTGATTTGATCTTCTAGAAATCTCTGATTTTCTGTTTTATCAGGTTCTGATGTTGTGGGGTTTTGGGCATTCATTGTTCCAGTATTATTCCTCTTTCCCATGATTTCGGAAGTTTGTGCCTTCTCTGGGTTCTTCCCTTGGGTCACTATGACTTCACTTAAGGTGTTCTGGATCTCGAGTCTATAGTATCTCAGACCCCACTACTCCTTTACTGGGTTTTATCACAGAGTCTCCGACCCAGAGAGTCGATAGAGGCTGCTTTAGACTGTGGGGGGTGCCAGGTTGCATGTTCTTCTATGGTGTGATATCTCTGCCACCACCCCTCCCCCACTGGGTCAAGTCCCAGGGAGTACAGTACTGGGATTTCTCCTCTGTGGCCCGCAATTTGATGCACTGTTCTTGAGTACGCAGATGTAGCTGTACTGAATTTGGTGAATTCTCTGCTGCTGCCGCCACTGGCAATATGGCGCCGCTGGTACGCCCTCGGCCGTGAGGCTGGCGTATTTCTTCTTGGTTTTGATTTCCACTCTGAGTCCCTGCAGCGTGTGCTGAGCTCAGCCACTGGGAGCTTTAGATTTTACCTGCGGCGAGAAATCCTGCCTGGCTGTTCCGCAGCGGCTCACCTCGGCTTGCCGTAGCCATCCGGTGAAGTCGCCACTGCCGCTGGCAGTATGGTGCTGCTGCCGCGGCCTTGGGCGTGAGGCCGGTGTATCTCCTCTGTGGCTCTGAGCTTTGTTCTCAGTCCCCTTCCTCTCTGGAGCCTGGTGATTTTTTTGTTTCTCTGGTGATGGTGTTTTCTGGCTATGAAAGGTGCTGATTTTGTGGTAATGGAGATTAGTTGTTAGCGGGGCTCTTAAGCCCCGCTTTTCTCGGTCACCATCTTCCCGGAAGTCACAGCATTGATCTTACTCTCCATTTTATCCTCATTGTTGTAACATGTTTCCCAGCTACTATCTACAGTGTTTATCTATTGTATTATTAAAATTAAGAACATGTGAAATATTAAAAACTTCACGTGTGAAAAACTTTACAATTTAAATATACAGATCAATTGATCCTTCTGATGTTCATACAAAGAGGTCAAGATGAGTATTTTTATCTCCATTCTATACAGTTGAGAAAATGTGACTCAGAGGTATTTATTGCACTTGATCCAAGGCTACCAGAACCTGTAAAGCTATGATTTGAACCCAGGTTTTCTGATGACGAGTACAGGGCTCTTAGATCACATTGAGCCTCTCCCTGAAGCATGGATTTTTAAATATAGATTTTCTCTCTGGGGATATTCCCTTTGTTTTGTCAGCTCTGCACTCCTTCATAGAGCATCTGCCTTCACCCATGCAGCCTTGTCAAAATCACCAACTTGGAACTTAGTGTGACGTTCAGGAGGACTCTGTTTCAAATACAGTTGATCTTTGCAATCTCTGTCATTCTGTCCTTTGTGATTACTCTGTCCTCATTCTGGCCTTTCCGTGGTTTATGAGGGATTTGATCATCTCTTTGTAATTAGAAAAGACTCTGAATATCAGAAAAGACTCCAAGTTAATAAATACCAGGAAAGAACAGGCTATAACAACATTAGGAGCCTGGCATACTGTTACTGGGTCTCTTGTTCTTTAGATTTTTCATGATTATAACCTTCATCAGAAGTTTGTTCCTAATAAATGGGATTTCCTTCATCGTCCTTAAAAATACAACTCAATGTTATTTCAAATATAACATTTACTTCAGTGCAAAATATAACTTGATAAGCATCAAATTAAGTTTTATGGGTGCATTGTAATTGTATATGAAAGTGAGATTCATAGTATACATTCATTATTTGATATGGGGTAGAAAATATTGTCAGGTGTTAAAATGTGATAAACTTCTATAAGACAGTCAACTTAGAGCGGATATGGTTTCTTGTATATCAATTAATTTACCCAGATATTTATATTGACTAAACAATTCAGTGTCAATGCAGGAAGTGATAAATGGCTATTAATTGTTGTCTATAACAACGATGTCGAGCATAGAATGAGCGCAAAGGTGTGGTTAGCTGGCATCTACCTGCAAAAGACCTACATTCAGATTCCAACTAGCATTTTGACTGAAGACCTCAGTGTGCTATTGTGAGTACAAAACGTACTCTGACATTTGGTGGCTAACATTGTGAGTCAACTCTTGCCACACAGATTTCATTTAGTTTAGTGCCTTCCTACAGTGTTTTGGTCAGAGCACATATGAGAAATTTTGATAAATTATCAAAAGCTCAGAAAGAACCACAAGCGCTCGCAAGCACTGAGAAAAAGTAAACAAGGAAGAATAGCTTTGCAAGTACAAAGGTATGAGTTTATAACTGTGAATCTATACATCAGATGATATCACATTGGCAACATCATTATTCCTATTACTTCAGAGCAGCTATTCCAATAACAAAAATTATGTAAGAGTCAGTACTTATTGATTCCATATCATATTCTGGAATTGATGAAAAACATCAAAATTTCATTAAGTATTTCATAATTAGATACAGTGTGAAAATATGCCTTGTGCCATAATGTTTGTAGCCAGTGGGGTATAAAAGTTAGAACACAGACATGCCAATTAAATCACCTTCATCCTAGCTATTGTAGTTCTTCACCCATACATTCATGTTTTTCACAAATACAGTCAGTTATTATTCTTTTTTAAATTATATAATTGTGTTCCATTTTGTAACATATTAATTTCTTTTTCAGTGGCAAATCTAGTGTTCTGACTGACCTTTTTGCCTTTGAAGTTGGTTTTTTGTTTATGTATAAAAGTCATCTTCTATCTTTAGTTCTTATCACAGTTCTCTCTATTTTCTGCTGTTGTTCAGCATTGTTTCACAATTTTTTCTTTCTCTTCTCTGTGCCAATACAGATCTGACCTGGAATCCAATAAATGTTCCGAAGTGAATTTGTGAGCATCTTAGATAAATTTAATTTTTTGAAAACTAATCCCATAGTTTAATCTTTATTTACATATCATCATCTCAGGAAAGTCCTTTATTGTTTTTTTTTTTTTTTAGTTTACCTAGTTGCAAACAAATTTCCCTTCATTCAAAATCCTGTAGGGAAGTTGCCCCACTTTCTGGTTGCTGACTTTTTTAACCAGTATTAGTAAACTAGTCTTTTTTTTTTTTTATAAATCTCTAAAATGCAATTGATGAAAGATGACCATAACATAATTGTTGTGGAATATCACACAGAATGTGAGTTTACCAGTTCCAGTTTTATATGTACAAGGACTCTGTATGACTTCATATTTTCAAAAAAACAGTTGCTAAGATATATTTTGTCAAAAAATTCAACAATACAATAGGGGGGAATATTATTTTTGCCAAGTTGCTCCCATTAAAAGAGATGAATTAAGTGGCTGTCTGAGGAAGGTAAGCAAGGGACTCACTTCCCTCCCTCTTTGGAGAGCCCAGGACTTCCGGGAAGATGGCGATGGAGGAAAGCGGCACTTACAAGTCCTGCTAACAATCAAACTCTATTACCACAAAACCAGCGCCTTTCAGAGCCAGAAAACACCACCAGCAAAGAAATAAAAACTGTAAATACAAGGGACAGAGAAAAAGGGCTGGAAAAACAAGACACCAGAAAAACACCAGCCCGAAGTTCCGCGCCTGCCGCGGCGCGGAAAGACTGGAGCATGCGGAGCAGCCAGATCCGCAGCGTGGAGCAGTCGGAGCCGCTTCGGCCGGAGCGTCAAGCAGCCAGAGCCACTACAAGGCATGGCCGGAGCGGTGGTGCGGAGCAGCCGGAGCAGCGGACCTGAGCGGCTAGAGCAGCCAGAGCGGAGCGGCCAGAGCAGCCGAGTGGAGTGGCCAGAGCAGCTGAGTGGAGCCGCCAGAGCAGCCGGAGCAACCAGAGCCATGTCGCGAAATGGCCAGAGCGGCCGGAGTGGCCAGACCCGCAGTGCAGAGCATCCGGAGCCGTGGTGCAGAGCGACTGGAGCGGCCGGAGTGGCCAGACCCACGGTGTGGAGCAGCCAGAGCCTGTCAGGAATCCTGCCCATCAGGAGCCGTGGTGCAGAGTGGCTGGAGCGGCGCGGCCTACATCTCCCCTAGCAGCACCAGGCTCCAGAGAGGAGGGAGACTCAAAACAGAGCTCAAATCCAGAGAGGAGGTACTCTGGCCTCACGGCCTAGGAAGCAGAAGCAGCGTCTTACTGCTGGCGGCAGTGGCAAGTTCACCGGACGGCCCTAGACCAACGCACACAACCAGCCACCAGGCGCCCGAGAGCAGGGGTGGACAGCGAGCCGAGGGAACATCTAAAGCTCCTAAGGGCCAGGCACAGCACACCTGGCAGGGACTCAGAGCAGAGCTCAAAACCAGAGAAGAAATACGCCGTATCACGGTCGAGGGCATGGCAGTGGTGCCATATTGCCAGTGGCGGCAGCAGTGAATCCACCGAGTTCACTACAGCTCCATCAGCGCACTCAACAACCATGAGTAAAATTGCGGCCCCTAGGGGAGAAATCCCAGTACTGCACTCCCAGGAACTTGCGCAGATAGTCTCCCTGGGTCGGAGAGTTTAGCAGTGCAGCCCAGTGGGGGAGTGGCAGTGGCAGAGATATCATAACATAGTCACAACTCCCTGCTGGAAAACGCCCAACTTGGCACCCCCCCACACAGTCTAAGCAGCCTCTATTGACTCCCTGGGTCTGAGACTTTGTGATACAACCCAGTAAAGAGGTAGTGGTGACTGAGATACCACAGACTCGAGATCAAGAGCATCTTAAATGAACTCGCAGTGACTCAGGGAAGAACACAGAGAAGGCACAAACTTCCAAAATCATGGGAAAGAGAAATAACAACAGAGCAGTGAATGCCCACAACCCCACAACATCAGAATCTGATAACACAGAAATCCAAAGATCTCTAGAAGATCAAATTAGGAAAATAACTTTAGAAATAATAGAGAACTTTTGAAAAGTATTTAGAGAGAGTCAAAAAGAGATAAAGGATGCAATTAATGAAGTAAAGGCCTCAATTCGAAGTATAAACAACAGATTAGACCACATGGAGAATAGAATTTCGCTTCTTGAAGATGATCATTCCAAAAATGAACGCATAGTTTCTAATATAGAAAAAAAAAACCCGACAGCAGGAATCTGACATTGAAGAAATATGGGCCCATTTCAAGAGAGCTAACCTAAGAATAATTGGAATAGAGGAGGGTAAAGAAGGTGAAACCAAAGGGATCAACAATCTCTACAAGGAAGTAATAACAGAAAATTTTCCAAACATAGAGCAAGAGGTCGATACACAGGTCCAGGAAACTTATAGAACTCCCTTTAGACAGGATCAGAGAAGAGGATCCCCATGCCACATAATTGTCAAAATTACTAATGTGGAAGCCAAGGAGAGAATCTTAAAGGAAACAAAAACAAAAGGCCATGTGACATACAGAGGCAAACCAATTAGAATCACTCCAGACTTCCCCAAACCAAGTTATGAAAGCCAGAAGGGCATGGAGTAACATATTCCAAACTCTAAAAGAAAACAACTTTCAGCCAAAAATTTCCTACCCAGCAAAACTATCCATCAAATTAGATGGGGAAATAAGAAGCTTCCATGACAAACAGCAACTGAAGGAATTTATGTCTTCAAAACCAGCGCTAGAGAAAATACTCAAGGAGATTAACTGCAAAGAGGAAATGAGTAATACACGCCAGAACCAAAGAAACAAGAATTCCCATCCAGCAGACAACTAAGCAAAGAAGAATAAACAGTATCTCAAACAGAAATAAGATCTTAACATGTTGGGAATTAAAAATTATCTCTCTATAATCACACTGAATGTAAATGGCCTCAATTCCCCAATAAAAAGACATAAAGTGGCAAAATGGATTAAAAGCCAGAATCCATCCATCTGCTGCTTACAAGAAACACACCTTACAAGTAAAGATAGGAACAAACTCGAGGTAAAGGGCTGGAGCAAGGTAATCCATGCTAATGGTACTCGAAGACAAGCAGGAGTAGCAACTATGATATCAGACAAGTTAGACTTCAAACCCAAACTTATTAGAAGAGACAAAGAAGGTCACATTTTACTGGTAAAAGGAATAGTCCAGCAAGGGGAAATAACAATAATCAACATCTATGCCCCAAACATAGGGGCAGCTACTTTCATAAATCAAACTCTTTGTGACATGAAGTCACACATAAATCTCAACACAATAATACTGGGAGACTTCAACACACCTCTCACAACACTAAACCGATCTTCCTGACAAAGGGTCAGTAAAGATGTCTCAGAACTAAAGAACACCATTAACCAAATGGACCTGTTCGACACATATAGAATAATTCACCCAAGTACAGCAGAGTTTACATTTTTCTCAGCTGCTCACGGAACTTTCTCAAAAATAGATCACATCCTGGGACACAAAATGAGCACTAGCAAATTTAAAAAATGTTACCTACTTCCCTGTGTCATTTCAGACCATAATGGAATGAAACTAGAAATCAACTATAAGAAGACTCAGAGAAACAACATAAATATGTGGAGACTGAACACCACATTTCTGAATGAAGAATGGGTCATAGAAGATGTAAGAGGTGAAATCAAGAAATTTCTAGAAACAAATGAAAATAAAGAAACAGCATATCAAAACCTCTGGGACACTCTGAAGGCAGTACTAAGAGGAAAATTTATAGCACTGAGTGCTCACATAAGAAAAACAGAAAATCTTCAAATAAGTAGCCTTACGACACACCTCAAAGCCCTTGAAAAGCAGGAACAATTGAACCCCAAAGCCAGCAGAAGATGGGAAATTATTAAAATTAGAGCAGAAATGAACGAAATAAAGAATAAAAAAAAATACAGAAAATCAACAAAACCAAAAGCTGGTTTCTTGAAAAAATTAACAAGATTGATAAACCACTAGCCAACCTAACTAAAAAAAAGAGAGAATCAAACCAAATTATGAAGATAAGGGATGAAAAAGGAGACATTACTACTGACAGTGTAGAAATCCAAAGGGTTATCAGAAACTACTTTGAAAAACTATACTCCAACAAAATGGAAAATCTGGAGGAAATCGACAACTTCCTAGATAAATACAACCTTCCTAAACTGAGTCAAGAAGATATAGAACACTTAAACCAACCAATAACAATCAAAGAGATTGAAACAGCAATAAAGAGCTTACCATCAAAGAAAATCCCAGGACCAGATGGTTTCCCAAGTGAATTCTATAAAACCTTTATAGAAGAGCTTATCCCAATACTACTCAAACTATTTCGGGAAATAGAAAAAAACGGGACTCTCCCAGATACATTCTATGAAGCCAACATCACACTAATACCCAAACCGAATAAAGACAGTTCAAGGAAGGAAAACTACAGGCCTATATCTCTGATGAACTTGGATGCAATACTATTAAACAAAATACTAGCAGCACACATTCAAAACCACATCAAGAAAATCATTCACCATGACCAGGTAGGGTTCATCCCAGGGATGCAAGGCTGGTTCAATATATATGAAAATCAATCCATGTAATTCATCATATAAACAGAATCAAAGACAAAAACCACATGATCATCTCAATAGATGCTGAAAAAGCATTTGATAATATTCAACATCTATTTATGATAAAAACACTGCAGATAATTGGAATAGAAGGAACATGTCTCAACATTATTAAGGCAATCTACAATAAACCCACTGCCAACATCATATTAAATGGGGAAAAACTTCAAGAATTCCCCCTAAAAACTGGAACGAGACAAGGATGTCCACTATCACCACTTCTCTTCAATATAGTACTAGAGACTCTAGCCAGAGCAATAAGGCAGAAAAAAAAAAGGAAATCAAAGGAGTACAAATAGGAAAAGAAGAACTTAAGCTTTCACTATTTGCAGATGACATGATACTATATTTAGAAAACCCAACAAACTCAACCAAAAGGCTTATAGAACTGATCAACAAATTCAGCAAGGTATCTGGATACAAAATCAATCTTAAAAAATCAGAAGCTTTCCTGTACACCAACCATAAATCCACTGAAAAAGAAATTCAGAAAACACTTCCACTCAGGATCTCCCACAAAAAAATAAAATACCTAGGAATAAATTTGACCAAGGAGGTAAAAGATCTCTACAAAGAAAATTATAAAACACTGAAAAAAGAAATCGAAGAAGATCTTAGAAGATGGAAAGACCTTCCATGTTCATGGATTGGAGAATAAATATCATTAAAATGGCCATCCTCCCAAAAGTGATCTACAGATTTAATGCAATGCCCATTAAACTACCAAGATCATTCCTCACAGACATAGAAAAATCAGTCCTTAAATTTATCTGGAATAACAAAAAGCCCAGAATAGCCAAGGTAGTTCTCAGCAACAAAAACCACGCAGGAGGAATCACAATACCTGACTTTAAACTATACTACAAAGCCATTGTAATAAAAACAACATGGTACTGGCAAAAGAACAGATATATAGACCAATGGAGCAGAATAGAAGACCGAGAAACAAGTCCACACACTTTCAGCCAATTGATTTTTGACAAAGGAGGCAAAAACATACACTGGAAAAAAACTAGCCTCTTCAACAAATGGTGTTGGCAAAACTGGTTAACCATATGCAGAAAATTGGATGTTAATCCCACTTTTTCACCCTGTACAAAAGTCAACTCACGATGGATCAAAGACTTGGAAATTAAACCAGAGACCTTGAAGCTCCTTGAAGAGGGCATAGGTCCAACACTACAACACATAGGCACAGACAAACATTTCCTCAACAAGACCCCAAAGGCACAACAAATTAAAAGGAGAATCAATACATGGGATTGCATGAAACTGAAGAGCTTCTGTTCAGCAAAGGAAACTATCAAGAACCTCAATCGAGAGCCAAAAGAATGGGAGAAGATTTTTGCCACCTACACCACTAATAGAGGACTAATATCTAGAATATACAGAGAACTCAAGAAACTCAACACTAAGAAAACAAAGCATCCAATAACAAAATGGGCAAGTGAACTAAATAGACACTTCACAAAAGAAGAAATTCAAATGGCCAATAAATGCATGAAAAAATGCTCAACATCACTGGCAATCAGAGAGATACAAATCAAAACTACCCTGGGATTTCACCTAACTCCAACTAGAATGGCCATCATTCAAAACACAAACAACAACAGATGCTGGCGAGGATGTGGAGAAGTGGGAACTCTAAGACATTGTTGGTGGGATTGCAAATTAGTGCAACCACTTTGGAAAACAGTATGGAGAATCCTCAGAAGAATGGGAACAAACCTATCATTTGATCCAGCAATACCACTGTTGGGTATCTACCCAAAAGAAAAGAAACCAAACTACCAAACTAATGCATGTGTATCTATGTTCATAGCTGCACAATTCACCATAGCCAAACTATGGAACCAGCCAAGATGTCCATCAACAGATGAATGGATTACAAAACTGTGGGATATGTACACAATGGAATTTTACTCAGCCATCAAAAAAAAAACTCAATTACATCATTTTCAGGGAAATGGATGGAACTGGAGGACATTATGCCAAGTGAGATTAGTCAGTCACAAAAAATAAGAAATCAGATGTTTTCCCTAATATGTGGTAGTTAGGGAGAAATAGGTCATAGGATGAACTCTTGGAAGAGGATCAGTAACTTTTAACTCTGTTTACATTGTCTATGATTATACAATATATTTTTTTATTTTTTAGGGAGTTTATTTACCCTTTTGTTGCCTGTGCCATTGAAATCATATCCAAGAAATCACTGCCAATTTCAATGTTGTGAGGTTTTATGACCCAGATTTTCTTCTAAAAGTTTATAGTATTAAGATTTATATTTAGGTCTTTTATCTATTCTGAGATAATATTTGTATATGTGTTAGGTAAGGGTCCAATTTTATTCTTTTCATTTATTATTATATTTCAACAATGTTTAGTTAAAAGACTAGTATTTCCTCCACCAAAAGTTCATGGAAACCTTGTCAAAAATAACTTGACAATGTATGGAAGAATTTATCTCTAGGCTTTTTCTTAACTCAAATGGTTTATATATCTGCCTTTAGAACAGTACTACACTGTTTCAATTATTGTAGCTTTATATGGTTTGAAATAAGAAAATATACATCTTCTAGCTTTGTTCTTATTCGAGATTGTTTTGGGTATCTAGAGTTCATATTCCATATCAGAATAGATTTTTTCTGAAAAATAAATAAATAAATGTATGATAGTTTCACCTAAAAAAAGAAAAAATATTCTCTGATAAGAAAGAAAGCAAAAAGAAATATTGAAATGTTATCTTTAAGTCATCAAAAGCTTGGTACCAGACAAATGAAACTGTTATGTGAGATTATCAATGTTAATATTGGATAAATTGCTATAATACTAGATGCCAACCACTAAGCCAAGCATGGGAAGGAGGGATGGGGAGGGAATGGGGTGGGGATCGGGTAGGGGCTAACTGGGCGATATGTGCCTGTATGTCTACAAAAGTATTTTCTTTATACCACTGTGATGTATGAATACATTGAACCAATTAAAAATAAATTAAAAAAAAAAGAGATGAATTATAATAAAAATATAAAGATTATCTAAGAACTCTTAATCCCAAAATAATGTGAAAAAATGGTATCTGTGCATATATACATTTTCTTAAGGGAGAATTTATTACTGTTATTAGATTCTCAGCATCTTGCACACTTGTTAAATCTGAATAAAATTTGAGTGATTTATAAGTAAGTAATAGAGAAGTCTAGGAATGACTAAGGTAACTTTTTTCTTTTGAATTTTACTCTAACAATGTCTTTACTTCTCCTTCTTGGTACTATTAGAAGGTAGATATTGGAAGTTATAAATCTGTCTTTTTAAATTTTCATTCACACTTTCTAGCTATTATGAAATATCATGAATAATGTATTAGTTAAGTATTTCAGCTATGTTTTTATGATACTCATTCTATTCTAAAGTTTTCATTTTGAATTTAGTAGTATACCAATAGCCTGATCTTTAGACTTCATTAGACTTGTTTTCCCATTTCTAATCTATTTTCCAGACACCTAATTGTTTCTGGTTCACAAAGTTTTATTTTCTTGGTTGTGAATAAAGTTATGAATTTAAAAGATAACTTTATGTCACTATTTCAGAAGCACATTATGTCTTAACCTGAGGGCTATGAGACACATGTACTAATAATCTTTAAATAGAAAGTCCTCAATTTTTTCCCTTGTGTCATTTGTAATCAATGACCACTTATTTTTAAAAAATAATGTTAATAAAATTATATAGAAACATTATTTAGTATAAAAGTAAAGAAAAATTCAACAAATAAACTGAAATTGCATCATTAAAATTTTTTTCATTGATCAAGGCCATCATGCTACCTGCACCTTTAACCAAGTAAATGGCGACAAAGTGGTAGCCAGGAACTGAGGAAAATGCGATTAAGTTTAATTTAAAGAGGGGAATACTGTGATGTGATTTAAAAGGAGATAACATTCTCTTTAGCAAAATAACACTTAAAACTTGTGTTCTTAGAGTTGGGGGGAGGATGTGTAGAAGTAGAGATAGTTTTAGAGGGAAAGTAACTTTCCTAGCATAAAATATCTGTAATATTCTTATTCTCCTTGTCTTTATTTTTCATTCAGCCAAAAAAAAAAAAAAAGTATCTTGACCTGCGGAAGACTATTCCAAATGCCCTTTCTTCCCTTTCCACTCTCAGGATGGGACATGTCTATTCCTTTATTCTGTATCAGAGTGAAAGTTACAAGAAATGGCCATGACCTACATCTCAGTACATTTCTTGTTACTAAGAAACAAGAAAATGTGGAGTCTGGTAGTCACTAGATAAATGAACACAGCTCTGTTTAAAGAAGGGTAGGTAGAGGGACATTGGGCTAAAAAATGTAAAAAAGAGTAAACCATTGGGGAAAGGAGTTAGTAGAATGACATACAGGGATTTATACTCTCCTCCACTAACCCAGGGAGCATCTATGTGCAGGTCCACAAAAGGGCAAAGCCATGGGTCTCCATGTTTGTGTACCATGCTTTGGGAGGAATTAGGTTGACTATAGGTCGAAAGTCTGATTTTATGCCTTTCCTAAACTCCACACAGTTGAAATCTACCATGGTAAACCCGGAGCAGGAATTGATTGACACTTATTTGGTATTGTGTTTCCATGGTGAGAAGAAGCAGCAGAGTAGATCTTCCTCCTACATCTGATTCATGATATGTCTCTAACATAGCTCAAGTGAGTTGAATGATACAGTGAGGCCAGAAGGGTAATTCTTTTCAGGTATTATGGGCTGTAGACATGTAAGATATCTCTCTACCTGTCACTTTATCTACAATTGCTTGCTTAGGTAACTTCTCTCCTACTCCATGTTGCAACTGAGGAGTCTGTCTTGAAGTGTCCTCTTTGGATTTAGTAATATTCCTCCCTTTTCTTCTCCCACATTTAGCATGGCATCCCATGTCACCTCTGTCTTAGTACTTCTTACTTTATATTGTGACTGTCTATTTCTTTCCTGTATCACCACACCAAAATATAGTATGCAAATTATTCTCTTATGTGTAAAATTGTACTTGGAATTTCTAGCTCTGGACCTGAAAGAGACCATGCCCTCAGTTTGCATTGCCGGTTGGGTCTGCCACATAAGTGCTAAATAATTAGATGACAGATAGATAGATAGATAGATAGATAGGTAGCACTTAATGAATACCTTGTGCAAGGTTAGGCTCTAGAAACTTCACATTTATTATTAAATTTAATATACATAATAGATATTATTTAATACAAAAATAGAAAATTCAGTATAATTTTCTTCACACTGTTAGTGATAGGTACTATTATGAAAGATTTCAGCTTTATAGATAAGTAGATTGAGTTACAGAAAATGTAAATAATTTGAAGTTACATAGCTAGTAAATGGTAAACTGAGATTCGAAATCAGTGACCTAGGTCATGAGTGTATGTTTTTACACATAATATTAGACTACTCATCAAAGGAATTCTCTACCTCTTAGTAATTTGGAATGGTCTCTATTTCTCTCTTAAAGGTGCCCTACTACTCTGGAATGATTCTAAAATAGGCATACATAAATATTCTCCTAAGAATGAGTTTAGAGACTAGAAAGGAGACAGGTTTATGAAAACTAGGTTTGCATCCTGGAAGACAATTGACTTCCTGTAATGAGGTCAAAAGAAATCCTTTACTAAATAAGAAGAAAGAAGCAAATCAAGATTAGGGTTTCTAGTATTAATCTGGACAGAGACGGTGTACAGTGTAGTTTATCTGTTCACCTGACAACAATGAGAAGTCAATGGTAGCTTCCTCCCTTACTTTGAAATAATCACGAGTTGGCAGAATTTCAAGTACCCGTCTTCCAGCTACAATGACATTCCAGGGCATCCTAGTTCTCTTTCCCTTGACTGTCCATTATGCAATGACCCAAGAGTATGAACACAGCTAAGTTTAACCTGCGTGTGGACAATGTGTTGTAATAGGAGGTGAGAGAATTGCTTATACTTTCAGTTTGCCAATGAACATAGTGAAATCACTTGAATCACTGAAGTTATTTGTGCTTCACTGAGCTCCTCCATATGCAGTTCTGCATGGCTTTGAGCAGGGAGCCTGGATCCTATCCCCTGCCCAGTGTAGAATTTTTAGCTCTTTTTATTTGTGATCACTGACATGTGGATCACTCCTGCCTGTTTCCTGACCACATCCTATATGTTTTGGGACTTAGCCATATTCCCTGCTTTGTGTTTCTAATCTGCAGTGATGATTATTTTATTTTTAAGCCTGGTCATATAGCTTTATTTTTCTTTTCAATGATCTTCTAATGTTTCAGTGATTATTTTGAAGGAAAACGGAATATCATTAATAAACTTACTATCATGACTAGACTTTTAAAATAGATTTTAAGGTAAAAATTTAGGATGCTATTTGTCTCAGTAGGCTTTGTAACAAAGACCTAATCAATTCACTAATCATACCATAATTTTCTTATTTTCATGTTTAGTCCTTTTGGGATACTATAACAAAATACTATGGACTGGGTGGCTTAAAGAATAGACATTTAGTTCTCATATGGCTGGGAAATTCAAGATTTAGGGTTTGGTTCTTGGTAAGAGCCCTCTTTCTGGCTTAAAGATAGCCATGATCTCACTCATATTTGTGCCAATGCACGGAGAGAGAAGAGAGAGAGAGAGAGAGAGAGAGAGAGAGAGAGAGAGAGAGAGAGAGAGAGAGAGACAGCAGCAAAAGAAGGAGCAGGAGGAGTTCTCTAATGCTTCTTTACTTCTTCTAAGTATACTAATCCCACCATGGCACCGTCCTCATTGTCTCACCTATTCCTAATTACATCCAAAGCCTTACCTCAAATAGCACTATACTGGGAATTAGGGTTTTATTCAACAAATGAGTAGGGAAGGCTACACACATTCAGTTCATAGTACTGAGCAATCATTGCATTATTGTTTCCCCATTCACTTCAGAATAATGGCTCATATAATTTCAATACATATGTTTAGAACAAAGAGTGCTCTGGGTTAAATCAAACAAATGGATTTTTCCACTGTAGTTCTTGAAGCCTTAAACACGCACATATATATTATGAATTACCTATTGTAAGAATAAATGTGAACTAATGACTTTTTTTCATGCCATGGTTACTAATATTTACTTAAAGAGTATTCCACAGGAAAAAATGTAGAGAATACTAATACTGACCAGAAAAATTGTGCATATATATGTAAATAAATTTATATATTTATGAATTTATATGTATATTTTGAGTACCTAGAAAAAATGTGTTTTATATGACATGTAGGCCATTAACATTGACAAATAGCTTAATGTTATAAACAAGAAAGTCATTAAAAACACTTTAGCCAGTGGAAAGCAGGAATTATTGAACAATAGAATATCAGAATAGAGAAGTTTTTTGATATAGAATTCTGCATCCTTAAATTGTTTTAGGTTTTTCTAAAACTAAAATTCATATAAAAATTACATACCAAATTTTATATAGAATTTCTGTCTCTGTACCTGTTTTCCCCTCTCTATTTATGTTTGTGTATAAACACACACATTACACACACACACACACACACACACACACACACACACACACACACACACAGTTTGTACTCTTGGACATGGAGTTGGGGATTTGGGACCTCCACTTCCTTCTTAAGGTAAGCCCAAGGACCTCTGAGAGGCCTGTAAACTCTAGGCACCACAGGACCTGGATTGAATTCCAACAACCGATACCTTATTTCAACATGGTAGAAGCCAGGCTCTAGAATACTGAAGTGATTTCTCAGTTTCCTAACTGGAACCTACGATGTCCTAACAGTTTAGTGTTCATTCCCCCACGGTGGTTTCCATTTTTCAAATCCAACAAATAATTTCTTCAAATGAAATATCTTCCAGAAGTTTAACATGTAAAACAGAAGCAAAGCCCAGCTCCTCCAGCTGCAGTAGGGGGATTAGGGTTGCCAGAAAAGCCTGGGGGACCAGTGGCCTTGGGTATCATCTGTCAATCCCTCTTCACTGGCCCTTGGTAGATCCAGTGAACTGTTTCCAAATGGTACACAATACCAGGCAGAACAATGCCCTCAGGCCTTTCATGATGATGATGCCATTAACACACATGAGGGGGACTATCATGACACCCATTGCGTCTTATCCTTTAAATAGGCCGTGGCTCATAACTAACAAAGAAATTAAATTTTTCTTCATTTAGCAAAGGGTTTTTTTTCCAGAAAGAATTAAATGGCAAAGTTTATGTTTTAATTTAAAGGGAAAGACTGAAGGGTTCTTCTAAATCTTACCAAATGAGCTGGCACCAGTTACCCACATCAGAAGCAGAAAGAATCCAGGCCCTGGGCCTGAGGGCACAGGCTTCTAGAACTGTGGCCAGAATGGGAGTGATTCAATTTGGTGAATCAGCCCCTTTCCCTGACTTCAGTTAACGACAGCAGGGCCTGGGGGAAAAGTGGCAGCATTGCTCAGAGCAGTTTGGGTGCTTAACTGTTGTATGAGACAGCATCAAAAAATATTACTCAGTAATAACAAAAGCATGTCCTTGTCCTTATCAAGTGCTGCCAAATGAGTAACACAAGGTTGAAAATGAACCAGACATTTCTGGCATTACAGGTGTAATCTCAGCACTTGGGAGGCTGAGACAGGAGGATCACAGGTTCGAGGCCAAACTCATCAATTTCGGGAGAGCCTAAGCAACTTAGCGACACCATGTTTAATCCTCAGTATTGAAAGAGAAAATATTGAAAATATTTACACAACAACATCATGTAAATTGCCTTTTGTTCTTCCTATTTGGAGAGAAAATATGAACTTAGAAATAAAATTATCCTCTGATGAAGAAGCAAGATGAGATGTACTTCGGATCAAGAAGTTTCTTCTACAAACTTGGTTCTGGGATTGGTAATGAGACTAGTTTTTGCTGGAGGATGGAGCCTGCTCTGGAGTGATGTGGACTTTATGGCTGTTTTTGAGACTCTCCCCTGCAACGAGTCAAGGAGCCCTTTCTGCTGGGTCATCTGAGAACACCAAAGAATAAACATGAAACTTTGGCAAGTAAAGGCCACATTCAGAAATAAAGATATATATCACAAAGAAAAATAGTTTCCCTTGGCCCATATTTATAGACCAAGAATAATCCAATAGCTGTATTTTCTGCTCAAGTCTCTGTGCCATCTTGTTATAATTTTGTGTTTATGAAGGCACTAATTTTAATGAACACATCTGCATTTCAACTTGTTCCACATCTGAAGTAGCATCTTACTTAGTTTTCCTATGGCATCTGGAGATCACTGTTGATGCAGTACCAAACAGTGGTCTTTAGGAGACTCTAATGCCCATGTTTCCCAGTCGGCTTAGAAGTTTTAGGTAAATACATATGATGTTCATTGATTTATTGATTATTTATTTTGAAAAGCATATCGGTGACATCCTACCTGTCAGATCACACTAGTGTCTAAGGAAGAATAAGACATTATTTTCAGTGAACTTTATGTCTACTTATGATAATAAATGCTATTAATTTACATTTATTAGCTACATAAAAATGTAACCCCTTTAGTATTTTGAAGCAAGAATATTTGCTTCATAAATACTTGAAACCTACAGGATGTAAGACGTGCACATGAAATTAGTTGCAAGGGGTGCAACAGCAGTTGAGAAAAAATGCCCTTAGTGGTAATCAACTATAACATGAGAACAAAGGGTTATAAGGATAAAGAACTATACCAAATAATCATTAGAATGCACATAAGACTTTCCAAGAGTCAGCTGCCTATCCATTAGCGACATAGGCCTTCCCTGATTTATTGATTTTTATTTATATTTTGATTAGGCTATATGTATTCATTCCAGAAGTCTATGTTAAGTACCAAGGAAATCTGCTTAAAATTCTAAAATGAAATTTTCCTTTTCAAGCATCATGATAGGAGAACTGAACACTTTCTCATTACAAGAGTAAGTTTCAGTGCTACAAATCAGAATCACCAGTGCTGATACTGTGTCTGTGGTCTCTCGTAAATGAAACTCCTTTGCTCACAGCTCGTAGGGCAGGTGCGGAAGCACCATGTGACTCTATAATCTTTCCTCTCCAAGTCTACAGGTTAGCCAATGACCTTTGATGTTTCCTGATACAGATATATATATATGTGTTGGCCAATCAGACTTTTTTGTGTGACCTTAACTGGAATACAGAGAAAAGTCTGAGGCATATATGAAATATAGAGATAAATCATAAGTCAAAAGTCAGAAGAAGCATATAAGAAAATATGTGAAAATGAAAAAAAAAATACTGAGAAGTTGGTGACGGGACAGAAAGAAGCAAGCAAAGATATCACTTCATATAACTGCAGATGAGCCATGAAACCTGGGGAGAAGATAATGCTTTAGTCATGTGTTATAATGCAATAATACATGTATGTGCCTGACTTTATTGACAGAATTGATGTTCAGTTTGAAGGTAAAGATTCTGTAGCCTGCCTCTACCGTTAGTCCTGCTCAAGACATTAGACTCTTCCTTCATTCCAGTGCATTTATATTTATATAAGATACCACCTTGCAACCCCAAATACTTCTTGGGATAAATAAAGTAAGTGATTTCTCTTTTTCTTGCCATGAGAAGATGACAACAACCTAGGTTCCCTGAGAGTGGAGTATAATTATAATATAATTGGAATTATAATATTCCAATTATACTGAGAGTGGGTTTATATGTATCTTATTTTATTGGGGGGTGTTCTTACCTTTCCTGTGTTCTGTGCTCTAGGAATTTGTAAAAAACTTACATTTTTCAATGCCATGCATCAATCAGTGCTTTTGTTTATATAAATATTTCTACCACAT
Organism: Muscardinus avellanarius; assembly: GCF_963383645.1. Classification (NCBI taxonomy): domain Eukaryota; kingdom Metazoa; phylum Chordata; class Mammalia; order Rodentia; family Gliridae; genus Muscardinus; species Muscardinus avellanarius. The sequence continues at coordinate 35,641,976 of NC_137786.1, read as the reverse complement.
TATAAACTGCAGTGCTTCATTTTAACCATCGATTTGTATTTGTAGCGCTGAAAACAAACCATTCAGTTTACTCTGTCAAATCTAATAATAACTCCACATCATTCTTGCCAAAACCTCCATTAAAGACATGCTTTGAATCATCAATCCAAATAATAGGAAAAAACAAGCTTTCCCAGCCGATGGAGATTTGATGTTGCTTTTAAATAGGAGGAAAAAAGAATTCCAACCAAATATTTATATAGCTTGGGAACTCAGAGAGGCCCCGAGTAGCAGGGAGGATTCTATAATCTCCAGGAGTCAGGCATTATTGAGAAGGTCTCAGTAGATTTATTATGAGAAGTTGGTAGAGGTAGATGAGACCAGTAACACAGAATAAAATTCAACAATAATGTTGAGGAGTGGGAGCATGTAGAAGAGAAGCAAATGTTACACAAATCTCAGAGAAGAGTGGTAATGTAATACAACCCAAACATTATATTTGGACCTTATATCAGGAGTCTGGGAAGAGAGATTAGGTGATGATATGGATCTTATTGACAATAGGATGTGGCATGTATTAGCCAGTAAATGAAAACTATTCTGACCCTTTGGTCTGAGGTGCATGTATTATGGGGTCCTTATATAGACATCATTGAATAAAAATGTGACTCTCAACCTGTAGGTTGGACCCCACATCTATAAATATAGTCAAACACAAAACTGTACACTGAATGGTAATTTTAAACTAAATATTCTTATAGATTATATGTCTAGCATTTTTTTTAATAATGAAACACAATTTATTACAAGAGTTAAGAACTCAAACCTGCAAAATATAGTGAATATTATGCAATAATTTACACTATAGAACCAAGTAATTACATTAAGGCCACAGATTTATACTGAAATGTCAAATTCTATGTAGAATTCAAACAACAACAACAAAAAAAATCCTAACAATGAGTGAACTCAATATCATAACTTGGGATATGTTAATGATTAGAAATTCTTACTTTTTAAATATTCAATACAAGAAATATACAACTTTTATCTGTACAGAGGATACAAATAGTTCTCTGGATCTAACTTTGCTATTTATAATCAAGTTTTTTGTTTCTTTGTTTTGTGATACTGCTGGGGATTGAACCCAGGAGCATTCTATCTCCAAGCTACATTCCAACCCTATTTTTTTTTTAACAGAGTCTTGCTAGATTGTTAGGAGTCTTTCTATGTTTCTGAGACTGTCCTTTGATCTGTGATCCTCCTATCTCAGCCTCACAAGTACTAGGATTACAAGCATGTACCACCATGCCCAGCTAATAAAGATTTCTGAACCATTAAAATATACATTACAAAAAAGTGCTTTCTTCTTGTAGTACTGAGGATTGAACCCAGGTCCTGGGGCATGCTGGGCAAGCACACTGCCACTGAGCCACAAACTTAGTGCTTTCTTCTTTTTTGTGGTACTCAAGATTTAACCGAGGGGCATTCTACCTCCGAGCTACACCCCCAGCTCTATTTTTATTTCTTTATTTTGAAACAGGGTCTCACTACGTTGTAGAGGGCCTCACTAAGTAGCTGAGGCAGGCCGTGAACCTGTGATCATCATGTCTCAGCCTCCCAAGTATTGGGATTATAGGTATGCACCACCATGTCCAGCTAGTGCTTCCTTCTTAACTACCAGGATATTGAATCAATCTCCACTTCTCTTCTTTCCTCTCCTTCCTCCCCCTTCTTCTTTTATTTCTCCTCCTTCTTCTTCTTCTCTCTCTCCCTCTCTCCTGGGGATTGAAACCAGTGCCTCAGGCATGCTAGGCAGGTGCCATAGCATTGAGTATATTCTCAGTCTTTTCTTACTTTTATATTTTGAGAAGTCTTGCTAAGTTGCCCAAACTGACCTTGAGCTTGTGATGCTCCTGCCTGAGCCTCCTGAGTGGATGGGATTTCAGGAGTGCTGTCAGGCCTGGGTTGGAGTCAAATCCTGTTATCAAGCTGATATCAAGTTCTGTCCAAGATGCAAAGGGAATTATGGTGCAGTTCTTGGGATTATTCCTCCTTTATTCCTGGCAGTTTGTCAGAAAGAGCTGTATAGACATGTCTCTTTTGGTTCTGGGAGAAGAAACCATTCAAAGAACATGAATGTCTTGTGGCAAGGTGGCCTTAGTGAGCTGGGAGTGACATCGATTTTTTAAATACCCTAAATCCTTTGGCTGGCCCAGGATATGGCGGTGGCGGTGAAACACTGTGCTTTCTGGTCAGTGCCATCGCCTGTTCATAAGAAGGTAATTCAGTGTCCTCCAAAGAAGGTGATGATGGAGACAAAACAGCCTCCTCAGGTATTCGAAAAATGATGGAGGGAGTGTGCCTGCTCCTTCTTGCATAGACAGCTGGAGAACCTGGATGTGGCTGTCTACTACACTTGGTGATACAGAGATGGTAGCCAAGTAATCCAAAAATAACCAAAAATACTCCAGCAGCAATCATTCCAGTCAGAAGGCCCATAACATCAATTTTTTCTCTGTTACCATCTGATTTTGTGGTTGGCCCTTTAATTGAATACGTCTGCCAGAATTCCATCGTTTTCTCTTCATCCACAAAAATCTCTCTGGCTTCCTCGTAATTACAAAGCTCTTCATAACACTCTCTTTCTACGTCGCCTGGAGTGAAGAGCTCCAAATCAAATCTGTTGTATAGGAGGCGGCGATGGATGAAAAAGTTCGCTTCTTCTTTTGATGTAAAGACTTCTCCCCCATCTCCGGAATCCTTTCGACTTCTTGCGCAAGGAGGAAACGTGAGGATCTCTGCAGGCAAGTGGCTGAGTAGAACCAGAAGTGTAAACATAGTCTGTCAACTGTCGAACAAACTGCGCAGGGCTCCTATGTCTAGCATTATTATAAGTTGGTCCTTGGTGAGAGTTTGGTAGTAGGTATGTAAAGTCAAGTCTGAAGAAGAGTTGAAGTGGAATGTATGTGATAGGTTTAAGATGCATGCCTATCATGTTTCTTTGGGCAAAGGGTAATACTTATTTCCATATAATAACAATGGGTATGAATGAATGGCTCAATTGAACTAAATTTTTAAGAAATGCATTCTAGGAGTTAATAGAAATATCAATAAGTTTTGGAGGATATGCATAATAAATGACAGTATAAAACTAACAACTAAAGGATATTGGGAAACATTGTCCTTCTGTGGTCTCTTTCTGTTTTTAAAACTCAATAAATTTTACATTTGAATTAATTTTATTACATAGAATTAATGTACAAAATGTGTAATGATTTAAATAGGTTCAACATTATGTAATGTTTAGACAGATATTACCTCAAACATTTGTCACTTTGTAGGATGAAACTTTCATGTCTTTTCTTCAAGCCTTTTGAAATGTATAGCATATTATTGCTACTGGTATTTATCCTCCCAGTGTACAGTGTAGTAGCACACTGGGACTTCTTGTTTCTGTCTAGTTGTAACTTAGTATCCATTGATTAAGCTTTCCATATCTCTCCCTCCCGTCTTACTCTTCCTGGCCTCTAATTAATCACCATTTTACTGAGATCAATTTGTTTAGATTCTTCATACCAATGAGATCATACAGTACTTGTCTTTCAGGGCCTGGCTTTCACCATTTAACATAATGGTCTTGTTCCACCCATGTTGTTGACAATCACAGACAAGACTTCATTCATTTTTATAGCTTAATAATATTCTACTATTTACATATATACCATAGTTTCTTTATCAATTTAATTGTTGATAGATTTACCTAGGTTGATTCCCTATCTTGGCTATTATGGATAGTGCTGGAATAAACGTGCAATTGCAAAGGTCACTTCTACATACTGGTTTCACTTGCTTTCAGAAATATACCCAATATTGGGATTCCTTGATTATATGATAGTTCTATTTTTAATATTTTTGTGGGACTCTCTATGCTGTTTGCCATAATAGCTGCACTAATTTGCATTCCTACCAATAATGTACAGTATGTCTCCTCTCTACTTCCTCTGTTCCCTTTCAAAGCTTTGTCTTATTGAAGCTAGCTTAATTCAGGTGTTGGGCATATGAAAATTTAATAAAACTGGAAATACTCATTTTCTCCTCTAAAACCTGCTCATCTTCCTAGCTTCCCTCTCTAAAGCCAGAACTGTCTCATCTTTTTCCCCTCTTTTAAGTCAAACATAACCCATTAGATACCAAAGCCCTTATTCTGCCATGTTTATAACTTTCAATTTTATCTCTTTATTCTATCTCTTTGCTACTATATTAGTTTATGATACTATTATTTCTCAATTAGATTAATTGTAACAGTCTTCTTAGTCATATACAGGCTTCTAATTAAATTTTCATATGGTTCTATAGGTGACTTTTTAAGAACCCCAAGCTTTTGTTCTTCTTACAACCTTTCATCACCTCCCTCAAGTCCTGTACATGAAGCACGGCAGATAATGCCTTGGGTCACGCATATCTTCCCTTTGATCCCAGATATATTTTGCCATTTTCATCTACTTCTATTGAACCATTTGCAGCTGCCTTGAAAATGTCAGGTTGTTTGCCTTCTTTTTAATTTAGCTCACACTTTACCTAGAACATTTCTCTAGTGTCATGCAATTTTTTAACTTCTGCTTGTCTTTCAAAACAAAGTTTGGTGCAAATTAAAACTACACCGAGATTCCACCTAACTTCAATCAGAATGACAGTCATCAAGAAGAGAAACAATGGCGGGATCCAGGAGAAAGCTCTCCAAGTGGTGTGCGTGGAACTGCAATATGATGTGACACTGTAATGGACCAACAGAAACATAAAAAATAAATATTCGAGAAAAAACAAAAATCAATCTAAAAAAACTTAGAAAACAGAAAGCATGGGTAACTTTTTCATACTTTCCTATGTTGGGCTAGTTTCTTTAGCTTGGGCTTTGGGAGCAGGCCACTGTGTATGTGGTGTGGATTATTCTAGTGGAGTGAGGTGAAAGGGGTCAAGTGTTGTGTTAGTCATCTTTCTGTTACTATAACAAAATACTTGAGATAATTAATTAAAGATTTATTTTAGTTCACAGTTTTGGAGATTCCAGCCCATAATCCTTTGGCCTTGTTACTTTGAGACTGTGATGGGGCAGCACATTGTGATGGGAGAACCTGGCAGAACAAAACTGCTTCTCTCACATCTAGAAAGTCAAAGAGAAAAGAGGAAGAGTCTGAGGTCTATGGACCCCTTCAAAGGTACACCCTTAGTTACCTAAGGACTTCCCGTTAGGCTATACCTCTTAAAGCTTCCTTAAGTCAAAGCCTTTAAGACAGAGGCATTTGAGACACGCAAGGTCCAAACTACAGCAAGTGGCACTTCTCGGGTGTCTTCAGTCACAGCGTGTCATGCACACCAAACTGAGAGCCAGGGACCACCACAGGGCTGCAATGGACTTCTTATGTTAAAAAGCAGCTGCTTCCTGACATCTATAAACATCTGAGAGGGATACTGGTATGTTATAAAATATCTTCTAAGCCAGGCATGGTGGTACACACTTGTAATCCCAGTACTTGGGAGGCTGAGACAGGAGGATTGGATCACAGGTTGGAGGCTGGCTTCAGCTACTTAGTAAAGCCCTTTGAAACTTAGTGAAACCCTGTTTCAAAATAAAGAATAAAAAATAGAGCTGGGGGTCTAGCACAGAGGTAGAATGGCCCTGGGTTCAACCCTCAGTTCTGAAAAAAAAAAAAAAAAACTTTCTGAAAATCTACACTTCTGGGAGTAAGCTGATAGCTCTGAAGATACTAGACTTTAGAAGTGATCAGCCCGCCAGCTGGTGGGCCTGAGTGTGGAAAAGGCACAGGAATGCTCTATGCATTTGTGCTCTCTGACTTTTTACAGCAGTACCCCCATCAGTACAGGCAGGCTAAAAGAATACTTAGATGCTCTGCCTATTCCAGCTACATTGTGTTAGCTATAAAGAAGAATAAAATGATGTTACTTGCAAGGAAATGGATTGAGATAGAGAATATTGTGCAAATGAGATTAGCCACTCTCACGAAGGGAAGAATAATATGTTTTCTCTCATATGTTGAAGCTAGAGAGAAATTGGGAAACAAAATAGACTCTAGATAAATAAGAAGAGATACCAGTAGAATGGAGGAGGAGATTTGATGAGAAAAGTGAGAAAAGACAAAAGGGAGACTTGATGAAATAAGCAGTTAAATAATGCTATGCACATATACAGTTATCAATTCCAATCTGAATGGTAGGTATGGGGAGGAGGGAGCAAGGTAGGATCCTTATAAAAACACAACCAAGTGCTGTGTGCATGTGTGTTTCTATTGCTTTAAAACTTATTATGATATATAATTACAATGCACTAATAAAAGTGTTATAGAAAGAGCAGTTAAAGTTGGCTCTCCACATTCTTGGGCTTGACATTCACAGAGTCAGTCAAACTCAGATCAAAATATTTAAAAAAATGCATCTATATATTACATGTATAGACTTTTCCTTGTCATTATTCTCTAAACAATGCAGTATAACAATTATGTGCATAGAATTTATATTGTAATAGGTATTATAGGTAATTTAGAGATGATGTGTACAGGACAATGTGTGTAGGTTATATACCAGTACTCCAGTTTTCATAAGGGAGTTGAGCATCTGCAGACTTCGGTGTCCTTGGGAGTTCTTGGAAGCACTGCCTTGTGAATATCATGACCAATTGTATTTTTAAATCTTATCTTCTCCCTACTCTATATTTTGATTTGAATTCTCTGCTGAAATTTTTAGTTCATTTGTTGAGCACCAGAGGTCCTGCCTATTACCACAACTAAGTTTTTAGATATTGTGTTTTTGAAGTCTTAAAAAGGGATTATTGTACTATTGACTTCTAGTATATAATGTAATTTGTATTTAAATTTTTGAACTTATTTTGAAAACAAAAACAATGAGCATTGTGGCCTCAGATGACTCCATTGCAAAAACTGGAAGTGATCTGTTAGGAGTTAGGACAAAGAGGAGCGAGAATGAGGTGTTGACAAATCTCAGAGCAGAACCAGAAATGGTGGAAAATGCCTATGCTTCCAGGAAACATTTTATGTAGGTAAAAGATCACCTGTGAATATCTGGTGTTGACTCTAGCACTACCTACTGACTATAAGAACAAGGGGCATTGTACTGGGTACTAATGGGCAATGGAACATCCCAGCGGACTCACACTGTAAGGAAGTATAAGCAGTATACTTCTCATGTCAAAGTGTACTCATCATTTTGGAGAAAGACGTGTGAATTTTTGGATCCAATTGAGCAACAATTAAATCGGACATTTTATCTTTTATTTCTCTGAGAGCCAATGGACTCAAGATGCATAGTATTTAAAGAAGAAGTAAAAAAAAATTTTTCTATGTACATTTGTATGAAAGAATGACTTAAATTTCATGACTTTGGTACATGCTCAATAGGAAAAAATATATGTTAAAAACACACTGTGGTTGTAGGATATATTTTCCGGAGTATATGCAAAGATTTTAAACATGATGTAGTCTATGCCCCAGGGAAACTTCTGGCAAGAATTTTTTCCTCCCAGGGCCCTGTGATCATTGTTCTCCCACTCTTTCTTTTCCCCTTGGTACCGGGGATGGAATCCAGGGGCATTTCTACACCGAGTGACACCCCCGGCCTTATTTGTTTTATTCTTTATTTTGAAACAGGATCTCACTGAGTTGCAATGGGCCTCACTAAGTAGCTAAGGCTGGCTGCAAAACACAATCCTTCTGTCTCAGCCTCCCAAATGCAAGAGTGGGCCACCACCTCCGGCTTCTACTCTCTTTTGTGTGCTGTTTTCTTCATAAAGTTTATTATTATATTTTGATTTTTTTTTTTTTTTTAGTGGTACTGGGGGTGGAACCCAGGGGCTTTCTACCTCCGGGCTATACTTCCAGACCTATTTTATACTCTATTTGGAAACAGGGTCTCAGTAAGTTGCTGAGAGCCTCACTAAGTAGCTGAGGCTGGCTTCGAACCTGTGTGATCCTTCAGTCTCAGCTTCCTGAGAGCTAGGATTACAAGCCTGCGCCACCACGTCCAGCTTAGATTTTGACTTTTTGAGGATGATGATATGAGAGATTCTAAGTCATTTCTGGAAGTCAGCATCTTACGCTTGCTCTCCTACTCTCCATCCAATGGGCCTTTTATCTAAGTCTCTGGCTGCCTGGTATAAGAAAACAATCATAATTAGCTTAATAATACTTGGCCCTGGCCTTCCTGCTAATCAGGTTAGTACTGCTGAAAATTCAAAGGAGGAAAACAGAAATCTACTAGGAAGGAAGAAATTGGTTGTCAGACTGTAGTTGCAGGAGTCTGACTTAGGGATATTAATTTGCCTGCTGGTGAAATGAGACCATGTTCAACGTAGATTTATGTGGGGAGTATAGTTCCCTGAATTCAACTGGTTTAGACTCTAGGCTTCAGGAAGGCTGAGCCCATGCTTTTAGCTCTATCTTCCGAAACTTGTTTGTGGCAGGCTTTCAGTTTTGTTTATGGCATCAAAGATGAGTACATTCTGAAATAAATTGTCTCTTTCCCTCTCTGTCCTTTCTAATTTCACTTACTGCTTCTCAGAATTCATTGGAGTGGAGAGTGATCTCTATATCTAAATGAGAAGTTGTAGCTTGAGGTAAATTACTCGTATGCTACCTTTCATCGAGAGAATCTTATTAATTAATTGATGGCATCAGTCAAAGTGTAACACACATAATTGCTGAATGCTGAAGTTTGGTGTTTGATGCAGGTTATTTATGTGACCATAATAGGTAATACTGATTCAGGTAATACAGGAAACTTCAATTGAAATAAATAAAAGCTAGGGGAAATAGTAATTGTAGTTTCCAAATTAAAGCCATTATTTCAGGTCAGTAGGACCTGAACATATACTTAAGAACAATGATGACTCTTGTAATAACTCTATAAAATGAAAGTCAGCTCAAAAAGGAGATTCTTCTCTACCATGTATAACATGTGGTGTTGTATAGATGCTCATATAAATGACAAAATCTCTAAAAATAGCACAGCAAATATTGACCGAGTGTAATCCCCATGCCCTATTGCGTGCAAACTGTATTTGTTAATGTGGCCTCTAATGAACCTGGAAGTTCTTGTGAAGGGATGTGCATCCCTCCCACTGCTTACATTCTTTCTGGGATTTTCATATACAAAGATACTGATTCCAGAAATAGCAGTCAAGTAAACAGTCTGTAGTGATCTTGTCTAACAACTCTAAATTTTGAATTAGAATAGGATGAGATCTATATAGCCCTAGCGCTCTGCACTGTTCATGACACATAGACGTCTGGACCTATTTGAAAACTCTGATGCAACACTTTTCCTGTGGTAGGAAAATTAGAACTCTGCTAGTTTTGATATTGTCATATCCACAGTTTATCAAATTATCAGAGCTGTTATTTACTTGGAGCAAATGCCATAACATAAAAACCGTTATCTTTCTATATAATTAAAGAACATGTGTTCTGATCTGATAGGTATTTGTTTACCATCCTGAAGCAAATAATGTGATGAATCCTGTTTTTTGTGTGTTCTGGATCATCAGATAATCCTCAATGGGCTGAGGTTACAGAGGGCATGGCCACTTGGTAAAGCAGCAACCTTTAGAGATAAATTTCTCAGAAATAACTGCACCATCATTTATTTTCCTGAAGAAAAATAAAGTAGATACCACCGTAAACAAAATATGTTATTTCTGGCTTCCCATTGAATCTAGAAATGTCAGAGGTAATGGAGAAATGTTAGGAATGAAAATATAATACCTTGAAATGGATATAAAGCAGATTCAGCAAGCTGCTTCTTGTTATTCCAATCATAAGCAAGTGGCATGCACTCAAACCATTTGATTTTCTGCAGTAAACACCTCGATGCCAAAACGGACCTTGATGCACACTTAGGTTGGTACATTGTTACAATGAAAATTTCAACCATTTTCCTCCTCTTCCATTAAAATGTCATTTCCTGATAGTCCTATTTTGATCAACTAAAGAACAAAGAAGCTATTCTCAGATAAAATAAAGAGAAAAAACATTAAATTTCTGGTAAGCATGTTCCTAAGCCAAAGAAAATAATTTCTAGGTAAATCAATAAGTAATTTTTAGATTTTTTTATGATGATATTGCTTTCAAAAATTTAATACCTAGCACCTAAAAAATGGATTTTAAAAAAATCTAAATTTCCTCCCCAAGACAGAGTTTTGTTGTATTTGTCACATAAGCCCTTATCATAAGCTCTGCTTTTTGGATGGGGACATAGGGAAGGACATCATATTGACTCTATAGATGCAATGATGACTGAAGATAGAGATGAAATAATGTCAATAAAATGTGCTCTCTATGCTTAAACAACAGTAATGACAAATTGGTTCTGGTTGATAATTGCTCAGCAATTAATGATCATAGGAGAACATTAGCAAGCACTATATAAGTTCAGTGTATGCAAAATAGGCACTGCCAACAAACTTCAAGGCATTTAATAGACAAAGATTTCTAGGCATCAAATGATTACAAGTTTGGGGCTTTTAGTGCTAGGAAAGGTCATCAACACTAATATAAATAAATGAGAGAAGTTTATTTTTTTCTTCTATAAAAAGCCATTCTGTGATGAACACATGGAATACCAGCAAAAGGACACCCTATCTCACAAGTACTTTCTGTGTGTGTGTGTGTGTGTGTGTGTGTGTGTGTGTGTGTGTGTGTTTTCTTCATAGCTTTGTTAGCACTTTGGCTTTCAAGATCTCTTCCTTTGAGCTTTAAGAACAGAAGACTGAAAATCAGAAGTCTTTAATAGGGATTGAAAAATTGATCTTGAAAGGATCCATTATTAGTTAATATTGTTAGCAATAAGAATCTTCTCAACTTTGTGAGCAGGTGATTTGGAGTCAGTTCCCAAGTTTCTCAGTTCATAGAGAATAGATCTAAATAGTAGAGCTACTAAAGATGACCGAATCAGTGGAGATGCTTGTTCCAATGTAAAGGACTGGGAAATTTTAGTCCATTCTTTTACTGGAGAATCAAAAATGATGAACCAGTCCACATCCCCCAATGTGAAGATGGTTTAGATAAGCCCAACTAGGAATAAAACATTTAAAATGTTTTTTTCCAGGCTACTTTCTTTATGAAATATTTGTATCTCAGATTCTCTCTCTCTCTCTCTCTCTCTCTCTCTCTCTCTCTCTCTCTCTCCATATAGATATAGATATAGATATACATATACATATACATATATAGATATATAGATATAGATATATTTCTCTCCTCTCCTCTCCTCTTTCTCTCTTTCTCTTTCTCTCTCTCTTGGTATTGGGTATTGAACCCAGCTCATTCTAACTCTGAGCTACATCCATAGACATTTTAATTTTTTATTTTGAAACAAGATCTTTCTAAATTACTGCATACTTTCCTCTAATCTTAATCTTCCTGTCTCAGTGTCCCAAGTACTGGGATTACAGGTATGCACCACCATGCCCAAAATGAATCTCAGATTTCTCTGTATCATTTTGGGTTGGTCCTGATTCCCATGCAGAGTTTCTGTCTCCAATGTCTGAAGGTCATCTTGTAAGATATAACTAACATCTCACAAGAAGCAAAATGAAAAGACCAATTTTTACTTCCTCCAATACTGGCATAAATAAGTGAGGGCAATCATAGCTCCTATTGGAGTGTTCTTATTCTATGTGTGTCTATATCTATATGTTGTGTGTATATGTACAAATGTCAGTGATCAATAAAGCTTCTAATATTTAAAAAAATCTGTTTCGCCAGGTGTAGTGGCACACGCTTTTAATCCCCATGCTTGGAAGGCGGAGACAGGAGGATAATGCAGGTTTGAAGCCAGCCTCGCTGGCTTAGGAGACCCCGTTTCCAAATAAACGTAAAAAAGGTCTCAAAGTATAGCCTGGAGGTAGAAGAGTTAACAGGAACCCCAGTACCACACACACACACACACACACACACACACACACACACACACACACACATTCTGTTTCTTCATTGTTTGTGCTTGGCTACTCATTGACAGTTTTCTAGGAAGGGCTGCAGTTTCACATGCATTCCTGTAAACCCAGGTCTAAGGTGCATGGACCTCTCCATGAAAGCTCCCACAGTATTATAGCTAAAGGGATGCTTATAATGGTTTCTCTACTGAACACTAGTGATTCTTTCATGGACCATCTTAACCTTGCCGGGCATGGTGGTGCATGCTTGTAATCCAGCCTTTGGGAGGCTGAGACTAGAGGATCGTGGTTTGTGGCCAGCCTCAGCTACTTAGGCCCTCTGCAACTTACTGAGACCCTGTTTCAAAATAAAGAATAAAAAATAGGGCAGGGGTGTAGCTCAAAGGTCGAATGCCCCTGGGTTCCATTTCCAGACCCACAAAACAAAACAAAAGAAAACAAAAACATCTTAACCAATGTCACAAATAGCATTAGGGAAGCAAACTGGAAACTCCAATGGCCTCTGTATCACTTTCTTCTAATTGTTTCCAAAACCCTCTCCAGGTTGTTACAGTGTGGGGTCTATTAATTCTTGGAGATGTTCAAATTCAGATATCTAGGAAATGGATTAGAATTCTGGTCTCTGTTTCTCTAGATTTGTTTCATAGAAGATCAAGTACATTTGCAGGTTTGGACTTGTTTTCCCAACAGGAAATCTTGAACAGCACATGAAAATACAAGTGGACAGCACAAAGAACTTGGGTGTTCAACAGGTGGTTGTGCAGATAAATGCATTTTCCCCAGTCTTTGTGATAGAGATGGTCAAATGCCCTCCCAAAACTGAAACAGCTATGAGCGTTGGTATAAAAAACAACTTAAGTTGATAAGAGCATTTGGTAAGATAGATGGAGAAGAGATAACTATGCAATATAAACAGTTATTTTATATTCAAACAATTCAAAATGGTTGGGAGAAATATTCCTTTCCCAAAAGTTACAAAACTCATAAAATAAACAATTGGAAAGGAATAGATAATTATAAAACTTTTTGGCATTCATAAAGCCAAAAAATACACAAAAGTGTTAAAAATGCATGTGTCCTAAAATTTGAAAATTTAATAAAACTGATTCTCATTCATATACCAAATACAAAGACTTATGGATATATATATATATATATATCCTTGTTATAAGGATAAAACATATATATATATATATATATATATCCTTGTTATAAGGATAAAACAAACACACACACACACACACACACACACACACATATATATATATATATATAATGTTAAAATTATGAAACTATGAGTACAACTTGGCAGCTCAATTTTAAATTAATTTTGACCTCTAGTAATAAGGATCAGAAGCCCTGTCTATAGGGGACAAAATAATATAAATACTTATTTTTTTTAAAAAAACTTTCATTTGAACATTATTATAAGTAAAGCCAATTATCAGAAAAGAGTTGGGTATGTTAGGGTTGCAGATGACAGAGTTTATGTTTATAAAAGAGACCATTTTCAAATTGATAAAAGAAGATGAAGAAACACATAAAAATAAGTAGAGCTGGGTGCGGTAGTGCACACCTGGAATCCCAGTACTAGAGGCTGAGAAGGGAGGACCTCAAGTTCAAGAACAGTCTTAGCAACTTAGTTGAGACTCGCAGCAACTTAGCCAGACCTTGTTTCCAAATAAAAAATAAAATAGATCTGGGGGGAGCTTGGAAATAGAAAACCCCTAAGTTCAATTCCCAGTACAAACAAACAAAGGAGAAAATAAGCAAGAAGTGCTGAATAGACAAATAGGCATATAACAGAACAAAAAAAAATCAGATTTTTCAATTAGGGATGCTCAGCTTCTATCTATATGAATATATACATAAAAATATAAAATATTTTGCTTTGCTAATCTGAATGTCTCTAAATTTTTTTCTACCATACTTCTGCATGTTCCCAAGGTAATCAATTGATTTTCTTGAAACTTTTCTAGTAAATTGTGTTCAATTATAAAATATCCAAAACTTCAAAAGAAATTGTAATATCTTTTATAATTGATTGCTACTTGGTAGATTGCTATAAGTAGCAATGAAAAGATTTTAATTTTTCAAAAAATATCTTGCCAAATCACATATTGTTTCTAAAATATCCTGAAAATGTCTGTCATTTAGGAAATCCAGTGAAAAATAACTTTTTTATTTGTATTAAGCCAAATGTGTTCTTTTATATGGTGAGAAAAATAATTGCTTTTCAAAAATTTAATCAAATTGTTACCTTATGAACACAGCAATTAAATTTTATAACCTGATAAACAAAGATCTAGTTTGATACACATAGCAATTTCCTGAGCATTTACTACTAAAATGACTTTTGTCACCTTTTCTTCCCTTGGTACATTTTTTAATGCTAGAAGTACATAAATGTATTTCTAAATTATTTTATAATTAGATGAACTTATCTAGAAGAAATTTGAATAACTAATTTCTTAATGCTTTTTTTGCAGCACTGGGGATGAAATCCAGTGGCATTCTACCTCCAAGTTAGACCCTCAGCCCTATTTTTTATTCTTTATTTTGAAACAGGGTCTCACTGAGTTTCAAAGGGCCTCACTAAGTAGTAGCTGAGTCTGTTCACTAACCATGATCCTCCTGTGACAGGTTCCCAAATGCTGGGATTACAAGCACAGTTTCTTAATGCTTTTGTTCCTTTATTTATTAAAGTGAGAAAAATGGAATTATTTATTAAAAATTATGTTCAAGTACTGTGTGTATGTGTATATATATGTGTGTAGTTGTGTGTATGTGGAGGTGTATGTGTAGCTGGGGATTTGTGTATACTGGAGATTAGAACCCAGGGGCATTATACCTCTGAGCTACATACTCTTCCTTTTCTAATTTTTTAAAAAAATTTGAAACAGTGTCTTTTCTAAATTGCTCAGGCTGATCTCAAATCTGCAGTCCTCCTGCCTTATTCTCCCAAATATTGGTTTCTAATTCTCAGTATACACAAATTCCCAACTACCTACCTACCTACCTACCTACCTACCTACCTACCTACCTATCTATCTACCTACCCCCCACACATACTACATGTAGTGATGTTTTTTTTTTTATATACTCAACTCCACTCCCTCTTCCTTATTCTGTTTTTTTCTTATAATTATTGCTTTAGAATGTTGGTAAAATATATATATCAGAGATGGAAACACATAGTACATATTACATTGCATATGGTTTCTTTAGAGCTTTTTTAAACACTAAAATTAAGCCAGATATGGTGGCACATTCCTGTAATCCCAATACTTGGATGGGTGAGACATAAGGATGGCAGGTTCCAGACCACTCCTCAATGATTTATCAAGACCCCATTTCAAAATAAAATATAAAAAGGCTGGGCATGTAGCTCAAAGGTAGAATGCCTCTGGGCTCAATCCTCAATAGAAAAATAAATAAATGTAAAAATAAAGAAAAAGTCATATTCTCATTATTACTACAGTGGAATTTGTATTCCACTGTAGTGATAATTTGTAGGGCTCAGGTTGGTAACTCTTGCCTTAGCATAAAAAAAGCCTCCTTTTAATCCTCACGTATGAGAACATGCTCATTTGCTCTTACCTCCACCATTCAATACCTAGATTTCCTATAAGCCTACACTCAGGTGCCAATATCTTTACTAAATTCCTACATTGCCTTAAGAGAAATCAATTATTCACTTTTTCAGCTATTGAAAATAAACTTATTGTGTGTGTGTGTGCATGTGCGCGTGTGTGTGTGCGTAAATAATAGACAAAATAGTGTTTCTGAACTTTAAGTACAACTAAATCAGCAGCTAAATTTCAGAGAATAAATTTGATTAACTTCATTAATGTTCTCATCATAGGCATCCAACCACAGGAAAGGTTTTCTAATTAAAGTTCTGATAAAAAATTTGACCAGATGAAATGGAAATGGGTAAGGTGAACTTCAGGAATGGATGAGAGTAGACTTGAAAAGGCTTGAATATAACAAACAGTGTGTGTGTGTAAAAAATTCAGCAATCAATTAACAGAAGTTAACCAGAGAATGTGGAGAGGGGGACAGAAGATGTGGAGTACACAGTAGATGAGGTGCTTGTTGCACATTTTATTTTCTACATAGTTTTGCATTGCCTGTAACCATTACTAAGACTTTTAATTTTTACTTATTCTTTATAGATATAAAGCTGGGTGCCTAGTGGATGTCCAATAAATACTTCTTGAAGGTTTTTGGCACAGCTCTTTTGTGGGTTTTGGCTAAAATTACCATCACATTGCCAATTTCAGGAAACGGCATGAGTATCAGGACCTTAAGTGCCTTCTTTGACCTCTTCATCTCTATAATTCTGTCTACAGGAGGGCTCTAGGGACATACATTCCGAGTAGGAATTTCCTTTGAGATTTATCACATGCTTTGTGTGCTCTGGGGTCAGTAAAGGCAAGCCCCTTTCAAATCTGGGAAGCAGTGACATTTGTCTTTGATCCTGTCAGTCATTTACTTTCCTTCTTGAGGCTGTTATAGCCTCTTCACAACCCCAAACTCTGCCCAGGCTGATCCCAACTACCATCAAATCCAGGTGACCCTAGATTTTATGGCATTACCTTCAAAAAGCCATCAGTATGTTAAGAACTTGCCTTACTTTGTTTTATTTCACCTATGATATGATACTCAAATATTAAGCACAGTGAAGGGAGAAGGCTGGACCATCATTACTTCTTCATGGATGGCCTGTGTTGGAAATGATCCCAGACTGAGAAAGGGATGAGTTATTTGATTTTTGAGGAACTTTAGAAATTCAGGGTTTATCTAACGTATATGGCAGACAATTGATAATATGGTTCTGGAGCTTGCACAAAAGTCCCAGCTAATTACAAGTGGTTGTTGAAGTAATTAGTTTTTCTAGTTCTCCCAAGAGAAGTGTGCAAACTGAGGAGAGGTTTGAGGATTTCTCTTTAAGGGGAGTTGAAGAGCCTTGGAAAGATATTGAGGAAAAGTTGTCAAACTGGGCAGGGGGAACCAGGAAAGATCGGTCATGCTAGAGCCAAAGAAAAAGAGAGTTTCAACAAAAACTACCTCCATGTAGATAATACTGATTGCGTTACCAGTTCAGCATTACTCTTTCTAACCACCCTTCCACCACCCCATGGAGTACTAATGGTACTGCTATTCCCACTATTCTGCCTGCACAGTGGCCCAGTGGTAGATATGGAACTTGGATGTGATGAATCATAGCATGAAATTTCCCTCTTAGTGTGGATTGGTTCGAATGACAAAGAATATGATGGAAGTAGATCCTGAATTCTTCTGCAGGAAATTGCCTTCTCAAATTGTATTGATTCTATTGCCACCCCCAAAAGCCACAGATGGCACTTATAAACACATAAGCTAGCAATAGTGGTTAATTTTATGTGTCCACCTAGGTCTATGGTAGACATGATTTCTGGGTGTTTCTATGCACATGCTCCTAGAATACCATGAGAGGCTGAGTAATACATGGAGTATGGGAGATCTGCCTTCACTAATTTTGATTGGCATCCATCATCTAATCCATTGTGAGCCTGAAGCTAAAACAGAAGGGTAGAGGAAGGGTGACTTTATCCTCTGCTTGGGCTGGGGCACTCATTTCTCTAGCCCCCAGACATTGGCCTTCCTCATTCTTAGCTTTTGGATTCCAATAATACACCAATCATATTACTGTTTTTTCAGCTTGCAGAAGACAGAATATAAGACTCCTTGTCTCCGAAATTACATATGCCAATTCCTATACTAAGATAATTTATATGGCCCAGGCATGGTGGTACATGCTTGTAATCCCAGCATTCAGGAGGCGGAGACCTGTGGATCGCAGTTCGAGGACATTCTCAGCTATTTAGCGAGGCCCTCTGCAACTCAGTGAGATCCTGTTTCAAAAATAAAAAGACTAAAAAATAGGGCTGGGAGTGTAGCTCGGAGGTACAACGCCCCTGGATTCCATCCCTGGTATCGCAAAAAAAAAAAAAAAAAAAAAAAAGATACTTTATATTACATAACCCATTAGTTTTGTTGCTCTAGAGGATCCTATTATATCACCTCTAAGTGTACAAGTGAGTTGAAGGATCTGTATTCTAGAATCTATTGTTTTAAAATTAATCGCATTTTCCTAGTTAAAATCTTGCCTAATATTCTACTGAGGAAAATAGGCTGATTTTCCAAGTCCATTCAGTTGGGGGCCTGTTAGTTAATTGTACCTATTCTGAGCCCAGTGACATTGCTGCCTGGCCACACTGAGCTGAGATGATCTCTGCTCACACATTTACAGGCGCACAAGCAGTCTCTGACTCAAAATGACTTGAATGTCTTTATTAAGTGTTTCAAGCTATAAGGTTAAGTGGGCGCTCACATAAATAATGTGATTAATACTTTTCACAGCCATATGCTTTGTCTCTCCATAACTGGGCTGTGAACACAGTTCATAGCAGCTAAGAAGCCCCTGTTCTTTATCATTGCTATGCAACAGCTGAAGAGCATCACTCTGGCTCTTGGAAACTTATGAAAAAAATGAAGCTACTGAAATAGTACTAACTTTATTTGGTTTGTGAGAATTGTTTTTGACTAATTGCAATTTTGACCAAGATTAGTAACATTCCATGGTTTATATTTCTGAGCAGGGTCTGCTATTTTTATGATCATCGTTATGAATGGTGGTGTACCGTGCTATCCATGGCCCATTAATAATGGGATTATGGAGAACTGTCTAATAGGTCCTGCTTGATTCCATGTACTCTCATAATACTTCTTAAGGATGGGATACCAGAGATTGTCTTAAAATGTATTTCAGATGCTTAATCATTGTTTGGAACTCAAGCTCAAATCATGAAAAAGTCCACAAGATAGGTAGCACAGGAATTTGAGCACATGAAATTCTGACATGCAAGTATCATAGCCAGAATTGTTAGGCAATCCACAATATCATGACTTGGTGAACTTGCAAAGGAATATTATGTCCCAAATGTAAGGACAGTTAAATTGTGCTGGATGCCATGACTAGAGGCCAGACCTCCCTTTAATGACAGACATGTTGGGAGTGCTATGGCAGGCATCCTTAAGTTGCTGACCCCTTCAGGGCTTGCCTTTCTAGGAGATAGCCATCTTGCCAAGATATACTCCATCAGAAGCCCCCTTTCCAGTGATAGGCAAGTATAGAGTCTAGGTTAGGGCAAATCAGATGCTCAGTTTTAATCATGGAATTCTCCATGACATATGCCAAGTCTTTTTTTTTTTTTTTTTGATCATTAGTGTAGTTTCATTTTTCTTTTGCCCATGTCAGCTTCTTCCCATTTATTTCCCTAAATATAGATCCCAAGGGCACTCTTTAGATGAATTTTTTTTGTGTGGTCCTGGGATCAAACCCAGGTCCTTACACATGCTACATCACTCAACCACTAAACTGCTTCCCCAGCCTCTAATGACACTACCCAATAAATATCTTCCACGTCAAACTTTATGTCAGAGTCCAGTATCCAAACTTGAGTCTGATTTATCACCTAGAACATAGTATTAATCTTTTTTATATACTAAAATATCTAATAAATAATTTATCCACATATTGGGCAAGGCTAAACATAGAAAAGTGCATTAATAAATATCAATTTGGTTTTCAAGACAATATAAATACTGTACATTTTCAATGTGACAACAAATTTTTATTCAATAGTGATCAGAATTTCTTTCTTTGCTCAGATTAGGCCACCTCTTGACTTCATGTCTATAAACTTGAATCATTTCCATTGAGTCATTTCTAGGCAATTCTGAGGAGATTCACTGGCCAGTCTTGTGCTCCAAGTTTAGAGAAGAATCAGGACTCTGGTGAAGTCATATTTGCTGCTGTGTTGGGTGAGGCTTGAAAGGAAGGTAGGTGATAGGTTATCTGACTCATCTTCTTTCTATTCAGTTTCTCTAGCAAAATGTCAACGCCTTGAAGCAAGGACAATTTCCTATTCATCTTTATAATATTAGTGCATGTCTATATCTGGACAACAGTAGACAGTTGTATGGATTTGAGATCCTGCAGATACAGGCACTAAGAAAAAGACTGGAGAAAAATGGTTTGGAATGTGCAGGAAATACTGACAAAAGTGAAAAAAGGAAGGGGAGGCAGCCCAGTAAGAGTCTGCTATTGAAAAAAGTGGCTGTGTGAGGGCTGGGCTGTTGATCTTAATCCCACAAGAAAACTCTGGGAAATTCTACTTACAGGAATCACAGGGCTATTCCACCTGTGAGCCTGGGGACCCAGGTCTAATCCCTGTGATCATTTGGTGAATCCTGCTCCTTAGAATTGATAAAACCTGGAATTTATATTTGCTGTACTAGAATAAGAGATCCTCTCTGGGTTTCCAAGAAAATCCTCAGATAAAAATAGGCAGGTGTTTATGTGGAAGCTGGGCCAGCACACAGGGACAAGGCCAGGCCCTAGGGATATGGTGAGTCACTGATAATGCTAGGATGGTTGAAAAAAATCTATTTAACACTAACAACTATTAATAAATAAAAAATAGGATTAGTTATGAGGAGGTATTTAGAAAGATTAATACACCCTATGTTCACATACACTGACTACAGATATGAAAATGGTGACTACCCAGAATATCTCAAGAAAAGAGTAAGTTGATACAAACTCAGCTTACTAATTCCTGGCAGATGAGTCTCCTGGACAAACTTCATATTTGTAATGATGGAGAAATAAAGAAAAATTTAGTATAAAGAGACTACTGCTAAAAAGTGACGAAGCTCAAGGGAGAGGCAAACCATGGTCAATGGGAGGACCAGAAGCAAGAAGAACAAAGAGAACAGGCACTATATTTTTGTGTTTTATTAAATCCAGGAATGATTTTGGCCAGGCTGCAGGGAGAAGGGGCATTTTATACAGGGTCTCTTGAGGGATAAGGATTCTAAATAGGTATGAATGGAAGTAATCTCTGCAATTGTGTCCCAGCTGGTTCTTGGGGAAATTGATGGCTGCAGGCGGTACAGGTAAAGAGCTCAGCTGGTCAACTCTAACTGGCGTTACTACTCGGATGCTTTCATGTGTGGCTCCAGATGGAGAGTTAAAATTTGTACTTCCTCAGTTCCCAATTATTTTGCCCTATTCATTGTCCTTAGTCAATGAGCATATTTACCATGACTGCTATTGCTGATTGAGTGCTGAGCTTTTAGGGAAGGATAAAGATGAGGAGGATACAAATGTCCCCAAAGGACCCAAGAAACTTTGGGAGGTTATTTAATCTGGGATTAGACTCTCTGTATTGAGAACTTTGCTCAGTATAGGCAGGGAATAAAAGTTTGATAATGTCCTTTTGTAACTGGGTCTAAAAAGGTACTAGAAATTTTCTAACACACATGATGTACATTCACAAACATATCAATGTCAATCACTAAGCCAAACATGAGAAGGAGGGAGGGGGTGGGAATAGGGTGGGAATTGGTTAAGGGCTAACTGGGTGATGTGTGCATGTATGCCTCTACCATCTTGTATTCATAAAGATGTAAGACTACAATGCACCAAATAATTAAAACCCTAAAATAAAAAGGTACTAGAGTCTAAGTCAAAATCTGTTAGCCAGTTAGGTGTGTCATTTTTGAAAGAAGTAGGAATTAGTAACAAAATAAGCTATTAAGGAACTTGTTCAATATAAAGTACCAATTTTTCACTGTTTCTTGGAGCCAGTTTGAATCTAATACAATATTTTTGAAGAATTTATATCTACATGGTCAAAAACAATGAACAAAGCTGGGCTTGGTGGCACATGCTTGGAATCCCAGTACTTGGGAGGCTGAAACAGGAAGATCACAGGTTCATGGCCAGCCTCAGCTACTTAGTGAGGCTCTCCAAAACTTAGTGAGACACTATTTCAAAATAAAGAATAAAAAATAGGGCTGAGGGGTAGCTTGGAGGTAAAATGTCCTGGGTTCCATCCTCAAAACCACAAAACCCCCATATATATGTGTATTATATATAATATTGTTATGTGTTATATATATTTTATATATTATATATTTTATGTAAATATACTGAGTTTACATATGCTCTCTGATTCCTGAAAGGTGCAACCTTAAATTTAAAATGATAGCCCTAAGTCAGGTAAGAACATCTTCAAACAGTGGACACTGATTTAATTATGAGAGACAGACTTATTATTAACTGGAAAGGATGAAAAAGAGTTTCTAGTTTATTTTCTTATTAACTAGAAAATCAATTAACAAGAGAAGCTTGCATCCTGAGGGGTTTTAAAGTTTAATTAACTGGAAGATTTCTTTAATTTTCCTTCTTGGAGTGAATAAACTAAGAATTGGCTGGAACTAAAAATGGCATAATGTTACTTAGAGAAAAGAAAACAGGTATAGGAAACAAACAATATGTTTTTCTTATAAAATGAACTTTTTGAAAATCTTTAAATTGACTGCAAGGAAAAGAATTCACCTTTGGAACTGAATGGTTTTACACTTAGTGTTGTGACTTATGTATATATTAATATGTAATCTAACAGAGAAACCAAGTGTGCTTCATTAAGCTCGCTTATATAGGATAGATCCTATAATTACAATGACCCATTTCACAATTACTTTGAATTATATTATTATTATCATTATTGTGTACGTGGTACTGGGGATTGAAGCTAGGGGTTTTCTACCTCCAAGATAGACCTCATCCCTTTTTATTTCTTTTTAAATTTTGAAACAAGGTGTCACTAAACTGCTAAGGTTGGCCTCTGATCTGAGGTTCTCCTGTCTTGGCCTCTCAAGTACTGGGGTTACAGGTGTGCACCACTAGGCCCGGCACCACTAGGCCCGGCTTGACTTTATGATTTAAAAAATATATGTAAAAAGTATCACTTGTTTAATTCTATAATTTCTTACAATTATAGGATGTAGAATTAGCACTTTCATTTTACAGAGGAGAAAATCAGAGAACTCCAAAACTAGCATTTGCTCACTGCCATGTTTTTTAATTGTCAAAGGAGTAGTTGGATTTCAACATTGTCCTTCTGACCCCCAACCCTTTTCCCATCACAGGCTTACAGGTTCACATTGTTCTGGTAATTTTCAGCAGACCTGCAGGTCTGAGTGCCAAGGCACACTGTTGTCCTTTCCTATCCACAGATGTGGGATTGAGGAAGACAAGTTCCTAGAACCACTTCAACTCTTCGAGTAAGTCACCAAAGCAACTGGAATCACAACAAGCTTTCCTTGTCTTGTTCCTTTTTCTTTTCTGAAATGGTAAAGAAGAATCTTGCATATATTCAGAGCTTTATCTGATTGTGAATGCCAGAGAATAGACACATCAGTCTACCTTTCCCAGGTACAAAATATTTTAGCAGATCAAACATGTTAATAATGTTTTTTTTTTTTTTAATCCTGAGAATTTCCTTCATGCTCTTGTAAATTTTAGCCCCTAGCAGTCCCTTCTCCTTCTACATTCTGGAGCTCTTAAGTAACAAAAAACTTAAAGAGATGGCACTATGAACTAAAAGCATTTCCCACAATCTGATGTCCAAGTGCACAAAAGTCTCAAAGTCCTCAGTTATGCCGTTTTAGGAAAAGAATATCCTGTGAAGATAGTTTCCCAGCTCCCACCTTTACTGTGAGTTTGTGAGCAGTATCATTCTTCTCGGAACATCATGACTCACAGCATCTCTGGTCATTGTGCCATGTGCTTAGCGGTGGTGGTGGTGGTGTGTGTGTGTTTGAGGGGGTGTCTGCTAGGCATTGAAGTTTTTTCCCTTTTCATTTTTTATACTTTTATTTGTACGTTATAGTAGGCATTGCATTTTGATTATTATCAGAGTTCTGTGAAACAATTTGAAATAGATTATCTGGGTTTCTAATACTACTTTTGAAATATCTTTTGTGGTTACTTTGATTTATCACTCAGATATCTTCAAACACTGGCATGCTTGCACCTGGTACTTAACTAATCCGGGCCTTCATAAAATTGTTCTAATCAGGAAGTCTTAAAAAAAAATGAACATCATCTTTTTTTTATTTATTTGCTTTTTTGTGGTCCCAGAATCATTCTACTTCTGAGTTATATTCCCAACACTATTCCCAACCCTATTTTATTTTCTTATTTTGAAACAGGGTCTTCATTAAGTTGCTTATTGCCTCTTTAAGTTGCTGAGGCTGGCGACAAATCTGTGGTCCTCCTATTTCAGCCTCCCAAGTACTGAGATTAAAGGTGTGAGCCACCACACCTAACTTTAACATCATCTTTTAATTCTTCTTTTCCTTAGACAGTTAAATACTATGGTTTGATGTTTCTTTCTCCTCAATATTTTTCAACGAGGATTTATTAAAAAGACAGTCTTTTCTCCCATACTTTGTAAGTTATCTTTAAATCAAATGTCCACAAATATGTGACTGCTATTTCAGGACAATATTTTCTGTTTTCTCAGACTTGTCTATCTGTGGTCAATAACACACAGTCTATTGTAATTAAGACTGAGATTAAAGGTGTTTCAGAAAAAAATTGAGAGTTTGACTAACATTGCAAAGGATCTGTAAATCCAATTAAAATAATTAAAAACTTTGTGTAAGTTTACCCACAAAAATAATGTATTTTTTGGCTTAGTTCATATTAATATCTCTTGTTATTGTATAGTTTTCTACTTAGGAGATCTGAGTGGGTAGAATTTAAGGCAGCTGATTTGTAATCTGTTTATTTCCCTTTGATTAGTGACTTAGTATATTCTCTTTATAAATAACTGGATCTCCAAATAGACTAGTGATAGTTGCTAGGAGAAGAATCTTTATCTATGGAATGATTTGAGCAGGATGTTCCTGATTTACTGTAAGCAAACCTACAGTTCATAGGTTTATGAGGCATGGGTCCTTGGAAAATGTCACATAAGCTATAAAACTTTCTGGGTTACAAGATTAAATGTTTTACAAATTAAAGGCTCCCCACTGTATGAACTAACCCACACATCGCATTAGAGATGGCACCATTGCTCAGTCACACACAGCTCCTGTCTCATGCAGGAAGGACGCAGGTGTCACCCACATTAAACGCTCCAGTCCTTCTCCTGTTGTGGGTGCCTCTTGGTTACTTTATATCCTCAGCATTGCTAGTAAAGCTTAGTAAAGGGTGAGAGTTTTGATTTATATGAGTTTGATTTGAAAGTCAGATAGTCCATATTAGGGCAATAGCTTACACATATTTCATTAGATTTACTACTTGGTACATGGCATTTTCAAGACATTTTGAATATACTTTCTAAATCTTAATTTATAATGACTGCTGCTATATAGGAATATAGTTGGTTTACTTTGTATACATTAGCCTTTGAAGCTGTGATTATTAATTCTAATGGTTTACTTACTGGGCATTTTACATGTCTAGCTATATTATCTGTAGATTTTGATAGTTTTATTTTTTCCACAATTTATGTATTTTATTAATCTATATTTTTATTTATTCCACTAATTATAAACTCTATGACATTATTATAAATGCCATTATTTTAGAAGAAAACCATTTATTATTTTTGTTTCAAGAATGATGTGATTCATAGGTTCTTTTGTAGCACCCTGTATTGGGTTAATACAGTTCTCCTTTGTTTTTACTTTGCTAATAGTTTTTATTCGCACATGAATGAATGTGAAATTTTTCCACTGTTTTTTTCTTGTTCTAGTAAGATGATTTTTTCTTTATTCCATCATTGATATTTGGATATTAATATTTCAGTTAGATTGATTGCTTTAACTTTTTAATGGCAATTCGATTTTATATGCAAAAGTATACCATGACAAGTAGTAGGCCAGACATAAATGTATAAGCATTATTAATACTACCACTATAACTATGTTAGTAAAACAGATCCTACAGATTTTGAAGCAAAGCTAGGGAAGAAGTAGAAGTAGCAGAGAAGAGCTCTAGCCATTTCTCTCTGTCTCTTTCTCTCTGTCTCTCTCTCTCTCTTTCTTTCTTTTTCCCTCCCTCTCTCTGTGTTCTCTAACACCAAGAGTGTCTGGTTGACCAAAAAAAGAACAGAAACTCTTGCTCTTAAACTCTTAAGATATATTTAATCATTTGCTCAAAGTAATAACCTCTATTAATTTCTCACAAAAATGAACCTGTTTTAAATGCTTAAGAGTTCTAGATAGTCTCTAGCATCAAAATTTTCTACTAAGAAAATGAATGCAGTATGATGGGTGGGGTTAAAAACTACAAATTTTGTACTATATGAATTTATATGGGGAAGTTTTCACTGTTTACATCAAAGTATTGTATTTCCAAGACTGAGAATGTTAAATTTCTCAAGTTTGGTTAGTAGCTGTGAGTATGTCCTCAGATCATACAGCTGGAAGCCTTAAATAGAGCCTAGAGTACAATAGTCCCACAATTATGGAAGTGAAAACCAGAGAGGCTCAGTGACTGGCAGCGGACACGTGTCTCTTTGGTGTGGCAGGTCATCACTGCGCCTCATGACGCTGACCCACTGCCTGCTGTGCTAGCATGTCCCTGAAAGCAGGAAGCCTTGAGGTAGGCAACAAAATAGAGAATTTCCTGCAAAAGTTACTTAAATAAGCATTTTCAAACAAATATGACATGAGAATTCTATGAGAAGGGCAGAATTTGTTCAGAATTCAAAATATTGCTTAATATTTCTATTTTCTGTAGTACTGTATCGGTCAAGTTCCAACTAGCAATGAGGTAGGTTTGTTATTTGTTTGTTTCCCAATGTGCATTGACAATCACATGATGGATATCTGGACAAGTCCACTCAGTTGACCCCTGTATTGGCATTAAATTTCTCTAGTTTTGGCTTCTTCTCTGTCTAGTGAATAAAGATACCCCCAAAGATAAAGAGATTCTCAGGTACCAGTAAGTCAGTCATTAGGCTCTTCCACAGCTTCTATTGCTTTAGAAAAGCCAAATCTACTTGCAAGATTGGTGCCTGCCCTTTGTCTATATGGTTGGCCACAGTTCCTCTGGTGTTTGTGACCTTTTTCTTGTCGTAGAGGGAGAGCTAGAGTGCTTTCTTAGCATCATTGCTCATGTCGCTTGTGGCCCTGGCAGTGTCTAACCTCAGCATTTGGCCTCCTAAATAAAGTTTTGGGGTGTGAAAGAGAGAAGCATTGAGGCTAAAGTGTATCAAAACTGTGCTAACCTCTGTTAGGGCTTGACATGTATCCCTATACCCAATTTACTATTAAAGTCTTAATCCATAAGGCTGTACCATGTGATTGCATTTGAGAGAGGGACATTAAAGAAATCAGTTAAAACAAGATCTGGAAGATGGACTCTTATTTATAGGAAGAAAAAATTCAGATATACAGAGAAACACCTAATGTATGCGTGCACAGAGAAAAGAACAAGAAGGTAATCACCAAGGGAAAAGGCTTCAGAAGAAACCAAACCTGCTAATACCCTGAATTTCAACTTCTAAAATTTAGAACCTCAAGAAAATAAACTTCTGCTTTTTAAGTTACTTAATTGGTATAAATGTTCTAGTAAAATTAATATATCCTTTGATCACATTCCATGTGTAATTTACTCCATTTCTTCCTTTTACTTTGATTTTTTCCATCCCTTCCTTCCAGAGATGTTTGGAAGGCACCTACCTACTGAGCATCCTTTTTCCTGGGCACTGGACTTAGAGCAGTGCCTGTTAATCCCTGATGCCTCCTGAATTACTATAAACAATGCTGCCAGTATGACCTACTAGGTGCTATGGAAAGACCCACTCTGGGAAGTATTGTTTATGGCTGTTGAATCTCTTTCTTATGGAACGTTGGTCTTACCTCTGCCTCTTAATTTATTTATGGAGAAGCAAGATAGAGTTTGCTTATTTCTTTCCATCTTCTGTAGAAGACAGAAATTATCCCAAGGGTAGACAAAGAGTACTTGGAACAAAGATTCCAATATCAAAAATTTCTCTTTCTTACTGATGTGGCTTTCTCCTGTTTTCTTCTTTGAAGATAATACTAGAAAAGAAACAGCCTCACATCTTGGTGAGGCCAAGGAAACCAACTGTAAGCCATCATATTTTTTAGCTACTGAGAGACCTGGGTAATTTGAAGGGAATGGTGGATGATCACTGCTTAATGGACAATTTCTAATACTGACCTATAACTTCCAAGTTAATTGGACACTTGAAAAACTATCCCAATTCTTTGACCCTTAATGGAAACCCAAGCCATTCTTCAAGTCGTATAGGAATCACTAAATTATGTCCTCCTAAAGCTCTCTTGGCTCCTAGCATAAAACAAGACTCATTAAGATGTTGGTTAGTTCTGTACCGATGGAGTTCACACTTTGCCAAGGCTGTTACAAAATATTACCTAAATGTCTATTATTTTTCAATCTGCTAGGGCTTTTATTTGGGAGCAATGATTCTAAACATGAATATTAGTCCATAAGTCTATAGCAGTGGGTATATATGTAGGTCCATTTTCTTTTCAGGAGAAGATTTGGATTATTAAAATAATTCAGAAACTACCACAATACTGAGAGTTGTTAATTTTCAGTATTTACATGGAGTTGACTTAAGTATAAGATTCTATACCTCATTATGTCCTTTTTTCTTTGGTTACACGTTAATCTTGATAGAAATATGTATGAAATTACTACATTTGATTTTGGTATATGGTAATACCACATATTTTTCAAATTACTTAATGTAACAAATTAAGGCCTGTAATTTTTGAGATATGTTATTTTTAAATAGTTTTCACAGCTCTCCAAATAATCCTTTGATAAATTTTAGTTTTATCAAAAGATAAAGAAGATAGTATTTTCTTGCTAGTGTCCTTTGATATGACTCAAATTTCATCATCAAGATACACTATTTGAAGCTGATTTTTTTAATAAGAATTTTTAGGATATTTTCCAAATTTCAACTTTCCATTTAGCTTTTCTTTCCAATCTTTGTTTACATAGCAACTGACTAATTGGATTTTATAAGGATTTAAAAGCAGATATGTAAGCCGGGCGTGGTGGCGCACGCTTGTAATCCCCGCACTTGGGAGGCAGAGACAGGAGGATCGCGCAGGTTCAAAGCCAGCCGCGTGCGCTGGCTTAGGAGACCCTGTTTCCAAATTTAAAAAAATGTAAAAATAGGTCTGGGAGTGTAGCCCGGAGGTAGAAGGGCTTCCAGGAACCCCAGTACCACCAAAAAAAAAAAAAAAAAAGAAAGAAAGAAAAAGATAAAAGCAGATATGTATTTGTTAATTTTTGTATTCTCATGTGTGTTTTCAACTACAGACCCCAAATTATTTTTTAACCAATCCATACACAGACTGCACAGTTCTATAAATTACTTTTTCCTTTTATAATGGTTCTGAGCACATGCTGCTTATTTAAATAAAACTAAAAGTAGCAATTCAAGTATTGAAAGAGGCATTGAGAATATTTCATATGGTCTTTAGGTCTTTGGGTTGCTTTCATATAATTAGATTTTTTAAAATTTCTAGAAGTAGCTTCAAATGAAACACTACATTATTTAGCCAAACTAGATTAAAACCATTGGTATCTTTTATGGGCCTGTGATGACCTTACCTCATATGGATCTATGATAACTTTCATTTTTTAAATTCCAACAGCACATAATTGTGTTAGTATGGTTATAATAAATTATGTGAATAATGTAATTTCCTCCCAAATTGCCCTCAAATTCAGTATTTTTCAAGAAACAGGATTCTTTTCCCCTGTTATGAAGGAGGAGCTAAGTTGGGTGGGCAAGGCAAGTATGGTTGGGAATTTAGTATGGTTGGGTGTTCAGTTGAAGTTCTTAGTGAACCTTTATTTGTTTTCAAATTACAGGTGTCTATTAGTTCAGGGATTAGGCAATCTCTTGGGGGAAAATTCAGGGGAAACCATAAAAGGGATGATCCTTCCTCTCCTTTCTTATCACCTGGCACACTAATCTCTTCAGCAAGTGCATTAACAAGACCAATCCCAGACAGTGTGCTTAAATAGTCACCTGGTTTTACTTGAGTCTGGTTAGGAAGGGACTAAGTGTTGTCTGAAGGTAACCACTTTATCTAAAGTGGTTATGGGTGGGAAGTGGATAAGGAAGAGAATCAGGGATAAGGACTGTGGAAAAATTGCGCTGCAAGGTTCTTCTAGCCTAACAAAAATCAGCAGAGCTGCACCCATGCTGTCCCAGTTCTTTCAGCTTGGATAACCATGGCTTCCTCTAGTTCTCTTTCTTACTCTTTCAAATAGAGGAATCTAGATATGTGCAGTCCACCTCTTTGGTGTAGCTGACCAAGGGTGCCTTCAGCCTGGGTGTTCTGGTTTTCTCTTCTAACTGCCCACGTTTAAGTTTTACTTCTAGAGTTCTCTTTTTCTGACTTAATTCTGACTTGAAGTTTTTGTCACTCCCCATCCCTTCCAGCTGACCTGGGATTTCTGGTTTTGCTCCATTCACCACTTACTAGGGCAGTCTTATATTAGATTGTGGGGTGATGTTTGGTGTTGGGGCATTCATAAAGCACAACAAAGGCTGTATGTATCTCTCAGAATTCTTCTGTATACATATGAAATAAAAACCATTCTGTTAGCTATGTCACATATATCACATTATTCAGATCAAATAAAGCAAGGACCCATAGGGCTGAAATGGAACAATTAAAATAGCTTTAAAATGACTCAATCTAGGTTTGTGACAAAGAGACTCATGATAGTGAATTGATGTTTCTAGTGTGCTTATATAAGTTTTATGTTTACTATTTAAAGGGACTCCTTGAAAGTTCTTACGGACTATGTCATTTGACATATCTGATGTTTAGTGACATGGAAATAAATCAGAGGATTTATTTCAGATAAGTTGTTTGAATATTTACTGAGGTGGCAGATGTAAGGTGGGAATAAACAGCTGCTGATTTGACACAATGTAGGAAGAATCAGCAAGGTTACTTTTGTCCATTGAAAGTCACTGCTGGGAGACCTGGCTTGCACTGTGGCTGAGATCAATTTCTCTACTCTGTGCTTTAATTTTCTAACCATAAATGAAGGTTTCCTGGAGAGGTACAAGCATTAGTTTCTGGTTCTGAGATATAAAATCCCATGATTCTAGAAAACTTTTTTTCAAACATCACTTTGTCAGGCTACCCTAATCACTAAAATCATACTTAGAGACTGTTCTGTACAGCTTATGTTGAAGACATTTTTTTTACTATGGGGAGAAATAATAAATTATGGTTATTAATCACTTTGAGAAGTAATTATCAAGCAATAGCTAAGGGATGAATCAAGGTGTGAATAAGGCTTGGAAAGAATTTGAGTTGATAGAAGACACTAGTGGGATAATCCATCTATAACTTGGGCCTCTAGGTTTGGGGTGTTAAGGCAGGTATGGAAGGTTGAGATATGACATGGTCCCAAGATTAAACCTGCTAGCTGTTTTTTCAAATAGCTGGGTGATGCTTGACTAAAATGAAGCTTTCTCTGAAGGGTCCCAGATGGTATTATGGGTTTGGTGACTCACTTCAAACCTAATCTAGTGATCAGGTTCCACCGGAATCATCCAACTTCCTGGAAGGGTAATATTTTCATAGAGGAACGTAGACAAAGATCTAGAGATATGCACTAGAAACCCAAGAACAAAAAGGAAGCAGAGGAGCTCGTGGTTCTTTGATGTGTCCATGTAAAGGATAGAATCTTACTGCTAATGGTACTAATAATGAGTCATTACTGCGAATGAAGGTTGTCTCATTCTTTTTAAGTTTCATTTCATTTCCAAAGCCCAAAGGTTAGATGGCAAGCCTAACTTCACAGAGAATGAAACTGAGCAACTTTCTCAAGTTAGGAGAATGATCAAAGTTTCACTTGAAGTCTAACACCACATCCATGCTCTTCACTGGCACAAAAATTATTAAAATCATCCCAATAACATTAGGTTAGTATGAGACCAGTTCCATAAGAATGGCTTTGCTAACTGAAGTTTGCTACTGGAAGTGGCGAGCAGGAGCAGGATTTGTAAATGTCTATTCAGGAATGCTGAGTATCCTGCAAGGGCTGAGATGTCAAAGTTCCAGAAAATTGTAGATGTTTCACAATTTCACTATGATCCCTCAAGCACAGGAATTTCTCCTTTTAAATAGATTAATGAACTCTAATGTGATATAGTGTTCAATACCTAATAAATTTTGTCATGTGAGTCTTTCATTTGTAGCTGCAGAATTCTGAAGAAGCATATATTAGGTTGTTCATCCTTCGGTATGAGTGAATCACCTGTGACAGTGTGCTGACAGAATATGACTTCCCATTTGTATCCTTTAGTTATTCTATGTAGGGTTTTGGAATCAGAATATTTGATTGGTATCTTCTAATATTAATCATTTCTTAGACATAAATTATGGCTTTCTATAATGCTGAAGCAGTTTACCTATTCAAAATCAACCTTCTGACCCAGTTACTTGGGAGGCTGAGACAGGAGGATTGTAGGTTAGAGGATAGCACACAGTAACTTAGTAAAACCCTGTTTCAAAATAAAATAAAATAAAGTAAAATAAAATAAAATAAAATAAATAGGGCTGGTGGTATAGCTCAGTGGTAGAATTCTCCTGAGTTCAAAATACTCAATAGCACAATAAAAACTGGCTGAGGTTTTAATTTTAGGCAACCATCTCCAAAGTCTCTCCAAGAATGAGGGAAATGGTTGGTACACTGACAGATATTTTGTTACTATGAGCATATGGCATTTCTAGAACTCTTCTTATGCTAATAACATTGCATCTAGTTAGTTATACTTTTTAGCTTGTAATTTCCCTTTGGCTAAATCATCATTGACCTCATTCTCATTTTGAATACAAAAGTATGTCAATGAAAAGGACAGGACATAGATATATTCTTTCTATTAATTTAAATCTCAATCTCCTTTGGCACCATGGCTGAATCTGTTCTCCAAGACACCTGGCCCTCCTGGGTAAATGAGCTGAAGGCAAGGAAGCTGCTTTTTTCTCCCTTTCTCACTTTCTTCCCCCTTATCTAGTGGGATGAATAGTGGCCCCAAAGGAGGTAGCCATCCTAATCCCTGGGACCTGTGAACATGAGTTTATCTGGATAAAGAGTCTTTGTAGATGCTATTAAATATTAGGAGAAGCTAATCCTGGGTTATGTGGTGAAATCACATGTATCCTTAGAAAAAAGGTCAGTTGAGAACACTCAAAGAAGAGAAGGCAAGGTGACCACAGGGACTAGAGACGCAAGGTAATAAACATGGTCCATCAATAAATAAAAGAAGGTTCTCTCTAGACCTGTGAGAGGAAAGGAAGCACTGCTGACATCTTGATCTTGAACTTCTCCCTCCAGAATTGTGAGAGAATAAATCTCTGTTGGTTTAACTCTCCCATTTTATGGTGATTTGTTACCGAGGAAACTAAAATAGCTTCCTTTTCACTATCACTTTTGTCCCATTTTAATTCTATCATATTTTACTTCACTTGCCCATTTATGTTATCCGTGAAAACAATTTCAATCTCTCTTTGGTTTCTTTCTCTCATAATTGTGTCATGGCAGAGATAAGACACACTTATCATTAATGTATGTTAGTATCACTTTACTTTTGCCAAGTTGATTTGATCATACAGCTAAATATCTACAGCCATGCTTAGATTTTAATGGACAAATCACTCAGAATTTTGTTAAAAAAGCAGATTTCTGAGCTCTATCTCAGAATGGTTTGAAAATAGATTATCCCTCAGAAAAACTAATGTATTAATGCAGAAATGTTCAGGGGTGAAGTGATTGTGTCAGGGACCTTGGTCTCATTGGTAGATGCATCCATTGATGGATTGGTGAATAGAGTGGATGAATACACTATTTTAACACTTTTCTTATTCTTTTGGTGTGAGTTGTGCCCTGGAAATATGACTTTTAGCAAGAAACAGAAAGATTCTTAAGTAAATGGCCGTTAATCTATATCTCAGAAAACATTAAAGTCATACCTGCCTTTGTCTACTCTCAATAATTGGTGTAAGTGTGTGGTAGGAGGTTGATAGTCTATATGCCTGTTCCAACCAGTAAAAATGTGCATAGACTGCTGAACTCCAGGCCTCAGACCAGATTCACATTTAATCATCCACTGTGTACAATTCAATGAAGTTAAAATAATTTTTTAGCCTTTGCATTGAAAGCCAAGAGGAGCCAGCATGCCCTTTTTCAGCACATCTCTTACTGCCACTGCATACTCTAGACACTCTAGACACGGTTGACTGGGCCATGTTCTCACACAATGGACCAGTTTTGGTTCCTGGCTCAAGGCTGTGTCTACTCAGAGAGGAATGGCTCTGTCAGTTCCAATGTACCCCACTCCTTCTCTTCATTTATTTTGCTTAAAAACTCTGAAAACACACACACACACACACACACACACACACACACACACACACAAGTTTGTCTATTGAGCTCTCAATAGGGCAGACTAGTAATAGCCCCTGCACAATCCTTTTTGGTCTCCTAAGTCCTTTTCAGACCTAAGAACTTTCACAGGTTTTTCTGGCTGTTGCCTGGGGTCACCCAGGTGGGAGGTCACCCAGGTAGGAGGGTGTTTAGCTCTTTTTATGTATTTTTCTACTTTAAAATTTTTTTACTGGTACATTGTAGCCATACATCTTAATGGGATACAAGATGGCAGAGGCATACATGCACACATCACTCTGTAAACTCTACTATATTAAGGGTGGGAAAAAGTGATTAAAGAGGGTTCTCAATTTGCCTAGAGGTCACTGTTTACCTCTATGGTTCTGATGCAGAGAAGAGTCTTTGTTTTTGTGTTTTTCTTGGGTAAGTGGAGTAAGCCTTTTCTCGTAAATTAGAAGTTCTGACTTACTGGGAAAGTTTTCTATAAGGCCTCCATTATTCTCTCTGGATGCCTCCGATTCACACCATATCTCTCCTCTTTTTCCACAGCCCTTCTTAGACATTTGGGTTGGTTTCTTGGTGATAATCTTGAGTCACCCTCTTTTTAAATATACTTTTATTAGTATGTTGTAATTATACATCATAGTGAGGTTTAAAGTCACAAAAACAAACATGAACACAGATCTTGGCAAGTTTCCCTTCAGATCCCACCTGCTACCTCTCCTTCCCATACACAATAGTGAGATTGGTACTGATACCTTCATACATGGGAGTAGCAGCATATTTTGCACTGTTTCTTTCATAGGCTCCCACTTTTTTCCTCCTCATCTCCCTCTTCCAACCCCTTCTCTTATTTTTCTGGCCCATCTTCTTAAAGTTCCTTTAATTTCCTATTTTCTCTCCAGAGTTCACATATGAGAAAAAATGTTCAACTCTTGACTTTCTGGCTGATTTCCCTTAGCATAATATTTTCTAATTCCATCTATTTTCTTGCAAATAACAATTTTATTCCTTTTTATTGTTCAGTAAAATTTTATTATGCATATATACCAAATTATTTTATCCATTCATCTGTCCATGGACACCTAGATTGGTTGACTCATTCTTGAATCATTTTATATGCAAGTGTTGAAACTTTTCTTCAAGCCAAGGTTTATGCCTTTTACTTCAACAGAGTAAAAACATAGCACATTCTTTACAAATTGGTATAAAATCTTGGTCTCTTAAAAGCTGAACTTTTAGTAAAGCATGGTGGTGT
This sequence comes from Muscardinus avellanarius, assembly GCF_963383645.1. NCBI lineage: Eukaryota > Metazoa > Chordata > Mammalia > Rodentia > Gliridae > Muscardinus > Muscardinus avellanarius. The sequence goes on along the minus strand of NC_137786.1, from coordinate 35,606,408 downwards.
TCTGCCAGTAATCCCAGTACTTGGAAAGCTGAGACAGAAAGAACATTCAAAGCCAGCAGAAACTTAACAAAATCCCATTCAAAATAAAATAAAATAAAATAAAATAAAATAAAATAGGGCTCGGGGTGTAGCTCAAGGATACAATATTCCTGGACTTAATCTCCAGTAAAACTTATAACACACACACACACACACACACACACACACACACACACACGCATGCACACACACACACACATACACACAGTTGAAATTTCAAAAGTATAGTGTTTTCTACCTATTAATTGAGCAGGAGTTCTAAAACCTAAGCTGGAAGATTTCTTATAAAAGAATTATTGGGACTCACACTCTGGACTTCCAGATTCTGGAAGAATTTGCATTTCAACAATTTTCTAGTTGTTCTGCTCACCCATGAACCACCCTTAAAAAGCCATTGTGTTAGAAAGTCTATTCTCTGTTCTCTGTTTTCTATCATTTAATAAAAAGCTTGTATATTATATTCTTTGAGAGATAAAAGATGTTTTCTTTTTGCAAATGAAGTACTAAACTTTAAAACTGGCTCTTAAGCCAGTAAATATGATAAGCACTTCTATAAGCATAATAATGTTTTGAGTTTTAGGCTCATCATGGATCATCTGCTCTTGGTAGAATGCTTTGTGACCTACAAACATTTTTCTACACGCAGCCCTCAGTCCCATGGGTCTGGTCTTGACCACATTCCTCCTTGTTTCAATCCCACCCTCAGAAAGTCATCCTCAGGGTGCCATGTCCAAGAAATCTCATAGGTTTGGGGAACATTCATCAAAACCTCCTTTTCACTCAGTATCTGTTTTAAAGTACATTAGTATAACAAATATTTTCCTGGGTATTGTATTGTTTTATATTAATTGTATTAGACTTTTTTTCAAGTTAATGCTACATTCTATTCCTATTTCAATATGTGTTAGAGAGCTAGATTGCTGAACTTTTGCCATTCCAAAAGACCTTGTTGTTTGAAAGACAACTGGTGTCCTATGATGGGAAAATACACCTTCATGAACAAGGGAGTTATCAATGGTTATTCTGAAAAAGAACGAATGGAAGTTCAGGCAAATAGTAACAAAAAGTAGGAAATTGGATATTTTCCTTAATATGCTGAAGCTAGGGAGAAAGTGAGTCATAAGAGGAACTCTAGATGAAGAAGGGGTATAGATAAGCAAATAAAGTGGCCTAAGGGGAAGAAGGAAATTCTCTAATGTACATGATGTACATTCACAAACATATCAAAGTAAATCACTAAGGGAGGGGGGAGTGGGAATTGGGGAAGGGCTAATTGGGTGATGTGTCCATGTATGCTTCTACTATCATGTACTCCATTAAGATGTACAATTACAATACACCAATAAAAATTTAAAAATTAAAGAATAAAATAGGGCCAGGGTTGTAGCTCAGAAACAGAATGCCCCTAGGTTCAATTCCCATCACCACACATAGACACACAAATAAATACAAATAATAATAAAAAATAAAATCATAGTGGTGATTTCCCCTAAATAAAAACAAACACCCAGAACAATAAGTTACAATATAGCATACAGACAGTAAAATTTAAGAATTGAAAAATAAATCTTGATTTGAGGTGTCTCTCTCTCTCTTCTCTCTCTCTCTCTCTCTCTCTCTCTCTCTCTCTCTCTCTATGTAAAAATACATCTTGTTGATCAACTTTTACAGCTATCACAATAGCATTCAAATCAAGGTATGTGTTCTCTGAAAAATCTCATCTCTGCAGATTTTTATAGGTTATTTCTTTTTATCTCTTTCTCAGGATTTTATCTATACTTTATTGAAGGATAAAATAACAGAAAAAACACACCTTCCTTTCAATGAGTGGAGCAGAATTGAATGAGATAAAAACAAATGGTTACTATGTCCTTCTGTGGGAACTTAGCACAAGCTCAAAGCTTCAGCAAGACTGTCTGAAGCGCCTGGTCCCCTGAGCACTACAGAGCAAGTTTGATCCCCTGTATAGCCTATCCCTTCCACTTTAACATGTCAACACAAGAGATCAGACACTCTCAAGTTTCTTTTTTTCCTTATATTTCTATTGAAGCTACTGTCCTTGGCTGTGTGTTGGTCTGTCTCTCTGATATTATGGATTGAAACCAGGGGCATTCTACCTCTGAGCTACATTCTCAGCCCTATTTTATGTTTTAGTTAGAGACAGGGTCTCATTAATTTGCTAAAGCCTTTGCTAAGTTACAGAGGCTGGCTTCAAACCTGTGACCCTCCTGTCTCAGCCTCCCAAGTACTGGGATTACAGGTGGGTGTCCCCATGCCTTGCTTGCCCTTGTGTCTTGAGCCAGGTCTGGCTCCTTTTGCTTTGCATGCAGGAAGCTTACAGTTGTTTTATCCCCCTTATTATATGCTTTAAATAGTCAAATTATGAGACTAAAACAAATACCAGAAAATAGACAGCACTGGCAAAGAGAAATATTAACCTTTAATCAGCAGACAAAAAAGGAGCAAGACACTTTAAAAAAGACAGCTTGCTTAGAATAGCTGTGAAAACACCCTCTTCAGAAACTATCACTTATATCTCAGAACTCCTAAAATTTTGCTCAGATATTTTCTCTTGAAAAGATGAAAGGAAGGGATTCTAAAAGGAAAAGCAAAACAAAAACAAAAAACGGTGCACAAGTACCTACTGCAGAACAAAAAGCCTTGTATTTTAAGTTTTTCAGAAGAAATATACCATCAAAATATTATTAACAAAAGAATCAGGATATGGTAATATGATATTTAGAACTCTGAGTCTATCTTTCTTTTTTCTTTCTTTCTTTCTATTACAGATATTTTTTCTGTCTAGTACACGCTGTCCATCCAGTAGCTTACATGTGCCAGGAGAGCAGAGCATCCTTAGGCTTGGTAATAGTGAGTAGTACGTAAACCTGGATGAATACCATTCAGAATCCCGGTCTGATGTCAAGCCCACACCCTTGTCCTTAAAATTCAGGGAAAAGTTAACTGGGTACCAAAATAAATTCTCTTGAAATATTTCCTACTTGGACTTGATATTTTGGTGTTTGAGATCTTTTGATGGTTAGTATCAAATGTTGAGGAATAAATAATAATGGGATCCCTTCTGAGAATCTTCCAGGAACACATTAATTTATAAAATAGATATTTCCAAATGCCCAGAAAGCCTGCCAATTTAGGTTATTGGAGGGTGAACTTTATGTTCTTGGACTGAAATTCCAATATCGATGACTCTGGTCTGTTAACGGGGAGTTTGAATAAGTGGAAGAACACACATTTCATCACAAATGAAGGGTGTTTCTACAGTGAGAAGTGGAAAACAGCACATTAATAAAGAAATTTAAACTTTGTTTACATACCCGTGTCTAGGTGTGTGGCATAAAAATAATATTACAAATTTAATGTGCTTGAAATCTTTAGATGAAAATACCTACAGAATTACAAATAAGATAAAATGCCAAAGCTAAAAGAGGCTACTTGGAGTTTATTATGTTTTTCCCAGCCAGTCATTATAAATTAAAAAAGGGACAAGAAAGGGGAAATGATTTTCCTAAGATGCCACAGGTTTTTGCCATGTTTGGCCTTGAGCCTGAAAGGGATTCCAGTGACTTTCCCTCTTCCTTGTACCTTTGTCACCTCTTTCTAAAAATGATATCGAGAAGAAGCTGCGGAGCAACTGAAGAGTGCAAATTAGAATTAGATGCTGCAGAAAATGCTCCGTCTATCAGGAGCAACCCGGTTAGTGTCCCCAGGTTAGTGGGAGCCACGCCTTAGCCAGCGGGACTCTGAAGTCATTATTCTCAGAGAGCATCTGCACTATGTCCAAAAAGATATTTCTCTTTTATCTCATTCTCATGCTTATTTCCATACGCCAAGGAAAGGGTTCTTTTATTTTTATACTTTTATTGGTGCATAGTAGTCTCACATCATAGCAATCGTGACCTGGAAGCACACAGCACTTGGTAGGCTTTTCCCCAGCTCCCTCCGCACTAACCGCTACCTACATGATATTGAGATTAGCATTGACATTCAGATTTTCATATATATACATAAAGTCAACGGAACTGTTTACTAATTCTCCTCCTCCTTCTCCCCCCAAATTCTCTTAGATGGTGCTCCTCACTCCACTGGGATTTCTCTCCCATTATCCAAAGTCTTTCTTGTATCCAGATTACTCACTTGCTTCTGCAGATGAGAGAAAACATGACCCTTTGCTTTCAGTGACTGGCTAATCTCACTTAATGTAATGACCACCGGGTCCATCCATTTTCCTGCAAATGACATATTTTTTTATTACTGAGTCAAATTCCATTGTGTGTATATTTTATAATATTGTAACCTTAATTAGAATAGCAATCATCAAAAATTCAAACAATAATAAATGATGGTGAGGATGTCAAGAAATACAATTCTTTTTTTACTTTGTTGGTGGGATTGCAAATTAGTATAGCCACTATGTATATCAGTGTGGAGATTCCCCCCAAATCTGAGAATGGATCTAACATATGATCCAGCTATACCATGATCCAGCTATATCACTCCTGGGTATCTTTCCCAAGGGACCAAAATTAGAATATTATAGTATTATATGCATATCAATGTTTATAGCAAGACAATTCATAGTAGCCAACTTATGGAACTAACCAAGATGTTCATCAGCAGATGAATGAATTACACAATTATGGGAAAAGCACAAGAAAAGATTCTGTGTTTTATTTTTATTTTTTGGTGGTACCGGGGTTCCTGGAAGCCCTTCTACCTCCGGGATACACTCCCAAACCTATTTTATATTTTTGAAACAGGGTCTCTTATGCCAGCGCGGCTGGCTTCGAACCTGTGCGATCCTTCTGTCTCCGCTTCCCAAGCGCGGGGATTACAAGCGTGCGCCACCACGCCCGGCCTAGATTCTGTATTTTTAAAGACAATGAACCAAGAGTGAAATTGAAGTAGGGTTACTGAAAACTATGAATAGATCTGAAAAAATAACCAGACTATCAGAAGAGCAATATATGCTTCATAAAGCACTTTTCACAATGTTTGAGGCTCTTGACAATTTTTACCCAATATAAAAAAAGAATACTCTCCCAGAACAAAGAACAAAATATCTTTTTCAAACCACTATGCTAGGCAGGCTGAATGGAGATCAAAGTATCTCTTAATGGGGCACTAAATTGATGATGAGGTTCTCCAGTGCTATTGGACTTGAAAAACTTCTTTTTGGCTCTAAAAAAATGTAATTGAAGTTGCAGTCAAGGTCAAGATAACCCAGAATTATCCTGGAATAAGTTAGTTTATTTCCTCAATCAGTCTTTGTCTGAAAGGCTTTGAATACATTAATAAATAATAGTGTATAATTACCAACTAGTTATTTTAAGAATCCCCAAAGATTTCAGGTGCATGAAGTTTTGGGGAAGAGGAAATTAATAAAATCAGTTCTTTCATCTTATGCAGATCTTTAATACTAATGAGTGGTAGGAAGAACTGTGTAGAAGAAACTGTTGGACTATTTTGGTATAATTATAGAAGACAAATAAAATTTGTCCTCATGAAGGAAATGAAAAAAGCTCCAGTAAAGGAGGTTAAGTAAATCGTTTTCATATGATTGGAGTGCACAGATTATAAGAGGCCTCTCAGTACAGATGAGGAACAACGAGAGGTGCAATAGATCCTGAGAACAACCTATGGGTCAGATCCTGGGGTAAGGGTTTTACAAATTATACCCGATTTAATGTTTAAACTTATGCATAATGTCCTCCAGTTCCATCCATTTCCCTGAAAATGATGTAATTGAGTTTTTTTAAGTGGCTGAGTAAAATTCTGTTGTGTATATATCCCACAGTTTTGTAATGTACACACAAGTTTTTTACCCCAATTTGATGTATGAATATAATGCACCAATAAAAAATTAAGAAAAATAAACTTATGCAGTGAATCCGGAGCTTTTACTTTTACAGATTAAAAAATGGCAGCTTAAAAAAGTCAAAACATTTTTTTTCTATAGAAGTGTAGGAGATTTTAGCCCATATCAGTATACATCCAAACCTTTTACCTTAGCTATTGGACTAATGTGTCTGTATTCAGAGTCTTTAACTTTCTCATAATGAAATTCAGTCCACTGATCAAAAACTTCTGTAAATGAAAAATTAAACACACTTTTAAGTTTATTTGATTCCAGTTTAATAGTCACTGATCAAAACTCTTAATCCTGTAATAAATTTAAATTTAAAATATATTTAAATTAGATTCTTTTATACATATGCAAAAGAGACATAGCTTACCTTTTAAAATGCAGCTTATCTAAGTTTTAGCACTTTCTAGTATAAATTATTTATATGAGAGTACTGTTTTTGAAGATATTTTATGCTTTTCATCCAGATTTAGCATTAGCTAGCATGAACATATTTGTATTAGATTAATATTCCTCTGGATTCAAATATTTGCTTTTACTTCAGCGAATGCCTGTTGGTTAAATTATAAATCTGTTTCTGACATTTGCTATTTAATGAGCCCATTATTGGGCAAGCTGTTTCTTAAAAGTGACCAGCTCAAAATCTGTCTCTGGCTTGAGAAATTTTATGAACAAAATAAAATCCTTATGCTCGTCCAATAATGGATCAAAACTCAGCCTGTATTTTATTTACAAGGTGGCAGTTAATACCAATTTAACAGTTATTAGACAAATATCATTCTAATGAGAAGACTGCTGCCACCTGAAAAATGTAGGCCAGAAAATAAAAAAGAAGCATCTTTTTTTTTTATGTTTTCATTAGGATAAAGCTTGAAGCAAAGGGCTCTCATTTGGCCTTGATTTGCCTTTGATAAGGTCCTCACCGATTTTCAATATTTTACACAATCTTTTGGGAGTTTTCAAGCCCAGAGCATACCCAAACACATTGGGAAGTAGACAGTTACACAAGTATTTTAGTAGATTAGGTATTAGAAAGATGGACAATGACTGGCTGAGGTGATATGCACCTGTGTTCCCAGTACTTGGAAGGCTGAGACAGAAAGATCACACAGGTTTACAAACTTAGTCTCACAAACCTAGTGAGATCCTATTAAAAAAAAAAAAGAGCTGGCCATTTAACTCTGAGATAGGTCAGTGAGCTCAATCCCTAGTAGCACGAAATGAATGAATGAGTGAATGAGTGAATGAATGAATAAAAAGAAACAATAACAACAAAAAAGAAGATGGATAGATGGTGATCTGGGGAGTCCATGCAGAGGGTGACTGAGGCCACAGCAGAGACTAGAAAAGGATCACAGAGGAGGTGCAATGTGCCCTGGGTGTGTAGCTATACAGAGGATACATCATTTACTCTTTTCCACCGAATAGATGGTGGGTGTATTTAGACTTTGTCTCTTGTCTTTCCACAAACATCTTTATCTCTTAGAAAGTTGAATGAGGATTCAGGCAGGATGAACAATCTGTGCCAGGAGGCTACATCATCTTCTATAGGCTAATTTCAGGAGGAAAAAAAATAGGATTTTAGGAGAAAGGGAGATTCTGAAGAGGTGGCCTCTGAATTTAATATAATGCAAGTGAAATGATATTAAATCCATTGATAAAAATTTAGCCCTCTGTTAGCCCTCTGAGCATTTTAAAACAATGTCTTATCCAAAATCAGGCCAGCTGCTGAGAGATAGAGTCAAGTTTTGGCAAACTCTGTGATTCACTCTTTTAGATTCAATTCGTCTCTTGACCAGAGGAAAGAAGCTAGAGTGTGGAAACCAGATGACTACATTTGCTTGGTTTAACATCAAAGTCTAATGACAGCTCTCTGCCTCTGCTTCACCATCGCTCGCCAGCAGGTCTTGCAGACACACATTACACTCATTGTCTAGATTAGTAGGGCCCCTAAAATTCCAAACTAAGATTTTGAAGAAGGTCATTATTATATTGTTAGCCATAAACTTTATTTTTGTAAGAATTAAAAAGGAAATTATGAAATGTAGGAGAACATCAGGCAATTATTAGTGACTTATAAATCTGAAGTTTGACATTTTTTTTGTTGTTGTTTGCTTGTCCTTTGTTTGTTTGGTACTGGAGATGGAATCAAGGGGCCTTTTACCTCCAAGCTATATCCCCAACCCTTTTAATTTTTAATTTTGAAGCAAGGTCTTGCTAAGTTACTGAGGCTGCCCTTGAATTTGTCGTCCTCCTGTCTCAGCTTTCTAAGCACTGGGATTGCAGGTGTGTGCCATCATGCCCAACCACAAGTATGATAATATCTAAAATGGAGAAAGAAACATTTTTTGTTGGGCTAATTTTTCCTGGTGACATTACATGAAGAAATCCTGAAGCAATATTAATTTACCCAACTGTGCTTCTTTGCAATTTTTCTACTAGAACACATGTGCTGACATATATAAAACACCATCACGGGTGAACGTGGATTCAGGCCAGTTGATAACTGCTTGGATAAAAGAGATTTTGGATAATGCACAAATCATATGCTTGACTTTCTAATGCTTTTTTTCCCCCCAAAACTCACCTATCACACACCTGTCTGTGTCAACATTCAGGTTGTGAATATAATTCAGTAAATGTCTGGTTCTTTGCTCTCATGCTGTTTCTGCCCCAGATTAAAATAGGCAAATTTAAAGATGCTGGACAGATGTCCAGTGACGTAAGTGGAGGAAATGGAGTAGGGAGTGAGTAGGCATACACACTAGTCAGTATGTTTTTTCCTTGAGATGAAGTTTTTAAGCGACTAAAATATTATCTGGAGGGTATATTGTGGTAAGATTCTTTTTCAGTTTACCCATGAAAGTATTATTGTACATATTTTTATGTGAAGTATAGAAAAATAAAAAATGTGGAAAATTACTACTGAATGGAGTTTAAAAAATGATCATGATCTCAGTTAAGAATGTGATGATGCATGAATGTGAGAGGCTGGATTTGTGAGATCTGGGCTGTCTTTAGTAAACTATTAATGGATCAGAACTAGCATCTGGAGAACAATATAATTTTAGGATTTTACAAAGCAAAGAAGGGATGTTTGAATTATACATAAAAGTAGTCAGGGATTTCAACATTATTTTCCCTTTAAGTAAATAAAAACAGGTTTTTTTTTGCAGATTCATATCCCAAAATATATGGCCCTTTGAGAAAGAGCTCTGCTATGTCATCCATAATTTTTGAGATTTCTTAAAAGATAAAATCAGCAGAGTTTTCGGTAGTTGTTTGTATTCAGCCCCTCTGAGGACAAATTAATTTTTCTATTTCAAAAGATAATGTTTACAAAAGCCTTAAGTGGTAGCATGTGAATATTTGGAGAGTTGGAGTTCAAAGTCATGAACTCTAAATATCATTCATGAATTCATTTGTCAAATGCATATTGTGCACTCTACATTCTACATTATGGAAACAGGAATGGATCTGACAAGTTCAGACTTTGAAAGTAGTACAACATGTGTCTCATAATTATCTATTGACATGAAACATCTATTCACCTTATGCAAGACTGTCAAAATGCATATGTAGCATTTATCACATTTGAGGGTTTTCAAAACAAGTATATAAACAATATTTTGAATTTGTCATTTTGCAATTTTATTTTTGTATTTATTTTTAATTGTTGTTGCTCATTATTTAATTATTGTAAAACATCCCATATACAAAGTATATCCAGGTGTCCCTCAACAGATGAATGGGTTACACAATTATGGAATATACACATAAATGGAATTTTTCAATAAAGAACAAAACTGTGCCGTTTACAGAAAAATGGATGGACCTGGAAAACATGTTAAGTGAGATTAGCCAGTCACAGAAAGTAAAGGGTCATATGTTTTCTTTCATATGCAGAAGCTAGGGAATGATAAGAATACCAGGGGGACTTCAGATAACACAGGAAAAACTTCAGCGGAGCCAGGGAGGTGGTCTAAGGGAAGGAGATAGAGGAAAAAATCAACAAACGCATCACTTCCTCCCATTGACTTGATGTACATATGTGTACGTTTCCCTGTTGGCTATACTGCTCTGTAATACTCTTGAGTATTAACACTTTCTCTCTTAATGGGATTGTTATTGACAACAGTATCATAAGATCTATTTCTCTCTTTTAAATATGTTTTATTATACATCCTCTTCCAATTATTATATTAGTTCTCCTTCATTCCTAGCCTATATTTCAAAATAATTGTATCTACTCACAGTTTTTATTTAACTCTCAACTCACTCCTTACTCTAATATAACCTGACTCTTGCTAAAGTAACCAATCACCTTCATGTTGCCAAATGCAATTCTTCACTTCTTTAAATATCTCAGCAGAATCTCTCTTCATTGAAGACTTCACATTTATTGAAATTTTGGTTATTGAGACAACAATTCTAGTTTTCTCTTCTACCCCTTCAGCGTTTCATTGTCCATCCTCATTGGGAGCACATTGTTCTCATGTTAGCAACTAACTATTAGAATTTCTAAACTATCATTTATATATCTTCCTTTCTTACCTTACAATCTTATTTTAGAAAATCCTATCCTTATTCATGGCTTCAATCACCATGTATCTATTTGCAAAAAGCTGAAATTTGTTTTTTATTCCAGACCTCTTTACTGAACTCTTGACATATATTGGACTATACATTCAGTTTCATACTTTAGATATCTTAAGCTGAGTATGGTGGCACATGCCTGATGGACGCCCCAGTACTTGGGAGGCTGAGACAGGAGGATTGTAGGTTTGAGATCAGCCTCAGCAATTTATCAAGACCGTATTTCAAAAAAAAAAAAAAAAAAAAAACAACTAAGGTGTAGGTTGGAGATAGAATGCCTCTGGGTCCAATCTTCAGTACAAAAAAAAAAGTTTTAAAATAGTCTTACACTTCAAAGTTTCAAACATGAGTATAATAATCCCATTACATAACATTTGATCCTTTTCTATTTTTTCTTGTATATGAAATGGACTCATCATCCATTTAGGCATGTCCCAAATCTAGGGATCAGCTTGTTATTTCTATCTTCCTTTCAGCATAAATCAAATTTATTACCTACTCAATTTAAAGGTAGATATTGATTCTATATCTTCCTCTTCAAGTTTCTCTATTTATGCCATCACAAACTTAGTTCAAGTTGTCATTTTTTCTTGTCTGGACCACTAAATTATTACTTTATTGCTTTTATCAAATACATGTTTAACAGGATTTTCAACTGACTTTTCTGTTTCAGAAATTTTGCCAAAGTGCCAAAGCTGAGAACAACAGGTAAAAGATACTCTTAATTCTAATATGCTACTAGTGCTCTCTATCATTTATTAGATAAAACTCTATGATCCTGTACAGCCTCTGTAAAAAACTCTAAAATTTTTTGAGGAAATTTAGCGAAGATGAGTGTTTCTAGTACCCAGGTACCCTCAGTATAAGGGCATTTCTTTTAGTTTTTATGGTTCATAAATTGCCAATATATTCAATTTGGCAATAATATTATAGATTATTAAATAACACATGACTATTTTATATAGATAATTTATCTCCCCCTGACTCTTGCTTTTCCTTCTGATTCCACACTTTATCTGCCATTTGGAATAAAAGTTTTGCTGCTTTTCCAGTTTCTCAGTTGTTAGATATTTCCATGAAGAGATTAACATGGTTTTACTGGCAAAACTTAATAGCCTCTCTTTTATTCTTTGGCTCCTACACCTTTCAAAAATGATCCCAAGTGCCAGTCTTATAACCATAACAGGTATGTGAGATCATAAAAGCAACTAGTAGGGAAGATATTTCTTCTGTTATTTTAATTTCCTTGCCCCTGCTCTATCTTTGGCACTTCAAACATAGGAAATGCCAACTCAGCTTCTTTGCCAGCAAACTATAATTTCCCAGAATTATCCCACAATTATATGGTTTTTAAATGTCAGATGAGAAAGCATCTCTTCTGTGCTTAATTGCATTCTCATTGTGGTTTCTGATTGTTTGACAACATTAGCACATTTTCTTTCATCGAACTTCCCAGCATGGACTCCATACTGAAGATAGATTCTTCTAAAAAATTGCTTAGATAAAGGGGAACCAGGAGCTACATGAAATAATAGTAATATAAAACATTAATGTTTAATTGTTTATCAATTAATTTTGTTAATTAACTAACAAGAATACAAAGCATTAATAGATACTTTCTACAAATAATTTTAAAATAACATTTATAGTCTTATTTTGTAACTCCAAAGGAGTCATACTTCAAATCTAATCTTTATGAATGATTTTGCTCATGATAGGTACACAGGCATATGTTAATTAGAAATTCAAGCAATATAATAAATCATCAAAAAATTTATTTCTAGAAGGAGAGAAAAAATTCTTCTTTTGTCAATTACTTAAGATATATAAGGTGAGTTAAATTTCTAAAACTGAATGACCTGAATAGTTGAAGACTTTTAAATTGATCTTTTGGACTTGATTCAAAATGGCATAAAAACTTGGGAAAATTCTCTCCTCCATAAAGAAAACTTGAAAATATTTCTAGACTCAATTTTTTATTACTCAGAAAGTTAACTAAAGGTAGCAAACTACAATAATTTTTTATCAAGAAAAGTAATTGGAAATCAGTAAGAACAGTGCTTTGTGATGCTTTTTTGTCATACCATCTTCTATATACAAATAAACAATGTACAATTCAGATAGTAATATAGCTATTAGTATTAGTAGTTGTCACAGCTATAACAACTACTGTGATTATGGGTAGGAGAATGTGCAGGGACTGGGAATTAATGACATTTTTTATGTAGTATATATATATATATATATATATATATATATACATACACATATATATTCTATTTTGTTAAAAAAGATAAAGCAATACAATAAACAATTTTTAATTCTGAGTGAACATGGGACTTTTATATTGTTATTTTTACATTTGTCTACGAAAATAAAACCAAGTAAGAAAAAAAGATATTCTTTCAACTAAGATGGGAATTTAGTTGGCATGTGTGTATGTTCGCCTCTTCCATCTTGTACTGCATTAAGATGTATGACTACATTGCTCCCATAAAAAACAAATAAGTAAATAAGAAATAGAAATATCTTCAAGAAAAATAATGGAACATGATCCTAGCAACAGAAAAGTTAGGTAAAGGGCATTAGTCATGTAACGAAAATTATTATTATTATTTTTTTGTGTGGTACTGGGGATTGAACACAAGGGCTTTTCTACCTCCAGGTTATGCTCCCAGACCTATTTTATATTTTATTTGGAAACAGTTGCTGAGAGCCTCACTAAGTAGCTGAGGCTGGCTTCGAACCTGTGTGATCCTCCTGTCTCAGCCTCCTATGCGCTGGGATTACAAGTGTGCGCCACCATGCCGGGCAAAAAGAGTTTTTTCTTATCTTAGAATAGTAAGAAAAAGCCAGTTAGTTTCCAGGAAAAAAAAATACAATGAATAATCTGAATAGTTGGAGACTCTAAAGTGAGAAACACATGATTTAGATTTAAAGAGACTGAGGAGGAGTTTAAAGACCTAATGTGGTATAGAAAAAGAACACCCATTTACCTGTGTGTTAGGCACAGAGATTGAAACATTACACACAAAGAGAAGTTAATTCTATCACATTGTTATTGTTCTGTGGTAAATATTTACATCGTCATGATAATGCAAATATCACTCTTGGTTTTCAACTTCAGAATCACATATAAAACAAATAGGGAAGATTTAAATAGTGGGAGAAAACAGAATGTAAATGTTATCAACCTTAGCAATATAGGGGTCGGGATATAATTTGTACTTTGTATAATTTAGAGTAGCAAATGGATAGCTTGATAATTTTATGAAAAATATAGAGAATTCAATTGAATTCAATTTTGAAGACCTATAAAATTATACTCCTTTTGGGAACAATTTTTGAATGTGAAATAATTCAGTTTGGAATAGTCCAAAGATGGATTACCTAAATTCATTGAATCATTTAGCAATCTGAAAGAGAGTGACTGAAATAGTCTCTTAAGACACATTAAGATGGATTCTTTAAGACGTAAGTTAAATCTTTGTTAGATGGGCTCTAATGCCACCCTAACTAAAGGTTATGTCCCGAGAATCAATATCGGCATTGTGAGTATACAGTAAGCTCTGCCTGCTCTTTATTATCATGAGAAAAATCACCTTCCCTGCCTAAAGCTTTCTATTTAGTGCCCTGTCAAAATCTCTTTTTGGTGAACAAAATAAAAAAAAAAATTTCTATATTTTTATTGAAAGCTAGCAAGTTTAGCTCTAGGTAAATTTAAAATTAAGAATGGAGATAATAAAATAAATCAAACTATTTCTTAACATTTTATGCAAATTTGGAAGTATTCTATTGCCTCATTTTTATCACATTTATATTGTGAGATAATCAAGAACTTTAAAGAATATTATTTGTAGCTTTGTATTGTAAGTCCTTGAAAATAAAATTGAATATGTTAAATATAAAATTAATATAAAACTCTTGAGAGGCAAGTTGTATAAGCATCTTTAAACATTGTTAAATTAATAAATTTATAGGTGCAATAACATAATTTATGTATTGGGTTAAAAATCTTTAAGAAATTAGTATTTTAATTTATATATTTGATAAACCAAATATTATTCACTTAAAAATGATAGTAGTTTATAATATACTAATCACCAAGGATATAAAATAATTTACATTAATAAAGATGATACTGAATAGGAGTTGGAAGAAGAATATATAATGTGGAGAAAAGGGAGCAGCCTAATTTTCATATAATAAACTGAGGTAATACTATATAAATATTTTGGAAATAAGTACCACATAAAGGTGATAGAATAAAAAATAAACATTCAGTACATTATATAAGCCAGCAGATAAATATTTCTGATATTTGGTAGGGTAAGTATTAAACACATTTGGTTTAAAGTATTTTCAGGTTATGATGAGTTTATTGGGACATGACCCTATCATCAGTCAAGGAGTTCCTTTAAAAGTCCAATTGAAATATTACTAAGATAGAACTACACTGCCAGTATTCAGTATTCCGGTGGGGAGTGGAGAGGATAGATGCATGCATTTGAATATGTTTTTTCCTGGGCATGTTGCTGATTGTGTTGTGGGCAAACATGAGTCTCATCTGCACTTATGATAATGAGGTTAATAAGAAATATTAAAGCCCAAATGTGCTAAGTGAAACTAATCCTTGACCAAGTTCACTGACATTGTATTGAAGTCCCAAATATTGCTATCTCAAATCCGTGAGAGAAGAAAAGAGAATCTTGCAATGGCATACAACTAGATCATTGGATAGGAACGTAGAAACAAACCAATATACTTAAATGTACTTGCTTTATGAGCCGGGCATGGTGGCGCATGCTTTTATTTTTTTTTTATTTTGGTGGTACTGGGGTTCCTGGAAGCCCTTCTACCTCCGGGCTACACTCCCAGACCTCTTTTTACATTTTATATTTGGAAACAGGGTCTCCTAAGCCAGCGCGCGTGGCTGGCTTCGAACCTGCGCGATCCTCCTGTCTCTGCCTCCCAAGCGCGGGGATTACAAGCGTGCGCCACCACGCCCGGCAAGTGGCGCACGCTTTTAATCCCAGCATTCTGGAGGCTGAGACCGGAGGATCATGGCTCACAGACCACCTCAGCTACTTAGTGAGGCCCTCTGCAACTCAGTGAGACCCTGTTTCTAAAATAAAGAATAAAAAACTGGGCAGGGGTGTAGCTCAGAGGTCAAATGCCTCTGGGTTCTACCTCCAAAAATAAATAAATAAATAAACTTGCTTTATGGTAAAAGCACTACAAAGAAGGGACCTCAACAAAGGGTACTGAGAACATTGGCTATTCCTATAAAAAAGATCACAAATTCCCTATTTCATACTATATACAAAATTAATTTAGATTGAGTGTGTGTGTGTATGTGTGTGTGTGTGTGTGTGTGTGTGTGTGTGTGTGTGTTATTGGGGATTGAACCCAGAAATATTCTACCACTGAGATACACCCTTATGTCTTTATTTTTTTAATCTTGTAAAAGGATCTTACTAAGTTACAACGCTCTGGCCTTGAGCCTATGGTCTTCCTATCTTAGCTTCCCAAATACTGGCCTATGCCACCATGCTTTGGCCAGATAGATTCTAAATCTAAACATGAAATTTGAACCAATAAAATAGAGTATAAGACATTATTTTAATAAATGTGTAGTTGGAAGACACTTCTTAAATAAAATGTAAAAACATTATTAGTAATGGAAAAGATTGATAAATTTGGCTATATTAAAATGAAGAACTTCCAATCAAGAGATGTCAATAAGTGAAAAATATTAAGCTGAAGATGTGGAGAAAATTGCAATATCAGATAAAACTTGATATTCAACACAACTATAATAAAGAATTTGAGTGCAAAAGGTTTTTCTCTTGCAGATTATCCTAGGAGGCAGTAGTAAGGGTCTAAGGAAGTAAAAGAAGAAAAGAAAGGCCACACCGAGTGCACTGAGGACTGGGGGTCACTGTGGGACTCTGCCACTCCTAATCTTTCACTGGAATCCTCTGCTTACAAAGTTGTAAGACTGAGTGGGATTGGCAGGTTCAGCTAGTCATATTTCATAATTCTACCTGTTTGTCTCTATAAAAAGAAAGCTCAGCTGGGCATAGTGGTGCACGTTTGTAATTCCAGCATTCAGGAGGCTGAGACCTGAGGATCAGGATTTCTGGACAGCCTCAGCTGCTTAGGGAGGTTCTTCACAACTCAGTGAGACCTTGATTCAAAAATGAAAAGACTAAGCTGGACGTTGTGGCACATGCTTGTAATCCCCGCGCTTGGGAGGCGGAGACAGGAGGATCGCACAGGTTGGAAGCCAGCCACTCTGGCTTAAGAGACCCTGTTTCCAAAAATAAAATAGGTCTGGGAGTGTAGCCCGGAGGTAGAAGGGCTTCCAGGAACCCCAGTATAAGCAAAAAAAAAAAGAAAGAAAGAAAGAAAGAAAGAAAGAAAGAAAGAAAGAAAGAAAGAAAGAAAGGAAGGAAGGAAGGAAGAAAGAAAAGAAAAGAAAAAAGAAAAGAAAAAAACAAAAAAGAAAAGACTAATAGGGCTGGGGGTGTAGCTCAGAGGTACAATATCCATCCTCAGTACCACACACACAAAAAA
Organism: Muscardinus avellanarius; assembly: GCF_963383645.1. Classification (NCBI taxonomy): domain Eukaryota; kingdom Metazoa; phylum Chordata; class Mammalia; order Rodentia; family Gliridae; genus Muscardinus; species Muscardinus avellanarius. The sequence goes on along the minus strand of NC_137786.1, from coordinate 35,589,310 downwards.
AGCAAGCTCATAAAACAGAAGAGAAAAAGATCAAAATGAAGAAAAAGAAAAAAGATAAAAGTAAATGTGTCAGCTTTGAAAATCAATGGTATTGGATGAAAACATCTTGGTTGCTGGATTAAAGCAAGGGTGCTAAAAGGTGATGTGTAATCCACTTCCTTAAATTTACTTTTAAAGTATTAGCCTTTAAATTATAACACATTTAGAACTAGTAGGAATTATATTATTCTTAGGCATACACAAATGTAATGTACAAGCTGGGCATGGTGGCACATGTCTGTAATCTCAGTACTTGGGAGACTTAAACAGGAGGATTGCAGATTCAAGGCCAGCCTTAGAAACGTAGGTCCTGTTTTAAAATAAAAAATAGAAAGAGATATGGCTGTAGCTCAGAGATAGAATACCCCTGGGTTGAATTCCCAGTACTCCCTGCCAAAAAAAAAAAAAAGTGTCCATCTCTAGATTCTAAATTGTTATTATTGTAAAATATTTTGTTGTGAATGTTAGAGCTTGCTGCAATAGTGATTAGATAAAATCACAAGCCTAAGGTCTTCAATTGGAAGTACACATTGATGACACCCCAGACTCATTTTCTGCAACTTCCAAAGTCCTTAACAAAAAAGTCGAATATCAGAAAAATTACTATGAAGGGTGGTTTAAACATTGTGCATTAGAGAGTCATTAATCAGAAGACAAGAACCACCATAACAGACATCAAAAAGGAGGCTTTTCCCATAATGCACTGTTACAAACATGCAAACAAGTGAATGGCAGACTCCCCAGGCTACTCATTTCCTTTAGGACCAATTACCAGTTTTCATCCTTGTGTGAAGCCACAGGGACCCAGGACTGATGCACAGAACGCCGTCACAGGCTTCTGATATGCCTTCCTGTGACTCAAGCCCGGAGCTTCTATGGGTTTAGTTAATAGATAAGTGTCACCCACTGCTAACCCTCACAAATAGGAGCTGTCCTGAGAATTATGCAGTGATTTCGCAGCCTGTTATAAGAACTTTATAAAATAATTCTTAGAAAAGTAGGTTGTTTCAATTTTATCTGCTATTGTTTAAATGCCCCAAGGAATCAAGTAGACTTCAGACATCAGTGCTGAACAGCGTCAGGAATGAGTTTTGAGTGAGTCATATGTGTCTGTCATTAGCCAATTAACAGGAACTACTTCTTATGTGACTGGGCACAGTGAATCGTGGTTAAAAACAATGAATCTACTGCTAAGATTAACTGTTCCAAAACAAATTTCCTGAGGGGCCTGGGAGACCCAGCAGGAGCAACATGGAAATCTCACTTTATTGTGAAATAATATCCTATTATTTAAGAACTGAAGCAAAAATCAGTGTACCCAACCATCTCTAAGCAAAACATATTGAATGAATCAGTAGCCTAGCTTATCCAAAATGCAACACTTATTTTAAAAATATGTTCCTTTTAAAAATTGTCAAGGAGTCAAGGCACAATCTATGAGCAGAATTCAGTGGAGGAACTGTCAGAAGGTCTGATTCTCAGCCCTCCGTCTGTCTGTCTACAAGCACACTGTGGCAGCCATTTGTCCCTGGTAAGCTCCAGCTACCAATAGGAGTTCTTTGCACCTTATCAGATTCCAACCCACTCTCAAATTCTATTAAAGTGTACTATATAAAGCTGCACTATTTGGCCAGGAACCACTGTGTCATATGGTTCAACCCAAATACGTGTATCATTTAGAGGATTTGTGGATTCTTATAATAATCTCCTGAGGACTTTTGATGAATGATGACTGTAAGTAATTTCAAAATATCAGATTGAGATTTTAGTATATTTACTAAATATACTAATGAAGTTATTTGTTTATTGATTTATGGTACTGGGAATGAACCCAGTAGGTTCTACCACTGAGCCATATTCCCAGTCTTTATTTTTTATTTTGAGACAAGGTATCCATAAATTGTGTTGCATGGTCTCAAACCTTCCATCCTTCTACGTTAGCCTTCCAAGTACTGGGGCTACAGGCATGTACCATCATTCCAGGCTCAATAAAATTAATTTTAAGAGAAGGCAAGCAATAAACAAACATGTACTTTAACTGACTTCTCAGAGTAATTGGATCAAAAGTCACACTGTACAATATAAACTTTGAGTACAAAATATTAACCCACATTAGGAACTCAAAGGCAAGCATAAACTAAATCTAATATGAAATGGATTAATTTCCACTTACTATGTTGCTTTAGAACTATTGTGTTTTGCTGTTATGCCTAAAAATGCAAATTATATATATATATATATATATATATATATATATATATATATAGTGTGGCACTGGGGATTGAACCTAGGAGCATTCTACCTCTCAACTATTCTCCCAGCCCTATTTTATTTTTATTTTGAAACAAGGTCTTGCTAGTTTGAAGAGAGTCTCACTACTTGCTGAGGCTGTCCTTGAACCTGTGATCCTCCTGCCCCAGCCTCCCAAGTACTGGGATTATAGACATGTGCCAAGAAAATGTTGCAAAGAAACATTTTCAAGTAAATATATAATTTTTTGAAAGATTAACCTATATTGATGGAATTCTGTTTACCAATTTGTGGCTAGGGGCTGCAATCATAGGTGTTTCTGGAGCGGTGAAGTGCTTTAAGTGGATTCCATGGTTCCTGCCAATGGGTGTCTTTTCAAAGGAGTTAAAATCAGAGAACTACAGTAATATATGCATACCCACGTTCATAGCAGCACAATTCACAATAGCTAAACTATGGAACCAACCTAGGTCTCCATCAGCAGATGAATGGGTTACAAAATTATGGGAAATTTACACAATGGAATTCTACTCAGCAATAAAGCAGAATTAAGTTATTTTATTTGTAAGAAAATGGAAAGACCTGGAGAACATTATGTTAAGTGAGATTAGCCAAGCACAGAAAGAGAAGGAACATTTGTTTTCTTTAATATGGTCAAGTTAGCGAGTATTTGGGATACCAGAGGGACTTCATATAATGAAAGAGATCTTCAGTGGAGGCAAAGGGGAAGGGAGGAAGAAGGCTGAGGTTTATTAACGGAAACACTACCTGTGATTGTATGTATGCAAGTGAATATAACGCTGTTAAGCTGGACACTTGGTGTTGGAAAGGAGGGAAAAGGAGAGGTGGGGGGGTGTCAAGTACTGTGTGAATGTATGCCATTGTCCACATGATGTACACTATGATGATCTGCATTATCTACAATGTGAACTACATTATGATCTATATTATGATGCGAGACTGTAATGGACCAATAAAAATTGCCCTATTAAACCATAGATGGTGATATACACCTCTAATCCTAGTAACTAGGAGGCTGAGACAGGAAGAGCACAGGTTCCGGGCCTCTCCCAGGAATTTAGTGAGACCCTCAGCAATGTAGTGAGGACCTGTCATAAAATTAAAAAAAACAAAAAACAAAAAACAATGGACAGGGAGTATAGCTTGGAGGTAGAATACCCCTGGGTTCAATCCCCAGAACACAAAACAAATAATAAATAAATAAATAAATAAATAAATAAATAAATAATTTGTGTCATCAGATTAAGACTTGCAGCTTCTTCCTGGAATCTGTTTTAGTGATGTATATTCCTGAGGGCTATACCAAAGAAATTCATTTAGTTTCCAAATCCTTTTTTCAGTTTAGCTGTGGAAGCACTGGGGAAAGCGGGTATTACTTTGAACTAAACTTCACCCTGGAAACCAAAATAATCTATTCCCCATACTGCTTGGACAATAAGAACTGAAACTACTTAACTTTTCTCAATCCTCAAACCAAGCCAAACCAAACAAAAACTTAAATGCTACAAAATTCTATCAGTGTTACTGGAAAATTTTAGAATCCCTTATTTCAAAATATCTACCATGTTGTTTCCAGAAGTCCAGATAATTTGTCTGGTTCTTATCCAATCCCAATCATGTCCATCATTTTCCCATCTCCACCAAAAGACCTATATTATACAAATTTTCAGGTTCTTAATCAATTCTGTTCTTGTCTTATCCCCTCCAAGGTACTGCTGAGTGCTTTACATTATGGCTACAAGTAATGCACCAAGTTTTGTCTTATCAACAGGTGGGGTGAGTGATACTTGGAGAGCTGGCCTTCAAACACCCACTTCCCAAATTTACCAGAATGGTTAGGATTATATGTCGAACATTTCTGACCTTAATTTGAAAAGCCTTAAAATTTGACCAGAGGTCTGTAATCTCAAAGTGTGATTATAAACTGTGACTTCACTCATTTATCTTTATTTCATAGGAGTATTACTGATTTAGGTAGATTTTGTATCTGAGCATATAGTAACCTGTAATAAGAATTGAGTATATAGTAGTAACCTGTTTGAGGTAAGCATTTTTCCAGACCTTGGGGACTTAGTGGTGAATGAGTCAATACTGTTTCTAGTCTTAACAGTGATTACATAACAGGAGAAGCAGCTAGATGCTGATCAGGTGAATAAGAGACCAATCAAGACGCCTATAGCTTACAGAAGACTGGGAAAGATGGGAACATTTGAAAGCCTGCTGAATCAAGGTGGGCAGAATGAGAGCGGCCCAGTCAGCAAGACCTTTGAGCCAAAGCTTGAAGGAAGGGGATCAGTCATCACCAAGGCATTAGAAATTCTTCTCAGTAGTTACTGATGGAAAGGAGGGAGCATGGGTCATTCAGGCCATAAAGAATTTCTGCCTGGCTGGAGTCCTGAGAAGAAGAAACAAAGAGAGAGGTGCACACATTGAGATATTTTAAAAATAAGATTGGCAAGGCTAGATGGAAGTAAGTTGTATTAGGATTCACTTCTGGTGGTGTGAGCCTGTCACCAGTAGAACTCCAAAGGGAATGGACAACCATGGCTACCGGCACCCAGTGCCTTCCTCCTGATGCTCTCAATTCCTCACTGTTCAAACTCAGCTTCACTTTCTCACGTGAGGGCCTCTATGTTCTGCCTCAAGCAAAGTTGGAAAGGAATGATTTTATTTGACTTTTGTATGGTCTGCCTGTAAGACACAATAGTTTATAAAACTGAATATGTGGGACCACTTGGAAATAAGCCTGTCTGCCCTGAGACACTGCCACAAGAAAACCTATGCACTCTATACCAGTCAGAAATCCAGGCTGTCAGAACCAAGTAGGAAGTTTGGTACCTTTATCCAAAGACTATCACTTTATGTTAATTTATCCTTTATCTAAATTTTTTTTGCACCAAAGGCCTGGTTCCTTTGGCTTAATACTATTAAACAGTCAAATCACATCAGTAGTATTATTCTTCATTTCAACCCTAACTAAGCTATCTTCTAAGTATCATTTGGTCTCCCGTTTAGAATAGCTATTGGACATTTAGTAGTCAACCAAACCACATCATCCTGAGCAGCGTCGTTTACCACATACGAATTCTCTTATTTAGTAGTAATTTTGCTATTTGTTAGGAGGGTGTGTAGGCCTATGTAAGTGATTTACAAGGTCCTGGATACTGTGACAAAGTTCCATAGATGGGTGGCTCATAAGAGGCAGATAAGTATTTCTTGTAATTTTGGAAGCTAAAGTCTGCCATCCGGGTTCCAAACAGTTATGTTCTTGTGAGAGTCCTCTTCCAGGTTGTAGACTGCGGGCATCTCTGATTTTTATCCTCACATGCTGAAAAAGAGCTACTTAGCTCTCTGACCTCTTCTAATAAGGGCACTAATCGTATCTAGGGACACTCCATATTCATGGCCTAATTACCTACCAAAGGTCCCATCTTTAAGTAGCAGTGGAGTTTAGGATTTCAGCATTAGATTTTTGAAGGAACACAGACATGCATTTTAGAACATATAGATAAGTAAACTTTTAGGGGTGGGATACTTGCTATTGGTGGAGGCTAAGCATACACACCCACAAAATCAAAAGTTTCAGAGACTCCCAAACACTGGGGAAGACTTGCATATGTCTAGACAGAATGTTGTTTTCATGTGTGTGTGCTGTGATATTTTGTTCCTTTAGATATTTGCATTGCTTGGCTTTATGCGTTATCTTCCTCATTCTTTTCTACTTATATCTGATATTCTAGCCAAAAGTGTCTGCCTGCATACTGTTGCCTCACACACTTAGCTTGGCTTCCATGTTTGGTTAATATTATTCTTTCTATTTGAAATACTTTTCTTTCTTTGCATGCATACATTTGAGTGATTTTTCCCAAGGCATTCTCTAATTCCCATTGTCCCATCTTTAGACAGGTGCAATCTCTCTTTTCTTTAAATATTATGGTCTATCCTCTTATAACAAAGCTAAGTTCAGTTTCCTGTACTGTATACTCTCACAACATGCCCCTGACACTCAGGTCTGTGGGTTTCCCTCACCCACCAACAAGCAAGGCTGTAGCAGTCAGTGGGTACCACACCACTGGCTGGGGGTTCTCTAGTTCAATTCTGATATTCTCTACCTAGAGATAACCTTAGATTACCTGAAGACTCTGTCCCAAGACTGTCTCCTACACATCAGTTGCCACCTGTAAGCCTGAAGTTGTTTTCCCGTTTCCTACTGACAGACTGCTCCCTCCTTGGTTTGGTTATTTTGCTATCATAACTCACACAACTCAGGGAAACACCTGTGTTTATCACCAGTGCATTGTGAAGCATATGGCAAAGGGTCCAGGTGAAGGAAAGGGCTCACTCTGTGGGAAGGGTATTGATGTTTCCATGCCCTCTCCTGGCTGCGACTCTCCAGGAACCTCCATGAGATCACGTGCCTAGAAACTCTTTGAACCCTGTCCTGGGGTTTTTATGGAGCCTTTATACAGGGGCATGATTGATGAGATTGCTAACTTTAGGTGTTAAATTTCACCTCCAGCCTCTCTCCTCCCCTGCAGAGGTTTCAGGGATGTGGATGCAGAAAGTTCCAACTTTCTAATCAGTCTTTCTACTGACTATCTTCTATCTTGAAGCCACCTAGGGATGCCAGTCATTCAGTCAACTCATTAGCATACAAAAGGAAACTTGACACTTTGAAGGTTCCAAGGATCTTAGAAGTTACATGCCAAGAAACTGGATGGAGGCCAAATACATATTCCACAATATCACAATACTATACCTTTGATTTTGAGGATTGGGGTTCTTATCTCACCTTGTATTTCCCTTCTTCCTAATCCAATGCCTTGAACATGTTTAATATATCTTTATAGAATAAAAGTATTTAGTTCAATAGTTCTTGAATATTTTAGTTCACAACCCTTCTTTTTTTTTTTAAAAAAAACAACTTATTAGTTCTACTTTTTCACACTTTAAAAGATCTCATCACCACTTTTCAAACCATGCAGGCTTTTTTTTAAACAACAACAACAACAACAACAACAACAACACAAACTTCTGATTACTGCAATCTCTTCAGAATGACATTGAAAAGCTAAAGCCAATTGAGGGCAAGCAACTTGTCCAGGCTGCTGGAAAAGATGGGACTCTTGGCCAGGTATGATGGCACACACTTGTAATCTGAGCATTTGGGAGGCTGAGACAGGAAGATTGCGGTTTGCAGCCAGCCTCAGCTACTACTTAATGAGACCCTATGCAACTCAGTGAGACCCTGTTTCAAAATAAAGAATAAAAAAATAGGGCTGAGGCTATAGCTCGGAGGTAAAATGCCCCTGGGTTCCATCCTCGGTAGTGAAAAAGAAATAAAAAGATGGGACTGTTGTAGAAATTTTGCAATTTTCAGGTCAGAGTTCTCTCTATGTGGATGACTTAATCATAATCATAATCATGAGGCTGTATAATGGTGTCTCCAAAAGGGGAAAGAGACAACTCAAGGAAACCTCTCTTACTCTTACCACAGACTGCACTGGTGAATGTTGCTGATGTTAACAAAGAAGTAAGTACCATACAGCCTCAGAGGAGGAAGCAGGGGACCCAGAGACAGGGCATTGATGACAACCCTGAAGAGACCAGTTACGACTTCTGGGTTTCAGTCTTACCAATGTTTTTGAAAATTAAGAGGATAATGTCCCCTGGGAATCTACATGTTTTCTTCAGAAGAAGTTTAAGATCAAACACTATTCCAGGGTTTCATCCCACAGTAGGAAGTCAGGAAAAATCATTAGTCTCAATGTTTTAGAGTGCAGTTTTGTGTGCTTTTTATATCTCAGATGCTGACTTATTTTTATTTTCTTTGGAGGAGACTTTCAAAATCTGAACGCTTTGTTTCTCCATAGAAATTTTATAAAGGTCAGTTCCCTAGAAACATTCATATTTTAAGATGCACTGAGACTTTCAGGTGAACAAATCTTTGTGATACACTTAAAGATAAATGTCCCTTCTCCTCATCTCAAAGGGTGGGTGCAGAAGGCCAGGCTGTGCTTTGCTGTTCTTAAGTCAGTGGCAAGGGTGAATTTACTATCCCTCCTCAACAGAGCATATCAGATGATCCTAGGTTCCAGCCACCACCAATCCTTTTCCACAGACAATATCACCCTTGCCTCCTCCTCCATCTTTGATCTGAAGACTTGGCATATTTTTTCTATGCCCTCCAAGCAGTATTCCAAAAGGATTTTTGGAATAAACTCAGATTTTATTAAAAAGTTAAGGTAGTTTTTATAATAGCTTTTATCCTATCTTTAACAGGATGTATTCTAATAAAAGTACTAACTTAAATTTGTATATTAATTTATTTTATTATTGTGATGATTTATGACTTAATTGGATAAGTCAGATGGTTTTGAATTTGTTAGACATATTGGAACTTCAGGAAGTCTTTGACGTTCAGGATTCAAAATGGCGACTGAGGGACACAGCACTTCTCAGTAGCTGAAACAAATAAAGTTCAACTACTTAGAAAGCAGTGTCTTAATCAACAAAATAAATACATTCCAGGAACCAAAACAGATCCAGGTACCTCGGCGGAAACCCTGAACTCGAAGAAGAAGAACAAAGATCGGGCACCAGACCAGCTGCAGATACAATCGGGCCGCCCGCCCCACCGGCGGGCTGCACGGGCTGCCTGCATGCCCAAACTGCAATCCCGAGCCCTGACTGATACCACTGTGGCAAGATAATCCGAGACTGAAAATGGTCATAGAGCCTCATCTTAAGCAGCGAGCAGCACCCACGTCAGAACCCTGTGTGTGCAGCAAAGACGGGATCACAGCAGCACAGGGACTCCCACAGAGGCCTGGACCAAGGAAGCCAGGTACCTGAGTGCGTCCAGGGAAAGTGCATGTCCTAGCATGTGCCCCAGGCCCAGCACTGGCCCAGGGCATCTGTCCCATGCCTCAGAACCCAGCACTGTCTGTACCCCAGACCCTTGCTAGTAGCCAGTGCCTGTGCCATCCCCACCCCTAAACTCGGAGCTTACCTTGTGCACCTATTCCCTTTTCCCCACCTTGCCAGTGGCATGTTTTCCAGTCAGCAAAAGCTCTGTGAGCCTGTGAGATCTCCTTGGGCCCCCAGCTTCTATGCCCCATGGGAGGCAGAGATCATTGCTGGACACCGCACAGCGCCTGTGCCCCTGGACCCGGGTGCACCTATCCCGCACCCCTGGCTCACTGCTGGGAATTCCCACCTGCCTGGCAGCCTGAGACTCAGTTCTAGTCTAGAGCACAGCCCAGTGTACCTTGGAGGAGCATAGCAGCAGGCACTAGGCATTTGCACCCACTCACCCCTGGGTCCAGTAATAGCAGTGCACCCAGCCTGCACTCTTGGAACTGGCAGAGTTCTGGCAGTAAGTGTGTGCGTCCAGGAACCAGCAACCCTTTGCCCAGGGTACATCTTGGGACTACACCAGCTAGCCCAGTTTGAATTTCCAGAGACACAGGAAAATCCATCGAGACACAATATCTGCACAGGCCCTCAGGGGGAGGTTCCAAGTCTACTTTGGACATCCTCCACTCCTGATGTAGTGAACCACAGGCCAGAGTTTAGGGTGGTGAGTGCAAAGGTGCTGACTACAGGTTGGAATTACGCAGAACCTGGGAATTGTACAGAATCTAATAACAGTGACACCAGACATCCTGACACATAAACCCAAAGCAGTTAAAGAAAGGTGTCCAAACACCCAGAGAGACTTAAGAAAAAAAATAGAGTGCAAAGAAAACTAAGAGACATTGGATTATATTCTGAAAGCTACCAAAGCAATCAGATATTCAAATATTGTATGGACCTGACCCCATATTCGTAAATAAGTAGGACTGTTTTTTTACTTTTACTTTTGATACTTACTCTACTAACTACAAGAGTCCTACTAGTTAACTCTCTCTCTCATTCTCAGCAAGATATTACCTTATCATACTTAAAGTCTTTCTCAACCTAAACATATCCTCTACCTAATCCAACTCCTTTACCCATCACCCCAGCTCCTCCATCACCCACCCTCAACATTGGAAAAGCTCTGCTGATTTGCTGATACCTCTAAATTCCTAATACTAAGATTGGACTAAGCATAATGCTCACAAATGATGGGTAGAAATCAGAAAAACAGGACAGGGAACACTACAAATATGACAACCAGGAATAATGAAGAGACAACAGAAATTACGAATACTGAAATGCAAGAAATGCAAGAAGGGGAGTTCAGAATCTTGATTTACAATATGATAAAAGGCTTTAAAACAAGTCTACAAGAAATGAAAGAGGAAATTGAAACACTAAGAAAGAATCAAAAAGGTCTGGAATGAAATGAAAGAGTCAATAAGTGAAATGAAGACAGCAATAGAAAGAAATTCTGGAAGATTAGATGAAATGGAAAACAGAATATCAATGTTAGAAGACAGTACATCCAAAACCGAAAACACAGTCAGCAATACACAGAAATCTTTACTGCAACAAACCCTAAACATCCAGCAAATATGGGATAATATGAAGCATCCTAACTTACGGATAATAGGCATTGAAGAAGGGATAGAGGTACAGACCAAGGGCATCCGCAATCTCTTCAAAGAAATAATCTCAGAGTATTTTCCAAACATGGAAAGAGACTTGGATCTTCATGTCCAGGAGGCATACAGAACTCCACTGAGACAGGACCAAAGAAGGACCACGCCACGCCATATAATAACCAAAATGACCAACATAGAGGCCAAGGAAGGAGTCTTAAAAGCAGTGAGAACAAAAGGTCAGGTGACATATAGAGGCAAAACAATAAGAATAACCCCAGACTATACAACCCAGGACATGAATTCTAGGAGAGACTAGTACAACGTGATTCAGACCCTGGAAGAAAATAACTTCCAACCAAAGTGTATTTATCCAGCAAAACTACTATTTAAGACCAATGGAGAAACCAAAGCCTTTCAGGATAAACAGAATCTTAAAAAATTCATGAATTCAAAGCCAACACGAGAGAAAATTCTTAAAGAAATAAACCATAAGGAAGAAAACAGGAGCAGACTTCAGAATCAGCAAAGAGAGAAAGTTAATAAGTGGGCCATTTAAGTAAAGAAGAAAGACCAAACCACCCAAGAGTAGACAGAACACAAAATGGCAGAAAACAAAAATCATATTTCAATAATATCACTTAACATCAAAGGACTTAACTCACCAATCAAAAGACATAAACTGGCAATGTGGATTAGGAAACATAATCCAAATATATGCTGTTTGCAAGAAACTCACCTTACAGCCAAAGACATTCACAGGCTGAAAGTGAAAGGATGGAAAAAGATATACCATGCCACTGGTGACCAAAAAAGAGCTGGGATAGCAACCCTGATATCCAACAAAACAGACTTAAACTAAAACACATCAAAAGAGACAAATCAGGGCACTTCCTTTTATTAAAAGGAACAATACACCAAGAAGATATAATGATAGTAAATATTTATGCCCCAAATGTGAGTGCAACCACATTTGTAAAACAAATCCTTCTGGACATCAGATCCCAAATAGACGCAAATACAATAATTCTTAGAGACTTTAATACACCTCTCACACCACCTGATCGATCTTCAAGGCAAAAGATGAGTAAAGACGCTTTAGAACTAAAGGAAACCATAAACGAAATGGACCTAATAGACATTTTCAGAATATTTCAACCAAGAACTACAGAATACACATTCTTCTCAGCAGCCCATGGAACCTCCTCCAAAATAGACCACATCCTGGGACACAATGAAAATATCAGCAAATTCAAAAGATGTAATATAATTCCTTGCATATTTTCATACCACAATGGAATAAAAGTAGAAATCAACAACAGGAAACTTGAAAGGAAGTATTCAAATACATGGAGAATGAATGATATACTATTGAATGATGAATGGGTAAGAGCAAAAATTAGGGAAAAAATAAAGAAATTTATGGAAACAAATGAAAACAGAGACACAACCTACCAAAATCTATGGGACACTATGAAGGCAGTATTAAGAGGAAAGTTTATTACATTGAGTGCCCACATAAAAAGGACAGAGAACCACCAAGAACCTAATGACACAACTCAAGGACCTAGAAACTGTGCAACAGTCTGCTTCCAAAACCAGCAGAAGGCAAGAAGTCAATAAAATTAGAGCAGAAATAAATGAAATAGAGAATAAAAAATTTCAAAGAATCAGTAAAACAAAAAGTTGGTTCTTTGAAAAGATTAATAGAATTGATAAACCCCTGGCCAACCTAAGCAAAAGAAAAAGAGAATCAACTCAAATTATCAAAATTAGAAATGAAAAAGGAGATATCACCACAGATAGTGAAGAAATTCAAAAGATTATCAGAAACTACTTTAAAAATTATACTCCAATAAACTAGAAAACATGGAAGAAATTGATAGATTTCTAAGCACAGTTAACCTTCCTACACTCAGCCAAGAGGATATAGCAAGCCTAAACCAACCAATAGCAACCAAAGAAATAGAGCAATAAAAAGTCTTCCACCAAAGAAAAGCCCAGGCCCAGATGGGTTTCCAGCTGAATTTTACAAAACCTTCAGTGAACAACTAATACCAATACTTTATAACTTGTTCCGGAAAATTGAAAGAGATGGAACTCTCCCAAATTCCTTCTATGAAACCAGTATCACATTAATCCCCAAACCAAATAAAGATACCTCAAAAAAGGAAAACTACAGACCAATATCCTTAATGAACATAGATGCAAAAATTCTAAACAAAATACTAGCTAATCGCATTGAAAACTATATCAAGAGAATAATACATCATGACCAAGTCGGTTTCATCCCAGAAAAACAAGGCTGGTTCAATATACACAAATCAATACATGTTATTCACCACATAAATAGAACCAAGAAAAAAACCACATCATCATAGAAATAGATGCTGAAAAAGCATTCGACAAAATCCAACACCCATTTATGTTAAAAACACTGCAGAAAATTGGGATAGAAGGAAAGTACTTCAACATCATTAAGGCAATATATGGTAAACCAAAAGCCAACATTATAGTGAATGGGGAAAAACTGCAAGAATTTCTGCTAAAGTCAGGAACAAGACAAGGGTGCCCACTATCACCACTCCTTTTCAATATAGTTCTTGAGACTCTTGCTGCAGCAATAAGGCAAGAGAAGGAAATCAAAGGAATTCACATAGAAAGAGAGGAATTAAAATTATCCTTATTCACAGATGACACGATCCTTTATCTGGAAGACCCAAAGAATTCAACCAACAGACTTCTGGAGCTGATTGACAAATTCAGCAAAGTCGCAGGATACAAAATCAACCTAAAGAAATCAGCGGCTTTTCTTTATGCCAACAATGAATCCACAATGGAAGAAGCAAAGAAAACAATTCCATCCACTATAACCTCAAAACCAATAAAATACCTAGGAATAAACCTAACACAAGATGTAAAAGACATCTACAACAAAAACTATAAAACATTAAAGAAAGAAATTGAAGAAGACTTTGGAAGATGAAAACATCTCCCATGCTCATGGATAGGCAGAATAAATATCATCAAAATGGCCATTCTGCCAAAACTGATCTATAGATTTAATGCAATTCCCATTAAAATACCAGCAACATTCTTCAGAGACCTAGAAAAATCAATCATGAACTTTATATGGAGAAAGAAAAGACCCAGAATAGCCAAAGAAATTCTCAGCAATAAGAAACATGTAGGAGGCATTACAATCCCAGACTTCAAACTATACTATAGAGCAATAGTAGTAAAAAACAGCATGGTACTGGCACAATAACAGATATACTGACAAGTGGATTAGAATAGAAGATACAGAAACAAACACACACATCTTTAGTCAATTAATCTTTGACAAAGGGGCCAAACTCATATGCTGGAGAAAAGAAAGCCTTTTCAACAAATGGTGCTGGGAGAACTGGCTAACAATTTGTAAAAAGATGAATCTAAACCCCTATATCTCACCAAGCACAGGAATCAACTCAAGATGGATCAAAGACTTAGAAATTAGACCTGAGACTGTGTTAGTAGAGGAGAGCATAGGTTCAACACTGCAACATATTTGCACAGGCAGTAACTTTCTCAACAAAACCCCCAAAGCTCAGGAAATTAAATCAAGAATAAACAAGTGGGATAGCATCAAACTAAAAAGTTTCTTCTCATCAAAGGAAACTATCAACAACCTAAAGAGGAAACCTACAGAATGGGAAAAGATCTTTACCAGCCACCATTCTGATAGGGGGCTAATATCTAGAATATACAAAGAGCTCAAAAGACTCTACACTAGCAAAACAAACAACCCAATCAAGAAATGGGCAAATGAACTAAATAGACACTTCACAAAAGAAGAGTTACAAAGGGCCAATAGATACATGAAAAGATGTTCTACATCACTGGCCATCAGGGAAATGCAAGTCAAAACTAAACTGAGACTCCATCTAACCCCAGTCAGAGTGGCAAGCATAAAGAAATCAAATAACAACAAATGCTGGTGAGGATGTGGGGAAAGAGGAACTCTTTTATACTGTTGGTCGGAATGCAAACTAGTTCAGCCACTATGGAGATCTGTGTGGAGATTCCTAAGAAAGGTGGGAATAGATCCACCATATGATCCAGCTATACCACTCCTGGGTATCTTTCCAAAGGGGCTGAATTCAGAGAACTACAGAAACATATGCATACCTATGTTCATAGCAGTACAATTTGTAATAGCCAAAATATGGAACCAACCCAGGTCTCCATCAACAGATGAATGGATAGCAAAACTTTGGGAAATACACACAATGAAATTCTATTCAGCCATAAAGAAGAACAAAATTATATAATTTGCAAGAAGATGGAAAGCCCTGGAGAACAGTATATTAAGTTAGATCAGCCAAGCACAGAAGGAAAAGGTGCATATGTTTCCTCTAATATGCCCAAAGTAGGAAACACAGAGGATACCTGTGGGACTCCAGATAATGGGGGGGGGGATATCAGCAAAGTTTGAATGGAAAGATAGGGGAGAGGAAGGCTGATCTTGATTAATGAGGGTCTACATCTGAATATGTGTAAAATTATGAATATGACATGGTTAACCTGGACAATCATTGGTGGGAGGGGGGAAGGGAAAATGGGGGTGGGGGGAGAGGGCACCAAATATAGTTTAAGTGTATACCATTTATGTTCAATAAAAAATTTATTTAAAAAAGAAAGTCTTTGATGTGTGTTTGTGTGTGTGTGTGTGTGTGTGTGTGAATTTGGCACATGGGCTTGAACCCAGAGGCATTCTATCTCCAAGCTACTCCCCCAGTGTGGGAAGCCATTAAGGTTTTCCCCTAAAAGAATATTTCTGATTCAGCTGACTGTCCTTCGCCCAGAGTCAACAAGGTTTGGGGTCATGGATAGTTCAAAGTAAAAGGTCTGGGAGATGGTCTGGTGGTGATGGCACAAGGGTACTGATTAGCCTATCTGTAATGTATGTGCTTTGGATTGGTCTTTATTGTATTCTGGTGGTGATAGCATGAGGATATTGATTGGCCTGTAACTGTATAAATACCTCTGGAGAAATAAACCCATAGTCGATCCAATAGAGAATATTGACCCAGGAGTAGTTGTTGACCAGTAGAGATAGTGACCTAGGAGCAGGGGTCAGCCAGTAGAGACAATAGGCTGGTGCCCCTCCCCCCATTAGAATTAAAAAATTTTTGGAATCAAATTCTTAAGAGTTGAATTCTTTATCCTCATGCCTCTCTTCAGAACCTGTACTTTTGCCAGCTGGCTCCAGAACCTCAGCCCAATTTTATTTATTATTTAGAAACAGGGTCTCACTAGGTTGCTGATAGCCTTGCTAATTTGTCAAGCCTGGCTTTGAACCTGTGATCCTCCTGACTCAGTCTCTCAAGTACTAGAATTAAAAGCATGCACCACCACACCTGGCCTGCCTTTCTTCCTTCATTCTTTTCTTTCTTCCTTTCTTCCTTCTTTCATCTCTTCTCTCTCTCTCTCTCTCTCTCTCTCTCTCTCTCTCTCTCTCTCTCTCCTTTCTTTCCTTCTCTGTTTTTTTTTCATTTTATTGCAGAACTGAGTCAGTTGAACCTAGGGGCATTTTACCTCTGAGCTTCACCACCAGCCCTATTTTTTATTCTTAATTTTGAATCAGGGTCTCTCTCATTAAGTTGCAAAAGGCCTCACTAAGTAGCTGAATCTAGCCAAAAATCTGTGATCCTCCTGTCTCATTCTTGCAAGTGGGATTACAAGTGTATGCCACCACACCCACTTTTATTTATTTATTTTTAATATGCTTTTGTTGGTGCATTATAATCTCACAGCATAATGTAAATAATGTTGACAGCAATATACATGCACACAGCACTTGATGCCCCTTTCTTTTTCTTTTTTCTTTTCTTATTCTTTTCTTTTTTTGTGTGTGTGTGGTACTGAGGTTCCTGGAAACCCTTCTACCTCCGGGCTACACTCCCAGACCTATTTTTTATATACTTTTTTTATTTGGAAACAGGGTCTCTTAAGCCAGCGCGGCTGGCTTTGAACTTGCATGATGCTCCTGTCTGTGCCTCCCAAGTGCGGGGATTACAAGCATGCGCCACCATGCCCAGCTACTTGATGCCCCCTTTCACCTCTTCATTTCTCCCTACCCCAATCCAGAGTACTGAGATTGATGTTGATATAGTCATATATACATACATATATAGTCAATGTCAGCGTTTCCTTTAATGAAACTCAGTCTTCTTCCCCACTTCCCTTAGACCTCTTCCCTGGCTCCACTGAGGTTTGTTCTTCCATTATTTGGAGTTCCTATGGTAACCCAATTACTCCCTAGCTTGCCATATTAGAGAAAACATATGACCCTTCATTTTCTGTGATTGGCTAATCTCACTTAACATAATGTTCTCTAGGTCCTTCCATTTTCTTGCAAATGACATAATTTTCTTCTTCTTAGTTGTTGAGTAGAATTATGTTATGTGTATTTCCCATAATTTTGTAATCTATACATCTGTTGATGGACAGCTCTGTTGGTTCCATAATTTGGCTATTGCCAATTGTGCTTCTATGAACATAGGTTGGCATATACTACTGTAGTTCTTTGGTTCCAACCTCTTTGGTAAGATACCAAGGAGTAGTATAGCTGGATCATATGGTAGATCCATTCCCAGTTTTCTAAGGAATCTCTACACTGGTCTCGATAGCAGGTGAACTAGTTTGCAATTCCTCCAACATATTTTTCAATCCTACAGTGATTTATACTGTAGAAAATGAAATATTTAGGTGTTTCTGTGTGGCCCAATTTTAATTGTGATAAAATATATGTTGAAGAAATACACACACATATGTTTATATATATATATAAAATATATATATATATACATATATATTATCTTTGTTAAACTATGATTTGTTACCTTTTCATCATCCACTTATTTTTATTTTAACTATCTTAATACAAAAATCCCTCCTAGTGATTGACAGTATATAAAATTTTAGTTTCCATTTCATAGAGAAAAATATATTTTCTACATTTTTTAACCTTTATTCATAGATATAGAAAAGTGAACTAATTATGGAGTTATGTTAAAATTGGTCTATCTATAGATAAAGCTTAAAAAAAAGCAATATAATAGCTGGGCATAGTGTTGCATGATTGTAATCCAGTACTTGGGAAGCTGAGACAGGCCAGCTATGGTGGCACACACTTGCAATCCCAGCATTTGGAGGGCAGAGACCAGAGGATCATGGTCCACAGATAGCCTCAGCTACTTATTGAGGCCCTTCACATCTCAGTGAGACCCTTTTTCAAAAATAAGAAACTAAAAAATTGGGCCGGGTTTATAGCTTATAGGTAGAATGCCCCTGGGTTCTATCCCCAGTACCACACACACATAAAAAAAAAGAAATAAAACAACAATAAATACTGGTGAGGATGTGAGAAAATAGAAACTCTTGTATACTGTTGATGGGATTGAAAATGAGTGAAGCTGCTAAGGAGATCAGTGTGGAGACTTCAGAAAATTGGGAATGGATCCATCACATGATCTAGCTATATTACTCCTGAGTGTCTTTCCAAGGGACTGACATCAGAAAATCATAATAGTATATGCATATCTATGCTTATAGCAGCACAACTCACAGTAGCCAAATTATGAAGCCAACCTAGATGTTCATTAACAGATAAATGGACTAAAAATTATGGCAAATACACACAATGGAATTCTATTCAGCAATAAAGAAGTACAAAGTGACATCATTTGCAGGAGAATAGAAGGACCTGGAGAACATTATGTTTAGTGAGATTAGCCAGTCACAAAAAGTGAAGGATCATATGCTTTCTCTTATATGTGGAAGCTTACGAGAAATCAGGATACTAGAAGAACTTCAGAAAATGGAGAAGAAACGTCAGTGGAGCCAGGGAGGTGGTCTAGTGAAAGGAGAGAGAGGAGATAGAGGATCAATAGAGGAATCACTTAAATCTACATTATGTACATATGTGAGAATACCAGTGTCAATCTCAATACTCTGGGGAAGGGGAGGGCGTCAGGGGAAAGCCTATCAAGTGCTGTGTGCATATATGTCACTATCTCTATGAACTACATTATGGTGTGAGAGTATAATACACTAATAAAAGTATAAAATTTAAAGTTACATAGCTTAAGGGGAAGAATGCACTTTATAATAGATATAATAAACTATTTACAATAAAAATAAGTGTAGCTGAAACCATGTAAAAAGATTAAAAAGCAGAAAAATAAGAGACAAAAATTGCCGGGCGTGGTGGCGCACGCTTGTAATCCCCGCGCTTGGGAGGCAGAGACAGGAGGATCGCGCAGGTTCGAAGCAAGCCACGCGTGCTGGCTTAGGAGACCCTGTTTCCAAATAAAAATGTAAAAATAGGTCTGGGAGTGTAGCCCGGAGGTAGAAGGGCTTCCAGGAACCCCAGTACCACCAAAAAAAAAAAAAAAAAAAGAGACAAAAAAATTTAAAAAGTTATAAATGGGAGAAATGAAAACTAAACTATTAGAACTTATAAGTCTTTAGAATTTATGAAAATATTTAAGAAATAATATGTGCTAAGTTATAAAATTGATAAATGATATTCTGAGTATATATTTTATAAAATATATAATTATAACAATAAAGCCATATTTAATAAAATATATTTCTATATACCACAAGAACTATATTGCACAGTTGTAAATCATGAATTCAGCTGTATCACGTGACATTCACAGGTGTCACTGAGGCCAGATTGGTCAGGAGGGTCAGCAGCAGATTTCAGTCATATACAGTTTTTGGCAGAGATTTCTAGAAGACTGTACTTGTCTGTATATTCCCTTTCTTCATATGGCTTCAAGACCACTCTATTTGGTCTCTTTGGGAGAGGTATTAATTAATTAATTAATTTATTTATTTATTGGTGGTTCTGGCGTTTCTGGAAACTCTTCTACCTCTCGGCTACCCTCCCAGACCTATTTTTATACTTTTTTATTTGGAAACAGGGTCTCCTAAGCCAGCGTGGCTGGCTTCGAACCTGTGCCATCCTCCTGTCTCCGCCTCCCAAGTGCGGGGATTACAAGCGTGCGCCACCACGCCCGGCGGAGAGGTATTTTTTTAATATCTACTTAGGGCTCAAGAGAAAATGGGGAAGCTGCAAGTGTTTTTAAACTTTGGGCCCAGCATTGGCATAGTGTCAGTTTCACATTCTATTGGTCAAACAGTTCTAATCAGACCCAGATTCAAGAGGAGGGTAAATAGACACCACATCTAAGTGGGAAACATCAAAGAATTTATGACCATCTATAATTTGCCACAGATGTTAACATAGATGTGGAAAGTATGGTAAGAATGCACAAAAAATAAAAGCAGATTAGCAAATAGCAATTAAAACTTTTCATCAATGCAGTGCAGGGAGTAGTTAAAAGCAGATTATATACATATCTAATAATGATAGCCCAAATGGATGGAACACACAAAACCTTAAGCAGCCATGTGGCATTATCCCTGAGCAGAATTAACTGAGATGGAAGAATGTGTCAGGCCAAGAACCCAGGACCTCTTGCATATGTATGTGTGTGGTGGAGTACTCCTGAGTTAGTTATGTATTACTACACAACGAACTTATCATTTTGTGGTTTTTGTGAATTGAGAATCTGGCAATAGCTTTACGATGTGGTGGGTGTGACTGTATATTATCGAATTATTACCTATTATTGCACAGTAAATTACCCACAAAACATTCATCATCATGTAGTTTTTGTTAGTAAAAAATCAGAGAGTAACTTTGCTGAATTGTACTGGCTCCACGATTCTCAGAAAGTTGCAGGAAGACTGATGGTAGGGCTGTGGTCTCATCTGAAGGCATAACAGACGGAAAATCTGCTCCCTAGGTGACTCAGGGAGTTGTTGGCAGGTGGCTTTGGTTTCTTACTACATGAGACTCTTCAAGACATAGTTCCCCAAAAGCAAGTTATCTAAGATCAAGAGGCTGCATATCCAAAATAAAGTTGCAGGGTGGCTGTGATGACACATGCTTATATTCTCAGTATCGGCTGAGACAGAGGAATCACAGGTTTGATGTTAACCTCACCAATTTAGCAAAGCCCTCAGCAAAACTATTAGTGAGACCCTGTTTCAAAATGAAAAATAAAATAGGGTTGGAGGTGTAGCTCAGAGGTAGAATGCCCCTGGGTTCAACCCCAGGAATAATAAAAAAAAAAAAAATGCCCTGCAACTTCAATATAGGAAGAAACTAAACAAGCTTGCAAATATCATGAATTATTGGAACCACCTTGGAGCCTGGTAGCCACAGCCATGAAGATCAGGATCCAAAGAATACAGGAAGTCTTCGCTTTTCAGCCCACAAGTAAAAGTTCATGTCCCCTGAAAAAAAATAAATTTTCTAATTCTTTAAGACAAAGCTGGAAAAGCCTGACAAGATACATGGTCTCTTAAGGAAGACTATTGACTGGCTGCACAAGTTCTGAGCTACATGCTGTTTTCATGGCTGTGGTTAACTAAAGTCTGTATAAACTCACTGCAAACATTATGCTTATCACCACAGACTCGAAAACACCTAATGCCTTGGGCTAGACAAGCATTTTAAAAGACAATACCAAGATGGGGTGTGGTGGAGCACACTTATGTAATCCCCATGCTTGGAAGGCAGAGACAGGAGGATCATGCAAGTTCGAAGCCAGTCTAATCTGGCTTAAGAGACCCTGTTTCCAAATAAAGAATATAAAATGGGGTCTGGGAGGTAGAAGGCCCCTGGGTTCCATCCCCAGTACCACTAAAATAAATAAATAAATAAATAAATAAATAAATAAATAAATAAATAATACAATCTCAAAAGCATAACCTATAAAGGAAAAGAATAAGCTGAACTTTACAAAAATAAAATATGTTTTTTTCTACAAAAGGTATTGTTAAGAGAATGAAAAATTCCACAGACCAGGAGAAAATATTTTCCATTTATATATCTGACAAATTCTTAAATTCAGAAAATGTAAAGATTACTCAAACTCAATAAGAAAACAAACAATCCAATCAGAAGCAGGCAGAAGATATAAACAGAAGGATGGCATATTTATTAGCAATGAAAAATTATCAATATTAGTGGGCATCATAAAAATACAAATTAAATTCACAGTGAGGGATGCAGTGGACAACATGGTCACTGCCTTGGAGGAGCCACCGCTGCAGGTGGGTGTGATGTGCTTTTACACTGAATTTTAGGGAGATGCAAACATTCAGTCCCTAATACTTTAACTTCACATGCCAGCTCTACTTTCCTACCTTGGCCTTTCTGAAGCTGTGGGATGCACAAAACCAAACACATCAGAGGAAACAGAGTGATCATAACTTTCTAAAACCAAAAATATTAGTTGATTAGCCACCACAAAGTTTTATTTTCCAATTAAATGCTGTCTTTTCTTGACAAAGCACCTAAATGTAGACTTGCTTGAAGCAACATAAACACAAAGTTGTTTGGGAACACATGAATACAAACCGCAGGATGATTCATTTATGTTTATATATGGGGTTTTGCTCATCATGGCTGGGCTCCAGGACTTACCCCAAAATCTTCTGGATATTTTATAGTTTTGGGCTGCTCTAGTTAAAAAAAAAATTGTTTTTGGCAAAGGACAGGCACCATCTACATACCACTTTTACATAGTACTGTCATCATTGTTAATTTACCCGACTAGAGGGAGCATGTCTTAGCCTCTAGTTGATAAGTACCATGTGTCTTTGCAGACTTAGAACACAGGGGGAAATGGTGTACTTGGTTTGGCATTTCCTGTCCTAGAACAGTCAATTTAGGACTCTAAAGAGTAAGCTAGAGGTCATTTGAATTTAAACAAAACTCAGCCTAAAAGGCACTATATACTCAATAAAGTTGAGGAAAAGATGGCACTGCTTCCTTAAGATCTAAGGTTAGTGAATGAAACCCAATTTTCACATAGTTTGAAAATAAGACCACATTGATCACAACAATGAACAGCACCAGAGAACTTGAGTCACAGAAATACATGATGTCCAATAGAATCTGGTCAGAGTTGACAACGTTACTTATGAGTTCCTTAGAGCGAATGAATACCTATTGATTCTATTGATTCTACTCCCTTTATCATTTAATATAAATTGGAAGAAATTTCCTATATATTTTGCTCCCAGTTCTCTAAATATCCTGAAAAGTACTTACCTGAAGTGATGATAATCATTCTTCACACAAGGAGAAAAAAGGAAAATGAACTTCTGTGAGCTCATGTAGCAGACCTCAACTCTGTACCAATTTGGGTCTCAGAAGAAGGTTGGCAGTGGGGAAATGGAAGAACTGTGTTCAAGCTCATTGGACACCTCCTGGAAAAAAAAGTATATTTCAGGGTTGAGAACACCAATGACCAGACATATCTAGAACTCAAACAAATTGCAGGGAGGTTGGGAGTTCTTGTCAAGTTCTATGCTATGATAGTACTGTCCAGTAGAACTTCTGGACATGATTAAAGAAGAAATGTTCTTTAATATGTGGCTGTAGAGCATTTGAAATGTGGGGCTGGGAAATTAAATCTTTAACTCTAAATTTTAGTAGGTATTTCTAAATATCATGTTGAAAAGTTTGGATTTTTCATGAGATCTTGACATGACCCTAACCTAATCTTAGTAAATATTATATAGGCTAAAACATTTTACTTTATATTTAAAATATTAGTGATGACAACTTTTATAAAATAATTTGGGCAAGGACGTCAAAACCTTGCCAGATAATCTCAAAAACATATGAAATATTAATCTATCAATAAGTATTTACTGAGAGGTCATCATCAGGATGCAGTGGGTTATAGAATGGGAATCATTAAAAAACACACACAACAAATTCTGGCAAGGATGTGGAGAAGTGGGAACTCTAATATATTGTTGGTGGGATTGCAAGTTAGCTCAGCCACTTTGAAAATTACGGTGAAAAATCCTCAGGAAAATGGGAACAAACTTACCATATGATCCAGCATTACCACTTCTGGGTATCTACCAAAAAAAAAAAAAATCAAAAGAAACTAAACTGCCAAACGAATGCATGTATATTTATGTTCATAGCTGTGTAATTCACAAATGCCAAACTATGGAGCCAGCCAAGATGTCCATAAACAAATGAGTGGATTACAAAACTATGGAACAAAAATAATGGAATTTTACTCAGCCACAAAGAAGAACAAAATCTGGAAAACATTATGCTAAGTGAGATTAATCAGTCACAAAAAGTAAGAAATCAGATGCTCCCTCTAATATGCAGAAGGTAGGGAGAAAAAGGGTCATAGGAGGAACTCTAGATGAGGAAAGAGAAGCCATAGATGAGCAAATAAGGTGATCTAACTGAGGGGATGAAGAGGAGGAAGAGGGAAATTCTGTAATGTACATGATATACATTCACAAGTGTATCAAAGTCAATTGCCAAGGCAAACATGAGAAGGAAGGAGGAGGAAGGGAATGGGGAGGGAACTGGGGAAACGTTAAATGAGTGAGTGATGTGTGCATGCATGCCTCTACCATCTTGTACTCCATTAAAATGTATGACTACGACATTCCAGGTGTGGTGGCACACGCTTGTAATCCCAGCATTTGGGAGGCTGATCCAGGAAGATCGTGGTTCACAGACAGCCTCAGCCACTACTTAAGTCCTTTGCAACTCAGTGAGATCCTGTTTCAAAATAAAGAATAAAAAAAATAGGACTGGGAATGTAGCTCAAAGGTAGAATGCCCCTAGGTTCCATTCCATTACCACACACACACACACACACACACACACACACACACACACACAAAATGTATGACTACAATGCACCAACAATACATAATACATTTAAAAAAATAAACAGAAATATAAATGAGACATTTTCTGTGTCTTTAACTTCTTTATTGACTCATTTGTTGTTCAAGAAATACTTAATTTCTGAGTATTTTTTGTTTAGGATTGAGCTTCTTTGAAAGTGTTATTTTGAGTTTTGATGAATTTTGAAAAAAATTCATCAATTTCCTTTTCTTTGGAGGCCTGTCATTATTTATTTATTTATTTATTTATTTATTTGTTTGTTTGTTTGTTTAGTGGTACTGGGGTTCCTGGAAGCCTTTCCAACTCCAGGCTACACTCCTAGACCTATTTTATACTTTTTTTTTTTTTTTTTTTAAATAGGGTCTCTTACGCCAGCATGACTGGCTTCAAACCTGCGTGATCCCAAGGGCGGGGATTACAAGTGTGTGCCACCATGCCTGGCATTAGGTAGGTACTTTATATAGTGTTGGTCTGTCTTCTTTATTTATAGTCAATTTCAGCAATGTCTACAGGTATCAGAGTGGCCTAGGCTGCAGGTTTGTGCGATTCTGCTGTGATGTGGGATTCTTAGGTGGGTTGGGTTTGCCAGTGTTTCTCAGCATGTTGTACCCAGTTGTTAATATGGGGTGTTTGTTTGTATAGGTGCTGTAGTGACGAGCGTACTCTAGTAGGCCTGTGCAGACAAGGGACAGCTGGTGTGTAACAAAGACACGGTGACTGTTCAGTTTGGAGTTTGTGTGGTGTGTAGCCATTTCAGTAGGCCCAGGGTGTAGGACAATGCATGTCCACTAAAGAAATGTGGTATTGGTCAGTATCTGAGGTTGTGCAGAGGCAAGGCCATACCAATGTGCCCAAACACAGTACCTCTTAGGGTACAAAGGCTCTGCATGTGATTCTTCAGGGCTTTGGGGGCTGGCCTTCTCAGAGGAGGCTACTCACTTGCTTCTCAAGGTAAGGGGTGGCTGAGAGGGGCAACCTTTCTGCTTCTTAGAGCCTCAGTAGCCAAAACACTTAGGAGAGGTAGCTGGGCTATTTCTGCAGTCACAGGTGGATGAGCAGGGCCACCAGTCTGCTTCTCAGGGTCTCAGAAGACTGAGTTTCTCATAACAGGCTGCCGAGCTACTTCTTGGGGTCACAGGGTGTTGAGTAAAGCTTCCTGGCTACTTTCAGATAGCCTCAGCTGGCAGAGCCACTCAGGGCAGCTTCTGGGCTGCCTTCTGGGTCATGGGTGGGTGGGCAGGCCTGCCTGAGTGCTTTCTGGGTTCATGGGCAGGTGGATTCTCTGTGATTTTGAATAGCTAATAACATTCACTGGGGTTAATGAAGTGATTCTGTCCTGAAAAAAGTAAGAAGATCCTGTCCTTGGCTCCCTCAGTGGTCCCTTGTTCAGTGGCCCAAGACTTCACGTCAATTGAATTGGACATTTGAATTTCAAAATAAGACACTTTTGGAGTGGCATGGTTAAGATTTATCACTGAGACAAAAATGAAGTGGGTAGCAATAAAGTTTCTAGGCCACTTTTACCAGATAATCCACAAATCAATCAATTTTAATTACATTTCAAAAGAGAAATAATCCACACATCTTTATAACCTTTACAAAGGCCATAACTCACTGAAATACTTACAGATATTTTAAAGCTAATTCATTTTGTCAGTTCCAATGTTTTTTCTCATAAAAATTAAAGAGTATATTTTGTCTTATGTTTATCTTCCCCATTAATTTATTAATTCTATTTGCAGAAATGCTGCAGATTTATAAAACAAGTATAGTGAAAATTTTTATCTAAAGAAGTTGTGTGCAGGTTTTATATATGTATACATCTAAATGTTTTATATTGACTTTGATATTAATTGTAAAGAGGTAAAATTTTACATAAGAATCAATATAAATGGTGAACTTTAGAAAATTCATTGATAACTACATTTAGTAAAACTTTCTGCTGACTCAGAAAATAGAGAACAATGTATATACATGTATTTATTTAAACATTATTTGTGGAAAACCAGGAATTTAATTTTTGTATTTATATCATGTTACCTATGTAATCTGTAAACTAGAGATCATAACATTCTAGTTTCTTATGCATAAAAGGCTGTTATTTATCTACTATTGTTTTTATTTAATATTAAAGAAACCATAACTTTTTATTTTGTTATTATTTCTACTATATATTCTTAAAATATAATACTCTTAATATTGGTATAAAGACAGAAACATAGAAGAATGGAATAGAACAGAAAAACTTAGAAATAAAGTCAAGTTTATATAGCCAACTGATTTTTTTCCCCCTCAGGCTGGGGATTGAACCAAGACCTTGCTCGTGTAAAGCAAATACCTTACCACAGCAACTGATTTTTGATAGAGATACTAAAAATACCTGGTGAAAGGCTGGGTATATAGCTGGATATTGCCTTCATGGATATTGCCTTCAATGTGCAAGGCCCTGGGTTTGATCTCAGCACCACTACATACAACACACACACACACACACACACACACACACACACACACACACACACTCACATACACACGAATATTCAAAGGAGAAAAGATGGCCTTTTAAATAAATGGTAAGAAATGATACTGGAAAAACTGAATTGCCGCATAAAGAATAAAACTAGGCCCTAGTTATAAAAATAAGTTCAAAATGATTTAAAGACTTAAATGTATAAAACTGAAATTATTAAACCACTAGGAAACAAGTAGAGGGGAAATGCTATAGGACACTCGAATGGGAAAGCTTTTTTTTTTCCATAATTCTCTGAAAGCACAGAAAGCAAAGGAAACAGACAAATGGGATTGCAACAAAATTAAAAGTTTCCACATACCAAAGGAAATAATTAATGGAGTAAAGGGACTACCCCGTAGAAAATGAGACATTTTCACTATACTAGTTTTTTTTAAAACTGGTATATCTGTAGATAGAATTAATAAATTAATGAGAAGGATAAAAATACATACAAAAAATAGTTAATACCCAGAATACAGAAGGAACTCAAAGAATTCAGAGTAAAAATAAGAACATGATTTTAAAATGGTGATATACATTTCTCAAAAGAAGACATATCCTCTGGGTTTCACCCCCAGTACCACCAAAAAAAAAAAAATATATATATATATATATATATACACACATACATATATATATACATATATATACATACACATACATACATATATATACATATATACATATACATACATACACACACACACACACACACACACACACACACACATATATATATATATATATATGGTCTGGGAGTATAGCCCGGAAGTAGAAAGCCTCTGGGTTCCACCCCCAGTACCACCAAAAAAAAAAAAAAAAAAAGACATACAAATGACCAACAAGTATATAAAATTGTTAAGTATCACTAATTATCAAGGAAATACAAATCAAATCACAATAAAGTATCACCTTATTCCAGAAATATTTTTTTACCAAGAGTAAAGGTAAAGATGTGAATTAAAGAGAATGCTTGCAAAATGTTAGTAGGTATGTAAATTAGTACAGCCATTATGGAAAACAGTATGGAGGTTCCTCAAAAATTAAAATTAGAGTTATAATATCATCTACCAATTGCATTAGTGGGCATATATCGGAGAAAATGACATTAAATATGTCCAAGAAACATCTGGACTTCGTGTTTATTTCAGCATTATTCACAGTAGTCAAGAAATGGAAACAACCTAAGTATCCATCAACTAAAGTATGGATTAAAACAAGGTGATACATATATACAATAGAATACTATTCATCCATAACAAATAATAAAGTGCCATCATATAGGACATAATGGATGAAGCTAGAGACAATTATATTAGGTAAAATAAATTAGAAACAGAAAGATAAGCACCACAATATCTTACTCATATGTATAACCTAAAGAAAAAGTTGATCTTGTAGAAATGAAGAGCAGAATGATGGTTTCCAGAGGATAGGGAGAACAGAGGGAAATGCAGGATAGGAGAGAGGCTGATCAGTAATTACTAAGTTACAGTTAGGAGCAAGAAGTCCTAGTGTGCAATTACAGGTAGGGTGACTACAGATAGCACGAATGCACTCTGCATGTCAAAAAGCTGGAAGAAAGAATTGTTAATGTTTTCACCATAAATAAATGATAAATGTCTGGTGAGATAGATATATTTAACCTTATTTAAACATAAATATGTATATATTTATTTATCAAAACATGGTACTCTGTAAATATGTATTATTTTTATTTTATGTATCAATTAAAAAGTTAAAACTTTAAAAATTATAGTCTATTAAAATATGCTATTTTCTATAACATAATCTTGAAAGATATCATTCTAGTAACTCCATGTTTGCCAGCTTTTCATTGCTGTGACAAAATATCTGTGAGAAACAATATAAGGGAAAAAGGACTTACTTTTAGCTCAGAGTTTCAGCGATTTCAGTCCATGGTCAGATGCCTCCCTTGCCATGGCCTGTGGTGAGGCTGGATATCAGGGAGGGGTGTGTGAGGGAGGAAAGTTGCTCACCTTATGGTGACTGCAGTGGGGGGGTGGAGAGAGGGAGAGGGAGAGAGAGAGAGAAAATAGAAAGGGGAATGAAGGGACAGAGAGAGAGAGAGAGAGAGAGAGAGAGAGAGAGAGAGAGAGAGAGAGACAGAGAGACAGAGACAGAGAGACAGAGAAAGTATCTGCAATGAGATACAGTCCTAAGCGCATAGCCCCCAAGAGCCCACTCCCTTCCACTAGGTATTCTCTCCAACAGTCCCCACCAACTCCTAACAGTCTATTCAAATGACAATCCATCAGGGTAGCCTACAGATGAAGTCAGAGCCTCAAGATGCAATTGCTTTCAAAAAGCCCTATGCCTGAGCTCCACACTGGCCCTTCAGTGTATGAGCTTTTGGGAGACATTTCAGATCCAAACCCAAATCGTCATGCTTATGGTATGGCTTTATCATGTTTTACTAGAATAATTCGTGAATTAATATTAATATAGCTCCTTACTTCCTTTTCTTTTTCTTATGCTCTTGTTATATTTTTATACATAATATTTGATACTATTTCAGATTATTTCAATATTTTTAGAAGAAGAAATCAAAATTTTAAGCTTTAGGTGGTGTTTGTCACATGTTGCTAGGTAGGTCTACAGAAATTCCTTGCTACTGGAAACCTACTAGTAGAATGTCACTACAGCCTCACCGGTGTCTAGTTTTATTCTTTTATCATTACCAATTTGATAGGATGCCCCTTAAATATATTTCTTGGTTAATTAACATTTCTTTAATTATTAATAGAATTTTATCTTTTTTATATTTCTTAAGTATATAATTTTCCATTTTTATAAATAGTTATTAACCCACTTTAGAGATGGAAGCTAGAGTCATTCTACCTTTGAGCTATACCCTCAGCACTTTTTATTCTTTATTTTGAACAAGGTCTTGCTAGGTTGCTGAGGGTCTTACTGCGTTGCTAAGTCTGGACTTGAACCTGTGATCCTCTTTGCTCAGCCTCCCAAGTAATAGAATCACAGGCATGGGCCACTGTGACAGCTTATAAATTTTTCTTTATTGTTTTAGTCCATTTTCCTATGAGACTCAAAATACTTCTTACTAATTTGTAGGCTTCATTCCAACTCTAAGGAAACTGTAGTAAAAAACATTTTAATCATGTGTCATGATTTCTCACTATGGTTTTGGTTTCTAATTCCTCATTGCTATGAGTAATATTTGATGCTTAGTTCTTTTAGTGCCCATGATGTTTTGATATACACTCATCTAAAAGAAACCAGCAATTTATAATGCCTGTTCAAAAAGTACAACTTACAGGACTTAATAAGTGTTGGAGCATTAAACAATCTAGGGAAAGATACACAGCTAGTTTAGAGTGGAGTTAAGGCTAAGACTTAACATCTCCTAAATAATCTTTGTCCATGACAGATTGTTAAAAGTTTGTTATAGATCCTGGACTTCATAGTAGCAAATAATGATATGATGTATAAGTAGGGCAAGCAAGTACTAGTTTTTTATGGAGAATACCACATTCCAAATGTGTGTCTTATCTTTCTATACAGATAAAATATAACCATTGATTTTTTAGTTTTTTATTTTTATTTTTTGGTGGTACTGGGGTTCCTGGAAGCCCTTCTACCTCCGGGCTACACTACCAGACCAATTTTATATTTTTTTATTTGGAAACAGGGTCTCTTAAGCCAGCGCTGCTGGCTTCGAACCTGCACAATCCTCCTGTCTCCGCCTCCCAAGCGCAGGGATTACAAGTGTGCGCCACCATGCCCGGCCTAACCACTGGTTTTTTAAATTTAGACTGTAATCAGAGTTCTTTGGATATAAAGTGTATTAGGAATTGTTTATAAATTGATGGTTCTGAGAACTGAATTGAGCTGTGAGTATACATGTATGTATATACATTACTATATAGTTAGTAGCATATTATCAATGCTATGTAAAAAAAAAAAGTTACTCCACAACCTAGCAGCTTGAAACAATAACATTTATTATTTCACAGTTTTTGTAGGTCAGGGATATATATGAATATGGCTTAGCCAGTTTTTTTAAGTTCTCTCATGAAGATTCAGCCAAGCAGTTGGCCAAGTCTGCAGTGAGCTCAAAGTTAGATTGAAGGAGATTTGCTTCCAGACTTACCTACATGGACCTCTTTACAAAGCTGCCTTCTAAAATGGCAGTTGGCTTCCTCCAGCATGAGCCATCAAGGAGGACAGAGAGAGCACACCCAGGGAAAATGAGAGAGCACCAGAGACGGGAGCTGCAGTCTTTTTATCACCTAGTTATGGAAGTTCTCATTAGTTGTCCTGTGTTCTGTTCCTTAGTCGCCAGGCATTCGGTCTCTTCCCACACTTAGCATGGAAAGAAGCCCATGGGTGGGAGCCACTGGGGGAGGTCATCTAACTGTTGGATTTTCTAATCTGTCATGAGTTTCCTTCAGCTAAACTGACAGATAATCACACATACACATACACACACACACACACACACACACACACACACACACTATGGGATCAACATAAAGAGATATCTAGAAAAAACTGACATATTCATAAATATCTCATAAAATGTGATACACTTTTTATGTTTATTTGCATAGGCTCAAACCATTCTGAACTCATTACTCACTCTTCATCAAATTATCATTTGGCCTAGATAAATGTAGCACATGAGATAGTTGGTAACTTTATGAACAAACAAAGCCTGGGAAGAAAATGGCAGTACTTTTTAGAATGCTGGTTTATTGTCACTTTTATTGCATTCTGGAGTGCTAGAATAATATTGTTTAGTATTTGTTATAGTGCCTTACAGAAAGTCATGGGTTATAATGACTTCTTTTTTGCATGTGAAAATAATAGCTACTTAGTCAAAATCAAGATGTATTTTTTTCTATCTTCTTTGTTAAAAATAAATGTAAACAGTGCTATCTTGGTAGTTGAGGCAGGAAGACAAAGAGAGGAGTGTACTTTTAACATTTAAGTTGTGTAGCAGTGATAACTGATACACATAGTGGGAATACTCATAGGAAAACAGAGGAACAAGACTAATTGTGATGCCATGAGAAAATGATTTTTGAGTTTAAGTCTGATAGGGGTTCAACAAATAAAATGTCACAATTGAAAGAACCCCTCCAGAGTCAAGGAGGCTTTAAACACCCCAAATGGGAATGACATAGGGTCTTCAAACTCTTAAGGGTAATATGTTAGGCTAAAGAATGGTACCATAAGAATTCCTATACCCTAATCCCAGAAAACTTGCATATACTACTTAACATGACAAAAAGGATTTTGCAGGTCTTTTTAAAGGCATAGGCCTTAAACTGGAGAGATTATTTTGAAATACTCAAGTGACCCCAATGTAATCACATAAATCTTTAAAAGAAGAGAACTTCTCTTGGGGAGGCAGGAAATAGAAGCACCAGAGAGGTAAATAAGAGCTTAAAAGTACACACACAAAAATTTGTGTGCAGTTTCTGGATGAGATAGACTAGAAGTAGAGACCAGCCTTTAGATGCTGAGGGACTCCAAGCTGATAGCCTGAAAAAAAAGGGATCCCCATCCTAGAACCACAAGGTATTGGATGCTGCCAACAACCTTACTGAGGTTGGAAACATTATTCCCAGAGTTCTGGTAAGGGACATTACCTACTGACACTTTGATTTTTAACATGGTCAGACCTGTGTTTGACTTCTAACCTACAGATCTATGAGATAATAAATGGATGTTTTTCTAAGCTGCTAAACTTGTGGTGATTTGTTATGGCAACAACAGAAATGAATGTGAAGTGTTAGACACAAATCTCCTATGTTGTTGTTGGTTTTTTTTTAAGTAGATGAAGTAGTAAGGCAGGCAACTGGTATTGAAGATGTTGCTTGGAAATCCCCTTAGAGAACAAATGTTTGAGGGGAACAGGGAATCCAATGTGTCCCCAGACCTCACTGCATAACAAGAAGGAACATAAGGGATGGTCCACAGCGAGCAGTTCATACACCATCCAGTGCAAAGCTAATTTTCTGAAGTGAGCTGACTGCCCAGTGAAGTCTAGTTTATCCTGGCCCCCTGCCTTCTCCTTTGACTTGGGAGAGTTTCAAACCAGCCAGACCAGCCCTGCCCTCCGGCCCCTATATGGCTATTGAGAGCAGCTGGGAAGGGAATGGGATGAAGAAAGGGCTGACATTCAGGTCGTAAAAGAGGGCAGGAACAGAAGACAATAAACTGAACAGAAATAAACTTCATCAATTAACACCCACAAAGGCAGAGTCACCACATGAAAACAGACTCATTGCGGAAGTATAAATCATGGGTCAAGCAAAAAAAAAAAAAATCCAATGAAATAAAATAAAAGCTTAGAAGCCCCACCCTCTATTATGGCAACAGGTGCTTCAAATTAGTGAACTAACATATTCCTTAGCAGAATAAAAGCTATTTTCTATTAATATGCCTTATGTCTAAAAGGTCATTAGCAAAGAAAGAAAAAACATCATCAGATACATTTCAGGCTGACTTTGTCTTTAGTTTAGGAAGCAGGAACCTGGAAGTTTCTACGACAGTGGTCTACTGCAAATGTGTAGAGAGATGAAGACAAAGGATTCAACTCTGATTCTATTGGAAATGTTTCTCCTAAAATCTTGGTTGGCTTTCTTCAGGCAGACATTGTAAACCTAACAATAATAATATTGACTCAATGAGTGTTATATTTTGGATTTAGAATGTTCCCAAGCCTCATGTCGACAAGGCAGCCATGTTGGTGAGGCTTGGTTGCTGAGAAGGAATCCATGGGAGTGTGGTCTTGGGGATTATATATATTTCCTTATCCTCTTGCTCTCTCTCTGAGTCTGGTCTACATGTTGTGAAAGCAGTGCCCTTATGTGCTTTCTCTCTTTTCTCCCCATGTCCTGACCTGAGCTCCCAAGATACTCAGAGCCAAAAATATCAAGCTATCGATGAGCCTTGTATTTTTTTCCCTAGCGACACTGGGTTTCCTAGCATCATTTTGGTCCTGTGCTGATTTCCTCATTTACTTACTTTACTCATGTTGAATTTTATGCAGTTGACCCCAATCTTAAATTAATTTCTAGAATGATATTAAGGAGGAAGGAATAAAGGGGAAATGGAAAAGAAAGAAATGAAAAAATATAGAAGCATTTATTTCTCCTAACAGATTGCTAGGCACAGCTTTAATCTGTCTGCTTCTACATACTTAACCCGAGAAAGGTCAAGTGAATTTCTGGACACAGAGCCATTTGTAAGTGCTAAGCATCATTGACTGGTTTGAAAATTTCAGCTATGGCATTTCTGTTCTTTTCGGTAACTGAACTCTTGTTTGTTGTTCCTCTGGTGGAAAGTCTTGCTTGACAAAGCTGCTGCCCCTCTTGGCTTCCTTCCCAAGTTCTTCCATGTTTTGAAAGTGCTCTAAGCTTCTGTGGCAAAAGCTACTACATCTGATACTTGACAAATATGTGTTGAGGTAGAATCTTTCTGCCATTTTGAAATTAACAGAATTAGCGTATCATAATACTAGTGAAAAATAAATAGCAATAACTTTTTATATAGCATTTTATAGCTTATGACATAATTTCCTTTTTATGTAATAGAATTTTAATTCAAGTGAATAAAAATTAATTGTTTTTAATAAAATCTCAATTACTTTTATAATTTTACAAGTATGTTTAATATTTTTACTGAACATTATAATAAGAATGCAATGTATCTACTTCAAGCCTTTTCAATGGCTTGATTTTAATGTTGGTAAAATAAATGTATTTTAAATGCATTATTTTTGATCCAGGCTTAGAATTAGATAAATTTAGGAATTTATAAATCTTGATTCCGGCCAATGAATTTTCCAGCTGAATATGTTCTTTTGTCTTAAGAACACCAAATTCCATTTCTCTTCATATTCTTTCCCCTCTATATCCTCCCTTTTATACTTTAATTAATTCAAAATTTTAATTTCTGTACAGTGCCTTAAAAATGAAAGAAATTATATCTTTTCCTCCATTTCTTGGTTTATGGATTGGTAGGAGGACTAGTGCAGAAATTTACTAGCCATTCCTTCTTCTTTGGTGTGGAGGCGTGGCCTAGGCATTTGTCTTGTCACAGGCAAAAAGACTGACTCTAACAAGGGCCTAGGTGGACACACTTAATTTTTAGAAGCAAACATGTTCTTTCTTGCTACTTATCCTAGTCACCATCCTAATTTGATCATTTATATCCAAGCAATCTTTGCAAAATATAGTGATGAGATACAATTTTTAGTTTATTTGGAAGGGGAGAGATGAAAAAAAAATCTTTCCACTAAGTCTGTTAGTCAGCTTTCTATCATGGTGACAACATGACTGATGTAAACAATTCATGAGAAAGAAAGGTGTATTTTGGCTCATGATTTTAGTCCATGGCAGTTGGTTCCATTGCTTTGGGGCCATGATAAAGCAGTACGTCATGGTGGAGTGTACATCAGAGGAAAAGAGATAGGAAAAGTCTAGGGTTCCAGTTTGCATCAAGGGCATGGTGCCAAGGAGCTAACTTCCTTTTACCAGACCTCACCCGTTTTTTTATTATTGGTGCATTGTAATCATACATCATGAAGGTCACGCATGTATGACTCTATCACTTCCCCAGCTCCCATTTCACTCCTTCATTTCCGCATTGACAGGCCTCACCTCTTAAAGGTTTCATCACCTCCTAATAAAACTACAGGCTGTTGACCAAACCTTCAACACATGGGTCTTGGGGTAACACTGGGATAGAGCATGGCTACTCACAGACCTTACTGAAAAACAAAACAAAACAAAATATCAAAATATCCCTCTATTTTTAGAAGTTTAGCATACTCATCCAGTGATTTACAAAGTAGAATGATATTTTCAGTAATTCCCATAGTATCTTTTGTCTTCTGACTGGTCTCCATACACAGGAAGCTACGTCAGTCCAGTTATACCTCAGGGACTAAAAATACAGTAGGATGTAGAGGGCTTACTAGTTTAAATGTGGCTTTTTTTAATTTATTTTTATTTTTTGGTATTGGGGTTCCTGGAAACCCTTCTGCCTCTGGGATACACTCCCAGACCTATTTTTATACTTTTTTATTTGGAAACAGGGTCTCTTAAGCCAGCGCTGCTGGCTTCGAACCTGTGCCATCCTCCTGTCTCCACCTCCCAAGCACAGGGATTACAAGCGTGCGCCACCATGCCCGGCCTGTGGCTTTTTATTTTTTAAACTTGAGTTTATTATATAAGATGAAAGAAAAGAATATGTATGATTGGCACTGAGAGCTTAAAATTTTTCTCTAAGTAGTGGAAAGAAAAAATGAAATTATTTTTAAGCTGGAAAATATACGACCATTGAAAAGAGACCATGTAGATTTCTCCGGCTTAGGTAGAATACAGGGCTGATAAAGCAGACAAAAAGCACAGAAAAGAAAAATTTCACTAGTTTCAAGATGACATGAACGAAGTCCATTTATGCGCTACTTTCTATATGAAGCTCAGAGAGAGGGCATGCTTATAGAGGTATTTATACCCAGAAGGGCACAGAACTATGAGAGTCAGCATAGTTTTACCCACTGTTTAGACATACAAACCAGATGAAATCTTACAGAAATTACTTATGTCCTAAAGGGTCAGAGAAGAAACAGGTGTTCCGGAGTGCCTGGAAGGCAGAGGCTCCTAGACCTGAGTGAGATGATTAAGATCTGAATTGACCATATGCAAGTTTCTACCATAGAGTTGAATGCAAACTTAAAAAATATAAATGTTAAATTTCCCATTTGTGAGTTCAATATCAAAGTCATTTCTGAGCTGGGTGGGGTGGTGCATGTTTATAATCCTGGCATTTGGGAGGCTAAGACAGAAGGATCGCGGTTCATTGTCCTTTTACTTAGTGAGGAGAGAGACCAGTAGAATGGTGGAAGGGGGTTGGGGAAGGGAGGTGAGAAGGGCCATAAGGAAACTTGGTAGAGGAAAATATTCAAATAATGCTATGTCCATATATGGAATTATCACTACCAATCTCAATAAGACACAAAAACAAGGAATGGAGACAGCAGGGTGAGATCCAGAGGTAAACATACCAAGTGCTGTGTGCATGTATGTTTGTATCAGCTACTACTTAGTGAGGCCTTTTGCAACTCAGTGAGACCCTGTTTTGAAATAAAGCATAAAAATAGGCTGGGTATACCTCTGAGGTAGAATGCCCCTAGGTTTCATCCCCAATACCTTAAAAAAATTTCTGATGCTAAGAAAACGTCATTTTAAAATATGGCACCAGAACTTTCCACTATAGATGACTAACTGAAGCTGAATAGCTAAACGACAATCAAATCCCTTGTTATACATCATCTCAGTGAAAGCAATAACCTCGATCTCCTCTTAGTTGTTTTTTGGTTCTATAGCAGCTTCTCTTCCTCCTCCTTTTCATTTAAGTTATATATTCTTTTATTTTCAGAGATCCATTATTAACCACGGTGCTTACTTTATTTATTTTTAATATGCTTCCATTAGTGTTTGTAGTTAAGCATCATGGTGAGGTTCTGAGTGATACAACATACATGCACACAGCACTTGGTATATTTACCTCTGGATCTCACCCTGATGTCTTCATTCCTTGCTTTTGTAACTTATTGAGATTGGTAGTGATAATTTCATATATGGACATAACATTATTTGAAAATTTTCTTCTACCAAGTTTACTCATGGCCCTTCTCACCTCCCTTCCCCAACTCCCCTCCACCATTCTACTGTTCTCTGTCCTCATCATTTGAAGGCCCTTTTGTTCTAATTTCCTCTGTAGCTGCCACATATGAGAGAAAACATAAAATTCTTGACTTTTTGAAACTGGCTGGTCACACTTAGGATTAAAACCAACACTGAAAATAAACAAAAACAAAGAATGGGCAATTTAACTGAATAGCCATTTTTCAAAAGAAGAAATTCAACATTATTAATAATCAGGAAAATGCAAATCAAAATTATACTGAAGTTTCATTTAACTTCAGCTAAAATGGCAATCACCAGGAATATGAATAACAATGAATGCTGACATGGATGTGGGGAAATAAAAACTCTTTTATAATTTTGGTGGGGTTTTAAATTAGTACAACCACTATGGAGATCAGTATAGAGGCTCCTCAAAAGACTAGCAATGGAACCACCATGCGGTGCAGCTATGCCACCATATGACACAGCTATACTACTCCTCAGTATTTTTCCAAAAGTTGTAAAGTCAGAATAGTATAGAGATATATGCATATGCATGTGAATAGCAGCACAATTCACAGTAGCCAAATTTTGGAATCAGTCTAGATACCCATAAACAGATGAGTGGATGAAGAAAATGTGGTGCATATACACAAAGGAATTTTATTCAGTCACAAATAAAATTAAATTATGTTATTTTCAGGAAAATGGATGGAACTAGACAATATTATGTTAAAAGAGGTTAGGTTTTTTTTCTTCTTGATGTTAATCTTACAATTTTATTTCCGCCATGGAATTCTTTGTGGTTTTTATACACAACTTATTTCTTCTGCTTTGGTGCCAGAGATCAATTGATTGATAAAGTAGCAGAGGGTATATTTGGTTTACAAATTCAAGGTCACACAGATTTATAACTTTAAATCCAGATCTCCTAACTCAAGTCCTGGCATATTTTTACAAGATTTAACGATAGGGGCGTACGCGTGCATGTGTGTGTGTGTGTGTGTGTGTGTGTGTGTGTGTATGTGTATGGATGTGTGTAGCTAAATATTCTACCAGATTCCTATTACATTATATGTATTAGAGTGGATCCTAAAATCTAAGTGTTATTGTAAATGTTCCTATAAACAAATAACAGTAATAGTTCATAATTGGCAATGCCGTAAGTATAGTTCACTTACCCCATACTGGTGTGCTAAATGGAAAAAAGAAGCTTGACAGAAATATGTTTCTTCAGATGGAAAAAGGTTTTGGCTCCTTGGGAACATAGCTCAGGAATAGATTTAAGCTCTGCCAAGTGAACGGGTGACATGGCAGTATGACACCTCGACTCATGGGAGAGAAAAGGAAGCAGAACACTCAATATTGAGTCTAAAATTTTATAAAATGTAATTTTTTAATGGGACACAAACTGCATCCATAATTTCAAATTATGAAATCAGAGAAGTCAAAAGCACCCATGTCACATTGTGTTGATGTTAATAAAAGTGACTGAGAGTCTTCCCATTTAGTGTGTAGGGTGTGTGGTGAGGAAATGTGTGTTGGTACCTGTGTGAAGTGCATTTTATGCTAAAGATTTCAGGGAAATGATCATGCTGTGAATAATCAGGCATATCCTGGCACTGTCTTCTCTCTACTGCATTGAATCATATTGAGTTGTGAGACATGAGTCACCCTACAATCGTTTATAATCAAATCCTTATGCAACACAAGCAACAGCTGACTGAGGTTGTTTCTGAATGAGCATGTGGTTGATAACGGGGAGGGTGATGCAAAGCACACTATGGTAAAGAGCTCCATCAGTGAACGTGAAGCCCAGGCTGGGATGGCTAGGAAGTGGGGTCAGCTGTGGCTAACGTGGAAAACCCCTTCTGAGCATGAAACTGTTATCAAAGGCTTCTGAATTGAATTAAATCAGATTCCTGCCTTGAAAATGTATGAATTTAAAACAGGGCCCTCTAAAGGCCGAAGCTTGGGAAACTGGTCTGAATATACTCTAATCCCTAAATTCATGCTGAAATCTGCTTTGTCTGTAAATCTTCTAAAAATGTACTGGGATTTTTGCTTTCTCACATTGTGTTCATAAAAAGTAGAACACTAAACATACTCCTATTAGTTGTATGATTCAGTAGCTTATTTTCAGTTGATTGAGATTTTACTCTTATGCTTACAGGATGAACGTATTACGTATTTTGTGATGTGTGCAAATACATAATACCTCAGGCTTGCAGGGTTACTTTTAGAATTTTTAGTAGTTTATTATATTTTAATCCTCTAATTTGTAGTTATTATAAAACTGTTTTCAGTTTTAGATTAATAACTTAACTTGTCCCACCAGTCAGATTTCCCCAAGGTGAGTTAAATGAAGCAGGATGTTTCATATGTGATTCTTCTTCTTTTTTTTTTTTGCTGGTACTGGGGGTGAACCCAGAGGCTTTCTACCTCCGTTCTATGCTCCCAGACCTATTTTCTATTTTATTTGGAAACAGGGTCTCACTAAGTTGCTGAGAGCCTCACTAAGTAGCTGAGGCTGGCTTCGAACCTGTGCAATCCTCCTGTCTCAGCCTCCCAAGCGCAGGGATTACAAGTGTGCGCCACCACGCCCGGCATGATTCTTCTTTTTAAAAAATAACATTATGCCAGGTGTGGTGGCACATACTTGTATTCCCCGCGCTTGGGAGGCGGAGACAGGAGAATCGCGCATGTTCAAAACCTGCGGCATTGGCTTAAGAGACCCTGTTTCCAAATAAAAATATAAAATAGGTCTGGGAGTGTAGCCCAGAGGTAGAAGGACTCCCAGGAACCCCAGTACCACCAAAAAAATAATAATAATATAGATAAAAATAACATTATTATCTGTTTTAAAATACCTAAGCATAAATATTGAAAGAGGGTATATCATAGGGTAAATTGAGAGCAAAATTTAGAGAAACAAATACTATAATCAGATATCTACTTGCTAATTTTCAACTTTTAAAATGGTACTTACCCCCCAACACACATACCTTTTCCCTTCTCAGGTTTAAGCAGAAACAATATACCCTATTATATTAGTATAGAAAGATGGGTTTAATGCAAATATAACACATGCTTGCGTGTCTTATTGGCTTCTAAACCTGTAATAATTCAACTATTTTTAATTTCTGATTTGTACTTGTTTTTCCATTTCACATTTTATATTTAACAGAGGATATAACAGGAACAACCATCTAGAAATGTTAATCTCAAGAGGTACAAATCCTCTTAAATACTTCCTACCTAACAATGTTTACCTTGAGATCTATTTTTCACAAGGCTAGTTCTTTGTTAGTTGTATGTAGTTAAAAGCAAAACAAATCTGGGAGACATCTAGACTAGAATATTAATAGAA
Source organism: Muscardinus avellanarius (assembly GCF_963383645.1). Taxonomy (NCBI): domain Eukaryota; kingdom Metazoa; phylum Chordata; class Mammalia; order Rodentia; family Gliridae; genus Muscardinus; species Muscardinus avellanarius. The sequence continues at coordinate 35,548,095 of NC_137786.1, read as the reverse complement.
GCTGACATACAAAGGTTTTACCAGGGCCCTGGTTTCATTCATTTTAACCACAGACTTTCTGGGTAACACAAAAGCAACAATATTGAATTAAGGAATTAAAAGGTTGGCTTGAAGGAGAGAAGTTTGAAGACTGAATTATTTGCAGTGTATTTTATTCTCTACATTTATACTGTTGATTTTTCTAACCTCTACTCATGAACATTTCTGTGTGAAATCTGTAAAAAAAAAAAAAAAAAGTCAAATCCCCAAAGTAAATCTCTGTCCACATGATTATATAATCATTCTTTTCACTGATAAAGATATAAATTTGGTTTCATAATTGGAAGTCCCCAAATTTCTTGTGGAGTCACAAATAAAAGCTGACTTTAGTAGGCAGAGGCAGCTTATAGGAGATTAAAAGAGAGTAGTGTTGAAGAATTTGTCTTGAAAAACTTCCCCAGGGGAGAAAGTTGAGGACAGAGTTCTATATAAAGAAAGAAGAACAAGGAACCACCTTCCTGGAGGTTTCCCAAGTCAGAACCACAGCCTGGTTATGTCATCCCTCTTCAGTTTCAACACCACCATCAAAGACAAATGATTCACCATGAGATAATATTTCAGGCATCCATGTTCCCATGTCATACCTGGGGAATTAGACATAGGAGTCACTGGGAGAAAGAATTTCCCAGGACAGGGTTAAAAAGCACTGGGATAAATGCTGAGATGGAGTTTAAAGAATACCTGGTTTGTTCTGCTCCTCCACTTTACCTGGGCTTCAGGCCTCTGTTTCCTCTATGAAGCCTTTCTGACTCAGTAGTGAGTTGGATGCTTGGTCCTGGTGTTCCTTGGCATCCTCTGCTCTCGTCAATTTTAGTATTTATTTATTTTTTAACTCTTTGTGCAACTTTGTCTCCACCAATAGGCTGTCTGCTCTTTAGTGGCATGGACTATGCTCCTCTTTATCATTTATCTTCAGCAAGGATTGCAGTGCCCATCTCAATGTAAAAAGTTAATAAGTCCTTTCAGTGGAACAAAGTACTTCAGCCAAATCATATCATTTTAACTTAGTGGCGGCACACAGATTTTATATCACATGCCCACTCTGATGGATAGTAGCTTCCCAAAGGAGTGGATAGAGAAGGACTTTGAGGGTGCAATGGAACTCGCTGATCAATCGCACCTGCATCAAATAGTGATATCTGAAATGAAGTGACATTCAGAAAGGTTAAAAACTAAATGAAAATGAAAGGTGACACTTTTTTAGGAAGCTGCCTGCTTAATTCCCCAGCTATAAATCTTTGAAGTGCCTCTCTTTCTCTCTCTCTCTCTCTCTTCCTCCCTCCCTCTCTCTCTCTCTCTCTCTCTCTCTCTCTCTCTCTCGCCTCTCTCCCTCAACATACATATGCACATTAACTCCAAAGATGGCAGTAATCTTTAAAAAAAAAAACATAAAAATCCCAACTCGTACAGAGTTGAGGATTGCACCTCTGATGGGTTTTGCAGAATAAAAGAAACAGGAAAAAATAAAGAGCAAGAAGTGGCTCTAACTGAAGCCCAGCCTCTGACCTCTGCTAGAAACTCAGAATGTAGCTGACTTCTGAGCTAGCCAGAGTCCTGCCCTGCTGTTCCATCACATTCTAGACCATGTGAGACCTTCTCTTTTCATGTCTACATGAAGACTTTACATCTAAGTAGGTAGCATAGTAGCAAGTAAAATATGCAGTGAGCATAACTCCTGCAAGTTGTCATGAGAGAGCCAGGCAGTGTCTGAGGAGCTGGGCATGTAGTGTTTTCTCTATACACTCATAAATGTACCCTAGTCTTTACCCTGCTCACTGGCAGAATGACCGACTTGACAATCAGATCAGGAGATGATGGGAGATGATGCCATTTCAATTAGCACAATTATATATGGCAAAAATGGCCACGGGTTCATAAAACTCTGCTTCTTTTCAACCTAGGCAAAGAACAGTCTAGCTTTTTTTTTCAACCTCCTACAGTTACGTGCAGCAGATGAATGCATTTGGGTCAATGAAAAGTAGGTGAAAGTGATGAAAACCACTGTGGGCTAAACCATAAATCCTCTACATCATCTGGGGCTCTTCCTATGTTCCCTGGTCTGTTGCCCAAATGCAGAAGATCTAAAGAAGAATTCTAAGACCTATAATTGAGTTCTTTATTGGACCCAAGTATCAAGGGAGAAGATCAAAGTACCATTTGATAGACGGAAAGAGTCAAGTCCTTAGCAGATTATACAGAAGATAAAATTTTGGAGAACTTAATTGGAATATGATATAAAGGAGAATTATGTCTTTACTGTGTTAGGTCAGTGCGACTTGTGAATTCACTCAAGGAACTGGGCTGTCCTATATGAGAGAACCTCTGTTAGATGTAGAGATTAGGGAGGTATTCAGGATCTCCTCATGGACCCTGTATGTTGAGAAGTGTTAAGACCTGGTGTTATGGCTATCTATTGCTTGATTTTTTTTATCTATTATGTATTACCCCAAACCTTAGTGATATACAGCAATAGTTCTTTTAGTGTATCTTAACATGTCATGGGTCAGGAATTTAGGCAGGTATTTTTAAAATGATTCTGCAACATATAGACTAGATTAGAGTCAGTACTACATAGTTTTGGAACTGGAGGCTGAGAAGAAATTGAAATAAAATTAAAGTTAGTTGATTACCTAATTAAGAAAGACCCCCCCAGCAAAAAACTAAGATTCTAAAATGCCATAGCATGATTAAATGCTCACATTTTTACACTAAATATTAGAAGTGTTAGTGAATAATATCAAATTACTTCAGAATATATAGGTGAAAAAATCCTAGCTTAATATAACTCACATGTGAGACTTTCAGAAAAATTATCTTTTTTTTTTAAATTCATTCTGCTTATAGAAAGGAGTTTACTTGAAAATAATTAGTTTCCGTAGCAGTTAAAACTACCTAGGTGTGTTTGAGATACTATTATTTTTTTACCCATGGGGGAGATGATTGGTTAGTTATCTGAATCTTTTTTTCAGTACTGAGGATTGAACCCAGAGGCATTCTACCTCTGAACTATATCCCCAGCCCTATTTTTATTCTGAAACAGGATCTCACTAAGTTGTGAATGGTTTCAGCCTCCCACATAGTAGGAATACAATTGTGCGCCACCATGGCTTAAAACTAAGACATTTTTATCATGCAGTCAACATCAATAAAACTAATTTGACTATATAATAATTTCCATTCTATTCATTTAGTACAAGTTAAGAATGAATAAACAAAACAGCTATCTGGATATGGATATTTACTCCATAGATTGACTAGAGTCTCTGGCTGATTCTCTCTTTTTGCTGTCTTTTGAAGTACTTTTCTCTTTTTCCTCCCTCATTCCTTTCATCTTTTCTTTCTGTACTGGGGATTGAACTCAGGAACATTTTACCTCTGAGCTACAACCTGCCTCCTTTTTTTTTTTTAAATCAGGCTCTCTCTAAGTCACTACACACTGGCCTCAAACCTGCTATCTTCTTGTCTCAGCCTCCCAAGTAATAGAATTAGAGTTGTAAGTTATCATGCCCTGATTGAAGTACTTTAATTTCAACACTGATGGTGCTATTTGCCTCTTGAACTCTTCAAAGAATACTACATTGAGTGCGCCATTCCACTTAACATTTGAGTACATATATTTGTATTGTTTTCTAATGGTCAAGTTGTTTTTTTTTTTTTTTAACTTTTTCCCCAAGTAGGTCCTTAAAAAGCAAAAGTTTTGTGAATGTCCCACATTTCTCACAATTCTGAGTAATCAATAATTGCTGGACTTCCGGGAAGATGGCGACCGAGAAAAGCGGGGCTTAAGAGCCCCGCTAACAACCAATCTCCATTACCACAAAATCAGCGCCTTTCATAGCCAGAAAACACCATCACCAGAGAAACAAAAAAATCACCAGGCTCCAGAGAGAAAGCGGACTGAGAACAGAGCTCAGAGCCACAGAGGAGATAACCGGCCTCACGCCCGAGGACGCGGCAGCAGCGCCATACTGCCGGCGGCTGCGGCAAATTCACCGGACGGCTACAGCAAGCCGAGGTGAGCCGCTGCGGAACAGCCAGGCGGGATTTCTCACCGCAGGTAAAATCTAAAGCTCCCAGTGGCTGAGCTCAGCACACGCCGCAGGAATTCAGAGTGGAAATCAAAACCAAGAAGAAATACGCCAGCCTCACGCCCGAGGGCATAGCAGCGGCGCCATATTGCCACCGGCGCCAGCAGCAGAGAATTCACCCAAATCCAGTACAGCTACATCTGCGTACTCAAGAACAGTGAGTCAAATTGCAGGCCACAGAGGAGAAATCCCAGTACTGTACTCCCTGGGACTTGACCCAGTGGGGGAGGGGCAGTGGCAGAGATATCACACCATAGGAGAACGTGCAACCTGGCACCACCCACAGTCTAAAGCAGCCTCTATCGACTCTCTGGGTCGGAGACTCTGTGATACAACCCAGTAAAGGAGTAGTGGGGTCTGAGATACTACAGACTCGAGATCCAGAGCACCTTAAGTGAAGTCATAGTGACCCAAGGGAAGAACCCAGAGAAGGCACAAACTTCCGAAATCATGGGAAAGAGGAATAATACTGGAGCAATGAATGCCCACAACCCCACAACAACAGAACCCGATAAAACAGAAAATTAGAGATTTCTAGAAGATCAAATCATGAAAATAACTGTAGAAATAATAGAGGTGCTTCGAAAAGAACTCAGAGAGAGCCAAAAAGAGATAAAGGATGCAATTAATGAAGTAAAGGCCTCAATTCAAAGCACAAACAACCGATTAGACCACATGGAGAACAGAATCTCGCTCTTAGAAGATGACCAATCCAAAAATGAACGCATAGTTTCTAATCTAGGAAAAAATATCCGACAGCAGGAATCTGATATTGAAGAAATATGGGCCCATTTTAAGAGAGCTAACCTAAGAATAATTGGAATAGAGGAGGGAAAAGAAAGTGAAACCAAAGGGATCAACAATCTCTTCAAGGAAGTAATAGCAGAAAATTTTCCAGAAATAGAGCAAGAGGTTGATACACAGGTCCAGGAAACTTATAGAACTCCCTTTAGACAGGATCGGAGAAGAGGATCCCCACGCCACATAATTGTCAAAATGACCAATGTGGAAGCCAAGCAGAGAATCTTAAAGGCAACAAAAACAAAGGGCCAAGTGACATTCAGAGGCAAGCCAATTAGAATCACTCCAGACTTCCCAAACCAAGTAATAAGAGCCAGAAGGGCTTAGAGTAACATATTCCAAACTCTGAAAGAAAACAACTTCCAGCCAAAAATTTCCTACCCAGCAAAACTTTCTATCAAATTAGATGGAGAAATAAGAAGCTTCCATGACAAACAGAAACTGAAGGAATTTATGTCTTCAAAACCAGCACTAGAGAAAATACTCAAAGAGATTAACTACAAAGAAGAAATAGGTAACACACACCAGAACCAGAGAAACAAGAGTTTCCATCCAACAGTCAACTAAGATTGGTTATCTGTGGAGATTCATTACTTATGTTAGTCTTTTACCTATCTCTAAATGGTATTGTTTGCCTTTATTGTTGTTAATTTTTAGGATTTCTAGTTGGAATATTAATATACCTTCAGATATAGCATTTAGAAATATTTTATCCCATTCTACTAGTAACTGTTAACTCTGTTTACATTGTCTTTGGATATACAATATTTTTTTTTATTCTTTAGGGAGTTTGTATACTCTTCTGTTGCCTGTGCCATTGAAATCATATCCAAGAAATCACTGCCAATTTCAGTGTTGTGAGGTTTTATGACCCAGATTTTTTCCTAAAAGTTTATAGTCTTAAGATTTATATTTAGGTCTTCTATTTATTTTGAGTTAATATTTGTATATGGGATTAGGTAAGGGTCCAACTTTATTCTTTTCCATGTAATTATTATGTTTCAACAATATTTAGTTAAAATATTATTATTTCTACCACCAAATGTTCGTGGAAACCTTGTCAAAAATAACTTGACAATATAGGGAAGAATTTAGCTCTAGGCTTTTATTTAACTCCAATGGTTGATATATCTGCCTTTAGAATAGTACTACACTGTTTCGATTATTGTAGCTTTATATGGTTTGAAATCAGAAAATATATATCTTCTAGCTTTGTTCTATTTCAAGATCGTTTTGGGTATCTAGAGTCCATATTCCATATTAGGATAGAGTTTTTTTCTGAAAAATAAATAGATAAATATATGATAGTTTCACCTAAAAAAATAGAAAAATGTATTCTCTGGTAAGAAAGAAAGTAAAAAGAAATATTGAAATGTTATCTTTAAGTCATCAAAAGCTTGGTATCAGACAAATGAAACTGTTATGTGAGATTATCATTTTTAATTTTGGATAAATTGCTATAATACTAGATGTCAACCACTAAGCCAAGCATGGGAGGGAGGGATGGGGAGAGAATGGGGTGGGGATCGGGTGGGGGCTGACTGGGCGATGTGTCTATGTATGTCTACAAAAGTTTGTATCCCAATATGATATATGAATACAGTGCACCAATAAAATAAAAAAAATAATTGCTAAATCATTAGAATTAAAATGATCAGTGCCATTATTGCTAGTCTAGGCCTTGATATATTTGGCATAGTTAAAATGGGAGTTTCTGGGTATTTGTGTCTTCAAATTTTTATTGTTATTTTATTCTCAAAGAAGTAGTATGGCTTCAAGTTTAAAGTCTGAGCCTGGGTGAGTATCAGTTTCATCATTTCATAGAAGTAGAATCTTCTGTGTCTCAATTTCATCATTTAAGGAGAATGAGAATAATAACAACAAAACAACAATAATAATATCTTACCATTTAATTTGCTGCTACGCATAATATTTAAATTCATGCATATAAAATTTAGAAATATGTGCAACATATAAATATTTGTGATAGGAATAATAGAGCCCCTCTCCTTACTTGGCAAAAGGGAAAATGTACATGTGATTATTCAGTTTAGCATCTTGAGATGGGGAGATTATCCTGCATTATCAGGTAGGTCTAATGTATCATAAACACAAACACAAACACAAGAGTAAGAGGGAGGCAAGAGAATTAAAAAGAGGAGATGTGATCAGGAAAGTAGAAATTCCAGAGAGATAGGCCCATGGTCCAAGCAACACAACACAGCAGCTATGAGTTGAAAAACTCAAGGATGAAGCCTCACTCTTCTTTGGCCTGAAGGAACAGCATTCCCCAAATACCTTCATTTTAGCCTGGTGAGATCCACTGTAAACCCCTCATCTCCAGAACTTAAAAATCAACTTGTATTGTTTTAAGCCCCTTAATCTTTTATAGCAGCAAGAGGAAACTGATATAGGACTCAATAGATGCTACCATTATTACTTTTCACAACCACAGACAACTGAGAAAGTCTACCTGAGTGAGATAAATATATGAAACGAAGGCAGAACAGTTTACAGTCTACATACTTGCAGCTTCTTACATCAAGGCAAAAACAGATGACAAGAACTGTACTGAATATTCTAGTTTCTCTGCTTTATTTTTGAGGAATAAATGTTTTTGAAAAAATTAAAACCAGCACGTAAAGTTCTCTTAATTTCCACTTTTAAGCAGAGAATGGCCATTAGTGAGCTTGTGGTTATGCTGTTGAAATACTTTTTTTTTCCTCTTGTTTAGAATCTTTTGTTCCCACGAGAACCCAGAGGTACCCAAGTCACGTGGTGCTCTTCCTGTAATCGTTTGTCCTGTACAAACAATAGGATGCCAATTATCCAGCCTTAACATGACAAACAGTAAGAAACTATGACCATTTTATTTTTGTTGAGCTGGTCATATGAAATTAGAAGTTTTGAGGAACCACATGCCTGAAAATCACCGTTTATCATCTCTTTTCAGAGACAAGAAATCAGGTTTTTTTTTCTCTTTAAAAGGCAATAATATTTCAGAGAATTCTGTTTTCCTTCATTCCCTTCTCTCCTATATCCACATATGATTCATCATTATGTGCATCTCAACAGGAGTACACATCATCACCTATTAAGTAAGCCTTGTCAAAGAAATCAATCCTTAATCTTAAACATCCATATCCAATGACCAATATGTAGGGACTACAGAGGAAAAAGGAACATTCCCAGTACACCAGGGGAAACAAAACAGCAAATCCAAACTGTGGAAGCTACAGGACAAGGAATCTGGCTTTAAAGAATACCTGTAGAGAAAAGAGCAAAGAAAAAGAAACTTACAGGTGAAAGCCTATAGTTATTGTTCTTTTTCAATTATTATTTTAAAATGATGAATGAAATTGTATACTCATGGAATATATCATAATGCTTTGAAATATATATTATGTATATGAATTATGCATGAAATATATATAACAGAAAGGCTAGATATCAAGCTAAATTAATGTATGCATTACCTCATGTAGTTGTTTTTTGTGATGATGTAGTTTTAAAATTATAGTTTAAAATCCATGAGAGACATGAAAAATATATGTAATTTATTTAAATTTTAAGTAAATTTTGTTATTTTTTATTGGTGCATATAGTCATTCATCTTAATGGAGTACAAGATGGTAGAGGCATACATGCACACATCACTCATTTAGCCCTTCCCCAATTCCCAACCTATTCCCTCACCTGTCTTTCTTCCTCATGTTTGGCTCAGTGATTGACAAAACATTTTAAGACTAAAGGACTTGAGTACAAATATATAATAATTTTAGTTGTGTTTTTCAGTTTTCTAAAGAAACTAATTTCAATTCTGACTCAATTTTTCTTTTTGTATTTTATGCTGTGAAAATATTAATCATAACAATTTAAAAGTTAACCTAATAAATGAAATACCTGGCATCAGTTTTTCTTTTTTTTTAAATTTTGGTCATGTTTCTTGGCATGCCTGCTAATCACTGACTCAGTGCCCAACATTTGTGTAAAAAATTATAGATTCTCCACTGTGTGAATGTATGCCATTTTCAATATGATCCACATAAAAAATTATAGATTCTCAAGCTGGGCGTGGTGGCACACACTTGCTATCTCAGCATTTGGGAGGCTGAGACAGTAGGCTTGTGGCTCGCAGACAGCCTCAGTTACTATTTAGTGAGGTCCTTTGCAACTCAGTGAGACCCTGTTTCAAAATAAAAAGTAAAAAAAAAAAAAATAGGGCTGGGGGTGTAGCTTGGAGGTAGAATGCTCTTGGGTTCCATTTTCAGTACCCTCCCCCATGAATCATAGACTCTCTTCCTTTACAGAGGAGACTCTATACTCGAATTTAACACAAAACAGTGGTCATGGTCTGATAATTTTATTTTAGGCCTTGAGAGAATGAAGCCCTCTGACTGGCAGGGCTGAATTCTAGTTCTTCTCTCTCTCTTCTCATAAGCTTCCTATCTGTGCTGGTTTTATTTGCGTCCTACAGGGCCCTCCTAGTAGTTTCTCTGTCTCTCACTTTTGAAGTTAAAAAAATGGTACATGATGAAAAAAAAGAAGAAAAAGGATAGTATGAAGAATGCTTGGCTTCTTTAGTGAGCTTCCTTCTTCTGAGATCTTGACTTCTCGCTCAAGTGCTGCCTGCCTCACAAACTCCCAGATGCCTTTTAGCTTCAGAGATGTATCCTTTTCTAGTTCATAGGGAGCTAAGCTGTTCTGTTCTAAGCTATGAAGTTGCTGCCAGAAGCAGAGTTTCTTACTGATGGGATATTTGATGGCATTGAGAATTTCTTTAAACCTCTTCTAAAGAAAGAAAACTGAAAGCCGGGCGTGGTGGCACACGCTTGGAATCCCAGCATTCGGGAGGCTGAGACCAGAGGATCGCGGTTCGCTGACAGCCTCAGCTACTTAGGCCCTCTGCAACTCAGTGAGACCCGGTTTCAAAATAAAGAATAAAAAATAGGGCAGGGGGTGTAGCTAGGTGGTCAAATGGCCCTGGGTTCCATCCCCAGACCCGCAAAAAAAAAAAAAAAAAAAGAAAATTGATATATCTAAAATTCTTACATAATCACCATTCACTTCAAAATAATGGAAGCGAATATGAATGGGCAAGGAAGATGTCTATTTATTGAACTGATGATAGAGCCTTGACTAAAGGAAAAATATGTTGAAGGCATGAAGAACTCCATGCATCAGTGAGGATTTAGGGCAAGGATGTGTCCTGAACTCAGGAGGGAGCCCAGGCCAGCAGAGGAAGTTTACCAGGGTCCTTGTAAGCAAGATGACAAATAAGAAAGGAAGATATCAAGTAATATATTCCAGTCCTAGATTAGTTTAACATTTAGTCATTGTTCAACATTATACTTAATTTATGAAATTATAATTAGAAATGATATGATATTGCTTTTATATATTATGAACTATTCAGAACTTTTCTATGATGTTTTAAAGATTCTTTAAAATTCTAAGGGCAGATACAAAATTGGAGGTTAGAATAAGTGTATTTTTTTTCTAATGAGAAGTCACATAATCAGAGAAATGAGGCATTTCCCAGCTTCTGTGAATATCTTAGGGCTGGGTTTCCATTTTTTAGATTTTATCTATTCATTGCTTTTTCCATTGTGCTAGTTGCAATATAAACCTATTATTTCCCATAGTGAGAGCAAAAATAATAAAATCCGCAAAAGAATCATAGAATTGCATTTGTCACATTGGAGTTTGGGGTGTGACTTTCCATTGTCTTGAATGAGACATTATTCTATCTCTGGATTGGGGGGCATCAAATAATACCTTCATCAAATAACATCTGCTTTTGTGGAATTAATGCAATGGTGTTAATGTATTTTTATATAAGATAGAAGATTGGTAGAACAAGAAGGATACTGAGTAATATTCAAGTGGTCAGTTCAAGCAAGTATGTTATGGTCACTTGTGATCTGATATCCAAATGGCAGGTCAATCAAATAAGTGGACTTTCCAGCTATGGAGCTGAACTGATTGATGAGGCAAGCCACAGATCTGGGAGAGTAGCCATTCTTATATATCTGAGGTGATATCTCATTATGGTTGTACTTTGCATTTTCCTGATGATTGATGATACTGAACAGTTTTTCATATAACTATTGGCTAATTGTATGTCTTCTTTGAGAAATGCCTGCTGAAAAATGTTTTTACTCGTGCACAAATGATGATACTAAAAATTTTGGGATACATACTACATAAGTGGTCTCTGAAGAATGCCCTGAAAAAATCAGAGGAGAAATATAACCTTCTCAAGTTAGATTGTCAAGGAAGATAAAATGGAGCAGGTAGAATTTTCATGTCAATTGTTCCTCTGTCATGGCTATAGAAAGCTATATGGTATCTGCCATATCTTTATGACATTGCTTTCTTTTAGTATTTTTTTCTTTTTAGTTGTTTTAAATGTGTTTTGTTTCTTATAGTTTACTATTTCACTGCAATCTTTGAGATATGGATTTTTATTCTGATCTTTAGTATTTCCTGTGCTCATTAAATCTACAATCCATGTTCTTCATTCATTCTAAAATATTTAGTAATCATTACTTCAAATAGAATCTCTCCATAGCTTCTATGTGAAATTCCATCCAGATGTGTTTAATACTTTTTATATTTCATTCTCTTAATTTTATCATTCTACTTTGTCTCTCCCAGTTTTATTCTAGAAATTATCTTTTAATTCATTAATTGCTTCCTTTTGTTACTGGTGCATGACAAAGGATCCTCAAACTTCATGGTTTAAGAAAATATAATATATTATTGCTTATGAACCAGGTCATCAGATCTGTCCTGCTGATCTTTGATAGACTCACTTATGTTTTTATAGGCAAGTGTGGTTACATATGTGACTTTGCTGATTTGGGCTGATTTCAGTCAAAATTTCTGGGGTTCCAGCTGTCAATTGTTTCTCCTACCCCATCAGGTTCGCTGTGCATACTCTTGTGGTGGTAGCAGGGTAATGATGGAGCAAGGCTCACTGTAGCCTGTGCTCACACTGGCATCCTATCAGTTTTCATTACATTTGTGAGCCTTCTGTGCTTTGTTTTTATGAACCTCATACCATAAAAACATATTAAATCTTTTATCTTAACAACGGTGGTATTGACATAAAGATGGAAATATTTTAGAATGGATTCACTACTATGTTTTTATTCTTCCTCTGTTTTTAAAGGAAATTAAAATTAGAAAAATTTTGTGGTCTTTTAATATTACTGCAAGCCCTAGTATTGTGACCATTCTGCCTAATGGATTTCAATCCAACATACTATCACTTCTGCTACTTTGTATCGGCCAAAGCCAATCAAACATCAAATCTAGATTATAAAACTGAGGGAACAGAGTCCACAGCTTGATGATAAGATCTGCAAAGTCACATGGTAAAGGTTATATATACAGGGAAGGATTGAAGAACTGAGTTCATTCTGTAATCAATCTACCAAATCAATTCTCTCTTCCTGTATTTTAATCTATTTAGTTCATCTGCTACTTTGCTTTTTGCTTTTCCTCAAGCTATTTTCTTCTTTTGTTTCCCAAAGCAATTAAAACACACTTACTTTGTATTTTGATGATAATATGTATAATACCTAAAGAGCTTAAAATCTAATCATGCTGTATGGTTGCTTTTGCTCTTATTCTTGAGGGTTTATTTTTTATGGTTTCATAACTTTGATTTGACGGTATTTTCATGTGTCTTTGCTTTTGCCAAATGCCCGGCATATTAAACATAGAACTATGTGGAGTTTATTTCTTGGTTTGGAGTGTTTTGTTCACATGTCACCTGAGTAGGTAGTGTGAATTCAACTGCTAGTCCACTAAGATGCAGCTCATCCTCGGAGCAGCTGTTTTTCTCTCACCTGGAGCAGAGAGAGAGACAACCGAGTTTTTACAATATCTCCCTTATTAAGAAGCAGATAATTTTTCTGTTGTCTTGCCCACAAGACCTAAAACCCTTTTTCTGAATGATCTTTACAAAATAAAGCATTAAGCTATTTTTACTGATATATGGCCCTGGGGAAACCACCTCTCCAAAGCTTGCCCACCACTCTGGCTTTAGAATTCCCTAATATATTACATGACATACATTCACAAGCATATCAAAATCAACCAGTAAGATAAACATGAGGAGGGAGGGGAAGGTAATGGGGAGGAAACTGGGGAAGGGCTAAACGAATGATGTGTGCATGCATGCCCCAACATCTTGTAATCCATTAAGATGTATGACCACAATGCACAGATAAGAAACAATAATTTTTTCTTCCAAGCAATAGTTCTTTAGTGTCTTGTGGGCTTGATTTTGTGCTTTTTAAAAAAATGTTATATCTATCATTTTTAAAACATTCTACAGTTGGAGAACCTTAAGAATTTATAGCCTACCACAATGATGCAAATGGAAGTTAGGTTTATCTGCTTTAAAGCACATGCATGACAATCACTGAGCAAATTCTATAGCTGCAAGATGGACTTGAAGACTAGCAAGTCTGCTAGAGACCTAAGCAAGCCATGAGCACCTTTTCCTAAAAGAACTCAGATGAAACTAGAAATTCAAGTGAAAATTCTTGTTAGCATCTTTGCAGATCTTGGTATCTTTCCTCTCTTCTCCTCTCTGCTGTGGGATAACCAGTGCTCCTGTATTTTATCTTAGGCTCAATCCTTCTGTATACCTGCCTCTGTTCTTGTTGGGTCTGCTTCTCTGGTATATGATACTTCTTAGAAGCATTATATTCCATCAAATTTTGCTCAGCCTTCATCTTTTTTCCATGGCTTTTGTATTACTCTATCTTGATAAGAAATTAAAAGTAAAAATTGGTAAGAAAATTTCTGTTTATCTTCTTGTGGTTAAATATAGATTAATGTGTATCCAGACAAACATATATGGGTTTAAGTATTTTTCCCTGACATTTAATTATAGATGCCACCAAGATTATCATTTATATTCTTCAAGACTTAGCTTTATTATTTATACCATCAAACATTTCCTAGATTTTACGAAGGTCATAGTAGGTCCTGTATGTAAGACTGCTTTTCAAAATCTGATGCCCCATGAAGGCATAAGCATTAATGTTTACCATTACCCATTTCATTTCAACAAAGAGATACACATAGAAAACAACAGTGAAAACAATGCAATAAAACCTGGCCCCTGCTTTTAAGGTGCTATCTTCAAAGTACAGAGGAGGACCAAACCTACAAATGGCCAGTTATGGGGCACTAGAGGCAGAGGTACTTGTTTAGAGTGGAGAAGAGTCACACTACTTCAGTTAGGAGGTGAGAGACCTTTCACTGAGAGGAGACGCAGGAGCAAAGTCCCTTTGCAAGGAAGGATCCTTAGGCAGATATCAATGGAAAAGACATAATAAATGAAATTTTCTGGAAACAAACATGTCTCTAATCTGGATATGAAAGAATAAAACAAAGACCTTCAAAGGAGGTCTTTGTCTTTGCTTCAGAAATAACAACCGGGGTCTAAACCATTAGACTTGGCTGGCAAAGAAACACATACTAATGCAGAAATTCGTTCATAAAGTCACTAGAGGAGAAGAGGCAAATTTTTATATACTAGCAAATAGGAGTTTATAATTACATCCTGTGTGGAAATCTAGCATTCTGAATAGGACAGACTGTGTCCACAGGTCTACATATACGTGGTTAAAACAGTCTCATTTTCCAATTTTCAGGAAAGTGTCTTCAATTAGCTCTAGCAAAGATCTGGCATGCAGGTCACTCAAAGTTCAAGGAAACTTGAGTTGTTTAGAGCCAGCGGTGATGAAATACTACAGTCACTTTAATATCTCCTCGGTAAATGCGGCTGGAAGTGGAAAATTTTTATTCACACTGTCCTGGGGAAGATGCTGTATTTAGAGTGATATAAACCATTCCCCTAGGTTCTGTCTTGCTAGTCATAATATGGTCTGAGGATCCGAGCATAGGCATTATTTGGTTACATCCTCAATGTATAGATCTGTAGATTTCGCCCCAGTGCTTAGTAGCAGAATCTGCATTTGACTAGGTTCTCACATTTTATCATGCATACATTGAAGAAAAGAGATACAATGACAATTTTAGACAAGGCTTTAGAACAGTGGTTCTCTAATTTGAGTATGTAACCAAATCTACTGGGGTTATAGTTATATAATCATCGCTGGAGCCCTCTGAAGGCCTGGACTTTTGTATTTTTAACAAACATCTCAGGATATTCTGATAACTATCCTATCTGGAGAACCAGCATTTTAGAACATACTCCTTTGATTCCATAAAGTCAAATTCCATAAAAGTTAATTCTCTGAGAATAAAGCTCTGTTGTGTTACTGAATCAAAATGATGTATGCCTTTTTTTTTTTTTTTTTTTTTTGTACTGGGGATTGAACCAAGAGGGGTGGATTTCTAACTCTGAACTACATGCTGGCCATTTTATTTTATTTTATTTTATTTTGCGAGTCTGGGGATGGAACCCAGGGGCATTTGACCTCCGAGCTATACCCCCTGCCCTTTTTTTTAATTTTTAATTTTGAAACAGGGTCTCACCAAGTTGCGGAGAGCCTCACTAAGTAGCTGAGGCTATCTACAAACTGTGATCCTCTGGTCTAAGCCTCCCAAATGTTGGGATTACAAGCATGCACCACCATGCCCAACCTGGCTCTTTTATTTTAAAATAGTGTCTTGCTAAGTTGCTGAGGCTGGCATTGAATCTATGATTCTCTTGTCTCAAATTCCCAAGTACTGGGATTACAGGTGTGTACTACCTTGCTCAGTCCAGATGTGCCATTGTATATGTAATGTATGTATTTATAATTACAATCATTGGGATTTGTGATATTTAGAACTTCTACCACTTGGGAATATATTTAGAATAAGTAAGATTTTTTTCATGAGAAAAAATAAGAAAAGGATATCCTTAAAAAGATAATGTGTTAGTAAGAATATTATTTTTTTTTTTTGGTGGTGGTACTGGGGTTCCTGGAAACCCTTCTACATCTGGGCTACATTCCCAGACCTATTTTTTATATATATTTATTTGGAAACAGGGTCTCTTAAGCCAGCGAGTCTGGCTTCGAACCTGCGTGATCCTCCTGTCTCTGCCTCTCAAGCGCAGGGATTACAAGCGTGGGCCACCACACCTGGCTCAGTAAGAAGATTCTGATAAGAATAATCCTCTACTAAGAAACAGGGAAATTTCTAATTCTTTGAAAAGGCAGAAATACTCAGCTATTTTAATGTATACTGGAGGGGAGAAAGGAGCAAATATAAACTTAGAAAATTTCTTCATGTGTCACATTAAGTCGTTGTCTTTCTCTAGAAATTTCCCCTTTTAGTTAATAAAACTGGCTTTAGGTCTCAAGGATTCTTTTAGGAAAAGGTAAATTTAGGTGTGCCATATTTGTAATTCACTTTAACCATAATACGACAAGTATTCTTTCCTCCAGGTTTCCCAAGGTTACCTTGATACAAGCATCAGGAAGAATGAGGTCATGTACTTTTAATAAAACCAAATACCATCAAATATAGGAAGTTATTTGGTTATTTCCTTTACTGGATATAAAACCTTATATTTATTAGTCATTTAATTATGAGTTCAGAGATGAATTTGTGATGCTAGAAGAACAATATTCATTAATAATTAAGGAAGTGAGCAATGCACAAAATTTTCTAATAGGCCCAACCCGTCTATTTCCTGCATGGTAAACATTTGTGGAGGAAATATGCTTTAATAAGATAAGAGGTTTCAGTAGAAGCTTATTTGTAATTTCTCCACGAATAGATTCAACATAGTACTGGCAACTGTTTTAAGAAATATATTAAATCCGTCCTCATTGTTACAATATAGACCTCGGACCATAAAATTCTCAGTCTGTTTTTCAAAGTATTACATAATGGGTCCCTTTATAACCCAAACCCTCATTTTACCAATGAGGGGAAAATAAAGGCCAAAAAAAAAAAAAAAAAAACCAGTTAAACTTAGCTAAATGCAGACATAAGAAACATAAAGAATTTTAATTTTGAGTGCAAAATATTAACATTTATAAAACTTTCAGAATTTGACTTATAACTGCATAACATGTTTGTCAAAAGAAATTGGAATAATGTGAAGAGGAATAAAAATGCTTTAGATATGTGTAGACTTGAGTCCATTGATCCCAGATTAAGTCCTTTGTCCCATGGAAATACCCAGGATTGTATACACTGATGCATGTAAAGGAATATGTGTTGCACTTCTAACAAAAACCAAAATCTTTATGCAAGACTAATTTGTGACTTCTGACTCAATTAATGAAAAATAGATTATGCTAAGTGATGAGAAGTTGAGAAGGACATTGAACCAATTTATGAAAAGTAGATTATGCTAAGTGGTGAGAATTTGAGATAGATATTGAACTTACTCTTTACCTACTTCCAAATTGTTAAGCCATTCACATTTTTCATGTATAAAAATAGAGATAATTATTTCTGTTTCATTGGGCATTTGTGAAAATTAACTAAGATACTATGATAAATACATATGGTACAATTCTTAATAAAGGTTATCCATGATATTATGACACTCTAAATATATTTCTTTCTTTTTAACAGTGAATTTGTATGAGGAATCATTAGGAAAAACAATGCAGTTTATTTTAAAAGCATGAAGATTTAATTCTGTTCATATTTTTATGTCTGTTGGCAAATATATAGTTTCCCGATTATTTCTCTTTTTACTTTTATTAGTGCATTTTGTTATAAATCATATTGAGGTATAAAGTGAGAGTGATAGAAATATTCATTCACACAGCACTTGGATCATTTCCCTCTTGATCTCACCCCCCTTACACATATGTGTCACTGAGATTGGCATTGGTAATTTCCCATATGTACATAGCACTGTTTCAACTGTTACTTTCCTTTCATCTCTCTTCCCTCCTCCCGCCCATTAACTCCCTCACTCCTTTGGAGTCTCCACTCTTCTACCAGAGGTCTCTTGTTTCACAATTTCTATCTAGCTTCTACATATGAGGGAAAACATACAACTATTTGCTTTTTCAAGAATGGCTAATCTTGCTTAGCATAATATTCACAAGTTCCATCCATTTTCTTGCAAATGGTATAATTTTGTATTTTTTGGCTGAGTAACAAGATAGATAAACCACTGGCCACCTTAACCAAAAAAAGAGAGAATCAAACCAAATTACAAAGATAAGGGATGAAAAAGGAGATATTACCACTGATAGTGCAGAAATCCAGAAAATTATTAGAAACTACTTTGAAAAACTATACTCCAGCCAGGCGTGGTGGCACATGCTTGTAATCCCGTGCTTGGGAGCCTGAGACAGGATCACACAGCTTTGAAGCCAGCCTCAGCTACTTAGTGAGGCTCTTGACAAATAGTGAGACCCTGCTTCCAAATAAAATATAAAAATAGGTCTGAGAGTATAGCTCAGAGGTAGAAACCCTGTGTTCCATCCCAGTATCACACACAAAAAAGCTATACTCAAAAAAATAAAAATATCTGGAAAAAACTAACAACTTTCTAGAAATTTATATATAATCTTCCTAAACTGAGTAAAAAGATATAGTAAATTTAAACCAGCCAGTAGCAATCAAAGAGATTAAAACAGCAATGAAGAGCCTACCATCAAAGAAAAACCCAGGACCAGATGATTTCTCAAGTGAATTTTATAAAAATTTATAGAAGAGCTAATCCCAATACTCCTCAATCTATTTTGTAAAATAGAAAGGGGACTCTCCCAAATACATGCTACGAAGCCAATAACACATTAATACCAAAAAACAAATGAAGAAATCTCAAGGAAAGAAAACTGTAGGCCTCTATCTTTGATTAACTTGGATGCAAAACTGCTAAACAAAATATTAGCAACACATATTGAAAACCAGATCAAGAAAATCATACATCATGAGCAAGTAGGGTTCATCAAAAGAATGCAAGGCTGGTTCAGCATATGAAAATCCATACATATAATTCAGCATATAAACAAAACCAAAGACAAAAATCATATGATCATTTGAATAGATGCTGAAAAAGCATTTGACAAAATCCAACACCCATTTTATGCTAAGAGCATTGCAGAAAATTGGAATAGAAGGAACATACCTCAACATCATAAAGGCAGTCTACAATAGGCTCACAGCCAGTATCATTTAAAAGAGGAAAAATCTTTGATAATTTCCCCTAAAAACAGGAACAAGACAAGGATGTCCATTATTACTACTTCTTTTCAACATAGTACTTGAGACTCTAGCCAGAGCAATAGGGCAAGAAAAGGAAATCAGAGGAGTAAAAATAGGAAAAGAAGAACTCATCTATGTTTCTGTACTTAAAACTTTGTATTTAGATTTACATTTTTGCATAGAGATGACCAGTTCTTCTAGCATTTGTTGCAAAGATTTTCACTTCTCCACTGGATTATCTTTATTTATTTGCCAAAGATCAGTTGAACACATTTGCATGTATCTAATTCTAGGATCTGAAATTTAATTCTAGCTTTTTAGTGAATTCACAAGTTGTGCAGTGTCAGCTCACCATCTTTTTTTTTTTCCTCAGTGTTTTGTTGACTGTTCTAATTTATTGTCTTCCCATGTAAAATTTAGAATCAGTTTGTATGCATTTCTATTGCTTGAACCTCATTATAATGTATAATTGCAATGCACCAATAAAAGTGTATTTTCAAAGAAGAATCAATTTTTCAATATCCGAAAGATAGTTTATTGGATTTTTACTGGATTTGAGTTTAATTTATAAAGGTGGAAATACTTGACTTCTTAATTATATTGTTTTTCTTGTGATACTAAGGATTAAATTTAGGGATATTCTACCTTTGAGATACTCCTCCAGTCCTATGTGATTTTTTTTTTTTTTGAAACAGGGTCTCACTAAGTTGGAGGGCTTCACTAAGTTGCTAAAGCTGGCTGAGAACCTGGGATCCTCCTGTCTCAGCCTCATAACTATGGGGATTACAAGTGTGAGCCACCATGCCTGGATTCTGTATTGAATCTTGTTATAAAGAACATAAACTACCTTTTCATTTTTATAGCTCTTCTTTAATTTCTTTTGTAAGAGTTTAGAACTTTTTTAAAAAAATACAGTGCATATTTTGCTATTTTTAATTTCTTTGGTGTCCATTTTGCTTAATTTCTTTGGTGGTGATTTAAATTATTTGGTCTTTTACTTTTCTATTTCTGGGCAGAGATCTCTTTTTCTTGGTTCTTACTTGAGAGAAAGATTTCAAATAGAAAGCACAAATAAGGGACTATAAGAGGTTTATTTAGGAAGTGGAGGCACAGTAATAAAATAAGGCTGTGATAAAGTGAGTTGCATTTCAGAGAAAGGGTCAGGTTAAGAGAGAGAGAAAGGGCAAATAAAGATTTTTTAACTCCAGAGAGTGAAGCGATCGGTTTCTGGGACTCTCTCCTCTCTCCTCTCTCCCCTCTCCCCTTGCCCCTCGCCCCTCTCCCCCTCCCTGCTCCTCTCTCTCTCTCACCATGCCTTTGTATTCAGCGTGGAACTTAGTCTGTGTCACCTCTACCTCTTCCCACGGGGAAGAGGTCTAAGTGAGGCCCTGATTTTGTTTTAGATATCGTTAGACAGGACAGTTTCAAAAGCCAAATAGAAAACATAAAAAATTTAGGAAGTAATAAAAGAAAGCGGAATAAAGGGAATTACATTTCAGAAACAGAGATTGATACAAGAGCTGCTTTCCAAGGTAGAAAATTTGGTATAGGGCAAAGAAGTTTTGCTCCAGAATGAAGGCCTGAAACTGTTCATTTCTGGTAGTGGAAAAAAGGCCTGGCATCCTCTGTCCTTCACAAGGTGAGTTTTATTCAGCCTGGAAACCCTTCCTCCTTATGCACAGGCATTTGGCGCAGTCACTATCTCTTTCTGTGCAGTACCTCAGTGCTCTGCATTATCTTCTTCTCTTCTCATCAGGAGGCTGATCTAAGTGAGGCCCTGCCAGTATTTTAGCTTTCTGATATCATTGCAGTTTTCTAATCACAGCTATTTTCATTTAAAAAGGCTTGTTCAACCTATTCCTTCAGGAGTTTCAGGTCCATTCGAATCCAGCATAACCTGCTATTTTATTTTATTTTATTTTATTTTATTTTATTTTATTTTATTTGTGGTATTTCAATACCTACTATTTTAGATAACTACCTAACAATTTCTTTTATCAAAAGCTGAAAACAATGTGATTTTTTCTCAAAATTAGTGAAATAAATATCTTGTTAATAGGAACTATATGTATAATTTTATACTATGATGAAAAACTCATAGCTATGAGATACAGTCCTGGCGTGTTTTTATTTGTTTGTTTGTTTTCTTAGCTTTTTATATTTTGAACTGTTTTTAGATAACATCAAAATATAATTTCCTATTCTCTCATGCTTCGGCACATTTTATTTTGTTCTGTATCTTATCTTTTTTGGGGGGTATGGGGATGGAACCCAGGGGCATTCTACCTCCGAGCTACACCCACTGTCCTATTTTGTATTCTTTATTTTGAAACAGGGTCTCACTAAGTTACGAAAGGCTTCACTAAGTAGCTGAGGCTGTCTGAGAACCACAATCCTCTGGTCTCAGCCTCCCAAATACTGGGATTACAAGTGTGCACCACCACGCCCAGCCGTTCTGTATCTTATTTGAACATAACCTTTCTCAATAGTACTCAAAAGTCATAAATAAAATAAAAAACCTTGACAGAGAAATTATATATGGAAATTAAATATTGTTTAAAGTCTCTTAGCATAGAAACTAGACAGCCTTTGGCTCTTCCTGGTCGAAATGATTACTATCTATATTGTCTTAACATTATTTTCTAGTAAAAGACATTGGGAATTTAGCCAATGAGACATAACAACAGTGTTTTATTTCCCAAATTACCTAGGGTTTTCCCCTAATTTCTTGTCACTTGGTCAGAGTTTACTAGTCTTCATGTTTCAGTGCCCTTAAGAATATTTTATTTTTCAGATAAAAAATGTATTTTATTTAAACCATACTATTAAATACATACCATTTTTTCACACTTGCTTTAAGACAAGCCAGCAGAAGGCAAACAGTAACTAATGTCAAATCAGAAAATAATGAAACAGAAAACAAACAAAAAAAATCAAAATAATTAATAGAACAAATGCTGGCTTTTTGAAAAACTAAATTAAGTCAATAATTCTTTAGCTAGCCTAACCAAAATAAAGAGAGATTAGACCCAATTTTTTAGGATAAGAGATGAAAAAAAATGTTGCCACTGATATTGTGGAGATTCAGAAAATTACTAGAAACTATTTTGAAAGCCGGGTGTGGTGGAGCACGCTTGTAATTCCTGGGCTTTGGAGGCCGAGAGAGGAGGATCGAGCAGGTTCGAAGCCAGACACGCTGGCTTAATAGACCCTGTTTCCAAATAAAAATATGAAAATAGGTCTGGGAGTGTAGCCCGGAGGTAGAAGGGTTTCTAGGAACCCCAGTACCCCCCCAAAATGAAAAGAAACGATTTTGAAAACATATATTTCAATAACCTGAAAAATTTAGAAGAAATTGATAAGTTTTTAGACACTTGCAACCTACCTAAATTTAAGCAGAACAATAGTGAAACCTAAACAGATCAATAGCAAGCAAAAATACTGAAACAGCAGTAAAATCTTCCATAAAAGAATAGCCCATGTAAAATGTATCTCCAGATGAATCCTACAAGATCTTTGTACAAGAACTAAGCCCAATGTTTCTCAAAGTATTCCATGAAATATAAAGAGATGGAATACTACCAAACTCATTCTACAAAGCCAACATCACTTAATTCCAAAAGTGAATAAAGATTCCTCAATAAAAGAAAATTATAGAACAGTATCACTAATGAACGTAAATGCAAAAATTATCAACATGATATTAGCAATTCACATTCAAAACTACATCCAGAAAATAGCATACCATGACTAATCTGGCTTCATTTCAGGGATGCAAGTCTGCTTCAAAATACATAAATCAATAAATGCAATCCACCACATTAATAGAGCTAGGTGAAAAAAAAACATAATCATCTCAATAGATGCAGAACAAGCATTTGTCAAAACTAGCACCTTGCTGGGCATGGTGGTGCACACTTGGTAATCTCAGCATTTGGGAGGCTGAGACTGGAGGATTGTAGTTTGCAAACAGCCTCAGCTACTTAATGAGACCCTTCATAATTTAGTGAGACCCTGTTTCAAAATAAAGAATAAAAAAATAGGGCAGAGGGTATAGCTCAGGTGTCAAATGCCCCTGATTCCATCCTCAGACCTGCAAAACAAAACAAAACAAAACAAAACAAAAAGCCACACAAAACAAACAACAAAAAATTAGCACTTTATCATGATAAAAATGCTGAAGAAGTTAGTAATAGAAGGAACTTAGCGCAACAGAATAAACCCCAAACCAGCATCATAATGAATGGAGAAATGTGAAAGAATTTTCCTTAAGACAAAAAACAAGACAAAGATGCCCATTACTAGTACTCCAGTTCAATATAGTACTTGAAACTTTAGCCACAAAAAACAGGAGGAAGGAATTAAAAAGTACCAACATGGAAAGAACTGAAGTTGTCTTTCTGTGCTGATGATATGAACCTTTTTTTGGAAGACCCAAAAAACTCAACCAGACTTCTAGAGGTGATAAATGGTTTCAGCAAAATTAGCCAGATACAAACTCAACTTATGAAAATTATTGACATTACTATGCACCAATAATAATCCACTGAAAAAGGAATTCAGAAAACAATTCAACTCACAATAGACAAAAAAAAGAAAATTTTTAGAAATAAATTTAACCAAGGAGGTAAAAGACCTCTACAATAAAAACTATAGTTTCCCATTCTTAAGGCAACTTTTATTTTCTGTAGCACTTACTAACTGAAGTCTATCTTCAATTTCGAAGGCATATTAAAATACATACATATTTATTTCTTATTTCTATGGTAGGAGTAAATTCTCTGCAGTGGATTCTCAGAGACAAAAGAAAACTCAAGAGGCCAAAGTAGAATATGTGGGTCTTTATTTTCGAAGGCCCAGTTGTCAATTTACTATAATTCTTATGTTCTCAGTCTCACACTTGGAGAGGGAAGGGATAATCATAAGATTTATTATACTTCTCCTAAGCAAGATACAGAATGCAAGAAAGGTGGTTAAGTTACATGCCACCCCAGAACTCTTTCCAGTCTTTAAATTGGCTGTCTCTTGCTTACATTAGGAAGAACTCCTTAGTCTTGACTCTAGGGTGCCTGAGAAATAGCTCTTTTAACTTTGGAAGTTTTCACTTTGCTCAAGGGCAACTAGGGAGAGTGGTTGGGGAATTCTTACTTTTTTCTATTTTAAATCTAAATTTCTAACAATATTTCTGGCTCTGACTAGGTTTTCTACACCATTTCCCCCCTTTTTAGAATTCTCAATACACTTCATGAGAAATTCTCAACGTGTAAAGGTACTTTCAGTCAGAACTGCAGTAAACTGCCAACTGGACCTTCATCTATGAATAAAGAAAGATCTACATATTTGACTTCAATCTCTGGAATTTTATTTTATCTCTGAGACTATGCTGCAGAAAATACACTTCTACAATATTTCCACCAATTAGAATAAATACATATAAATAAGTAGCATTAAATAAATAAATATACAAGGACTTAGTTAAAAGAACTTTGTATTACTTTAAAAATTTCCTTTAACCTAAATTTTCCAGCAGAAAAAGGTAAAAAAATAAATTCCTGTATTTTCAACTAAAGTTTTAAAACTCTAAAATTTTAGTCATTTAACATGTTATTCAATATTAACACACTTAAAATGTAATTATTCAAATTAAACTTTATTAAAGACAAAAGAGGCAAATATTCTCAATAGTAATTAAATAAAAACTTTGCTTTTTTAACCAAGGAAGGCTACCATTAAAGGCATACTTCTGCTTTCAGTAATAAAAATATTATATATTTAATCCATTGAAGGTTTTTGTTGTTGTTTCTTTGGATAAGTAATCATGGTTCTTAACAAGTGCAATTAGACCAGAGATTTCAATGTGTAATTCAAATATGTATAAAATCTCTTCAGGAGCTCATATTCTAACTTCTAAAATATTCTTCACTGCCTTCTTGTGCTTAAAATATCACTCCTGTATTTCTCTTAATAAGAGTATTTACATTTTAAAGTAGCTGACTTAGTGAGAAGTAACATTATAAAGACTGGCTGGCTTGAAAGAGAGGGAAGATAAATATTGAAGAAGGATATTGTATGAAGGAACAGGGAAGGCTGTCAGTAAGCAGGAGACAAAGAGATGAGGATAGGATTGGGAGACTGTGGAGGCTGAAAGACTAAATTCACCTTCATCGGGTTGAAGTGGTTATTTTCTAATGATACAAATAAATTGAAGGTCAGAAATCTTAGTACATACATAATCCCACTCTGCCCAGTGAACATAGAGTCTATTCAGGAAATTACAATAAAATTTTATTTTTTGGTAGCGCTAAGGAGTCATGGGGAATGCAAATGTTCTCTATTAAAGCTAGATATACATGTTTTCTCCTCAGGTTGTTTAGCAATAGGGAGCAACTCTAGAATAGCTGGAGATTCAATTCCATGTGGTAAATGATTATGGGAAATGTGTGAATAATACACATTTTATGAGCCAAATCACATTTAGGCAGATAACAACTTGGATAATGTGTCTGCTCTGTGTGTATCTGATAACATAAGATTACTGTGTTATGTTTTAGGATTTTACTTAGTATTTTTCAGGTCATTAGGTCAAAAGAATGATAAAAATGAAATGCCCAATGAATGTGTCATTATGATTTAATGAAACATATGAAAATCCACAATTACAATACAAGGAAAATTTTAATAGCTTTGTATAAAAACTTTATTTATGGAAAAAGAATCTGGTTTTTAAAGAAAAATATGAGGCTGAGCCCTACCATCTCTGTTATAACCTGTTTTTCAAACAATTCATTAGTAAATTTTGAAATAAAGCTGGATATGGTGGTGCAGGCCTGTAATCCCAGTATTTGGGAGGCTGAGACAGAAGGATTATAGGTTTGTGTACAGCCTCAGAAAATTAGAGAGACCATGTTTGAAAATAAAAATAATAAAATAGGGCTGGGAATGTAGCTTAAAGGTAGAATGTCCCTTAGTTCAATCCCCAGTAACACACACACACACACACACACACACACAAAATAAAATTTATATCTTCCATGAAGAATTAAAATGAATAAAATGGGAAGAATCAAATACAGATTATATTACTTATAAAATGATAACTATTGATTCTTAACACTATTTTTTCTTTTGTGTTTATGGGTGTAATTTTAAAGAAATGTCTTACTGGCAGCCATGATTACAAATATGTCAAATTTTTCTAGGAGACTAAGGCTCTTAAACTGAGGCTACAGAGCCAGGCATGGTGGCGCATGCTTATAATCCCAGTTGCTTGGGAGGCTGAGACAGGAGGATCACACAGGTTTGAAGTCAGCCTCAGCTACTTAGTGAAGCTCTCAGTAACTTAGTGAGAACCTGTTTCCAAATAAAGTATAAATTAGGTCTGGTAGTATAGCCCGGAGGTACAAAATCCCCTGGGTTACACCCCCAGTACCACACACACACACACACACACACACAAAAAAAAAAAAAAAAATACTGAGGCTACAGGATACATAGATCATAAAGATTTGAAATGCAAAAATTGGAAAATTGGCATATTTATTTTTGCTATTATTGAACTAAAGTTTAGCATTTTCTTTGACTATAATTTCTAACAAAAAATTAACAGCACTACCAGTAGTAATGCGTGGCTTTGCCACCAAGAAATATGATTTTTATATCATGTTATGAATGTGGCAGCTATTTCAAAATATTGTGTTGCCATAACAATGAGAATAATTGGTTTAAAAAGAAAACACATTTAATTTCTTATAGTTCTGGAGGTAGAGAATCCAGGATTTAGGTGCCACCAGGTTTAGTGTCTAAAGAAGGCTATTCATCATAGATGGCACCATCTTGATGTTCTTACATGGACAAAGAACAGAAAAATTGAACTTGCTCTCTGAACCTCTTAAAAGAATCCAAACTCCACCCACCATCATGAGTTAATCATTGCCTAAAGCTCCTACCTCTTATACTACTACATTGGTGGTATAAGAGGATCCCACCTCTTATACTACCACAATAGGTGAATTATGGCCACACAATCAGCCTACAGCAGTCTCCATTGCCATGCAGGCTCAGGAGTAGGGAGCAGCAGCCACTGTGAAAAAAACATAAAGCTCCACCAGAGATTCTACCCCACCTCTAATTGAAACAAAAGTCTTCAATATTAAGGAGAGAAAGACAGAAACCATCTGGCTCCAGGTCACTTAGAGATTAATGCTGTAAGAAGAGGAGAACAGAAAATGAAAGAAACTTCTGGGCATCGGGCAGGAAAGCATCATATGCCTATACTGTTATAAATCACCTACTACTGAAAGAAGCACAGAATCACCAAAAACATTGTCTAAGACTGAGTTTGAACTAGGACAATAGAGAATTACATAACATTCCCCTCCCATTTAATTTTGTACACCACGGTAACAAACTGTAACAAATGCCAGTCATCCAGTACTAGATGAGAGTCAAGGAAATGGAGAGAGATCTTCTCTGCTGTGAATACTTAGAGGAAAAGCCTAAATCTGACAATAGAAAAATAATATTGAGAAAAACTCTTCAGAAACCAGCCTTCAACCACAGGTAATGCTAAAGAAATTTTAAATTCATAGTTTATTGAGGTAAGTATAGGAACAACAAAATCCAGAGACCACCTAATCTTCTCTCTACCTTGTTTCAACCCCCCAAACTAAGGATCAAGAAAAATGAAGCATGCCCATTTATAAGCATATCTATCTAAGACTCTATTTTCTGTCTTAGACTGTTTTCCGTTGCTGTAACAGAATATCTGAGACTGGGTAACTTATTTAAAAATATATTTATTTTGGCTCATGGTTCTAGAGGATAGGAAGTTAAAGACTGGGCAGCTGCATCTGGTAAGAGCATGTTGCATCAGGAGATGATAGGATCAAAATGGGGGGGAGTACAAATGAGAGGGACAGCAGATAAATGAGAAAGAACAAAACATGAGGTGTAAGCTCATCTTATGCTAAACATCCACTCCCATGCGATAGAATTAATCTACAATGAGAACAGCCAAACATTACTCACTATGTCTTACCTTTCAACATAAGTTTTGGTGAAAACAAACCATATTCAAACCATAGAAGCTGTCCTGAATAGAATATTCAGCTTTCAATTCCAAACGGAAAGACAAAAGGAGGCAAGAAAAATACAAGACTGATTAAAGAGGCAAAACAACCTAGTGAAACTTAGATGTGACTCAGCTATCAGAATCTATATGTAAAATTTGAAACATCTATAATTAATATGGAAATGGTGGACAGCAAATATTAATGGATGGAGAATTTCAGCAAAGAGATGAAAGCTCTAACAAAGTATTGAATGGAATGGCTAGAAATGAAGATTGCTGTAACAATAATGAGAAATGCCTTTTTTGAACTGATCTTTAGATTGAAAACTGGGGAAAAATAAATTAACTTGGAGATAGGTCATTAGTTATTATTGAGACTGACACATAAGAGTAAAAAATGACACATGAGAAGCAAAAAGGGATTAAGATTTGATCTAGGGGAAGCTCACCAAGTGCTGTGCTCATGTATGTCCCTATCACTCTGAACTTCATTATAAGATTACAATATACCAACAAAATAATACTTTTAAAAGAACAATGTTAACGTTAAAAAGAGGGAAAAATTTTAAAAAATAAAATAAATGCTAAGAGATGTAGGACAATATCACATGCTCTAACCTACACACAGCTAACATAGTAGAAAGAGGAGAGAAATTGATTTATAAAAAACTCTTAACACATAAGTGTTATGTATATATATATATATATATATATATATATATATCACTCTGAACATTACTATAATGCTAAATTATACAATTTAGAAGACAATGGATTTTAAAGTGCTGAAAGTACAAAAAAGAAATTTCCAATCCAGACATATATATTTTTTTTAAAAAAATTAGAGAAAGCTGAGTGTGGTAGCATATGCCTATAATCCCCACTATTCAGAAGGTGAAGTGAAGTAAGCAGCTGCAGCTGATTGGAACTGTAAGTGGTTGGCTTCTCCTGCCTAGACCCTGGCTACAAACAGCAGCAGTACTGAGCTCACTGAGTTCCAGAGATCCAGAGTGGTGCTCAACAACACTGTAATTGAACCAGCTGTCCCCACAGGAGACTGCTCAGCCCAGCTGCAGGGACTCACATAGCAAGCCATAGATTTGTAGGGTCTGAGACTTTGCAGTTTATCCTGGTGAAGGTGGGGATAGAGTCTGCTGTAGGACATAGCAAAGACTCAGATTAGCAGACAGCTCCCAGACCCAATCAGGCAAAAGTCCTACAGTTCCAATTGTTCAGAGTCCTAGCAGGGCATCCAGAGATTGACACAGACCACCTAATCATGGTGACTGAGGAAAAGTCAGACAAACCTAACCATAGCTGTGGATAGCTGTGGATAATGTGGACTCCTGCGTATGCACTGGGTCTGGTTTCAGCAGCATCCACTGCCTATGCAGGTGGGGAGAGATGCATAATCAGCATTGATGGAAAGTATGGAAACCTTTGCTTAACACTAGATCCAGTTTCAGTGATGCTGGCCATCTGAATAGACTGAGAGAATCTCAGAATCAGGTCCCTTTTGAGAGCTCAGAGATTCAGGCTTGCAGTGGGAAAGGTACCAGTGGCACTTGGTACCCGCACAGAGAGAGACACACCAGACCAGGATCCCAATCATTGAAGGAAACCAAAAAGCAGGGGTATAAACTGACATTATTACTATAGAGCACAGAGCAAATAAGCGTGTTTGCAACATGTTGGAGAATGTGTTATAGAATGTGAACCTTAAACAGCTGAAAGAATCTATGCAGACCCAAGAGGACTGCAGAGGCCAAGTCTGCTCATATTTGTATATTTGTAGAATTATATTATTTTGTTATTTTTTTTGTGTGTGATTTTTTGTTTGATCTCTTATGCACCCCTTTTATAAGCTTCTTCTCTCGTAAATATTTACTCTCTTTTCTCTGTCCCTTTTCTTCTTTCTTTCTTTCCTTTTCCTATTTGTATTAAATTGTATTAAATCCACTTCATATCCTTATACTAAGTACTTTACACTGGTTACTAGAATCCTACTACATATTAAGTATCTATAATCTCTACTATATACTATCTTAACAAGTGCATGCTCTCATTCTATTCAAATGTATCTGCTACTTTACCCTATTACTGCATTTCCTACTCCATCTCCTTCCTCCTCACTCAATCTTCACTATTGAATACAACACAACTTGCCCTTGTACATACCAGCTGACACCTGTAGAGTGAGAGAAAACTATCAAAATAAACAAAGATATAAACTTACTAAACCTAAAATGAGGAGGAGGAAGCAATGGGCTCCCACAACCTACAAATAAGGCAAACTGACAATACAGAATTGCAGAGATCACCAGAATGACAAATCAGAATTTTTTGTGTGTGGTACAAGGGGTGAAACCCAGGGGCTTTTCTATCCCCAGGCTATACTCCCAGACCTGTTTTTTATACTTTATTTGGAGACAGGATCTCATTAAGTTGCTGAGAGCCTCACCAAGTATCTGAGGCTGGCTTCAAACCTGTGTGATCCTCCTGTCTCAGCCTCTCAAGCGCTGGGATTACAAACATGCACCACCACACCTGGCTTCAAATCAGAAATTTAACAGTATAAATGATACAGAATTTCTGAAAAGAATTTAGAGAGAGCCTGAAAGAAATGAAAGAAGAAATAAACAAAGAATCTGACACCCTGAACAGGAAACAGAAAGAAGCTCTGAAGAAAGTAAAGGATGCTATCATAGAAGTGAAGTCAATACAAAGTATAAACAACAATTAGACCTCATAGAAAATAGAATCTTCCTCTTAGAATATTATGACTCCAAAAATAAACATATAGTATATAAATTAGGAAAAAAATCAACAGCATGAATTGGACATTGAAGAGATATGGGCTCATCTTAAAAGAGTTAAGAATAGTAGGCATAGAACAGAAAATAGAAAGTAAAACCAAAGGGTTCAACAATCTTTTCAAAAAAGTAATATCAGAAAATTTCCCAAATTTAGAAGAAGAGATTAATACACAGGTACAGAAAACATATATAACCCCCTCTGGGCAAGATCAGAGAAAAAATTTCACCATGCCACATCATAGTCAAACTGGTTAATGTAGAAGCCAAGGAGAAAATCTTAAAGGCAACAAAAGCAAAGGACCAAATAACATTCAGGGGCAGACCAGTTAGAATCATTCCAGACTTCCCAAACCAAGTCATGAAAAGCAGGAGGGTCTGGAACAACATACTCCAAACTCTGAAAACAAAAACAAAAACAAAAAGAAGCTAAAAAAAATTTACTTCCAAGCCAGCACTACAAAAAATATGCAGAGATTAACTGCAAAAAAGAAATAAGTAATAAGTGCCAGAACCCAAGACAAAATAATTTCCATTAAAAAATACTTAAGCAGAGAAGAACAAACACTACCACAAACATAAGATAAAACTCAAAATATTAGAAATTAAAAATCATCTCTCAATAATCACACTAAATATAAATGACCTTAACTACCCGATAAAAAGACATAAGTTGTCAAAATGAATTAAAAATTGAATCCATCTATAAGTAGCCAGAAAAACAAACATTACAAGTAAACATAGCCACAAACTAAAGGGGAACAGCTAGAGCAATGTAATTCATGCAAACAGAACTAGAAGGCAAGAAGTAGCAACTATGATATCAGACAAATTATACTTCAAGCCCAATCTTAAGGAACAATCCAGCAAGAGGAAATAATGATAGCCAACTTTTATGCCTCAAACATAGGTGCAGTCACTTTCATAAAATAAACTCTTTATGACATTAAGGCACACATGGAGGTCAATACAATATTACCAGGACATTTCAACACTCCTTTCACACTGGTAAGCCGATCTTCTAGACAAAAAAGTCAGTAAAGATACCTCAGACATAAAGAACATCATAAACCAAATGGACTTATTAGACACATACAAAATATCACATCCAACTACAGCATAGTTCATGTTTTTTTCTCAGTCACTCATGGAACCTTCTGCAAAATAGACCATGTCCTGGGCCACAAAGTGAGCATGTCAAATTAAAAAAAAATGTGACATACTCCCCTTCATCTTCTCAGACCAAAGTGGAATGAAACTAGAAATGACAGTGCTGAATGAGGAATGGGTCACAGAAGAAGTGAGGGGTGAAATTAAGAAATTCCTAGAAACAAATGAAAATAGAGACACAAAATATCAAAATCTCTGGGACACCTTGAAGGCAGTATTGAGAAGAAAATTCATAGCACTGAGTGCCCACATAAGAAGAACAGAAAATCACCAAATAAATAACCTAGTGGCACACCTCAAAGCCCTTTGAAAACAGGAACAGTCTAACCTCAAAGCCAGTAGAAGACAAAAACTTATTAAAATCAGAGCAGAAATCAATGAAGTAGACAACAAATATTACAGAAAATCAACAAAACCAAAATCTGGTTTGTTAAAAAAATAAACAAGATAGATAAACCACTATCCAACCTAACCAAAAGAAAAGAAAGAATCCAAATTACTAAATTACTAAAATAAGAGATGAAAAAGGAGATATTACCAACAGTGTAGAAGTCCAGAGGATGATCAGAAACTACTTTGAAAAACTAGACTCCAACAAAATGGAAATCATAGAAGAAATTGACAATTTCCTAGATACATAAACCTTTCTAAAGTGAACCAAGAAGATGTAGAAAATTTAAGCAATAGTAGTCAAAGATATTGAGATGGCAATAAAAAGCCTGGCATCAAACAGAAGTCCAGGACCAAATGGTTTCCCAAGTAAATTTTATAAAACTTTTATAGAAGACACAGTACAAATATTCCTCACTCTATTCCATGAAATAGAAAGAAATGTGACTTTTCTAAATATGTTTTATGAAGATAATACACATTAATAACAAAACACAATAGAGACAGCTCAAGAAATGAAAACTATAGGCCTGTATCTTTGATAAACTTAGACATAAATGTGCTAAACAAAATACTAGCAGAATTCATTGAAAACCACATAAAGAAAATAATACATGATTAAGTAGGGTTCATTCTAGGAATGCAAGGCTGGCCCAACAATCAAAAACAATCCATGTAAGTAATCACATAAACAGAACCAAACACAAAATCACTTGATTATTTTAATAGATGCTGAAAAACATTTAACAAAATCTAAAACTCATTTATGCTAAAAGCTCTGCAGAGAAATGAAGTAGAAGGAACATACCTCAACACCATAAAGGCAATATACAATAGGCCCACAGCCAACATCATATTAAATGGGAAAAACTGCAAGAATTCTCCCTAAAAACAAGAATAAGACAAGGATGTCCATTATCACCACTTATTTTCAATATAGTACTAGAGACATTAGGCAGAACAATAAGACAAGAGAACAATATCAAAAGAGAACAAATAGAAAAAGAAGAACTAAAATTATCCCTGTTTGCAGAGGACATAACACTATACATAGAAGACCCAACAAACTCAACCAAAAGGTTTATGGAACTAAACATCAAATTCAGCAAAGTGTCTGCATACAAAAATCAATCTTAAAACAATCAGAAGGTTTTCTGTATATAAATAATAAATCCAAAAAACACTTTCACTCAGGAGTATCCCACAAAAAATAAAATACTAAGGGATAAATCTAACCAAGGAGGTAAAAGATCTCTACAAAGAAAATTATAAAACATTGAAAAAAAATCAAAGAAGTCTTTAGGAGACAAAAAGATCTTCCTTGGTCTTAAATAAACAAGATGAATATAATTAAAATAGCCATTCTTCCAAAAGTGATGTATAGATTCAATGCAATACCAATTAAGTTACCAAGGTCATTCCTCATAGACATAGACAAATCAGTCCTTATGCATTTGGAACAATAAAAACCCAGAATAGCCAAAGTAGTTCTCAGCAACAAAAACCACACAGGAAGCATCACAATACCTGATTCCAAACTATAAGCCATAGTGATAAAACAGCATGATATTGGCACAAAAACAAACACATAGACCAATGGAGCAAAATAGAAGACTCAGAAACAAATCTGCACACTTATGGTCAATTGATTTTTAACAAAGGGACCATAAATATACAATTAAAAAAAGCCTCTTTAACAAGTGGTGTTGGCAAAAAATGGTTAACCATATGCAGAAAAACAGAAATAAACCTCTCATTCTCACCAACAGGAGAGTCAATTCCAGATGTATCAAAGACTTGAAAAATGGACCAGAGACTTTGCAGCACCTTGAAGAGGGCATAGGCCCAACACTTCAACACAGAGGCACAGGTAAAATCTTTCTCAACACGACACCAAAGGCACAAGAAACTAAAAGGCAGATCAGTACATGGGATTGCATCAAACTGAAGAGCAAAGAAAAATATCAAGAACCTCAACAAAGAGCCAACAGAATGGGAGAAAATTTTTGCCACCTATTTCTCTGATAGAAAAACAATATCTAGAATATATAGAGAACTCAAGAAACTCAGTGCTAAGGAAACTAATAACCCAATAAAAATATGGGCAAGTGAACTAAATAGAAACTTCACAAAAGAAGAAATTCAAATAGCCATTAGATGTATGTAAAAATGTTTAACATCATTATCAATCAGAGAGATGCAAATCAAAACTACCCTGAGATTTCACCTAACTTCATCTAGAATGGCAATAATTCAAAACACAAACAACAACAAATGCTGGCAAGGATGTGGAGGAGTGGGAACTCTAATACATTGCTGGTGGGATTGAAAATTAGTGCAACTACTTTGGAAAACAGTATGCAGGATCCTCAGAAGAATGGGAATGAACCTACCATATAATCCAGCAATACCACTTCTGGGTATCTACCCAAAAGAATAGAAACCAAACTACCAAACTAATCCATGGCTATCTATGTTCATAGCTGCAGAATCAGAATTCACAATTGCCAAACTATAGAGCCAGCCAAGATGTCTATAAACAGATGAATGCATTATAAAGCTATATGATATGTACAGAATGCAATTTTACTCAGCCATAAAGAAGAACAAAATCATGTCATTTATAAGGAAATGGATGGAATTGGAGAACATTATGCTAAGTGAAATTAGTAAATCACAAAAAGTAAGAAATTGGATGCTTTCCTTAATATGTGAAAGCTAGGGAGAAAATGGGTCATAAGAGGAACTTCAGATGAAGAAGGAGAAACAACAGATGAGCAAAAAGGTGACCTAACTAAGGGGGAAGGGAGGGGATAAAAGGGAAATTTTCTAATGTACATGATGTACACTCACAAACATATCAAAGTCAATCACTAAGCCAAACATGAGAAAGAGGGAGGAGGGAGGAAACAGGGTAGGAATTGGGCAAGTAATGATTAACGTGTCCATGTATGCCTCTTCTATCTTGTGTTCCATTAAGTTGTGTGACTAAAATGGCACCAATAAAAAAAAAGTCTTCTGGCTGGGCATGGTGGCACATACTTATAATCCCAGCATTCAGGAGGCTGAGATCAGAGGATTGTCATTTGCAGACAGCCTCAGCTACTTAGTGAGGCCCTCTACAACTTAATGAGACCCTGTTTCAAAATAAAGAATAAAAAATAGGGTAGGAGATGTAGTTCAGAGGTAGAATGTCCCTGGGTTCTATCCCCAGACCGGCAAAAAAAGAAAAGCCTTTTGTAAAAGAAAAGTCCAGACCTATATATATTCCCAGCTGAATTCTACAAAACTTTTATTAAAGTACTAAACTCAATACTTCACAACTTATTTTGTGAAATCAAAGATATGGAGTCCTTCTAAACTCTTTCTATGAATCTAGTGTTATGTTGATACCAAATTGAATAAAAATTCTTCAAGAAAAGAAAATTAAAGATCAATATTCTTGATGAAGATAAATGCAAAATTCTAAACAAAATACTATGAAGAGAAAAAAAATAATAAAATGTCATATACCTATCATTAATATTCACCAAATAATGTCATTTTACATTTCATTTTGAGGTTTTAAATGAATTATGCAAATAGACAAATATTTATTAAATGTTGTTAATGTCCAGAGCTACTGGAATGCAGTTAAGCTCTGTTAAAAATAGCAAGAATGAGTCTGCTAGCTGAAGTCACAGAATGATTTGTACTGACAGATACATTAGTCTGGTGGCAGGTACTCACTACTGGATGATTACGACCATTTTGTAGCCGCCTAAGATTTATTGCATATATCTTTCACTTATCACAATCTGCCTTCCAAAAGTTTTGTACTGCTTTAGATGTTATATAAAACATTATGGAAGTAGACACAATTCCCTCCATCCTTTCAACTACTGAGGTCAAACTCTACTTTTACAGGTGTCATGAATACAGGACACATTGTTACTATTTTTACTCTTGAGGATCATTTGTTAACTTTTAGTATAATTAAACTATAAAAACATTTTGAAGCTGGGTGTGATGGTGGTAGCACATACTTATAATCTCAGTATTTGGGTGGCTAGAAAGAAAGTCGTAGTTTGCAGACAGCCTAAGTTACTTAGTGAGGCCCTCTGAAACTCAGTAAGACCCTGTTTCAAAATAAAGAATAAAAAATAGGACTGGGGGTATAGCTAGAAGGTAGAATGCCCCTGGATTTAATCGCTAGTAACACACACACACACACTCACACACACACACACACACACACACACTTTTAAAAAATTTATTTATACCATTTATTTTAGTGTTTTATATTTTGTTGGTGCACTATGGTCTCACACCATAATGTAGTTCATAGTGATACTGGCACACATGCACGTAGCACTTGGCGGATTTTCCCAGAGATCCCTGTTCATTCCCTCCTCCCTATATAGGATATTGAGATTGACGTTGGTATTCTCATATGTACATATACTGTCAATGGAAATGTTTCCTTCATTAGTTCTCTTTTTCTCCAGCCCCCTTCCTCTGGACCACCTTTGGTGGAGTTGCTCCAATATTATCTGAATTCCTTCTGGTATCTCAATTATTCTCTAGTTTCTTCATCTAAAAGAAAATATATGACCCTTCACTTACTGTAATTGGCTAATCTAACTCAACAAAATGTTCCCCAGATCCATCCATTTTTTTTTACAAATGACATGATTAAATATTCTTTACTGCTGAGTAGAATCCCATTGTGTGTACATCTCATAATTTTGAGATCTATTCATCTGTTGATGAACACCATCTTTTGATAGGAGACTGTTCAATGCCCCATAACTATGGAGGCTGCAAGGAGAGGAAAGAATTAATGCCCAGCTTTACAATCAATTACACTGCTGAAAACATAACTGAAGAAAGCAATACTTCTTTTCTTTCTAAGTCGTGGATAGGTCTGATAGTCTAGCAGTAGTCTACAGTAAAATTTTCTCCCTAAGTTGTTAAAAAAAAGAGATGCTTTAAGGATGCAATTATTGTATACATTGGAAGAGATCATTTCATTCAGTGTTATTTGAGTGGTAAGGGATCTTTGCGTGTTCATATTTTAAGTCTTTTTGGACTGAGGTTCTTGCATAGAATCGTTAATTTTTTACTAAACATTTTCCCCTCCTTGGAGCTCTTCTTATTCAGTATCTTAAACTATTAATTAATAGATTCACAAAATGTTATTAAGCACAAGTAACTTACTATATTTCGTGCTACATGATGAATAAAATTAATACATCACAAAACTTCATGTTTTCTTTTAAAAAGTGATAATGTATTTAACCTTAAAGAAATGGTATATGATAAGTCTCTTAGAAAAAAAAAAGCAATAATATTGCTCTACTAACCTTAAAAATAGCTATGAGTAAGTAATGGGGATCTGGATAGGATATTTAACAAATTAGAGTTTAAATGAGAAAAAATGCATAGTTCATCTTCTCAGCTATGAATACACTTGATTCTGTCCTATCTTTAATTATTTATAAACCCTGAGTTGTCCCAAGTGTTAGAGAATACAGATTGAGTAGCCTTAAACTATAAAGTTTATTTCTTTTATGATCAACAGTACTAAAGAGGAAATGGGCCATTTTATTTTTTATTATTATTTTATAGTGGGGTTATAGGCCTGGGCCACCACACCCAGCTAATGGCCTCTCTTTGATTTTTTTTAAATTTATTGGTGCATTGTAATTATACATTGTTATGAGGTACAGAATGGAAGAGGCATACATGCACGCATTACACTTTTAGCCCTTTCTCCATTTCTACCCCGTTCTCTCCCCCTCCTTCCTCAAATTTGTCTTAGTGACTGACTGATATATTTGTGAATGTACATCATATGGATTGGGCTGCTTCCCTCTTCCCCCTCTCATCTCCCTTCATTGTGTCTTTTTCTTCACTCATCTAAACATCTACAGTGTTTTCCTTCTTTGTCTAGAGTCCTTCTTATGTCTCATTTTCTTCCTAGCTTTTGCATATTAGGAAGATCATCTGACTTTTCACCCAGGGGCATCTACCTCTGAGCGACATTCCCAGCTCTGTTTTTTATTCTTTATTTTGAAACAGGGCCTCACAGAGTTGCAAAGGGCCTCATCAAGTAGCCGAGGTTGTCCAGGAATTGTGATCCTTCAGCCTCAGCCTCCTAAATGCTGGGATTACAAACACGTGCCACAGCACCCAGCGACTTTTCACTTTTTGTGACTGACTAATCTCACTCAGCCGTATAAAAGAACATAATTATTTCATAAAAAAGAACACACTTGAGTCATTTTTAAAAATTTAGCTCCAAAGTTTCCTTACTTTCCCTCTCTCCCACCCTTTTTTCTTCTTTATTTCTTTCTTCCTTTTGTAGTACTAGGGATTGA
The DNA here is from genome assembly GCF_963383645.1 of Muscardinus avellanarius. Lineage (NCBI taxonomy): Eukaryota > Metazoa > Chordata > Mammalia > Rodentia > Gliridae > Muscardinus > Muscardinus avellanarius. Next base: position 35,509,199 of record NC_137786.1, on the reverse strand, counting down.
ATTCAAGGGCACACTACTACTGAGATATATCCTGAGCCCTTTTTATATTTTATTTTGAGGCAGGGTCTTACTAATTTACTGCACGGGTCTTGAGCCTGTGCTCTTCCTCTCTCAGCCTCACAAATACTGAGATTATGGATGCACCCCACCACACTAGGCTCTAAAACACTATTGAAGAAATGATAAAGTTCTATTTTATGACAGTAACTATGGCTCAAATAGTGTATTTGATTTTTATTTTAAATGGATAGAAGATTTTAACTTTTTCTCAATGATTCCTTGAGAATTTTTTTTCACATACTATATTCTTTCTCATGCTGTTTGAAAGTTTTATCCTTTCTGTCATCCAAGGATGTAAATCACTCTATTTTTTGAGCTGTTTTTATGTCGATGAGAAAGAACAACAGCTAAATTTGAGCAGTTTAAAAAATTAATTGTTTAGATAATTGTAATGGAAACCATGATCATTCTCAGCCATGCCACTTATCTTCCCATTCTTTCCTTATATTTATCTGAGTCTTGTTCTTAATATTGGAGTAGAACTCAGTATAATTCATCTTTGTACATTGAATGATGTGCCAAGTAAGTCCCACATCCTACTTATTATGTTACTTGATGGAGATACAAAATTGAAAACAAAAACAACTTTTCACAGCTACCTAATACAAGAAGAATAGGTAAAGCCTAAAATTAGGAAATCAAACCCATAGCTACATGGAAATCATCAAATATGGTATCTCAAAATTGGTACCCAGTCCTGGCTTGGAATCACTTTATGGCCAAATCTTAGAAAATTTAAACAGCACTTTGAATCCAGAGTTCCACACCCAGACACTATGGTTCAATTGTATAACAGCAAGGATGAGAAATCAGTTCATTTTCCAAAGCTCTTAAGGTTGTTCTGATCTAACTCCTGATTCTAGAAAAGGCAATTTAGAGCCACTAGTCTTGTTAAACTGTGTCAGAATAAATATGACATAAGTATCTCTGACGTATGTATTTCTATGTGAATGTCCTCCTTCATTAAAAAACATGCATTTGTTTATATCTTGGTTTCTAAAACTCCAATTTGTTCTATGAAATCTGTCAGTGTTGTTAGTTTGCAAGCCAGAACAAGGAAAATGTTGCACAATTCTTGAGAAAAACTTCTAGATCACTAATTATTGTTTTTTATTACTTCATAACTTATAAGAATTCACCTCTCCCTTGTTGCATAATTATTTGGGACAATGGGTGGAAAAGAAATAGCAAAAACATAAAAATGTTGGAGAGGGTTTAACTCTAAGAGCCATCTTCCAGTAATTCAAATATGGGTTAAGAGCTAGAATCAGGTCTTAAAAACTATGAGAAGAACAGCTGGTTGAAAATAACCAAGGAACAAATGTAATTAATTGCATCATTCTACTTTGGTGACTAGTAAAGTTCCAGCTGTAACATATCACTTGTTTGGTGTGTAAAAAAGCAAACATCTAAGGAAGGTAGGAAGATAGGCCAGTAACAACTATTTTTGTGGATGCATTATGCTTTGAGAAACTTTAATCCAATGATAAGTTATCAATTATATTTGCTTGATATTCACTTTATAAATCTTTTACAAATATGTCAACTTAGCTAATACTTATAAAAATCTACAATATATGTAGTAACACGAACTATTGTTACTCAAAGGGCCACGTATAGCCAGAAAAAAGGAGAGAAAAAATTTCAAAATTTTGAACCTATACCCAAAGCAAAGGCATTTAAATGCAGGACAGTACAATGGTTAGCTAGATTGTGAGTTTGAAAACTGACTGTAATTGCTATGTGATTGTCAACATGGTTTACATTATAATGTAAGAACATAATGCATCAATAAAAGCATATTTAAAAAGTTCACTCTTTTCTGTGTCTCCTTTTCTTCTAATTCAAAGAGGAGATGATTATAATATTAAATTCAAATACTTGTTATGGGAGTTGAATGAGTGAAGTGCTTTAATAGTGTCTGGAACATACTCTACCTTATCTAAATGATTGTAGAGAAGTACTGTACTGATATATATGTACAAAGATGCTCAGAATTAGAAATAATATAAAACAGAATTTTTGAATATTTAAGTAGAGTATGTTATAACCCCACAAGGCGGCCGTGTGGCGCATGCTTATAATCACAGCATTTGGGAGGCTGAGACCAGAGGATCATGGTTCGCAGACAGCCTCAGCTACTTAGTGAGGCCCTTTGCAACTCAGTGAGACCCTGTTTCAAAATAAAGAATAAAAAATAGGGCAGGGGGTGTAGCTCAGATGTAGAATGCCCCTGGGTTCCATCCCCAGACCAGGAAAAAAAAAAAAAAATATATATATATATATATATATATATATATATATATATATATATATATATCCCCAAAACAGAATATGAAATTACTGTTAAGGAACAGGAGGATCTTTTCTATAAGTACTATGATATATGGTTAAATATCTTAAGAAACATAAGAGAGTGATATGATTTTTATTGACATAGTTAAAAATATATCTAAGCCAGTATATACTCCAAAGGTCTTGGTATTCTTTCTTTGATCTGCTGAGTGTTTTTCCCTGAAAACTAGGATAGTGGCAGGGGTGGGTAGTGGCAGGGGGAGCCATGGAAATAACTTTTTTATTATTATTACTGTTTCTTTTATTTATTTTGCAATGTTTGAAATATTTTCTATCTGCAATTAAAAATAGTAGCACAAATAATAGTAAAAATATGAAGAATGGATAGCAAAGGGAAATTAATATTAATTGCACTAATAGTATTTTCAAACTGATCTTGGAATTCCAACCTTTCCTGTCCATAAGTAACAAATGGACATGTGTTTCTCTTAGGTCATGTCATTTATGAATGCTTAAGTGACATGAAATAACGGTGAGAGTAATGTCTCTTTTCATACACCAGAAAATTCTGTAAAGAGAGTGGGATCTGGCTCTTTTCCATTTAGGATATTACGTAAAGTGGTTTTTACCACATGCTGAAATAATGGCACAGTTAGGCCCATTTACTAAAATTTGGGCATATTTCTCCCTATCAGCTTCCACACAATTGGAGCATAACATTAAAGCAATTCATTGATAAATTCCTCGTGCTCTCTTTCAAGTTTGGGGAGCATAACAAATGAAAAGAAAAGCTTTAGTGTGAGATACAAGTGTGCTGCAGTGGGAACCTGTAGTCTGTCAGGGAAGAGAATCTGGTGGCAGATTGGTTGGGTGGTTGCAGGGCTTTGAAGCATAATTGACTACTCAAATGTTACAGACTAAGTAAACAATTCATTTGTTTATAATTATTTATGAACAACCTAACCTCAGCTGTCCTCTGTAGTCATTTTTTCTGCGTCAGTTTAAAGCGCATTTTGTATGGGATTAAAGAAATATGTCTGACAATATAAACCAGAAGCATGGTTTTGTAGACTCATTCCTGCCCTAAATTTACCTTGTATCCTAAATATTTGTTATGTACAAAAGACAATTTGAAAAGGCAGAGAAAGAAAAAAACTTTAGAGCTGCTCTTTCCTGTTAATGCATTTACTGATTATATTTATTTAATTTTATTTAACAAGCAGGTATAATACATACTAATCTTTGTACTTAACAATATAATTAGAAAGTTCTGTTTTTCAAACTGTAGATGTTTCTATGTATCATGAACAATTCACAATGTTATTGAGTTATTGTCCTGTTGATTATAAATTTGTAATATTATTATTATTTTTCTTTTTTTGTGGTACTGGAATGGAACCCTTCTACTCCCGGGCTACACTCCCAGACCTATTTTATTTTATATTTTATTTGGAAACAGGGTCTCTCAAGCCAGTGAGGCTGGCTTCAGACCTGTGTGATCCTCCTGTCTCAGCCTCCCAAGCACGGGGATTACAAGCATGCTCCACCACGCCCAACATTACTACAGCTTTTGTTGATAGTTTAAAAATCCTTACACCTTCCCTTTCTGTCAATGACCCATCTCTTTCCTGCCCGTCTGTATACACCTGTGGAGACTCACTCTTTTGTCCTTATCATTATTACTCTTCCACTAATTTTATAAAATAATTATATATGTGAGATTTATTTATTTATTTATTTATTTATTTATTTATTTATTTATTTATTTATTTATTTATTTGTGGGTCTGGGGATGGAACCCAGAGGCATTTGCCCTCTGAGCTATACCCCTTACCCAATTTTTTTATTCTTTAATTTGAATCAGTGTCTCACTGAGTTGCGGAGGGCCTCACTAAGTAGCTGAGGCTGTCTGCAAACCGCGATCCTCTGGTCTCAGCCTCCCAAATGCTGGGATTACAAGTGTGCGCCACCACGCCCGGTTGAGTTTTATTTTTTAAAATTGGTGCTTTTGAATACTTGACCTAGGGGTGATCTAGCAATAAGCTATGTCCCCAACTCTTTATATTTTTCATTTTGAAGTAGGATCTCACTAAATTGCCCAGGATAGCCACAGATTTGAGGTTTTTATCATGTCAGCCTTCCATGTATCTGGGATTACAGGTGTGTGCACCACCATACCTGGTGACCTATGGTGACAAAAAATGTGTGTGTGTGTGTGTGTGTGTGTGTGTGTGTGTGTGTATAGGGAGAGAGAGAGAGAGAGAGAGAGGGAGAGAGAGAGAGGTTGCTCCTCTGGGTCCAACCCCTAGCACCACACACACACACACACACACACACACACACACACACACACACACAGATGGTACCAAAATGTGAGGAAAGTTTATATAAAAACATTAGAACTATGAACATATTGTATTGGACTGGCTCTCTTTAAACTTTCAAAAGCCAAGTGAGGGAGAATGCATGTGGTCAGTAAGAACATGGGCATTTTAAATTTCAAAATGCATTTGAAATGCATTTAGTATTTAGTGCGTGTGTGTGTGTGTGTGTGTGTGTGTGTGTGTGTGTGTGTGGTATTAGGGATTGAATCCAGGGGAATTCTAAATCTGAGCTACACTTCCAGCCTTATTTTATTTTTTATTTTGAAACAAGGTCTTGCTAAGTTTCTGAGAGCCTACTAAGTTGCTGAAGCTGGCTTTTTATCTACAATTCTCCTGTCTTGTCCTCCTAGGTACTGGAATTACTGGCATGTACCACTCCAGGATTTATATCATTTTATATTCATTGAAAGTACAATAAATTTTGGATCCTAATGTGCAGAATCAGTATTTTTCTTCATAATTATAATTTAAAGTTTAATAATACTTTAATGATTCCATTGATGAAAAGTAGACTTTTCAGACTTCTGTGAAACTTTATGGTTTAAAAGCAAATTGAAAAAGTTTATTTTAAGAATTGTGAGCATATCGTTATGACCCAAGAATTAGGACTTGATTTATTAAATTGATCTATAACTTAGATTACTGTAAGATTCAAAATAATGTGTTTTAATAGAAATTATATGAAAATATGGACAATATATCAGGTTTGGAAAAATTTTATTGTGAAAGTCCAGATAGTAGAAAGAACACTTAGCTTTTGCAGGCCACCTGGTGTCTGTTGCTGCTAGCCATCTCCGCCACTGTAGCAGGAGAGTAGTCGTTGACAACATACGAATGAACAGGCATAGCGTGTTCTGACTCAACTTTATTTACAAACATAGGCAGCATGCCAGGCTTGCCTCCTAGCCAGAGTTTTAAACATTGAAACATATTATTATATGAAAAACATCTCATCATACAGTTAGCTTTTTATGTTTGTGGATTCTGTATCTGTGGATTCAACTAACTGTGGTTCAGAAATATTCAGAAAATGAAAATTGTGTGGGTACTGAACATGTACTTTTTTCCTTGACCTTATTCCCTTAACAATACAGTATAAAATTTAGTTACATAACTTTTACATCCTATTAAATTTAAAAAGAAATTTAGAGAAGATTTAACGTATATAGGAGGACATATATAGGTGATATGCAAATGCAACACCATTTTATATAAGGTACTTGGGTATCTATAGATCTTGCTATACTTGGAGGGGACCAGGAATCAATCAACAGCAGATACCAAAGGATGACTGAATGTTGGTGTGGGCAATAGAGCCTTAGTACATAAAAATAATGACAATAAGATACAAAGAAAAAATTAAAACCATGAACAGTGGTGATTATTGGTGAAACTGTCTTTTCTGACATATGTATACTTTTATATGGATCCCCAAAATTATTTTAAAACATATTTAAGATTAGGAAACAATTTTGAAAAGTTAAATAGTCCACTTATAATTTCAGCTTTTGGGAGGTTGAAACAGTAGGATAGCCGTTCTTGGCCAGCCTCTGCTACTTAGTGAGGCTCTTTGCAACTCAGTGAGACCCTGTTTCAAAATAAAGAATAAAAAATAGGGCTAGGGGTGTAGCTTGGGAATAGAATGCCCCTAAGTTCCCTTCACAAAAAATTAACTAGTTTAAATTTTAAAAACATTTTGGTAAATGTACAATGTTAAAATTATGTCTCTATATAACACGGGAGATGTAATTTCTTTTGTATAGATATTATTCTTGTCATCAGACCAGTCTTGTCATTTTCTGTTTTGTAACCAGTCATATGGGATTCTGTAATTTTGAATTTTGAATTTTGTAAATTTTGAATTTTCTTAATTATTTTGGGCCTTAGTTTCTGACTGGTTTGATTTCATTATTACTTAGGTATGGCAAGTTCGACAGGGCAAGGGGTGATCACCCTTGAAAAGACAGTTTGTTATATTTGTATACCCCAAGAAAAGGGGACATGCCAAACCAGGGGGGACTACTTTGATATACCAGGTTTGCCAGGATGTGGGGTTGGGACCTAATGGGGCTAAGAGGGATGCCTGGAAAAGAGTCTTTATTGTGGTTTCTGCAGCAAAAAGAAACAAGTGAATTAGGGTAAGTAGGTTTAGTATTTGCTAGTTTAAATAGTATCTTGGTGTATAGATTATTCCTAGGTGTCTGGTATCTAACCTTGGTTTAATAAAATTTGATAGTGCCCCAGAATATGAACACCTGTAAAGAAAGTGGTCGAGTATAAGAATTGATTGATTTACCTTATAAAGTCATGCTTGCAGGCTAGTTGTTTGCTACCTCTGTAAATTAACTAATCCTGGGATTGGCTGTTCCTTAGAATCAGGAATGAGAGATGTTGAGGTATCAGAAAATAAAAGGCATAATAAATATATTAGTCTACTATAAGTTTAGATAAACACATTGATTATGAATAGGTTAATAGGTTTAAACCACTTAAAGTAGTCAATATTTTACTTTTAAGAGTTCATATCTTTAATTGACAAATTATATTTCTTTTGATATCTATATACAATGTGGATTTATTAAATTGATCTAATTAACATATCCATCACCTCAACCATTACTTTTCATGGTGATACATTTGAAATCTAATCTTAGCAGTTTTGAAATATGAAATAAATAATTTTTAAAATCACCTTGCCATGCAATAGATCTCAAACACATTTCTTCATTTTGTCTGAAACTTTATACCATTTGGTCAAAAACCCCCTAGTACTCTTATAGCTTTTACTCTTTATTTAATAACCGGTATGAAGTAAACTAAGTTTTTTTTTCTCTTTAGGTGAGTCTAGAGGCCATTTATATTGTCTCAGTAACATTGTGATTGATAAGATATTCAGGCTCTGTGACATTGCAGCTTGTGGCTTGGATGTACTGAATATACCAGGAATCTTCACATTTCTAGCTCTGCTATACACAATGTGATATTTCTTATTTCTCATGATGGTGCCTCTTTTTTGAAATTTTTATATTAAAGTGAAGTATAGCCAGGCATGGTGGCTCAGGCTTGTAATCCCAGTACTTGGGAGGCTGAGACAGGAGGATCGCAGGTTCGAAGCCAGCCTCACCTGCTTAGTGAGGCCCTCTGCAACTTAGTGAGACACTGTTTCAAAATAAAGAATAAAAAAGAGAAGCCGGGCATGGTGGCGCATGCTTGTAATCCCTCCGCTTGGGAGGCGGAGACAGGAGGATCACTTGCTCTCAGAGATTACTCGTGTTCTGGGAACTCTAAGAAAACATGCAGGTGGGAAAAGGAACATTTGATGAAATTCTTAAAGGGAAGAGCCATCTGACTTTTGGAAACCAGGACAGAAATGTAGGATAGTCATGAGCTGCAGGATCAATATCATTAGTATTTTTGCACCCAATTCCTTTTTCCCCAATCAGAACTACATTGACTTTTGCTCAGTCTCCTAAGATGGTTTCCTCTATGATTGGCCCTGTTCTTAACTTTTCTAAAACACTTCCTGCTTGACATCCTTCAATTGTTTCTCAAAGCCTTCCTCTAAATGAGTTGGCATAACAGGGTACTCATGATACAGTTCCTAATTACCTCAACACTCCCGTCACCACGGTCCACACAGTCTGTCCACAGCTGCATTTTATTTACACACTTGGAAACACCCCCATTATTTATGTGAAGCACTTTCTTCAAGTTCAGCTCCTGTGTTACCCTGCAAGGAAACCTTTATAGACTTCTCCTTTACCCTCAGTTTTAGCTGGCCTCTTGACTCGTAGATTCTTTTCTTTTCTTCTTTTTCTTCTTTTTCTTTTCTTTTCTTTTTTCTTTTTCTTTTTTTTTTTTTTGGTACTGGGGTACTGGGGATGGAATTCAGGGGCATCCTCCCTCCAAACCACACCCTCATGTTGTTAAGAGTTCCCTAGCATGCGCAGCTGAAGTGGTCTTTTCTCTAATCTCTTCTGGGATGTTCTTCCAAAAATCACTTTTCTTGCGTGGTGGGCACCTCATTGTCATCTTGCTTCTAATTCCTCCATTATCCACTCTCTCTCCTGTATTCTAGATAGGAAATCATGGCTGGAAATATCTCCTTAAGTTGTCCCAATCAGATATTAACCCAATATCTGGTGTCTAGGGCTTCTCTGAGAAATGCATGTTCTTTTCGGTGGCTGTGGTCGCCACTGGGACCACGGCAGCTGCCATCCTTTTTATTTTAAAACAGGATCTAAGATGCTGGGGGTTTCCCTAATTTGCTGAGGCTGTCCTCAACCTGGAATCCTTCTGTTTTGGCCTCCTTAATACTGGAATAACAAGGATGTGCCACCATGAGTGGCTTAGAATGAGATATTTTAATATATATATTACCATTACTGATTTTTAAGGTATAAATTTTTTATACAAGATCATGTTCAGAAAGCTATCAATCAGCTAAATATGATTGATTCAACTATAATTATTCATAAAATGCTTTGAACCTTACCAGACTTCCTGATATTGCCAAGGATGTTATTTGTCATTTCATTGCAAATATAGAAAAAAATATAGTAGCCTTCCTGATTAAAAAAATACAGACGTCTTAATCCATTGCTAAGAAATACATAAGAAACTGCAAAAATAATGCTTTTTTGGAAAAGGACAAGTCCTATTGCTTTAACTTAAAGTAATTCTAAGAACTAAAACAAAATCATACATTGGGTCACTTATTAAAACAGAAATTTATTTTTTTTACAGTTTTGGAGCCTGAAAAGGACACAATCAAGGTGCTAGTGGACCTATTTTCTGCTGAGGACCTACTTTCTTGCTTATGGATGGTGTCTTTTTGCTTTTATAAGATGGAAGGGAGGAGAGAATTCTGTGTGACCTCTTCTTTTAAGGCTACTAATCCTACTTGTGTAGGTTCCGTCTTTATGACCTACCACCTCCCAAAGGCCTTACCTCCAAATATCTATCATATTGGGGATAACATTTTAATATATGTATTTTGGAGTGACATAAACATTTAGTTCATGACACAAACATTTTACCTACACACACACACACACACACACACACACACACACACACACACACAAACTAACATATATTTAGGTAAACAGAATAGAAAAAGCAATTGAATTTTGTATCCAATCTCATCAGCTACCTAACAGTTCCTAAGTAATTTATCTTATAACAAATCTATTGTGCAATAAGTCTAATTATCTTAAATAGTCATTGTCATAAAGAGCTCATAATCCACCCATAAAACTGGGATTTCTTAATCCATTTAATCTCTAAAATAATAGTGTCCTTATATCCTAACCATCTATGATGTTTACTCTAAAAGATGATTACAAAAGTATTTTGATGGACAATGTAGAAAACCAGATGATTTTTGTATGAAAAGGAAGCTTATGAGATCAATAATAACTTCAGTGTTATAGACAGAAAAATCCTATCTGTTGCTTTTAAAGTTGGAAAGGTCATACTATCACTATCAGCAATCTGTGTTGTTGATCCTATTTTTTATCTATAGACAGATTTATTTTTATAATTCTTTAATCCTGAGAGTTTTAATGTTTGATATTAATTTTTTTTCTAAAATTGAAAGAAAAAGCAATGTGAGGGTAGAAGCAAGCATTTAATAAAATTGTCAGGATTTTTTTTTTTTTTTTTGGTCCCCATATGACTGGCTATGTTAACTGACTCAAAGTGCCCGGTTGTTATTTCCAAAAGCAGATCCAATTTTGATCTCTTAAAAATTTAGTCAGGGTTCTTAGAATTATTTTAAGTTAAAGCAATAGGATCTGTCCTTTTCCAAAAAAGCATTATTTTTGCAGTTTCTTATGTCACTAAAGTACTCACAAAAAATGGAAAATAGTTACAAAACATACTTTTTGTGTGGAAATAGGAACTGAACTTAGGAGCTTTCTGCCTCTGACTGGCCTCAAACCTGCAATCCTCCTTTCTCAACCTTCCAAGTACTGGGATTACTGGTGTATGTCACCATGCCTGGATTGAAACATATTTACTTAATGAAAAATAACATGTCTACTTATTAAAAGACTGTTAAAACAAGGTCTTGGCTAAATAGTTGGTGTAATTTGTTTTAATAAAAACTATATATCTTATTAATATTGAAGTAATGGAAAGCAGTATTTCATTGAACGCTAAGGAAGAATTACCTGGCCTATTTCAGTGTTGTTGCTTACCAACACAGTGTGCTCTTCCAACCTCTATGCTTTATCAACTCTTATTCTATACAGTCATTTCCAGTACTGCGCTCCATATCTACTCATTTTCTTTCTCTCTGCTGTGCTGTTGGTTTGTTCTACTCTATAGAGCTTTGTGTTGTTGCTTTCTCTTTTAAACTGTACTTTCCTTAGTTCTCAGTCTTTGTATGTAACAGTAATGTCTTGAAGTCCAAGCCCATAGCCAGGTACTTCATCAATCTGCTTTTTTTGTTTTCTTCTAAAAAAAATATAGTCCTGATATCTCAGATCCTAAACACTAAAGGGAAGTCTTTACATAATACTTATCAAACCCCCAAGACCTGAATTCTTTAGGTTGGGACCTTGTCTATCCAGTTGGAAACCTGGTTGCTGAACATTGCTATAATTGTGGCTAGAACTGTCTGGCAAGCAAGGGAATATTCTGTGCAGATCCCTTTTCAAGGAGGGACCTGCTGCCCAGCTGCAGGAACTGTGATCAGCAGCCACCTCTAGGTACTGCCTCAGCTGCAGCTGTGTAAGCACTGCTTCATACAAGGTCATGCCCTTCTTACATTAGTCTGCATGCAGCGAGGTAAGCTGACCATTTCACCTTGATGCAGAACAATTATGATAAGCAATATATGTTTCAGAAATCCCTGCTTGATTTCTGAAAACTTGTCAAATCTATATCATAATCCAGTTTCTTCCTCTTCCCAACTCTGCTTCCTCCTTCTCCTTACAGCTGGCCAGTAAACACAGTACACCTAAAACATCTCAGCATCTGCTGCCACAGTACTTGACATGCAGCAACCTCTTATGGAGGGGGAGAAAGGGAAAGCACTGTCTGAATGCATGACATTTTCAGTATGATCCACATAAAAATAAAAATAAGTGAGAAAAAATACAATCTCACAAGGCATGGTGGCGCACACCTGTAATTCCATCACTTAGAAGTCTGAGACAGAAGAATCACAGGCTCCAGGCCAGTCTCATCAACTTAGTGAGACACTCAGAAACTTAGAAAGATGTTTCAAAATAAAAACTAAATAAAAAGAGCTAGTTATGCAGCTTGGAAGTAGAATGCCCCTGAGTTCAATCAATCCTCAGTACTAAAATCAGCAACAAACACACAAACAAAACAGCAATAGTTTCTTCAGTGTCTCTCTCTCTTCCTATCCCTAATGGATCTCCACAGGCTCATCATTAAGCCTCAAGCAGGTAGAATGGTCCTACCTAATTTTCTTTGAAGCACTAGAGACAGAGCTCTATTTACATCCGTTGTCTCACGCACTTTCTTAGAGTCCACCAAAGTGTAAATGAAAGTCCATTAGAGTATAAACTCTATTATTCTACATGGCCTTGAGAAGCCCAAAATGAAGAGTGATTGGTAGTAATGAAGGTGCATTTAATGTACATTGGAACTATTCTAGAAACAAAAAAATAGAGCCACCTCAAGGGCTGCCAGGTTTAGGTTACAAAAGTTGTTTAATATATGCAACCATTATTAAATAAACAAAACTAAATTAGTGAGAACAAAGCCAGACAGGAAAAACTACTATATCTCATTTATTACTATATCTATTATTACTTCTGAGATCTGGAAGACATAGTTTGAATAGCATGCATACAGGTGTACTACTATTAAGGTGAACAAGCAGTCAGGTGTCTCATAGAAAGGAAGACCTAAGGACCTCATTGAGGATGGGTTTTCAAAAAAAAGGTTTGTTTTTATGTGCCTCTTGGCCATTACACATAACCAGGCTTCACTCTTTTGACACAGATGTCATTTTTGCCTTTTTCCCAGTTTTCCAGGTAGAAGAGACCCAACAAAACAATTTCTTTTAATCAAACTCTGCAATGTTTAATGTTTAGTAAAATTCACATGTTGAGGTAGAACTTTAGCAATATCTCAAGGCTCATTCCCATCCCTTAAATCTTAAAGAATATTTTTGAGAGCTTTTAACTTCTTTAAAGGAGGGGTAGGTATGAAGTTAATTAATCTGGTGAGAAACAGCATTATTTTAGTTTTGGAATGTTTCTAATAGTATGATTTACTTATTGGAAGGCATTGAAATGATTAAAGTATTAAGATTCTCCAGTTATGATAAGTTGGGTAGTTTCAGGTTTCTCTGGGATATTTTTTTCCCCATGTAGGGTATGAATCAGTATTTGAATCAGTAATGTCAGCATTAGCTTGGCCCAGAGTTGTGATATTTTCTTAATACATGGTAAAAGCATTCTGCTCTAAACATTGAAATGGATGTTTTTCTGAAAACTAAATACATGTGTTTATAGTAAATCCATTAGTAAAATGGGTAATTTGACCACAAATATCAAATAATATAAATATTAATAATCTGTTTTGGTTATTAAGTGTAAAAGTATAAAATGTTGAGATGAGAAAATATGACATTAAGTATTGGGGAATTTGGTTAGATAGATAGATAGATAGATAGATAGATAGATAGATATAGATATATTCTTTGAGACTTCTTCATCCTGGAAAATAAGGGAAGAGACAGAAATGACATCTGTGTCTGAAAAGAGTTAATCCTGGTTTCATTTTATGACCAAGAGGCATATGAAACCGTGTTTCTGTCGTTATCCCCAGTACTATAAAAATTTTAATAAAATAATCTTAGTCAAGGAATTTTTACATCTGGAGGAGGTTTTTGTGAAGATTTCTCCAACTCTTGTTTTACAGGCCTATACAGCCAATGAGGTCTTAACTCGATGACCCAGTGGCCGTATTAGAACTCCCTGTGTAGTTCAGTGTTCTTTCCAGGGAACCTCTGTAACTAGGTTTTACTTGTTCTTTCTTATTACAATGATTATTTTCTTAAATAATAAACATTTAGGAATACTTAGAGTGCTTAGAGTGCTCTAAGTACCAAGAGTGTTAAGAGCACTATCTTTATTTTGCTAACAAGGAAACTGACACTGAAATAACCTACCCAAAGTTACACAGATAATAAGGCTCACAGTGAGAGCATCAACACATCAGTGCCAATCCACGTCTAGCAAACAGATTCTAACAGTATGTAAATATGCAAGATTTTATATCCACCAAGAAGAGGGTCATGATGCACAGCTATAAAGTTGACACATGAATTTTGCTTTTATGAAAAATGCTGCATTCTGTCACAGGGGAAAGAGAACCATACAAGAAAACAAACTGGCCATGGTGGAACATGCCTGTCATTCCAGTACTTGGGAGGCTGAAACAGGGAAAATGCAGATTTGAGGACAGCCTCAGCAACCTTATTTCAAAATAAAATATAAAAGAAGGCTGGGATATAGCTGGGAGGTAGAATACGCCTGGGTTCAATTCCCAGTACCAACCAAAAACAATGAAAAAGAAAAGATAACAAAATTATTTACAGCCTTGGAATTTTTACCTGCCTAATAGGATGGGATGTGGTTTCCACACTGTTTAAAGTCCATCTCTTTGTTTGAATCAAACAAAGGGTGGTAAAATCAAACTGAGGGTGGTAAAAGCGATCCCCCATCTCTCACACAGGGAAGTACTGATGAGCTTTTAGTGCTTTAGTCCACAAAGTAGACTAAAACTGGGAGAAACTGTGCCTCTCATAATTTATCACTAAGTAGGTTTAAACATAGCCCAGCAAATCTTTAAAATACAGTTGGAGAAAGTATGATGAATAGCCTATATAGAAGGAAAAATATTACATAGAAATAAAATATACGTTATTTTTAGGGTAAATATATAACGTGGTATAGATTAAAGTGTACTTTCTTGTATATTTCTTAAAGTGTCATAGTAATATTCTTCTTCTCCAAACTATTCTTGGGCCCCAAAATTCATAAAATAATTTTCTTGGTAAGAGGGGAAATGAAAAGTGATTTTCCCAAGGCCAAACGTGTCTCACTAGAGAATGGAAATGTGCTCATAAAGAAAAGTAATGCAGGAAACACAGAAGGATTACGCATCTGAGACTCTTAATTCTCTATGATGACTTAAAAGCAAAAACATAGTTGTGTCCTGTCGAGTATGGGAACCATTAACCTTAGAGCAGAAAGGAGCTTTTCCAGCTATTATTAAATTAGAATTATATGCTGCCTAGCTTTGTGGTTACATTCACAGGGTTGCTTTTTTGCGCTTGTTTTATTATTGTTTTGTTTTCATTTTTTTATTTGGAAGCTCTAATTTATACAAATCCAGAGTGTTCTTTTCTAAATTTAGAGCTGGGCAAGATTCCAACAGAGCTTAAAAGAAAAAGCAGAAGAGAATGTATTCTTCTACAATCCCACAATCATTGAAGCATCATGTGTGTAGTCCTGATTTTTTCTGCTTATTTTTCTCTATTCATTACATCAGCTGGAAGCCTGAGTTGCAAAAGGATTTATTGAAGTTTATGATCAGAATGTAGGGCCAGCCATATGGATTTTGGAAGGCAAAGGTAGATGAGTGGAGTGCATGAGGGGTGGATAAATTTGTGGTCATACAAAGAGGAAGAAAATAGGGCATCAACACTACCTGAGTACATAGTTAAAGAAAGAGAAAGGCAGCTAGGTACCTCAAAACTGGGGGATGTGCTATAGAAAATTTCTTAAGAAGTTCTGGAAGGATTAGAGGAATAAAAGGTAGTAAAATCGAAGAAGTTAATGGAAGAAGGGTGATACTTTAAGATGAAGATATGACACATACCTCTGGGCTGGAGCCCTGAGATGTCCTATCAGGCATGCTGCAAACACAACATGAAAGTGTCTGTCACCACCTGGGATCCAGGGATCCTCGGTCATCCTGCCCCTTCACTTCTGTGTCACAAACTGAAAACTTTGGGAAGTCCTCTCCCCTTCTCACCTTTTGTTCCCCTGCCAATGCCTTCCATTAGCCAGACCCAAGCAAGAAGCCAGACCAGAAAAAATAATTTCATTAATATAAAGGGGATTAATATAATGACTCTTTGAGCTGTTGTGAGAATTAGAAGTGTTGAGTGTCTGTCAGTTCCAACAAGAAATAAATATCAAATAAAATTCAGAAAGAGATATACATTAAAAAAGATTCACCATCAACACGATGGCACCATCTTTCTCATTTACAGGATTCTGAGAATTAACTAGTGCAATATTTACTTTCAAATTTCATTTACATGTTTGGCTAAGAGACATTCCTTTCAATCTATAGTTTGTTGCAAAGCTTGGCAAACTTTTTCATTAAGGTCCAAATAGTGAATATTTCAGACTTAGAAGAAATTCAGTCTTTGGTATTACAGAAGATAGTGGTCATAAGCGATATTAAAATGAATGAACATACCTGTGTTCCAATAAAACCTGTTCACAGAGACAGAGGCCTGGCTGACATAAAGGTCATAGTTTGTAGATTTTTGGTGTAATAAATTGGGCTTAGAATGTCCCCATCCTCCGCAGAAACAAAGTAGCAATGTTAAAAGTACAGCTTGGCTGCTAAGGAAAGGTCCCCAGTGATGTGGCCTTGGGGATTATATATGGTTCTCTCCTCCCTTTCCTTGTTCTCTACTTCTGGCCTCCAGAATGTGAGAGCAGAGACTTTTACTCTTCCTTTCTCTGCTTCCTACTGCCATGTCCTGAGCTGCACACACTGGTCTAACATGGATGGAAGCTCAACATCTCCAAAAACTGTGAGTAAATAAATTTTACTTCCTTTAAATTGTGTGATCAGTCATTTTGGATTATAGAAGTGAGAATGTTGACCAAGACACCTGGTTTATTGAGTAACAAGTACAAATCTAATAAAGAAAAGGAATAATGATTTGAAAAATATTAACCTATTATTAGCAGAACTTAAATGTGTGTTAATTTTCATTTGCAAATCTATCTTCAAGAAATGCATGCACTGTAAATTTGAAAAAATCTATATAAGCCGTGTTTTTTTTTGCTGATGATTCAAAATTTTTTTAAAAAATATATTGGTACTTTATAATATCATAATGAGACTCAGAGTACTAGAGACATACATGCACATAGCACTTAGAATGCTTCCCTCAGTATCCTGTTCTTCCCCCTCCACTCTCTCATTAATGTTACCAAAAATGGCATTGTTCATTTCATATATGTACATAGCATTATTTTGAACTGTTTCCTTTATCAACTCTCCCCTTCTCTCTCCCTTAATTTCCTTTAATTATTTTACTGAAATATCTCATTTATCTTGTTTCATTTATTTCACAAATTCTCTGTAGCTTCCACATATAATTGAAATATATACCCCTTGACTTTCTGAGATTAACTAGTCTCACTTAGCATAAACATTCTCTAGTTCAATATATTTTATTGCAAATGACATAGTTTTGTTCTTCTTTCCATTCCTCTGTTTATGGACACCTAGACTGGTGCAATAATTTGACTATTGTTAATTGTGCTGCTATAAACATGACTATGCATGTTTCTCTATAATATTCTGATTTCAGTTCCTTTGGGAAAATACCCAAGAGAGATAGAGCTGAGTCATATGATGATTCCATTTCTTGTCTGAGAAACCTCAATTCTGATCTCTTTGAAGGAAAGTGTAATACTTCTATTTTCCTGGAAAAATAGCACTGAGTTTAAATAAATAAATAAATAAATAAATAAATAAATAATTATAAATGGGTAGATAGATTTCTCATTTTCTTAAATGAGAAGGTGATAGTTGCTTATCTTTCCTGTTATACTTTCCATCTCGACGCATCTCATTTAAAAATAGTTCCACAGGAATAGTTCTGAATACATGGAATGCTCAAAAACATACTCTCCCCCATGTCTCTAGCTCTTACAGCCTATCTTCTACCCAAATTACAAAAAATAAATGTAAACCTTTAATAATTAGAAAGAAAACTAGAATTCCTAGCAAGCAAGAATTTTGGTTTAACTGTGTCTACAATTAATGAACACTTTTTGTGCCAAAGATTTTGCATTTATAATGACAAGGATTTTGCAGTTTATGAAAGGAACAAGAAAGAAGTTCTTTCTTATGCATATGTAGCTGAAGGAATTAATCCAAGGAGTTCTTCAGAACAAAAGAACAAAACTACTGAAATCTTATCATTTTTTTCCCAGTCTTCAAAAGTACTTTTATTCTTCAAATTGAGGCCACAAATGCAAACATTCCCACAGCTGGCCTCTGCCCACCCTACCACAAAGTCCTCCAGCCTCCACAATACAATGCTTCTGTGGCCTATAGACACCTTCTACTACTGACTTCAGTATAACTGTCTTAACTGCTCCAGTCTCCTGAGGTTCTGGACCTCCTGTTTTCTCTAGGGAGGCTTCTCTGCTGCTTCCTTGGCCTTGAGCTCAGTCCAGAAAGCCACTTCCTCATCTTTTAGGCTGAGCTGCCTGGGTGTTGTTACCAATCTGCAGGTAGCCTTTCTTCTGGTCATACTCTGGCCAGTGAGGTAGCTCCTCCCTATTAGGGTTTCTGGGAAGAGAATCAAATAGAAATTCCACAAAGCTGCCTTGTGGTTCCTACTATCATTTTGTATGTAGAAAATATATACAATATTCAATTGACAACATTTTAAATTGTATTTTTCCTAGGTATTTAATACAGATTTTCTCAACACTCATATGCACTTTAGAAACACAGAATTTTTTTATCCTATCACAAGTATTATTTTCTAAAAGTAAAGTATGGATGAAAGTTGTAATATCGGTAAGGGAAAGTTCATTTGCTAGTGACAATTCCATTCTGCTTTTCTAAGAAGAAATACTTTGAATAATTGTTTTGTGTGTGTGGTTCTGGGTCCAACAGAGGAGCATTTTACCTCTGAGTTACATTGCCATCAATGTTTTATTTTTTATGTTGAAACAGGGTCTCAATAATTTTTGTGCACTACTGACTTCGAACTTGTGATCTTCCTGTCTCAACCACCGTACTGAACTGAATAAAAATTTTTGAAGCTAAATTAAAACAAATCTGACTACCATTTATACAGATTAGAAACAGAACAACTTCATGACCTGCCAATGTTGATTTAGTGTTGATTTTTAGAAAATATATTATTTGTTCATGTTTTCATCTATTAAAAATATACTTGAAGTGTTTAGAAAATACAAAGAACACAATGTCATCTTAGAAAATTGTGGAAAAAATTACAATATCTTTTTTTTTTTTTAATTAATTAATTTATTTTTTAAATTGGTGCATTGTAGTCATATATCAATCACATTGGAGTACAAGACTTGAGAGGATATACAAGCACACATCATCCAATTAGCCCTCCTCCAGCCACCGTCCCATTCCCTCCCCCTCCCTCCATCCCACACTTCTTTGGTGATTTACTTTGATATATTTGTTTATGTACCTCCTGCATTTTAAAGAGGCTCCGTCCTCCAGTATTACATACCCTCTGATTGATCACATTAGTTGCTTCACTATAGGGCCCTTTCTATAGCTCAACCTCTTCCTGTTGCCCTTTTCCTCCTAGTTATTGCTGATTAAGAGAAGCGTCTGATTTATATTTTCTGCGATATTTCTCTGTGCATGCTGCGTTGCAAGTACCAATCCCACTCTTGATGGTCCCAGTAGTGGCCTGGCTACTCAGTGGACTGATCCAGATCTCGCTGGCTCACGCAGCGGCCTTGCCTCATGGGAGGACCCAGTTCTGGTCTCGCTGGCCCCTGAACCGGTCAAACCCCTAAGCTGGCTTTGGTCCCAACCTTGGAGGCCGCAGGAGTGAACTTGCCTCACGCCAGGCTCCGATGCTGGCCATTGGCCCCTGCACCGGTCTAACCCGTTGGCAGGATTCCAATCCCGGCCTCGGAGGCCCCAACACTGGTAATGCCTCACGGCAGGCTCCGATGCCGGCCTCACTGGCCCCAGCACCGGCCTAACCCCTTGACAGGCTCTTAAACTGGCCTCAGAGGCCCCAATACCGGCCTTGCCTCACGGCAGGCTCCGATGCCGGCCTCGCTGGCCCCAGCAGCGGCCTAACCCCTCGGCAGGCTCCGATCCCAGCCTCGGATGCCCCAGCACTGGTCATGCCTCAAGGCAGGCTCCGATGCCGGCCTCGCTGGCCCCAGCACCGGCCTAACCCCTTGGCAGGCTCTTATCCTGGCCTCGGAGGCCCCAGTACTGACCTTGCCTCACAGCAGGCTCCGATGCCGGCCTCGCTGGCCCCAGCACCGGCCTAACCCCTCGGCATGCTCCGATCCCGGCCTCGGAGGCCCCAGCACTGGTCATGCCTCACGGCAGGCTCCGATGCCGGCCTCGTTGGCCCCAGCACCGGCCTAACCCCTCGGCAAGCTCTTATCCTGGCCTCGGAGGCCCCAGTACCGGCCTTGCCTCAAGGCAGGCTCCGATGCCGGCCTCGCTGGCCCCAGCACCGGCCTAACCCCTCGGCAAGCTCTTATCCTGGCCTCGGAGGCCCCAGTACCGGCCTTGCCTCACGGCAGGCTCCGATGCCGGCCTCGCTGGCCCCAGCAGCGGCCTAACCCCTCGGCAGGCTCCGATCCCGGCCTCGGAGGCCCCAGCACTGGTCATGCCTCAAGGAAGGCTCCGATGCCGGCCTCGCTGGCCCCAGCACCGGCCTAACCCCTTGGCAGGCTCTTATCCTGGCCTCGGAGGCCCCAGTACTGGCCTTGCCTCACGGCAGGCTCCGATGCCGGCCTCGCTGGCCCCAGCACTGGCCTAGCCCCTTGGCAGGCTCTTATCCTGGCCTCGGAGGCCCCAGTACCGGCCTTGCCTCACGGCAGGCTCCGATGCCGGCCTCGCTGGCCCCAGCACCGGCCTAACCCCTCGGCATGCTCCGATCCCGGCCTCGGAGGCCCCAGCACTGGTCATGCCTCACGGCATGCTCCGATTCCGGCCTCGTTGGCCCCAGCACCGGCCTAACCCCTCGGCAAGCTCTTATCCTGGCCTCGGAGGCCCCAGTACTGGCCTTGCCTCACGGCAGGCTCCGATGCCGGCCTCGCTGGCCCCAGCACCGGCCTAACCCCTCGGCAGGCTCTTGTCCTGGCCTCGGAGGCCCCAGTACCGGCCTTGCCTCACGGCAGGCTCCGATGCCGGCCTCGCTGGCACCAGCAGCGGCCTAACCCCTCGGCAGGCTCCGATCCCGGCCTCGGAGGCCCCAGCACTGGTCATGCCTCAAGGCAGGCTCCGATGCCGGCCTCGCTGGCCCCAGCACCGACCTAACCCCTTGGCAGGCTCTTATCCTGGCCTCGGAGGCCCCAGTACTGGCCTTGCCTCACGGCAGGCTCCAATGCCGGCCTCGCTGGCCCCAGCACCGGCCTAACCCCTCGGCATGCTCCGATCCTGGCCTCGGAGGCCCCAGCACTGGTCATGCCTCACGGCAGGCTCCGCTGCCGGCCTCGTGGCCCCAGCACCGGCCTAACCCCTCGGCAAGCTCTTATCCTGGCCTCGGAGGCCCCAGTACCGGCCTTGCCTCACGGCAGGCTCCGATGCCGGCCTCGCTGGCCCCAGCAGCGGCCTAACCCCTCGGCAGGCTCCGATCCCGGCCTCGGAGGCCCCAGCACTGGTCATGCCTCAAGGAAGGCTCCGATGCCGGCCTCGCTGGCCCCAGCACCGGCCTAACCCCTTGGCAGGCTCTTATCCTGGCCTCGGAGGCCCCAGTACTGGCCTTGCCTCACGGCAGGCTCCGATGCCGGCCTCGCTGGCCCCAGCACCGTCCTAGCCCCTTGGCAGGCTCTTATCCTGGCCTCGGAGGCCCCAGTACCGGCCTTGCCTCACGGCAGGCTCCGATGCCGGCCTCGCTGGCCCCAGCACCGGCCTAACCCCTTGGCATGCTCCGATCCCGGCCTCGGAGGCCCCAGCACTGGTCATGCCTCACGGCAGGCTCCGATGCCGGCCTCGTTGGCCCCAGCACCGGCCTAACCCCTCGGCAAGCTCTTATCCTGGCCTCGGAGGCCCCAGTACTGGCCTTGCCTCACGGCAGGCTCCGATGCCGGCCTCGCTGGCCCCAGCACCGGCCTAACCCCTCGGCAGGCTCTTGTCCTGGCCTCGGAGGCCCCAGTACCGGCCTTGCCTCACGGCAGGCTCCGATGCCGGCCTCGCTGGCCCCAGCAGCGGCCTAACCCCTCGGCAGGCTCCGATCCCGGCCTCGGAGGCCCCAGCACTGGTCATGCCTCAAGGCAGGCTCCGATGCCGGCCTCGTTGGCCCCAGCACCGGCCTAACCCCTCGGCAAGCTCTTATCCTGGCCTCGGAGGCCCCAGTACCGGCCTTGCCTCACAGCAGGCTCCGATGCCGGCCTCGCTGGCCCCAGCACCGGCCTAACCCCTCAGCAGGCTCTTATCCTGGCCTAGAGGCCCCAGTACCGGCCTTGCCTCAAGGCAGGCTCCGATGCCGGCCTCGCTGGCCCCAGCACTGGCCTAACCCCTCGGCAGGCTCTTATCCAGGCCTCGGAGGCCCCAGTACCGGCCTTGCCTCATGGCAGGCTCCGATGCCGGCCTCGCTGGCCCCAGCAGCGGCCTAACCCCTCGGCAGGCTCCGATCCCAGCCTCGGAGGCCCCAGCACTGGTCATGCCTCAAGGCAGGCTCCGATGCCGGCCTCGCTGGCCCCAGCACCGGCCTAGCCCCTTGGCAGGCTCTTATCCTGGCCTCGGAGGCCCCAGTACCGGCCTTGCCTCATGGCAGGCTCCGATGCCGGCCTCGCTGGCCCCAGCACTGGCCTAACCCCTCGGCATGCTCCGATCCCGGCCTCGGAGGCCCCAGCACTGGTCATGCCTCACGGCAGGCTCTGCTGCCGGCCTCGTTGGCCCCAGCACCGGCCTAACCCCTCGGCAAGCTCTTATCCTGGCCTCGGAGGCCCCAGTACCGGCCGTGCCTCACGGCAGGCTCCGATGCCGGCCTCGCTGGCCCCAGCACCGGCCTAACCCCTCGGCAGGCTCTTATCCTGGCCTCGAGGCCCCAGTACCGGCCTTGCCTCAAGGCAGGCTCCGATGCCGGCCTCGCTGGCCCCAGCACCGGCCTAACCCCTCAGCAGGCTCTTATCCTGGCCTCGGAGGCCCCAGTACCGGCCTTGCCTCACGGCAGGCTCCGATGCCGGCCTCACTGGCCCCAGCAGCGGCCTAACCCCTCGGCAGGCTCCGATCCCGGCCTCAGAGGCCCCAGTACCGGCCTTGCCTCAAGGCAGGCTCCGATGCCGGCCTCGCTGCCCCCAGCAGCGGCCTAACCCCTCAGCAGGCTCTTATCCTGGCCTCGGAGGCCCCAGCACCGGTCTAACCCCTCGGCAGGCTCTTATCCTGGCCTCAGAGGCCCAAGTACCGGCCTTGCCTCATGGCAGGCTCTGATGCCAGCCTCGCTGGCCCCAGCACCGGCCTAACCCCTCAGCAGGGTCCGGTCCCATCCTCGGGGGCCCCAACACTGGCCTTGCCTCACGGCAGGCTCCGAATCCGGCCTCGCTGACCCCAGCATCGGCCTAACCCCTCAGCATGTTCCGGACCCGACCTCGGAGGCCCTAGCACAAGCCTTGCATCATGGCAGGCTCCAATGCCGGCCTCGCTGGCCCCAGGATCGGTCTAACCCCTCTGCAGGTTACAATCCCGCCACGGAGGCCTCAGTAGTGGCCCTGCCTCACAGCAAGCTCCGATGTCGGCCACTGGCCCCGGCGCCCGCCTAACCCCTCAGCAGGTTCCGATCACTGTCTCTGTGGTTAGTATTTCAAAGGTTCCAGTTGTAATGTATCAGATCTCTGCCTCCCCCGAATATTGGCCACTGGCATTGCCACTGCCTCCACCGTTTCAAATCCTTCCCAGGCTCTTTTTCCACTCTGAATGTTGTCCAGTGTTCCTAAGCATGCGTGATGGTAGCATTCGACATTTGGTGTAATTTCTCCAAAAAAATAAAGTTGGTAAGGTCCGGTTTCTGCTTCTCCTGAATACAAGTCTCTACCACCATTGCGAAGAACTCTTTCAACACCGCATTTCTCCTTGGTCTCCGCTAAACTCTCTCCTTATATGTGATGTCTGAGATTCTTAACAATATAGAGAAATAGCAGTCCTCTTTCACGGCGAATTTTTCCATAAGTTCCAGTGCATTTAGATAAGTTTTGTCTGCATCTCCAGTGTCCTGGCATCCATAACGGCTTTCTTACCACCTCTCCGATATTTTTCTTTATCTTTTTCTGTTCTGGGCCCGGTTTCTCCAGGGGTCTGGCGTGCTACTCGCAGTTCGGCCGGGACCCAGAGTCCCGCGATCCGGGCCCCAGCTGGCGTGCCCTGTGCTAGACCCCCGCCCAGAACCCAGCGTCTTACTGGGCCTTGTTTCTCCAGGGGTCTGGCGTGCTACTCGCAGTTCGGCCTGGGGCCCAGAGTCCCGCGACCCGGGCCCCATCTGTCGTGCCCAGCCCGCGACCCCTGCCCAGAACCCAGCGTCTTACTGGGTCTGGTTTCTCCAGGGGTCTGGCGTGCTACGCGCAGTTCGGCAGGGGCCCAGAGTCCCGCGACCCGGGCCCCATTAGGCGTGCCCCGCCCGCGACCCCCGCCCAGAACCCAGCGTCTTACTGGGCCTGGTTTCTCCAGGGGTCTGGCGTGCTACGCGCAGTTCGGCCCGGGGCCCAGGGTCCCGCGACCCAGGCCCCGGCTTTTGTGCGCCGTGCGCGACCCCTGCCCAGAACCCAGCGTCTTACTGGGCCTGGTTTCTCCAGGGATCTGGCGTGCTACGCGCAGTTCGGCAGGGGCCCAGAGTCCCGCGACCCGGGCCCCATTAGGCGTGCCCAGCCCGCGACCCCAGCCCAGAACCCAGCGTCTTACTTGGCCTGGTTTCTCCAGGGGTCTGGCGTGCTATGCGCAGTTCGGTCTGGGGCCCAGAGTCCCGCGACCCGGGCCCCATCTGGCGTGCCCAGCCCGCGACCCCTGCCCAGAACCCAGCGTCTTACTGGGTCTGGTTTCTCCAGGGGTCTGGCGTGCTACGCGCAGTTCGGCAGGGGCCCAGAGTCCCGCGACCCGGGCCCCATCTGGCGTGCCCAGCCCGCGACCCCCGCCCAGAACCCAGCGTCTTACTGGGTCCGGTTTCTCCAGGGGTCTGGCGTGCTACGCGCAGTTCGGCAGGGGCCCAGAGTCCCGCGACCCGGGCCCCATTAGGCGTGCCCCGCCCGCGACCCCCGCCCAGAACCCAGCGTCTTACTGGGCCTGGTTTCTCCAGGGGTCTGGCGTGCTACGCGCAGTTCGGCCCGGGGCCCAGGGTCCCGCGACCCAGGCCCCGGCTTTTGTGCGCCGCGCGCGACCCCTGCCCAGAACCCAGCGTCTAACTGGGCCTGGTTTCTCCAGGGATCTGGCGTGCTACGCGCAGTTCGGCAGGGGCCCAGAGTCCCGCGACCCGGGCCCCATTAGGCGTGCCCAGCCCGCGACCCCAGCCCAGAACCCAGCGTCTTACTTGGCCTTACAATATCTTTATTTTTGGCACTGGGGATTGAAATTTAGGGCATTCTACTTATTAAATAGACTCCAGGCTTTTTTATTTTATTTATTTATTTATTTATTTATTATTTATTTATTTATTTTTTGCGGGTCTGGGGATGGAACCCAGGGGCATTCGACCTCCGAGCTACAGCCCTTGCCCTATTTTTGATTCTTTATTTTGAAACCGGGTCTCACTGAGTTGCCGAGGGCCTCACTAAGTAGCTGAGGCTGTCCGCGAACCGTGATCCTCCGGTCTCAGCCTCCCAAATGCTGGGATTACAAGCGTGCGCCACCACGCCTGGCTGGTCTTTTTATTTTTAATTTAAAAATATTTAATTTAAATATCACTAGGTTTCTAAGATTCTCACTAAGTTGCCAGGGCTGATGTTGAGCCTCCGATCCTCCAATCTCAGCCTTCCAAGTACTGGCTGATATTACAGGTCCTCACCACCATATCCAGCTACAAATTGTGGTACTAAACAATAACAAAAATAAAAATCTCTTTTTCACTTGCAGAAAATTGATTAGTCAAGGTTATATAATGTTAGCTCCAGTTCTTGTAAGTTGTTATGTTTATATTTACAGACACTCACATAGACACAAACACATATGTGCACATTATTTTTTCATTTGGATAATCAACTTGTGCCTTTGATGAATGCTACTCAGTTACCAGTTTTCATAAACAGGAAATGTATATGTACATATACATATCTATACCTCACAAATACATGTGAATGCATACATACATATCTACATACATAAATATTAATATATATTTTTCTATTGCAAAGATACAACAGGTTTTTGGATGTTAGCAAAATTCAAGTGATTTCAAACTGGAGAAAGAAAATAGAATTTATCGCTATAATATTGAGTTTTTGACCCCTCCTTTTTCCTTGGAATTGATTTATTGAAGGGGACCATTAAATTAGGAAAAACTTCTTGAGGCTGTAGCCCAATAGCAGAAGAAAGACTGAGTGAATGTCTTATAATGATTTGGATTTCACTGCAAGGTTGAATGAACCTCAGAAGAGTGGCTCATGTTTAATTCATTTGATAAAAGGCAAGTCACAGGTAAAAGAAAAAGTGTTCCACTCTTCATGCATTGAAGTCTACCAGGACAGAAAAAAAAAAATTTCTGCAACAGGGTGGTGCTACTTGGTTCTACTCTGCTGAAGGGAAGGTATTCATGGGGCCAAGGTCATGTTCCCAACAGTAGGTTATTATTCCCTTAAGGCCATATATAACTGGAGGGAGGGAAATAAGCCTCCCAAAAGGGAGAGGAGAATATGCTTTCTGGAAGGTTGTGGTAGGGCTTTGAGAAGAGAAGATCCATGGTCTGGTCAGACTGACTTGCTCAGTGCAAACCATATGCTGATGGAAACCAAGGACAATTCTATGTGTTTGTAAAGACTGAAGTCACACTGAAGTGGCATATGCAGGGGTCTTTTTGTTATTTTATGGTTTTTCCTCATAATTTAAAAAAGAAACCTGAATAGACAGAGAAACGAAAAGCAGTAAGTAGCTGGGCATAGTGGCACATGCTAGTAATCTCAGCATTTGGGAAGCTGAGACAGGAGAATTGCTCTTCCCAGACAGCCTCAGCTACTTAGTGAGGCCCTTTGCAACTCAGCAAGACCCTGTTTCAAAATAAAAAAGAATAAAGCCGGGCATGGTGGCACACACTTGTAATTGCCGCGCTTGGGAGGCGGAGACAGGAGGATCGTGCTGGTTCAGAGCCAGCCTTGCTGGCTTAAGAGACCCTGTTTCCACATAAAAAGTAAAAAAAAATAAAAAAATAAAAAAATAGGTCTGGGAGTGTAGCCCGTGGAAGTGTATCCCAGAGGTAGAAGGGCATCCAGGAACCCCAGTACCACCAAAAAACAAAACAAAACAAAAAACAAAATAAAGAATAATAAAAAATAGGGATGGGGGTGTAGCTTGGAGGTAGAATAATGCCCCTGGGTTCCATCCCCAGTACTGAAAAAAAAAAAAAAAAACATTAAATAATTAAGCCTAAGATTTTAGGAAATATTTACATAAAGAGTCCTGAAAGTATTGATATATGCCCATAGAGATGTATGCCCATATAGATATATGCCCATATTAATAGGTTGCATTTATCATAATGTCCACTAAAGTCCCCGGGGAATTTGTATTGCTAAATGTTAGTTTTCAAGCAAAATTATTATAAAAAAATCTGGTAAGATAAATTTCTATTCTTTTTACTTCTGAGCAAGGTCTGCATGTGCCCATTTTAAATTTTATTTTATTCCTATAATAGAAAGAGCTTACCATATTAATTTTTACATATGTACTCATATTAACTTTTTTTTTGTTGGTAGTACTGGCATTCCTGGAAACCCTCCTACCTCTGGGCTACACTCCCAGACCTACTTTTATATTTTTTAATTGGAAACAGGGTCTCTTAAGCCAGCAAGGCTTAAGATTCTTAAAAAGTTAATATTTAGAAAGTAGGTGAATGTGGGAATAAGTTTCTGAAAAAAATGAAGATACCGTTGGTGGAAAATTTGCCCTCACTTTGGTCCATAATTAATTTTATTATCTATATTTTGAGTTCCCTCTCCTATTGTCTTCTCAAGGAATTTGGTAACTACTCCTACTCTCTCCTGTATATTTTCTTTTTTTTTCCTCACTACGACTTCCAGTTAGTTTGCATCTCTTTAGTATTAAAAAGTCCACAAATAAGTTTTGATATATGCTCATATCTCTCTTATCTTAAAAGTCAAATCCTAATGAGCCTCAACATTGACTGTCACCTGAAAATACACACAGAGCTAGGTGGAGGGGACTCCCTCGGTGCAAAGCTATGATCCTCATGCTTTAGAGTGCATCAGAATCTTCAATGTTGGGCCCAACTCAACTTGATTCTCAAGATCTTAGATTATGGTGACACCAAATCACTGCGGCACCACAGACACTAGGTTATCTTTGGAAACGGGAAAACAATGTTGATCGGCTGTCCTTAAGGGAACCACTGTGTGTGTGTGTGTGTGTGTGTGTGTGTGTGTGTGTGTGTGTGTGTGTGTTGGATAGAATTTATCTAACATTTTTTTCTCTAATGTAAGTTGTACTCAGCAGTGAACTGAGAGTCTGATTGTCCAAATATAAAATGGCCTGATTTGAAGCATTTGCTGATTTCCATGGTGTGAATACTTCCACCATGGCAATTTTTGTGAAAAAGATGCAATATCAGTGGATTTCTATTAGGAGATTATATCTTTAGTTCTTTTGCAAGCAGGTTTGGGCCAGATTCCGAACACCACTGATAATATAAGTGAAATACCTTGTTGACACAGAAGTTGATATACACAAGCTTGAAACTGAGTCTCACCTTGCCTGTGGAATTTACCTTCCTTACTGACCATTTATATTTATTTTCCTTCCCTCTAAATTGGTCTTTGCTCCAAGAAATCCTAATGTGATTGTTTCCTGCTCAATGTCAGGAACTACATACTAATGTACAGTATACCTTGTAACTTGTAAGAGAGTGTTAATATGTCAAAATTTATGAAAACTTCTAAATTCTAAAAATAGAAGGATCTGGTAAGAAATACTGAAGTCAGGGGAGAGGTGTGGGGCAAACATCATCACATCCTATGAGGTTTTTAGGACCTTCTACTTCAATCTCATATTTGATTAAGCACACAGATTACATAGCATGGACACTTCTATTATCAGGTTCTCAGTTCATAAACTTTCACATATTTATGGGTTTTTTTCACCTTAAAGTTCCCTTCAAGTCCCTGAGAGAAACTAAATTGAAGTCCGTTTGAATTAGTAGCAGTGGTTTTGACTTTTTTTCTCAACTTGGTGCCCTGATTCAGGCTGGTGTCTTCAGCAGAGCTGATGAAGAAACATGTCAGATTTGTGCAGGAGAAACAACTGTGTGATGAACCCACCTGCCTGCTGGTCTACCATTCCTGCAGCAGCAGGGTGCTTCCCAATTGCTTTATAAGCTCATAGAACTATGCCCTCAGAACACTGGAATCATATCCTACTCTCCATATCCCAAGTCCCATGCAATGAACAAAACGACATCATATTTTCTTGAAATGAAAAATAGAATAAGTGGCTTTGAATTACTTTAAAATGTAGTTTATTAGTGAGATGGAGGAAGAGAGAATGGTTTCATTGAACATCTTTGCACTGATTTTAATTCAAAGGAGTCACATTTTGTTTCTCATTTCTTTTATACAAAGTAGAAGATGGCAGTAAAGTGGTCTAACATGAAATTTTATTTAAAACACAAAGGCTTGGCCCTTGTCTGGAATTTCCCTTCAATTCTGCATTTGACACAGGGGTGTCTGTGGAAAGTATTGAGGAGGTGGATGGCTGATACAGAACTGAGAAACAGTTGCTTGGGGCTTACCAAGACCAGTTGAACATTTGGGTTAGACTGATTATCAATCTTCAAAACACCTCACCACAGTTATATTCTGATGAAGATAAGGATACCCATGACTAATAAAGCTCTCGTGCCCGTGACTTCTTCAGCCTGCATAATGTGAACTGATCTTTTTGCCAGAAATTATGTTCTGGCAGAAATTGTGTTGTATCTTAGCAGATACAAATTCATAAATTTATTGTAGGATATGAGGTATTAGAATTTTAATTATGTTTTTGTATCCTCTTCCTCTGGATAATGGAGTGCTAATGAAAAAACTCTTTTCATAGTAGAAAAGAGTTTATACAAGCTAATCTCTGAAGACTCTGGAATAAAATTATAAGTAGAGGCTGACTTTAAAGAAGTGACAACAAAATCATGTGTCCTGGTAAAAGTCCACTGAGTTTTCTCCATCTTTTTAATTTACATTATCTTTTCCTTCTTCATTTATACTGTCCCCAAATTATTGGACACTTATCAAGCCTTATCTTTTGTGGAGGTATTTCTGGCAGGTATTTTATCTCTCTAGTGTGCGTGACTGATCAAATGTTAATATGTAAGCCACTTTCAGAAAAATTCTCACTGAAAAGGAAATCTATCAGAAATCCTGTTAAGATAAATAACTACATCTACAAAAATGAACTTCTCAGGACAATGGTAAAGATTTAAGAAATAAACTTTGGGAAAGATTTTTGCAAGGCTGTTCAATTGTACCACATATGTCTATCCTTGATTTATACCCATAGACATTGATTATAAATGCCCTGATTAAATTAAACAAAAAGAAAATAAAGTAAAATTTAAAATAACCAACTGAAAATTCTTTTATTTTCTGTCTGTATAATTTAATACAATGTTTAATATTTCAGGTGATTTTTTTCTTTAAAGTCATGGATCCAATTCAAATTCATTTAAAAATGCATCTAAAATCTCAAATAAGCTTTTATTCCTTTTCCATACTGAGTATAGATGATCTAAAACATGCCACTTTAACCTTCTCATAGACACCATCCTCTGGACCTTTTTCTCTTTTTAGTTCCTTTGGCCTGTCCTTGTCTCTTGTCCTGGAAAACTATTGCCAGCAGTATGTCTCTATTTCTCAGGACAAAAGTGGTAGCTGCTAATAGCTTCGCCTATTTTTCTTTTTTCTTCTTGGTGTTAGTGTTCAGGGTGAGACAAGAGTTAGTCATAGATTAACTAAGGAAAATTCTCTTTGTACATATCACCAGTTTTATTGTTGTTGATTTTTTCTGTAATTGATTTTGTTTTCCAAATGACATTGTAGTAAATTCAGATCTTTTTAAATTGATTTTGAAGTGTCTTTAATGTTTTCATCCTTAATTCTTTTTCTATCTTTTGATGTTAAATCTTGGAATTTATTCCTGAGAAATACCCTCTGGTCAAGATGAGTTCCACAGGCAAAATGCCCAATAATCTCAATCTTCTATAGGATTTGAAAGTTCAGTGGCAGTTTCCCAGAGATCTTCTGGTTCTTCTGTTTTTTAAAAACCTGAAAAAAAGACATAACAAATTACTTATGTACTCTAAATATGTCTCATTAGGGAGAGACCATGCATTATTGGCTTAGGCAGAATTAAATTCAAACCACGGCTCTGTGCCCATTATTAATGTTATGTCTTCTTTGAGCTTTAATTTTAAAAAATGCAAAATAAATCCAATATGAAGGTTAAAAAAATAATCAGTGTATAGTACATACCTATATCTGGTATACCTTATAGATTCTAAACACACTGCTCTTTTTGGTAGGTCTTCATTCGTATCAGCTGCCCTCTTACTTGCATTTTAACCTTTAGAGATCTTGGCCCATCCTCTAGTAAATTGGGCATTCATTGAGGTGGTTGTTTATTTCTGGATCATCAAACAACAATAAAATACTTAAATCAAGAAGTTAGCCAGAATGCTTAAAAAAACTTGATCTTTTGGGGGATGAATTTGATCTCCAAATGGATTTAGCATCTGTGAAGAGAAGACAACACCCGGCCTAGATACTTGTTAGTTCTAGTGGATGCTCAGTTTCTGAACCTAGCACTCTATGCTGCATGTATTTGATCAAATGTGTAAGGGAAGCCCAAGAACACAAAAATATGGGGCAACAATTACAGAACTGAAAAAAGTGAGAAACAGGTACGGAACTAGGTCATTCTCACTGCACTCTGCCCTAAGCATGCACATTTAGGCTGAGTTATTACTAGGGAAAATAATTCTAGAATCACTTAATGTTTTAAGTATTTTGAACTGAGCTATCTACATTTCAAAACAAAATTATTCACATTATGAATTAATAAAGATGATCTAGCTAGGGTAGATATTCTACTACTATTAGAATTATACCTAATAGTATGAATACATGTGCATAAGAGAGAAAAAGAGAAAAGGAAGAGAGAGATAGGGCCACTTTTGGAGATAAAAATATAAGTTAACATTATACTAGCTAGGGTAGGTATTCTTCTGCTACTATTAGAATTATACCTAATAGATGCACACACATGCATATGAGAGAGAGAGAGAGATAGATAGAGATAGAGATAGAGATAGAGATAGAGATAGAGATAGAGATAGGGAGAGAGAGAGAGAGGAGAGAGAGAGAGAGAGAATGAATGAATTTTGGAGATCAAAAATAAGTTAACAACCTATTCTGGAACACATTTAGTGGGCAGCAAGTATTCTACCAAAAACATGTGTGTTTTGCAACTTTTGAAATTAGAAATTTTGAAATTTTATTACATAGAAAAGAACATTCTACAGAGATATCTCCAGGCTTTGGAAGGAAAATAAAAAAGCACTTCCATGGATTTTTTTTTTTTTTGCATTAGTCAAAACCATTAATGTTACTTGGGATGATTTTGTTTTCTAACTTTTAACTGTTAGGGAAGCCAAATCATCGTCTTCTTTACATAAAAGGAGTGAATAAAACAGGATCTTTAGTGGTGTTTTGGAAAGACTTGACAGTGACAATGAAATGTTTATAAACTCCTTTAAGTGAGTTATAAAATTAAATGAACTTTGACTCTAGGAGTGAGAGAGAAGAGGATCGTGTTAACTTTGGGGGAGAATAACATACACCCACAATTCCTGGTTGTTTGTAAAGGAAAGTTTTCAAATCATATAAAATATTATACAAATAAAGGGCATACTAAGAATGTGATTTATTTAAAAGCAAAGAACTTCCTTCCTATAGTGTGACTTCTAACGGGTTACACATTTTTATCACTTCTGGTTCATATGAGGCCTGACTTTTGGGGCTTTCAACTCTAATCTTTATTTATAGAAATCATATATTACCTTTAAGTGCTTAATACTTGGTCAACTAGTGACAAAACTTCAAATAACAAACCTAAAATAGCTCTCCCAGCAATTTTCTTATCTTGTGGAAAGAGAATAGAAGCAAAAACAAACAAAAAACAACAAAAACAAGAAATAGTGGAGCTGTCCATTAGGATTTAAGTTTTTTAATTATTTTATTTTATATATATTTTTGTGGTACTGGGAATGGAACCCAGGGCTTTCTACCTCCAAGCTAGATTCCCAGCCCTATTTTTCAGTATTTTTTTATATTTTGAAACAGGGTCTCACTGAGGTGGGAAGGGCCTCACTAAGTAGCTGAGGCTGTCTACGGACCATGATCCTCAGGTCTCTGCCTCCCGAACACTGGGATTACAAGCGTGCACCACCACACCTGGCAGGAGTTAAGTTTTTAAAGCTCCACACTGTTGGTCTGGACAGTGATTTTTGGGTATGATCCTCAAAGTACAAGCAACAAAAGCAAAAATAGGTAAATGGGATTTAATCAAACTTTCATTTTAAGGCTTCTGCACAGCAAAAGACAACTAACCAAGAGGCAGATGTGAGTGAATTTATATCCTATTGCACACCCTTACAATCAGCAGTCTTGGAATAATCGCATTGCTTTCTTTGTAACATTTTTTCACTAATAACTTTATAGTTCTATGGTATTCTTTTATTGTAGCCAAAACTGACTAAGGTCCTCATTTTGAGATAGTCTTGCTGCGTCTCCAAAAAGGAAGCAAAACTGGGTACTGGTTAAAACTTCCATTCCATTAACTGTGTGTGTGTGTGTGTGTGTGTGTGTGTGTGTGTGTGTGTGTGTGTTTTACTGGGACTTGAAACCAAGGGCCTTCTATCTTTTAGGCTACAACCTTGGACATATTTTATTTTTATTTGAAAACAGGTTCTTGTTAAGTTGCTGAGAGCCTAAGTTACTGAGGCTGGCCTTGAACCTGAGATCCTCCCGTCTCAGTCTCTCAACTACTGAGATTACAGGCATCCAGCCCTCATTTGGTTTACTCTGTGACCTGAGATCTTCCAATAGGCTAGTTCTGGATTCTTGTAAGTCAGCTTTTTCAGATTCTTGAAGAATATACCTTATACTCTCCTAATGAATGAAGATTGACCCCTCGTCTCTTGGGCTTGACTTGTTTGTTTAACTCATGACAGGAAAAGAACTTTCCTTTTCTGAGTGCTTACTTTGTACTAAGTGTTTTCTATCCACGATTCTATGTGCATTTAGGTCTTTTATTGGTACATTATAACTATACCTTCTAATGATGTCGAAAGTGATGCGTTTATACCTGCACCTGTCACTTGCTATGGTTCCCTCAGCACCTCACCCCTCACCACACTGCCTACTGCCCTACACATGCTAATGAGCTTGGTAGTGATACCTTTGCATATGGACATAATTATTTGGAATGTTTTCTTCCTCAGGCTTCCTTCATCCCCGTCTCCTTTTCTCACCCTGATTTCCTTCCATTATTTTACTGGTCCTCTCTCATTTATCCGAACTCCCTTTTTATTTTTTATTTTATCTCTACCTTTCTCATGTTAGATAAATATATGATCTTTGATTTTCTGAGGCTGGCTGTTCTTTCTTAACAGTAATATACTCTAGTTTTAGCCATTTTTATTCACATGACATAATTTTGTTCTTCTTTTTGACTGAGTAAAACTTTATACTATGATCCACTCCTTGGTATATTTCTCAAATAATTAAAGTCAGAATTCTATAGTGAGCTGGGCGTGATGGTGCACGCTTGTAATCCCTGTGCTTGGGAGGCAGAGATAGGAGGATCGTGCAGGTTTGAAGCCAGAGAACTGGCTTAAGAGACACTGTTTCTAAATAAGGAAGTATAAAAATAGGTCTGGAAGTGTAGCCCGGAAGTAGGAGGGTTTCCAGGAACTCCAGTATCACCAAAAAAAAAGGTATAGTGATACATGATACATGCACACTCTTGTATATAGCAACACAATTCACAAATTAGGTATCCATCAACAAATCAATTCAGAAAAATGGAACTTAATCTCACTTTCTCACCCTGCACAAAAGTCAATTCAAGATGGATCAAAGACTTGGAAATTAGACCAGAGACATTGATGCTCCTTAAAGAGGGCATGTGTATCTATGTTAATAGCTGCAAAATTCACAATTGCCAAACTATGGAACCAGCCAAGATGTCATTCAGCAGATAGATTACAAAACCATGGGATAGCCAGGTGTGGTGGCACATGCTTGTAATCCCAGCTCTTGCGAGGCTGAGACAGGAGGATTGCACAGATTCAAAGTCAGACTAAGCTACATAGTAAGGCTCTCAGAAGCATAGTGAGACCCTGTTTCCAAATAAAGTGTAAAATAGGTCTGGCAGTATCGCCCAGAGGTAAAAAAAAAAAAAAAAAAAAGCCCCTGGGTCCCATCATAAGTACCACAAAAAAAAAAAGAATATTTACACAATGGAATTTTACTCAGCTGTAAAGAAAAACACAATTATGTCATTTACAGGGAAATGAATGGAACTGGAGAACATTATGCTAAGTTTTTTGTGAATAAGAACATTATTCTTATCAGAAAAAATAAGAAATCAGATGTTCTCCCTAATATGTGAAAGTTAGAAAAAAATTTGTCATAGGAAGGACTCTAGACAAAGGACAAAGAAGGAGATACTATAGATGAGCAAATAAGGCCACCTGAGGATATTGGAGGGGAGAAGGAAATTCTCTAATGCATATGATGTTCTTTGTTAAACATATCAAATTCAATTACTAAGCCAAACATAAGAAGGAGGGAATGGGGAGGGAATCGGGTAAGGGCTAATGGGGTGATGTGTGCATGTATGTCTCAAACATCTTGTACTCCATTAAGATGTATGACTACAATGTACCAATAAAAAAATTAAAAGAATTAAAAAAATAAAAAATGAAAATTAAATTGTCTTGGCCATGCACACAATTTGGTTTTACTCAGCTATTTCATTTAATAGACATTTAATCAATTCTGTTTTATGAGGAAAATCTAAGGTTTATTTATGCTTGCAAATTACCCCAAATCACATGCCTATTATATGGATAGGACCAGATATGAGCCCACTTTTGGCTGACCACAAAGCCTAATATCATAGTTTGTAATACCACTGTACACAGACAAATGCTTAGTAAATAAGGTTTTTATTCTCAAAATACTTTATGTCTAATTTATTAGTAGGGGTAGGCAGTGAAAATGCATTATGTTATTCATTTGTTTAAATACTGGTAAAAGGAAAAGAGTTTCAGTGGCATATCTGCTGATTTGAAATAGAATGTAGCAATGAACAAATGCATTTCCCCCTACATTAGGAATTATGAACATAAAGAAAGTGAAGTTCTTATCCAATCTGGTTATAGATAGGGAGCTCTCGGAATAAATCAAAAGAGCTTCTATTTTTAAATTTTTTTCTCAATTAACTATGAAAGCCTTTATATGTTGTCTCATCAGAAAGGTACAAGACATTTTGCAAAACTCAAATGGGACACTGATGAGGCTTGTGGCTTTGTTCAAGATGACTAATGGAATATTCTGTACTTGAGCCTGGTTTCTAAGTAAAGGTAGATGTCATGTCACTGAAATTTCATGATAGAGTATGTCCTTTCCTGTCCTATTTTCAAAGATATCAATCTATAAAAATTATATTCAAGAGTCAAAGGAGTAGCTTCTGTACTGTTATTTAACCTTCTCCTTTAGAAACACAAAGACCTTCACAAAGGTCTGGGCTTCATTCTTCAGAGATTCTAAGCTGTAGTCTGTAATTTTAAAAAAATTGGTATTTAGTTAAGTGACAAGGACCATTCTGTGAGGAAATTAGTTACAGATTTCTCAACTATGCCCCTGTAAAATTCTGAGTACGTTTTTTTAGTTCATTAGAAATTATGCTTTACTTTCTCCCTTTCTTGCAAAACTCTCTATATGTGGCATACTCAGATCTCCACACTGTATTCTCTAGAGTTAAATAAGATAGGAATGAATTATAAGCAGTCTTTATTTCCTATCATATCTCAACTTTCAGCCACAGTTTCAGAAACGTGGGGCCTAAGGAAGTCACTTTATTCATATATCAGATATATTAGTAACAGATTCGTTTTCCTGTGATAGAGATAAATTTAAGAGCCTCCTGCAAGCTAGTCAAACACTCTACCACTGAGCTATACCTTCAGCTCTATAAGAAGACATTTTTGTGTGTGTGTGGTACTAGGGATTGAACTCAATGGGATTCTACTTACAAGCTATACCCCCAGACCTATATTTATGTTTTATATTGAAACAGGGTTTCAGTAAGTTGTGGAGGACCTAATGAGGTTGCTTATCAGCCCACAATCCTCCTGTCTCAGCCTTCCAGGTGCTGGGATTATAAGCATGCACCACCAGTCCTGGCTCAATTCTTTTAAAAGACATTTCTATGGTCATGATCCTAGGGACTTTGTGAGTGTTGATTTCCTAGGGGTGCCTTACAAATTGCCATTATTTTGGTGGCTTAAAAAGAAATTTATTCTTCCACAGTGTGAAAGCCGTAAGTGTGATGATGTGATCCTCTCCAGAGTCTATGCGTGAGAATTCTGGTAGATGCCCATCCTTTCTTGGCTTGTGTCCACATCACTCTACTGTCTTCCCGTATCTTCACATTGTCTTCTCCCTTGTGTATGTTAATTTTCCTCTACATTTCTCTTATAAAAATACTTACACTGATACTTAGGATCTTCATAATGCAGGATAAACTTCTTATGTTAACATTCTTAAATTAATCCACATTTTTTATTTGCTGTTTAGGTGAATATTCACGTTTTGCTGTATAATATTCATAGGAATGAGGATTAGAATGTGAAAATATTTTTAAAAGATGAGTTTTTTGGACCATGTGTTTATATGTGTGTATGAGGCTGTGTATATCTACACATGTGTGTGTACTCTTAAAGTATGGTGTATTATTTATAGAATTGGAATGACTATAAAATCCTTTATAGATATAGGTTCTATCTACATCTAGGGATTTAATCAAGCACAGACTGAAAATAGATCATTTTTCATTCATGGTTAATGGAGTCTCAGAATGTGGCACTTAAATATATGGAAAACCAATTTAAGGCTCCATGGATTTTGATACTCACATGATGGGTAGTGGTGGTGAGGGGTCCTGAAATCAATCTCCCATACTCACTGGGGACCAACTTACATTTCACTTCAAATTTCTGCATAAGTAAAGTTAGCATATATAATAAAAGGTGAAATTTGATAGATCACAGTATAAAAATCAATATTTAAAAGTAAAATAAGATGTATTTCTTTTTATTTACTGAATTTATTATTATATGTTTGTCACCTATAGAGTTCATATAGATGGAAATACATTATATGTTCATTTAAAAACTTCTCCAAAGCACTAGCATTGTCTGCATGTTAGACATTATATTTGATAAAAAAAATTAAATAAGCCATGACCCCTCCCATTAAGCCTTTAGAAATGTAGAAAATACCACCATTTTAATTGACTTCATCACATCTCTATAGCTGTCATGGATTCTCCTTTTTTATTGGTACATTGTAATGATATATCCTGTTGAAGTTCAGGGTGACAGAGGCATACATGCACACAGTACTCTTTAAGCCCTCCCTCAGTTCACACCCTATTCCATCATCTTCCCCTCCTTTCCCTGCTCAGCACAGTGATAGGTTTTGATAAGTTTGTGTCTGTACATCATGACTATTGAGGTATTTCCCTCTCCCCCTCCAATCTTCCTCATTAGATCTCACTTATTCACTCAGTTATGGTTTCTCCTCCTTTGTCTGGAGTCCCTCCTATGTCCCAATCTCTACCTCACTTCCACATATGAAGAACATCCAACCTTTCACTTTTTGTGACTGACTAATCTCACTTAGCATTTGAATCCATACAATTAATCTTTTAGCTTGATACTAGTAATTCAAAATTCAGAGAAGAGAATCAAAAGAAAATACTAGTTCGTAATTATGTAAACTATAGGAAATATGGCTATGCAAATTATAGGAAGTAGAGCTGTGACTTAAACTTTAGCAATCTGATTTCAGAACTCCAGCTTTTAGACACTGCATATACTTCATGGGCTACAACCACTCATCATGAGCAGGAATATTTCTTATATTTCTTTCTATCCACCAAATGGCCTGGCATGACAATATATGTTCAGTAATATTTAATAAACTCATGTAAATTTATATTGATAATCCATCTAATAATTTTAGTCAATATTAAATGACAAAAGAAAACATGGTATATTTGTGTAAAAGAGTTGGTTGATACATTTCCAAGTGGACCTATACATATCAAGAGAAAATATGGCCAGGTACAATGTGTAAGATTACACATGCCTGTAATCTTAGTATTTGGGAGACTGAAACAGGAGGATTGCAGATTTGTAGCCGAACTCAGCATAAGTTAGTGAGGCTCTTCATAATTTAATGAGAACCTGTTTAAATGTTAAAAAATAAATAAAATAGAGTTGGAAGTATATCTTGGAGGGAGATCTATGTTTGATCTCCAATACCACAAAGAAAAAAAAAACAAAAAGAAAATCTTACACTAATGTGATTAAGAGGTTGATATAACTACAGCCAAGGGTGTGGTTTATCTGTTTGCACGTTAGCCGTGATTTTTAATCATTAGCTGTGGTTTTGTTCGGTCTTGGGCAAGTGCCCATTTTCAGAGGGGCACACTTAGGAATCAGTTACACTGTCCGTATGGATTCCAGTCTCTAGTGCCACCTTGCAAATTGTAATTATCAGTTGGATGATGTTGTCTTGTTACCATGTGACCATACTTATTTAATGTGTGTTTTTTCAGCTGGCTCTGCCCAAAGTTATCATATCTAGGGTATCATGCTTGATGGCTTTCCTAATTGAAATGTTAAAGAACTAACAGCTCTGTAATTGGGTAATAATCAGGGAACTCAGGGCATTGCTTTTACCTCACTAAACACTTGAAGTTTATTTTAATTATAAATATAATTAGTAAATAACCCAGTAACTACTCCCTTCATTGAGGTGTTTTCAGATTTTCAGTCTATGCCTCTTTCAAAAAGTATTTGGAAAACTATTTGGTGTGCTTTAAAAGAGAGGGCTGGCTGTCTGCTGGGATTCCAGCTTTCTACAACTTTTGGATATAGGCAGATGAATGAACATTTGCTCTTATGTCATTATTAAGTATTGCAGAAACCTTGGCAACTCTTTCACACATGGTGCCACTAATTTATCTGGATGTTTTCTAAGATAATGTATTCTTTATTTAAGAATGAAGTGGTTCTGGATACTGTATGTTATGGTTTGGATCTGGAATGCTTCCCCAAAGCTCATACATTGAAGACTCAGTCTCCAATGTAGCAATGTACAGGGTTCGAGCTTGGGGGATTATTTGTTCATGAGGACTCTTGACTTATAAGTAGATCCACTGATAGCCATGTGGATCACTGAGAGGTAGAGGAAACTGTAGACAAGTAGGAATCTTGTCCCTAGCCTCCTTTCTCTCTCTCTTTCTCTCCTCTCCACTCCTCCCTTCCTTCCTCACTCTCTCCCTTTATCTTCCTCCATCTCTCCCTTTTTCCCTCTTCTCTCCTTCCATGAATAGAGCAACTTTCCTCTGCCATTCCCTTCTGGCATGATGTTTCTTCTATAAAAACTAACCATGATCCCTGAAACTGTAAGCTAAAATACCTGATTCTTCCTTAGTGACTTCTTGTGAGATATTTTGATCACATCCAGGAAAAGCTGAATAATACATTGGACCTTTTAGAAATCCTTTTCTGTCCTTGAATGTCACTGATGTCATAAACTCTGTCACTAATATCAAGAGGAACTACTTAAGGTAACATTTTAGTCTTTTTTCTCCACTGCAATAATCCATTCAAGGAATTTAAAAAGTTATTCCTTATTATCTTCAACTTCATTTCTGTTTTTCATCTCATCTATTTTTTTCATTCCTCATCTTTTTTTTTCTCTGTCTTATGTACACATAATGCTTGTGCACACACCAAGATGTAAAACAAGGATCAAGATCAAGCAAAAACTGCTATTTTCTCTGCTTTTATTGTAAGCAGAAAAGCATACTGGGATGAGTCATAATATATTGAAAACTTGCTGATTTGAAGATCCATAATTTTCTTTTCTGTGTGCAACTGAGGAATGAGTTGTAATTAGAGCATACAGAAGTATTCCAGCCATGTTTTCCACTCCAGCGTTGTCCATGTTTATGACAAAACATGGTTGTTGTTACAGCTTTATATTTTCATTTTTTATTGGTGCATTGTAGTCATACATCTTAATCAAGTACAAGTTGGTAGAGGCATACATACACACATCACCCAGTTAGCCCTTAGACATTCCCTCTCCCCTCCCTCCTTCTCACGTTTGGCTTAGTGATGGACTTTGATATGTGTGTGAATGGACATCATGAACATTAGAGAACTTCCCTCTTTCCCCCTCCTATCCCCTCAGTTAGGTCACCTTATTTGCTCATCTATAGTATCTCCTTCTGCATCTAGAGTTCCTTCTATGATCCATTTTCTCCCTAGCTTCTGCATATTAGGGAGAGCATCTGATTTCTTACTTTTGTGACTGACTAATCTCATTTAGCATAGTGTTCTCCAGTTTCATCCATTTCCCTGCAAACAGCTTTATTTCTTATTTAGACCTCTGTCCTTATTCTTTAAGGGTTAGCCACACAACGAATATTGTTAATGTATGTTTTATCACTGAATCTTACTGTGATTTATAATTACAATATACCAAATAAAAAAAGATTCATGATAGAAGAGGAGAAAAACTAGGCATCCTTAACCTCCAGTCTGTGGGGGTGGGGGTAGTTCACTTAGAAGTGGCTGCCTGGAGAATGATTTGGGAGTTGTGAATTAATTTATTTTCATTTTTAGGGGCATAGATATCAATCAGTCAAAAGTAAGTTCTGGACATGGTGGCACATGCCTATACGCTCAGCAACCTAGCAAGACTCTGGCAAAAACAAAAGCAAAAACAAAAACAAAAACACACACAAAAAGCTGAAGGTATAGCTTGGAGGTAGCATACTTTGGATTCAATGCTGGTACTCCCTGCTCCTCAAAAGCCACTGAGTATATCATCCACACATCTGCTACCTGATAACCCCTTATTTCTAAGGAGAAAGCTTCATAGACTTGTGGAGCACATTCCATTTAGATATTTTAATAAGGAGATTTTCCAGTCTCTTACTGATCAACACTGATGTAGCCTTTTATTTTCAGCTACAACTTTGGCAACCCAGGATTAGCAACCAAACTGTCAACACACTCCTAAGACCCCTGTATTCCTTATGTCTCATTCTTATTTTCTTTATTCATCTCTGTGCTTGCCTTTAAAAAGTAAACAAGAAAATTTCTTTTCTCAAAATTGTTAGACTTAAAACTTAGGCAATGGTCATTTTTCTGACCATATGTCCCTACATTCATTTAGTGAGGCTATCAATTGCCAGTGATCTTAACAAGTTTACCTTGTTTTCTCTCATGTTATCTCCATATCGTTCTAAGAAGAAAAGGGTTCCTTACAGCTGTGAGTCCAAATATATCACTAGGATATTAGTTTAGTTTCTTCTGAAGTTTGACACAAAGCCTCTAATTTCATGGTTAAATTTTATTGTAAAAATCAAATATTCCTGAACAAATTTGGAAAAGAAATTATTGGTTATTTAAGGATAGATTCTGTGGCTGTAATTATCCATTTGTTGTACTGAAAATGTATGATGGTCAAGTTGTAGTCCAGAGTTTCATTGCAAAAAAGAAATGGACATGGTTATCTTGCATTACTTGTATCTATAGGGTCTTTCATTCATGTTATTCTTCTGTAATGTAGTTTTAAAATATCTACTGGATATTGATTGGGACATATGATATTTCAGAATCTCCATTTTCTGCCCAGGTCAACATAAAACCATGTCCTCTTTTATAGTGATAATGATGATGAGTTTTGGTATAAAGAAAATATAGGTTTTTTTATGTTCAGAGCATTTACTTCCTATCTCTGGAAGGATTATACTTTGGGGCTTTTCCCTGAAGAAGGATTGCCTTTCTGTCTTCTTGAATTTAATAACTATCCACAGAAATTGGTGTGGACAATGAAATATAAAAAGATTTGCTATGAAATACTTCTGAAAAGCTCTGCAAGACACCAGGTAGATGTTATTCTCAATATACATAAACAAGAAATAAAAATTGTCACTGAAAAATAAATTAAGTCACTGAGATCCTTTGAGTTGTTTATTACTGTGGAAAAATGTAGATAAAACTGATAAATAATGACCCTTCAACTTGCTAATTACACCTCAAGGAATTTATTATCAGTAATCACTTGATAATATACATAAGTACACAAGAATAAAGATGCTCATCAATTATTGTAAAAAAGAAAAACAAAAAATTTGGAACCCAAACTTTGTAGTGATTTCATTAAATGATAGCATACCTATGCAATGGGAAATTATGCAGCTGTTAAAGTTCTGATGGCATATATTTACATATGTAATTTTTATATATATTTACATATGTAGTTTTTATATATCTAGGTATACATATCTGTTATTAAAGCAAATAACAAGAGACCAAACTTAAAACATCTCTGAGCACTTGTAATCCCAGCATAGGGCTGGGGGTAGAGATCAAAGGTAGAATGCCCCTGGGTTCCATGCCTGGTACTACAAAAAAAAAAAAATATCTGAGCAAACAAGACCATTGGGCCTCATGAATGGACTTAATTATTTCTTAATTTTAAGCATAAGCAAAATTTAATTTTTATTATTTCTTATAAATATCTATATTAAATTCAATCAATCTGCAGCAGCTGACAAAATTATATAACTAGACACTTTCCAGTGGGAAAGTTACAATTACAGAAATTGTATAACTATAATCAATCACATAGTTTCTTTGTTTTACTCTGTATTCATCCTATAAAATTTATCCATTGTGTTTTCTTGGTGGAGCTCCTGAACCACTTCTGGCTTATCACTATCCAATGTATAAATCACCATTTGCTCAAACAGACTCATTAAAATTTTACTATACCTCAGTTTAATTTAACACTATAGGTATTGAGTGTGTGTGTGTGTGTGTGTGTGTGTGTGTGTGTGTGTGTGTATAGATACAAAATGTGAAAGCATGTCCAAAACACATTGCTAAGAAGAAAATAAGGTTGCAAAATAGCACACATAACATGATTGTATTTTAGCTAAATATATTAATAAAAATACTTATAACAAATGCCAAAATTTATTCATAGCACAAAATCAAGTTATAGTAAACATAAAAAACAGACTAAAAGAGATAAGCCATAGATTTGTACAGGGAAGGCTGGGGGGGGGGGGCATATGTAGAAAAAGAGACATAG
The DNA here is from genome assembly GCF_963383645.1 of Muscardinus avellanarius. Classification (NCBI taxonomy): domain Eukaryota; kingdom Metazoa; phylum Chordata; class Mammalia; order Rodentia; family Gliridae; genus Muscardinus; species Muscardinus avellanarius. The sequence continues at coordinate 35,464,789 of NC_137786.1, read as the reverse complement.
TGTGCTTTTATCTTTATATTTTAAATAATGTGGAGAAGATAAAAGAATACACAATTGTAAAACCACTAGTTGTCAGTTCTTTTTTCCTCCTCTTCTGTTCATTGCCTTTATGAATCCAAGTCATCAATGCAACATGGACACAATGCATTTTTTAATAATGAGCTTAAAGATCAATACATTGACTACCTATACTAAAGTAAGTTCCAGAGGAATTTATAATTTACATTTGAGAACAGAAAAATAAATATTTATTATCCATGACACAACTAATTTCTGTCTTGTGTACTCTTTAACGTTTGCCCTTTACTTATTTTTCTTTATTCTTTACACACAACAACATACTTGTTGAATGAAATAATGATCTGATTTTTAGAGCTATGTCTTCTGATTTACACCTACAAAATCTTCCCAAACACATACTTTTGAATTTTGTGGCTTAATATCTGATTATATATCCCATGTACATAGGACAATATCGTTGGTTAAAGATAGTGCTTCCGTCCAGGAGTGGTGGCGCACGCTTGTAATCCCCACTCTTGAGAGGCGAGACAGGAGGATCACTCAGGTTCGAAACCAGCCGTGCTGGCTTAGGAGACCCTGTTTCCAAATAAAAAAAATGTAAAGATAGTGCTTCCTTTAATGGCTTCTGCCTCTTCTGGCTTTTGTGTTCTCTGTTTGTTCTTCCTCTGCTCTTTTGTAATACAAAGAAAGTGGACTTTGCAGATGCAGTTCCCAGAATCCCTAGCAGCTGGCAAATCGACAAGAAGCACAGGTAGAATGTTCTAGAGGAAACAGAGAAAAGAGGCAGGATGTTTTCTGGCCTCTGGGCGTCCCCGCTGTGTCTATGCCATATTTTGCTGTGTGTCCTGTGACTCCAGCTTCTAATGGTCAGGCTGACTGGGTTTCAGATTCTACAGAATGAGTCTGTCTCTAGGACTAAAATAACATCATCTTCTCACTCTGATGTCCAGCCTAAAGGTGTTGGTGGCTTCCTTCTGTTGATAATGTTTAGGTAGCCTCTATCTCCCATTTTCTGTGTAAACGGTCCCCTGGATTAAGTGCCCTTCATGGCTAGTAATTAGTTTCTGTCTTCTTGTTTGGAACATAATTTAGAAATAACTATAAAAGATTGTCAATTGTTCAGTTTGAAATATGATTTGTTATTATAGCCAGGGGAATTTTTATTTATTGTGTTTTTTTATTTTGATTTTTCTGTAGTTAAATTTTGATTTTAAGGGGAAATCTTTTAATGCTTTCTTAATTTTTTTCTCTCAATAACTTAAAATCACTTTTTATTTTTCTTTTGCAGTGTTGGTGAGGATTGGGAAGAATAATTGCTTATATGTTTCTAAATAAGTAGAACTGCTCTTTCCTGCTTACTCCACGGGTGTCCTTATTGCATTGTCATGGTTTGGTACGTGTGTGCGTGTGTGTGTGTGTGTGTGTGTGTGTGTGTGTGTGTGTGATTACCCTTCTGAGTTTATTTCCAGATATTTTGGGGGAACAGAGGTAAAGAGGTGGCAGTTAACATATAAAGCTACATAATTGAACTGAATTATTGACACTCTTAAAATATTTCTTTCTGAGGTCCCCTTTAGTATCTTTGTAGTTTTCGGCTTGTGGAAGTGTTTCTCACTTGTGAGAGGAGTTCATTCTTGTCTTGACCTTTCACCAGTTGAAGTAGGATATTGGTGGAAAGAGGGGTGCAGATGCAAACGCTGAAACGCATCATGTAGGCTTGTGACTTAGAAGCCCACCCGTGTCTGCCCTTGCCTTAGAAGCAATCAGTTCCTGTGGGTCTCTCATTGAGACCATCTTCCAGCACCTAGGGTTTTCAGAGTACAAGTTGAGTATCCCTTACCCCAAAAGCTTGGGCCAGAGATGTTTTGGACTTTAGAATATTTACATACATGCAACGAGATCTTTAGGGCATCGGACCCGTAATAAACACGTAAATCACTTATGTTTGTCATACACCCTGTACATAGAGCCTGAAGGTAATTTTAGGCAGTATTTTTTGTGTGCTTGTGTTTTGACTGCAACCCATCACATAAGGTTCAGGTGGTATTTTCTACTTGTAGTGCATGTCAACATTCAAAAAGTTTCAGATTTGGGGGCATTCCGAGCTTTTGAATTAGACACGCTCATCATGTATATAACTTTTATACAACACAACTCCTTATCCCAAACCAAAAATTTCATCTGGTTCTTGGCCAAAAAAGGTGTCCTCTTCTATAGCACTGAAAGACAGTCATAGTGTCTTATGGCCTGTTAAGAGACAATGCCATATTGAGACACAGCATGTCCAGTGCCTCCCCCAAGGGAAAATGGTTTGGTACATTTAAAATGGACATGACAATTTTTTTTCAGTGTATTAGGGTCAAAGTTTCTTGTAGAGGCCAATTTAGGCAAACCCTTTAGTTCTCTTTCTGTGTGCCCTTTCAAATTTATGAAATTTATGAAATCTTACTTACCACCATTCTGGACCTTGGTTCTTCCTTTCTCCTGCTGAAAAAAAAAAAAAAAGATTTCTAGTTGCAGGCCATATAATCTAGGTCATATAATTCTGATTAACCATGCTCATAAGAGGTTTTATGTCTATGTTTCATTCTTTCAGTACTTGAACTTCAAATTATAATTATTATTATTTTGGGGGGGTCTGGGGGTGAAACCCAGAGGCATTTGACCTCTGAGCTACACCCTCTGCCCTATTTGTTTATTCTTTATATTGAAATCAGGTCTCACTGAGTTGTGGAGGGTCTCACTATTATGTTATCTCAAGCAAGAGAGATGAACAGTAGCAGGCTTCAAATATGTCCTGTCTCTGCAAACAGTGAACACAAACTTCATGTTATTATCTTTTCTTGAAAGTTGCAATAATAAAATTTAGGCTAAGAATAATGAAGGAAAACAGTGTTTTCTTTCTTAGAAAGGCAATGTCATATAATGGTTATGGTTTGGGGCATGTGGGTTTCAATTCATACTTGGAAATTTAACTAGTTCTGTAAACTGGAATGAGTTACTCAATATTACTAGGTCTTGATTACAACATTTTTAAAAAAATTTAAAATTTTATATCTCACAAGCATCCTTGAAAATTGAAAAAAATATTATATAAATAATTTAGCATATTACCTGGAACACTGAAATAAACTCTAGACATATAAGTGTGATGATGATTATGATGCATATATAACTGTGTTTAACAAAAAGATTAATGGCTAGGTATGACCTTTATTTTCTGTGGTACTAAGGTCAGAACCCAGGGGCTTTTCTACCTCCAGGCTATACTCCCAGACCTAATTTATACTTTATTTGGAAACAGGGTCTTACTAAGTTGCTGAGAGCCTCACTAAGTGGTTGAGGCTGGCTTTGAACCTGTGTGATCCTCCTGTCTCAGCCTCCCGAGTGCTGGGATTATAAGTGTGCGCCACCACACTCGACTTGACCTGGTTTTTTTTTTTTAATTTTTTTGTAGCACTGGCATATACTTATAAGTTTATTTCTTTATATGCATTTTTGTATATTTGCCTATTTGTAGAATGAAGTCCACAAAATCCTCAGGACCCTTCCAGGGAGAAAGGTTATAGCCAAATAAGGTTCTATTTTTCTCTTGTTTTTCTTAAGTCATGTAGGAATCTGTTGAAGGACTTGGAAAACAATAACAGAGCCAGCGTGGTGCTGCTTAAAAGGTTGAAAGTAATCTCAAGATGCAGCACAGGCATTCCCCTGTCGAGACTCAGCATTCTTCTAAGTATAATACAATGCAGGATAATCAAGTTCAGTCAGGAGGAACCTCTTCTAAGCTGCCTTGTAGTGGAATTGAGAAAAATGGACGTGTATTTCGACTCATGTAGTTTTTCTATTGCTCTCCTCTTTGTTCTAGACCAGTTTTCTGCTCCCTTTCATGTTCAAAAATGAGTTCTCAGAACTCTTTTGTCTGTCCATTAGTTATTACTTATTTTGCAGAACTCAGCTCAAATACTGTTTCCTCAAAGAAATATCTTCTAACCTCTCATAGTAGATCAATGTTTCCTGTTGCACACTCTCATGGCCACTCTGCTTTTCTCGATTTATTTCCATCATAGTTGTAATTAAGTAAATGAATTGTCTAGTGAGTGGCTGGAATATCTCTAGCCATTGCTGGGGGTAAGTTTTCAGGGGATGAGGTCTGGTTCTGTCGTGCTCATCTCTGTTTCACTAATGCCCATCAAAGATGAAAAGTATGAGAATTTTTCATGACTTAAATTTTTAAAAAATCAATGCCTATCTAGAAATGTATATTTTAAAAAAAAAAATCTTTGCTCTTACCAAGACAGTGTTGAAAGTTTAAAACAACAACAACAAATTGTATAGTAGTTAGATTGTATGTGTCCACTTTTCAAACCTTGGTCTGAGAATTTCACCTTTGGGAGTCAGTCTGGAAATTCCTCTTGCTCACAACAATGAAATCATAGTAAGAGTCCCTCGCTTTCTCTTCTCATGGCAAATCAACGACTTAGTTCCATATAATAGCATTTACTGATTTCTTCTTCAATTACTTATTATATATAATCATCCAGGAATGAAGTAGGATAGTAGAGAGACAAAGATGGACCAGATGAAAACAGTCTTCCTTTGATGAAACTTTTATAGTTGCAAAACACAGAGATTATCTGAATGAAAAAAGCATAAAGATTAATGGCCACGATGTTCTTATGTGAGAATTTGTTTCATTTTCTCATATTTCTAATTTTTACACAACTAAGAGAATAGAGAAAAATATTTCTTAATAAAGTTAAGGAAAGTTAGCATGTTGGATGCATTGTGTTGAGATGTCTATAGGCCAATATTTTTCCCTAATCTGTAAGGGATTTGGAGCATTCTGTTTGGATTAGTTGCTGTAATAATACAGGAAGAGGATCTCAGGCATATGTGTTGCATAATGTTTTTCAGGAAATAACATGTAAAATGTAATGCCACCACCAATGTACAGTTGCTTTTATTTCCTAAGAGGAATTTACAAACTGGATTCTTGTTTTAGTAAATTCACTGCCACAGTAATTATAAGTGGAGAGGAAGTGATAGTCCCTCGGAATTTCCTAACATTAAATAAAACAAAGCTCCAAACCCTCAAAACTTGTTGGATGCCATATTTGCTTTGAGGTTAATAAATAAATTAACCTCAGTTTACTAAATTGCTGGAATTCCAATGAAAAATATCAGTTCTATCATTTGATTTATTTTGGTCTTGACATCTAAAAAAGTGGTCAAAAAAGATATTGATGCTTAGTGTGTTTTCTTAGTTTGATATTTCACATTGTGACCATTTTATCCTGGATGAATTTTTTGTGAAGTTACCCATGGTGGATCTTTCATATTGATTTCTTTAGAGTGAAGACTTTTCAATTTAGTATCATGAGAACAAAACTGAGTCTATAGATATCTTAATCCATTAAACAGTTGCATGAACAGTTTGGTTTGTTTTCTACAGTTGGATTGATAGGTTGATAGGTTGATAGGTTGGGTTGATAGGTTCAATGAATTTACAGATAAAATGAAATCTGTTTATTGTGTAAAAATTGTGCATTTAGAACAAGGGCATTTGGATTTAAAATTGATAGGCAGTCATATCTTCTTCCCCTTTTTATGTAGGGCAATAGAGTCAAACAAATGGAGTTGGAAGTAGCGACTGGGCTTATTGGCTTAAATGTACAGACACAAGCAGAATTCTTTTTCATTCTTATCCTAAAATCACAGATTGTTCTAAGAAAATGCCTTAAACAGACACACAAATTTCCCTTCAAATGATGGACTCTAATCTTCCTCCCCTTGAGTGTGGATGAATTCAGTGACATGGTTCAAATAGAAAAATATGGCTGAAGTGATACCTGACTTTTGACCTCCAGTCATAGAGGCACTGTGGTCCACTCCATGCTCTTTATCTTTGATCACCCCATTTTATGACAGCAGCTGCCATATCATAAGGAAATGCAACTAACTTGTCAAGAGATCTATGTGGTGAGGAACACAAGCTTCCTGCCAGCAGCTATTTGAAGGAGACGGCTGGGAGGCAAAACCCTTGAGCAGTATGGCTTAGTTAATAACCTATATGTGTGATTATTCAGTCCTGACCACAAACTATTAAAGAGGCTTACCTGGCAAGCCTCAGGGGGAAATCGGCCCTCCCTGTGGTAAACTGGATGAGCAGTCAACACATAGTCTCTAAAGGAATTTACAGTCAAGGACTCAGCCCTCCCAGCTGATGAAACTCTTCACATAATTAAATTCCTAGTCCAGGAATCTAGGCATCTTCATTTCTTTTTCTGAGGCCTTGGGGCAGAGGTCCTCGTCTGGTGCTTCTGCTGAGGTCTACTTACTAATGGGAATAGCAGTAGACCTTTTCTCCACTGAGACTTAGTATTCAGTGCTTTCTCACTCTTAGCCTCCCCATCTTCCTTTCACTTGACCCCATGGTTTACAAAACTGCTAGAGCCCATTTGGGCTCCTTTAAAAGTTAGAGAACTGCCATATCTGTACTGATTCACCTGACCCTTAATCAACGTGCCATTCTTTGGCAAAAAATAGTTTTTAACCCTTTGATTATTGCATCACTGCAAGTCGTTAAGGCTTAGATTTTTTTTTTTTTTGGGTAGGGCTTATCACATGAATTGTTTACACCAACACCTACTAGCTTATAAAACTTTTCTAAGCTCAGCTGAGCTCCTAACAACTTTCTGCTCAAGGCAAGCCTGAGGATAGATGCAGACCTCACAAACACACTGACTATAATCTCATGACAAACTCTGAGCCAGAACCAGCCCATCAGGCCTAGCTCAGATTCTGGACCTTAAAAAGCTGTACACAATAATAACTGTTTCTTGTTTTAAGCTATTAAGCTTTAGAGTAATTTTTTATGTAGCAATGCATAACCAATATACCAAAGGAGTGGCAGGGCAGGAAATTGATTTAGTAAGGTATTAGACTTCTCTAAAGATAATATTTCTACAAAGTAATCATGTAACGCAGATTTGAAAAACTAAAATAGAAGAGGTAATGTAAGAGGTGACCCAGACTAGGAGATACTGAGCTTACTCAAAATTCCTGCCTTGTACCTATGAAACTTTTGTAAGTTATGTAGAGAGAAGTCAAAATAAACCAAAAATAAGCCCATAAATGGTGACCTTAATGTTATTACTTTTTAGAAGCCGAGAGCAGACAATGCATCCTGCTTCTTGGCAAGAAGAATTCAAAGAGGAAGGAGGGAAAATGGAACTGCACAATGCTCAGTATCTTTCTCAGTCTCACTCAGGAAAGTCATATATTTTTCCAAGAAAGGGCAGATGAAGAAAAATCACCTAAAACTGGGCCCAAAGAAAATTCTTTTAAATTACGTTTTTCAACATGTTGCTGTAATAGCATCGTGGTGGGGAGAATTTACAAGTAATTGTGTCAGGAAATGTCGCTAGGTATCTTCATTTAAGCTAGTGTAACAAAATACCATAAACTGGGTTGGTTATCAGCAATAAACACTTATTTCTCATGGTACTGGAGGCTGAAAAGTTCAAGGTCAAGCTGCTGGTGGGTTTATTGCCTGTGGAGCTTCTGTTCCTCATAGATGGCTCCTTCTTGCTGTTCTCACACAGCAGGTGGGGCAAGGCAGCTCACTTGGACCTTTCTTATAAGAAATAATCCAATTTATATGGATTAAACACCCCATTTCTTCTATCACATTGGACATTAGGCTACAATTTATGAAGTTTGGGAAAACACAGGCATTCAGACCATAGTACAATGACATTTTGAGTGTCAGTGATTATGATTGTTAGGTTAGAGATATGCTGCTAAATTTACTACTGTGAACTGACAGTGTCTTCTACTTAGTGCTAATTTATCTGTCGTTAGTTTAATGTTTTCTTTCATTAAGAAACAAAAAGACTAGTGACTAAGTTGAAGGAAAAAAATGTGAATTGCGTAAAAGCAGATCCATTGAGGTCTTTACGTTCTCGGAATTTCGAGTTTCATAAAACCGCACTGAACTATTTATTCATTATAGTCATTGGACAAATGTTTATTCAAAAACTACTAATTGTTTGGCTATGTGATAAACACTATTTCTGCAATTGAAAGGATTATAGCATAGTGAGGAAGACAGATAAGTTAAATAATTATAGCAAATATATGTAAAATAAGTATCGTGAATATATATACTATATGTATATATATAGTATTTAGGATTGAACTCAGGGCACACAAACCAGCTACACAAACCAGCATTATTAATTAATTTATTTATTTTTGGAATTGATAATTGGGCCCAGGGACATTCTACCTCTGAGCTTCACCCCTAGCCCTATTTATTTATTTATTGTTTATTTGGAAACAGGGTCATACTCAGTTGCTGAGGATCTTACTAGGTTTCTGAGCCTAATTTTGAATCTATAATCCTTCTCAGTCTCCCCAGCATTGGGAGTGTAGGCATGTGCCACCATATCCAGGTATAAAATTATATTTATACAATGAAAGCCACTAAAAAAGGGTCATTGATTTAAGTGGGAGGGAAGGAAAACTTCTCGAAAGATTTAATATTTCATTTGAAATCTGAGGGACAAGTAGGAGATGCAAGAATAAGGAGAGTATAGACAGGAAACAACATGTTCTAGCCCAAAGAGCAGCTCTCTACAGGTGCTGCTTTGTAGGAGGCAGTATGATGAGGTTAATCATGAGAGATGGATGGGACCTAGTTGTATTCATGCCTACTTAAGAACTTGAAGTTTTACTTGGGTTCTTTTAAATATAATAGTTTTCTGAGCAGAAAAAAGTAGACCCAACTGATAAAATTTATTTGCCTAGAGTGTTTAATTAAGGCAATGTTAGCTGTTGAAAACATCAAAACAAAAACTTTAATGATTTAATATCAAAATTTATTTTTCCATCATGGAATTAGAGCAGTTGACAGAAGATGATACTGAGTGGGGGTGGCCTTTCATAAAGTGTTTCAGGTACTCACAGTCTTTCCATCTTTTGTCTCCACCATCATTAGAGCTCAACAGAGTGAAGAAGGCACATCTACTTCTCTAAAACTCCAAGCTCAGAAATAACACACATAATTTTGCTCATATAATTTGCTATGATTTAATCATATGGCTCTACCTTTATGCAAAGGATTGCTGGGAAATGTTCTTACTCTCCGAGAAACTGGCTCCACATACTTGAAGCAGGATATATTTTGTTTTGGGGTAGCTAGTATCTTTCTCACACTTAATAAGTATAAACTGGCTCTCAACCTTGAATTTCATCACTTGTTAGGTCAATTATGTGAAAATTTTAAAAATAAACAAATGCTATTTTATGATTTTAGAGATGTGAATATTTTTATAATTATATACACTTTTATTATATTCTCATAATAGAAAAAAATCCTCTGGCAAAAGGAGAGGAACTAATTAGAATGGTTTGTATACTGCTTGGAGACAGAATCTTTGATAACTTTTCTCAAGTACTGAGCAACTAATTATATAGACAGATCCCAAATCTAATGAAAGTAAGTATAGAGAGCATTTTTAATAAGATTTGATGGCTTTTTTCCCAACTATAAGCCTCTATTCAGTTTTATTGGGAAACTAAATAAAATTTGAATGTATGAAAATTTTGAGGTATTTCATTTTTATGATTCCTAAAGGCTCCATAGTTCATGTGAACATTTTTATAGTAAAATTTATAACATAAAATATTTTGTGTTCAAAATTTATAATAGGAAATACCACAGAGCATGTGCATGTTTGGTGTGCCTAAAAGAAGCTTTAGAGATCAGATAAGAAGGTAGGAGAGCCACTACAGCAGGAGAAATGATTTCCTGCCCCCTCTCCTTCCCGCCAGTACTAGTGTGAGTGGAAAATGTATTTATCCCAGAAACACTAAGAATGGGAATATCTGACTCATCCATTCACAGGTGCAAAAATAGCCAGAATTTCTGAAGTGATAGGCACCAGGTGCTGGGAATCTTAACCGATGCACATCAATTTTAAAATAATCATAAACATTTTATGTGTAGAGTGCTTGGTGATTCACAAAACACCATCTGTGGTTGATATTTAGTGAGATTGCAACACAACAGTAAAGATAAATAGTTGATAAGCACTGCAGAGACATTAGGTATGCACGTGCAGGTTTTTCAGTTAAACTGCCCTCCACTTGTTAAGGGTGTTCCTCATGCTTATGACCTTTTACTTGACTTTGGGGTCATGTTACTTCTTGTTTTCCTATTGATTGATGGCACTTTTAATTACAACTATAATATACTCAAGTATAAACTTTTTGACTGTGTGATTTAGACTAGTATATAATCAGAAGACTTTTCACCACCAGATGTTGACATTATCCAAGATTTTTGTGGAGTGTTTGGGGCCAGGCATGGTGGTTCACACTTGTAATCTCAGTATTTGGGAGGCTGAGGCAGGAAGATCCCAGGTTCACAGCTGGCCTCAGCTACTTAGTGAGGCCTTCTGCAACTTAGCGAGACCCTGTTTTAAAATAAAGAATAAAGAATAGGACTGGTGAGCTCAGAGGTAGAATGCCCCTGGATTCAATCCCCAGTACCACAAAAAAAGATTGTCTGGGTTTTGTTATGTTTTGGGCATTTATGAATTTCGTGATCATGAATAAATTTCTTATATCTTGAATCTTCCTCTTTTCCTTTATAATGGAGGTAAAAACATTTTTCTGTGTCAGAAGCTCACATAGGGCAATTTATGAAGATTGAGATAAATTGCCATACATTTTAAATGCACTACAAAGATAATGTAATATAATTATGCAGTGAACTCCTTTCTATTAGCCATTATAATCCAACCCAGAGATAAATAATCCTAAATCTATGGGATTGAGCCACACTAAAAATAGCTCTTGGGGTTACAAATCTACTGTATTTTTCTTAACTTTGATTTAGGCTTATCAAATATGCTATTATAACCCAGGATTTTCTGGGGTTTTATCACTGATAGTTCAGTCCTGCTAAACTGTTCAGTGTTGGGAAAAAACAGGAGAGTTGGTTCCTACTTTGAATAGAGAAAGTTTTTAATCCTCTCTAATTGTAAACAATGTGAAATATTCCTTTGGCATGAAAGTTCTTATCCTATTAATTCAATTGTTTTAGAATATGGCTTTTATCATATTTTGAACAAAAACAGATGGTTCAACTGTATGTAAGACAGCTCATTTATAAAATGACATAGGAATTGTACACAGAGACATGTGTTCAATTCCTTGCTCTGACAATTAATACGATAACCTCCACCCCAACACTAATTATACTTAATTAAAATCATCTAACCATCTGTCTCTTTAATCAAATCTAAATAAGAATCCAGTTACATTCACCTTTGATTCTCTAAATCGAGATTGCTGACCGGAAGCATTAAGGCAATATAAGATAGGCTGAAAGATGTAATTTTACACACTTCAACCCTACTAGAGTCAATTATTTTTAAGAGCTATAAGTATACACTTATAGTGCATACTTAAGTATACGCTTATACTTATAATGAAACCTCATAGAATTTAGTGATGCTTAAATGAAATAGTATGAGAGATGTAAATCATTACTGTAAACTATAGAATATAACACAATTTAAACTTGAGAAAGGATCAAGGTTAACATTTAATAGCTCTATCATTTTAATTTGTCTTCCAGTTCCCATACCTCCTTAATTATTGATGTGATATTTTAATTTTAAATTTATACTTCATAGAGTTTATCCAGGTGTAGTAGCACATGCCTGTAATCCTGGGAGGATAAGACAGTTGGATCTCAGATTCAAGACCAGCCTCAGCAACTTAATAAGACCCTCAGCAACTTAGTGAGTTTTTTTTCCAGTGGTACTGGGGTTTCTGGAAACCCTTCTACCCCCAGGACACACTCTCAGACCTATTTTTATATATTTATTTTATTTGGAAACAGGGTCTCTTAAGCCAGCGAGGCTGGCTTTGAACCTGAGTGATCCTCCTGTCTGCCTCCCAAGCATGGGGATTACAGGCGTGCACCATCACACCTGGCCCTAGTAAGATTTTTTAAAAAATAAAATAAAAAGGGCTGGGGGTATAGCTTGGAGGTAGAATAGATAGATTGCCTCTGGGTTTAATCCTTAGTACCAAAAAAAAGAAGAGTTTATAACATCTATTATCATCTATCCCGTGCATAAATAAACACAGGACAATAGGAAATGGATTCTCCTTGTCATGGATACAGCAAACTGTAAGTTAATAGAGTCATTTCCAGATATATTAAGAAATAAGGCTGCAATGACATTTAATCCAGTTTATTTCCTGGAAGACTTTGCTTAGGAGTCATTGGCATTTGTATTGTGCAACAGTTGAGAACTCACTGAAACTTCAATAAATTATTTATTATATCATATTATTATATTTATTGCTAAGTAATTGGGGCTACATTGCAATAAGACACCTAGCTCTCTCCTTTACAGTATTTCTGCTTAGAAGGTATTGGTCTAAATATTAACATACCCAGCGTTTGATTCTGGTGGCCCATCACAGGTATTACTTTTCTATGGCAGTTCCCCTTTAGTTTTTCTGTGGTTTAGAAACTCCATAAGAAAATCAAAGCAGTGTGATTGATTCTGAAAGACAGTATTTGGCTCTGGGTAAGTAATTTTTTTTAAACTATCATAAGGATGCACCAACATGGAGTAGGTGGCTATTAAGTTTCTTCTCCTACAGAATGCAGATGTGTGAGTCCCCAGTAACCTTCTTTTGGGATACTTGGGTGAGGATATGGTACTTGGGATCTTTATCACTGGGGATGAATTTCAGTGGTCTTTGGATTAGTTTCTGAAGGAAAGATAAATAAACATGAGTAACTCAGAGTAGACTAGGAGAACTCTTGAGATTAACCTGAACTCAGGAGTATAAGAGCTCCAGTAGAAAGTAGTAGTGATTATAAAGTAAAGTAGTTATAAGATGCACAGGCTTTCTGTGTCATGATGTCTGCAAGAGAAGATTAAAATAGTCATTATTTTATTTTTTATTCAACGAATATATGTATATTATTTAGTATGTGCCAGGTAAGCACAGAGCTCATAGAACTGACTGTGATGAGTCTCTAATGGGATGTAGCTCAGTGGCAAAGCGCCTGCTTTGTAGATGTGGCGCTCTGGGTTCAATCCCCGGTTTAAAAAAAAAAAAAGACAAAAATAATTTGTATATTTTTTAAGAAAGGAGACACTGATGAATGAATATTAAAGAGACAAAAATAACAAAGTGACAATATACTAGGAATTGATGTGCACAATGTAAAAAATTAAAATAAGCAATCTGATAGTGTCAGGATATCTACATTGGTTTTGAGGCTGGGAGAATCTTATTATTGGAGGTGGTGGTCACCTGAGATCTAACTAACAAGTAGGACCCAGTCAGACAAAAACTGGAACATGGCATCTCTACTATGGAGTAGTGACAGTGTGGGTAGAACCAGGCTCTTCAGGAGAGTAAACGCAGTGGTTTGGAGGAAACAAAGAAGGCTAATCTGGCTGTAGGAGAGCAAAAGCTAAAGACAATAAAATAGATCAGGTTTTCTAGTGCTCTGACTGCCAAGAAAAGAAAGTTGTATGTTTTATATAATGGGGAACTACTAGAAGAATTTAACTAGTTTCAACCTAATATGCTAAATGTTGGTGTTTATAAGACCAACTTATGTTATTTTATATGGTGATTAAAATATAAGTTGGCTAAAGAATGCATGCACAAAGCTCTTTGTGAATTTCCCACCCTTAAGATCTGGCTTGGAGGGAGGAGGGTTGTTATCAACAACATGTTACATGGCATCCAGATGAGCAGGGGATTTGGATTGAAAGCCAGATACCTCTTTTTCCTAGTTGCAGAGATAGAGCTCTCTTTGTTCTAGCATCATTACCAATTTCAATGACATGTACCAGAAGGGAAGAGGAGGAAGTGGGATGAGATGCAGAGGGAAACTCAATAAGTGATGGATGAATATATATTTGGATCACTTGTATTTATATTTTATCTCATTTAAAATATTAGTGCAGCCGGTGTGGTGGCACACGCTTGTAATCCCCGTGCTTGGGAGGTGGAGACAGGAGGATGGCGCAGGTTCGAGGCCAGACTCGCTGGTTTGAAAGACCCTGTTTCCAAATAAAAATATAAAAAAAGTAGGTGTCTAGGAGTGTAGCCCGGGGGTAGAAGCGTTTCCAGGAACCCCAGTACCACACACACACACACACACAAATTAGTGATTTGAAATTATACATTGTAGTAATGTTCACTATGATATAAATTTTTGTATTTTCTCATCATTCTCCCTCTCCACTCAAGTTGGTAGATTGGTAGTAATATTTTCACCTACTGTCATAATATTATTTGAACTGTTTCTTTCTATTCTCCTTCTCCTTCTCTATAATTCTCTCCTCTAACCTTTAACTACTCTATAGTTCTATGTTATTTAAAATCCCTTTATGTTTTCTACTTTGCCTCTAGCTTTCACATATGAGAGAAGATATGACATCTTTGAATTTTATATATCTCACTGTGATCTATAACTAAAATGCACCAATAAAAATATTAAAAAGATTTAAAATAAAAACAAAGACTCAGTAGCACTTCACACTACTTGGGAGCTAACCGTGTGTGTGTGTGTGTGTGTGTGTGTGTATTATATTATTCCATTTATATAAGATACCCAGATTAGGCAAAACTGTAGGAATGGTAGATATATGGTAACTTGTTTTTTTAAGAATTTTTATTACTGCATTGTATTTATACATCATAATGGGGTAAAAAACTTGTGTCGACATAAATGTACACATCACCCAGCCAGCCCCCACCCAGTCCCCACCTGACTCCCTCTCCTTCCCTCCCTCCCATGCTTGGCTTAATGGTTGATTTCGATATGAATAAGTACATCATGTGCTTTAAAGCATTTCCCTATTCCTCCTCTCATCCCCACAGTTAGGTTGCCTTATTTACTCCTCTATAGGATCTCCTTTTTCGCCTGGAGTTCCTCCTATGACCCCATTCATCCTAGCTTTCACATAATAGGGAATGCATCCGATTCCTTACTTTCTGCGACTGACTAATCTCGCTTAGCATAATGTCCTCAAAATCCATTCATTTCCCTGAAAATACCACAATTGTATTTTTTTATGGCTGAGTAAATTTCCACTGTGTACATATCCCACAGTTTTGTAATCCATTCATCTGTTGATGGGCATCTTGGCTGGTTCCATAGTTTGGCTATGGTGAATTGTGCAGCTATGAACATAGATACACATGCATTAGTTTAGCAGTTTGGTTTACTTTCTTTTGCATGGTATTGCTGGATAGAATGGTAGATTTATTCCCATTCTTCTGAGGATTCTTCATACTATTTTCCAAAGTGGTTGCACTAATTTGCAATCCCACCAACAATGTTTTAGAGTTCCCACTTCTCCACAGCCTCACCAGCATTTGTTATTGTTTGTGTTTTGAATGATTGCCATTCTAGTTGGAGTTAGGTGAAATCTCAGGGTAGTTTTGATTTGCACCTCTCTGATTGCCAGTGATGTTGAGCATTTTTTCATGGATTTATTGGCCACTTGAATTTCTTCTTTTGTGAAGTGTCTATTTAGTTTAGTTGCCCATTTTGTTATTAGATGATTTGTTTTTTTAGTGTTAAGTCTCTTGAGTTCTCTGTGTATTTTAATATTTGTCAATTTCCTCCAGATTTTCCATTTTGTTGGAGTATAATTTTTCAAAGTAGTCTCTGATAATCCTCTGGATTTCTATACGTTCAGTAATAATATCTCCTTTTTCATATCTAATCTTTATAATTTGGGTTGATTCTCTCTTTTTAATTTTAATTTTATTTTTTTGGTGGTACTGGAGTTCCTGGAAGCCCGTCTACCTCTGGGCTACACTCCCAGACCTATTTTTACATTTTTATTTGGAAACAGGGTCTCTTAAGCCAGCGCACACGGCTGGCTTCGAACCTGCGCGATCCTCCTGTCTCTGCCTCCCAAGCGCGGGGATTACAAGTGTGCGCCACCACGCCCAGCAATTCTCTCTTTTTTATAGTTATATTGGGTAGTGGTTTGTCTATCTTGTTAAATTTTTTTTTTGAAAAACCAGCTTACTTGGGATCTAGTCATTTCTAAGCTTTAATAAAGTACTATCTTTATTCATATGATCTTTTATAAATATACTATTTAATGTTTGCCCATGTATTATGTGTGCTTTATTGGTCAACAATAATTATACGAACTCATTTATCGATGTTTGACCTCGAGTAAAATAGTTTTTGATTGTTGGCCTTTAAAAAATAAACATAGTCTATCAATTCTGGAAGTTTTGAAAACCAGAGTAAAGCAAACTGAAGAAATGGAGAGTGATAGTAATAACCTGTGATCCCACACACAGGGGTGTTCTGACAGGTGAAAAGTTTTCTGCAAGCTTAGGTGCACTTTGTGTAGCACTTTTACCTTTGGATTCAGAGCTGATCTCCCTAGATGTTCTCACTGGTGATCAGCATTTAGGTAAAAGTAGAGAGGGTACTTATTATGAATAGTCCATAGATCTGCTCTGCTTTTATCTTTTGCAGATGAAAGGTATTTTTTAAGAGTCTGTTCTGTCCTATTTTTTTGCATGAGACATACCCATATTTCCTGTCCTTAGCAATAAGTGATGTTACCAAGAAACACTTTTGGTGACTATCGGTGGCTATTTGTCATGCCACTATTGTGGAAACTTTTCCTGGCTTAAATATTTTTCCAGATTTGGAGCTCAGGCCATCAGGGAAGGGGCTATTTTCAGCTAGTTTCCAAATGCTTTTAAAAGTCTGAGATCCAGAGGCAGAACAATTTATTTGACTGTTCATGTAAATTAAATATACATATATATTTACATATAAATATACATTTTCTATGTATATATGTATATAAATATTTGCATATATATTGCATATTTACTTATGCAATATATATGGGAAGAGAGAGAATGTGTGTGTGTTTGTATAGGACTAATTGAATAAGATAGATAGAGATAAAAATTTGATTAAGAGCTCTAAAAACACAGACAGAAAATATACTTTTATTGAAATAATAATCACTCACCTTATGGGTAAATATGCATTGCTACATGTCAAGAGAGAGAAGCCTTATTTATGATTGTGACTGATGATATTCTTGTTCTAAAATATTGCTGAAGGCTTTCAGAACAGATTTTGATTTTGTGTCCTTCAACCATATATATTTGGTTATTCATAATTCTGATTTAAGAATTGCATATAAATGAAATGAATATAATTAAATTATCCAAGATTATGTGAGAAAAGTGAAGGACTGCTATGTAAAGAAAACATCAGTTTTTCATTTATCTCTTTTACTTATTAATCCATAACTTTATTAATGGAGAAGCAGTATATGTCTTAAAAAACTATAGTTCTTATTCTCAAGACTCTCAAATATTGTTAAGTATATGCCCTATATGTTTATGTACATATAATTGATTTCTTTTAACTCTAGCACACTAAACCTCTGTACTGTAATTATCTAACAAAGTAGAAATCCAAACAAGAGAATCTCTTAATAAAATTATAGCTCATATAATGGACTAATCCATAGTAATAAAGACATTATAAGTGTTTGCTCTGTTATAAAAAAAAGCAGGGCATTTAACCTTGACACTTGACCCATTCACCCTTGAACAACATGATTTATTGTCACACAAAAGTATTTATTCCTCTATCAGGTTAACTGGCTCTTCGTATATTTATTATTATTTCTAACATCTATTAATATAAATATTAATATTTATATTTTAGACATTATAAATAAAATTTTCCTATTGATTTTTAAGACAATCCAATTAAATATAGAAAATCATTGTACTTAAAACAATATAATGTAAATATTATGAACTTCATCAAAAATATATCTAAAATCAGATAAATGACTAAAATGTATCTTCAGAGATCAGAGTGTAATAGCAAGGTTAAAAAGTAATTCATGGGACCATTATTTCTCATTTAATATAAAACTAAAAGATCTAAGTTTGATGAAGTAAGAAACAGTTTTAAACATAATATTTAGTTTTTAAGATAGCAAAGAGAGCTGGGCAAGGTGGCAGACGCTTGTAATCACGCCACGCCCCAGCTTGGGAGGCTGAGACAGGAGGATCGCTCTGGTTCGAAGCCAGTCACGCTGCTTAAGAGACCCTGTTTCCAAAAATAAAAAAAGTATAAAATAGGTCTGTGAGTATAGCCCAGAGGTAGAAGGGCTTCCAGGAACCCCAGTACCACCAAAAGCAAAACAAAACAAAACAAAAAAACAAAGAGAAGAAACATGTTTTATTTGAACATGGAAGATTATTGATTATCAGGAAGATTGAAAAAGACTAAGTCTTATCTTTTTAGGTAGGAAGACAACAGATCTATCTGAAGATTATAAATTAAAGAATGGAGGTAAATACCTAATATTTGTATTATGATTATAACATAAATATTTCCTTTGAAACTGACTTTCCATATGTAGAAGACTTGATTTAATTGCTTATTGTAATATTTTCCAAACATATGCATGGATATTTGCAATGCAGTTGTGCATCTATAGATACTTGATTACACTGCTACAATGAGTACCTGTGGACAGCTTTGTACATATGTGGGAGCAGAACACATTTCTAGATCTAAAAGTTTAATTTATATAGGAAATTTCAATTTACTTTTTAAAAAGCTTATTTTAATTTGCATTCCAGCCACCATCATTTTGGAATTCCTTTCCCCAAGCCCTTGCCCAAGCTATTACTAGGAATTTTGATATTTGACTAGTTTGTTTGGTGAGAAGTAGTATTGCTCATGAGTTCATTAAAAATTTCTAAGAAGACTGAATAATTTTTGTGCTGATTGGTAATTAAAACTCTGTGGGAAATATACTTATTTTTAAGCTTTTTCTGTTTTTATAGTGGCCATTGAAACTAGAAACATTTGTGATACTTAACACTATCCTAACATTAAGAAGAACTTTAAATCATATGAACCAGACTTAAAAATGTATGAGTTCACAGACATCAGCATCTTACTGTCAAGGAATTCCACTGTGTTGCCTCTGATGTAGTGCTCTAGTTGCACTGTCTCCCTTTCTGCCTGTAATGAAACTTTGTTAATCTTGTTAAGAATTGTTAAGTAAAAATAACGTAGTATGGTATAGGATGAGTTATTTGATTGCTCTTTTTAATAAAATATACATATATAGACAGAAAGAGGGAATATGAACACCCACAATTAAAATGGCATTTTTCTTTCTTAGCTTCTGTCTTTTACAATTTGAACTTTCTTCTATATAACTTCTTTCTTTTTCCACAATTTTACTGTTTCTTCACATTTCATCTGTACCTAATTATATTTTTAAAAATAAGTATTAAACACAAAGCTCTAGTTAGGACAATTCATTCTCTTTTAAAAAGAAAGAATTTATGTCTCATTTATAGCTGAAGTCATTTTTTGTTACTTGCTACATCTGCATTGAGTCATAGATCTTACAAAACAATCTTTTTTTTACACTTCATAAACAGGCTGTATTATTTAGATTGGGAATTGCAAATCTGGCTGTGCCTCAGAATAATTTAAAAGGCTTTGTAAAATGTCAAACTTCATAGCCCTACCTGTGGAGATTCATACACACAAAGACTAGATTTGGCTGAGAATATCTTAGTTTAGGATGGTATAGCAAACACACCATGGAGTAGGTTACAAATTATAGAAACTTACTTATTAGAGTTCTGGAATCTGGGAAGTCCAAGATGAAGGTGATTGCCAGTTTGGCTTTCTTTGAGGGCCTCTTCCTGGTTTCAGATACACTGCTTCTTGATGTACATGGCACAGAAAAAAAATCATCTCTCAAATATTTGTTTGTATAGGAATGATCACATTATAGGAACTCTACCCCTACAATCTTAGTATCTCTCAAACGTCCCAACTCTAAACACTGTCAACTCAGAACCTAGGGCTTTATCATATGGGCTTGGGTGGGACACAGTAACTTACTTCATAGCATTCAGCCTCTGGACTCTAGAATTCATGTTCTTATGACATGGAAAATAAATTTATTTTATCTCCAGTTCTTAGAATTCTTCTCAACTAAATATCCAGCTTCATACCTTACAATTTCTTTTCTTTCCTTTTATTTTTTATATTGGTGCATTGCAGTCATGCATTTTTTTTGCTTCTTGCAAGATTACAAAGTTTTATTACAGGAAGAAAGGGACGCAGAGCAATTAGAACACTACGTCATAGGCAACACAATGGAGAGTACCTTGAAAGTAAGACACTGATGTCTTTGAACACATACAATTTTTTATAAGAAAATATTATCTCTATTTTCCCATCCTGCTTAGCCAACAGTCTTCTTTTCCCACCAAAAGCAGGTTCAGGTCTGCCAGTTATCTCTACTGTGTAAGCCTTATCTGTTAGTCTTCATTGTTTGTTCTCACAGGGACAAACAGGCCTAACATCACTGATCAAAATGTGTTACTTGAGTCAGGCATGGTGGCACACACTTGTAATCTCAGTACTTGGGAGGCTGAGACAGAAGAATCATGGATTCCTGGACAGCATCAGCTACTTAGTGAGGACCTCTGCAACATAGTGAGACTCTGTTTCAAAAAATAAAGAATAAAAAAAGTAGGTCTGGGGATGTAGCTCAAAGGTAAAATGATCCTGGGTTTAATCCCCAGTACTGCAAAAAAAAAGTGTTACTTGGTTATGAAAAATATAAATAAAAATTTGAAATAGATACATAAAACAATATATTATTTTTAGAATTGCTTCTTTATATTTAAATGCTACATTTTATGAAGCACCAATAAAAAGAAAAATAGTACTAGCTTTTCAAAAACAAAGACAGTATTGAAACAATAGATCTTCCTCTATGTTATAAAAACCAGAAGCCACTGTCAAAAGCTATTGGATTTGCAGAGCATATGAAGGCTACTTTATTTATGGTTTCTATAAATTCCAGATTGAATATTTTATTTATTTAAGGAACACAATTAATTCATATTTTATTAAGTATTTGGAAATCAATACTAATTCAAATTAAGATATAAAGTTAGAAAAATTTCTAATGGTGAGTAACTTAATCTTAGGTTACTGAAATATGAAATCACCAAGCAGAAAAATATAAATATAACTGGTTATATAATATAGTGGACTGCTAATGCTTTTATTGGTGTATTGTAATTATGTACCATAGAGAGATTCAAAATGACAGACACACACTACTGCTAATTTTTAAAATAGTGTGCATTTTAACAATACATTTGCATTTTAACAATACATTTTGGAAAAAACAGTTTCACTTATTTAAAAATATTCATATATTCTTGCCGGACATGGTGGCACACACTTGTAATCCCCGTGCTTGGGAGGCAGAGACAGGAGGATCATGCAGGTTTGAAGCCAGCCTCACTTGCTTAAGAGACCCTGTTTCCAAATAAAAATATAAAATAGGTCTGGGAGTGTAGCCTGGAGGTAGAAAGGTTTCCAGGAACCTCAGTACTACCAACAAAACAAAACAAAAACACAAACAAAAAAATTATCTATTCTTATAACATCTAGTATTTATTTTAATAGTGTATACTCAACTATAAACTTTAGTGCTAGGCATTCCTAAGAGGTAGAAATGGTCAATCAAAACAATATTTCAAGTACACGTTTTGAAATGAAGATGTCCTAGGTAAATGAAGACTTCTAGGTAAGCACTGTTAGCTTAGAGTTATAGCATATGGAAGGCTGATTGGAAATTGTTTTAATTATTTTCAGTAATATATTTTTTTATTTTTAAGGTATATCAATGTGCTTTTATTGGTGCATTGTAGTCTCACATCATATTATAAATTACATTTATCATTTACAATGATGTACATGAATATAGCACTTCATATCTTTCCCCTGATTTCCCATTTCCCTTTTCTCCAATATAGAGTATCAAGATTGACTTTGGTATGTTCAAATGTATACACATAGGCGATGGTAACATTTCCATTAATGAACCTCATTTTTCCTCCTCCCCTACCCTTAGATTTCCTTCTTAAATCCACTGAGGTTTCTCTTCTATTATCAAAGATCCTTCTTGTATCATAATTACTCCCTCTCCTGCACACATTAGAGAAAACATATCCCTTCACTTTCTGTGATTGAATAATCTCACCTAATATAATGTTCTCCAGATCCTTTCATCTTCTTGCAAAAGACATAATTTTGTTCTTCTTCACTGCTGAGTAGAATTCCATTGTGTGTATTTCTCAAAATTTTGTAATCTATTCATCTGTTGATGGACACCTACGTTAGCTTCACATAATTTGGCTATTTTAAATTGTGCTGCTATGAACATGGGTATGCATATGTTACTGTAGTTCTCTGATTTCAGCCCCTTTGGAAAGATACCTAGAAGCGGTATAGCAGGATTCTATAATAGATCTGTTCCTAGTTTTCTAAGGAAGTTCAATGATGTTCTACATAACAGCTGAACTAGTTTGCAATCCCATCAACAGTGCAGAAGAATTCCTATTTTTTTGTATCCTTGCCAGCATTATTGTTACTTGACTTCTAGATGATTACCATTCTGATCGAGGTTAGATGGATCTCAGTGTAGTTTTGATATGCATTCCCTGATTGCTAATTATGTTGAAAAATGTTATGTATCTATTGGCCATTTGTATCTCTTCTTTGTGAAGTATCTATCCAATTTACTCAATTTATTTGATCATTGTTTGATTAAATTGTCTTTTTTTCTAGTTTAAACTCTTTTAGGTTCTTTGTAAATTCTAGGTATTAGACCTCTGTCAGAGGGAGAGCTAGTAAAGATCTCCCATTCTGTAGGCTTTTATGAGCAGAAACTTTTTTAGTTTGATGCTATCCCACTTATTATTTCTTGTTTTAATTTTCTAAGCTTTGGAGCTCTTGTTAAAGAAGTTTCTACCTGTTTCTATATGTTGTATTGTTGAACCTATGCCATCCTCCAATAGCTTCCCAATCTCTAGTATAACTTCCAGGTCTTTGATCCATGTTGAGTTGATTCCTGTGCAGGGCAAGAGGTAAAGATTTAGTTTATTTTTTAAACAAATGTAATAAAAATTATTTTAAAAATTTATAAAAAGAAATTGAAGAAGATCTTGAAAGATGGAAATATCTACCTTGCTTTTGCAGAGTCAGAATATCTTTACTTAAAAGGTGTGTTTCTTGCAAGTAGCATATAGATGGATAAAGGTTTTGAATCCATTTTTCCTACTTATGTCTTTTGTCCTTTGTTTTTTTTTTTTTTTTTTTTTTTTGGTGGTATTGGCTTCCTGGAAACCCTTCTACCTCCAGGCTATACTCCTTGACCTATTTTGTGTATTTTTTTATTTGGAAACAGGGTCTCCTAAGCCAGCAAGGGTGGCTTTGAACCTGCGCAATCCTCCTGTCTCAGCCTCCCAAGTGTGGGGATTACAAGTGTGTGCCACCATGCCTGGCTACTTATGTCTTTTTTATTGGGGAAGTTGAGGTCATTTATATTTATTATGATTTGGGGGAGCTGATTTTTAATTCCTAACATTTGAGTTTTAACTTCTGTTTGAGATTATATTGTTCTCCTTTGCTTAGATGTTTGTTTGAATGAAATCATTTTCTCCAGTTCTGGTGTTTATTTATTGATTTGATTTTTCTTTGTAATTAATCTCTTTGAATTTTTTTTAGTGTTGGTTTGGAAGACAGATTTGTTTTCAGCTTCTATTTGTTATGGAAGGTTTTTATTTGCTTGTCAAATTTGAGGAACATTTTTGTTGTGTAGAAGAATCTTGGCTAGAAGTTATTTTTTTCAGAGCTTGGAATATGCTACTCCAGGCCCACTGGGCTTTTATGACTTGATTTGGGAAGTCTGGAGTGATTCTTAATGGTTTGCTGCTGAATATCACTTAATGTCTTTAAGATTCTCTTCTTAGCTTCTACATCTGTCAATTTGGTTATTATGTGGTGTAGTGAATCTTTTCTCTGATCTTGTCTACTGGGGGTTCTATATGTTTCCTGTACTTGTGCGTCGACCTTTTTTTCTATATTTGGTATTTTTTCTATTATTTCTCTGAAAAGATTATTGATTCCTGTGGTTTCAGCTTCTAGTCCCTTTTCTGTTTCTATTATTGTTAGCTTAGTTCTTAAAAAAAATTCCGTATCTCTTCTATGTTCAATTGCTTTCAAAGTGTCTCTTTCTAAATTATATACTATGCATTCATTTTTTAGAATTGTCATCTTCTTTGAGTGAGTTTCTATTTTCTATGTGGTCTAGTCTACTGTTTGCACCCTTCACTTCCTTCAGATCTTCTTTCTGATTCTTGTTCAGAATGTCAGATTCTTTGTTTATTTGCTCCTTTATTTCTTTCAGGTTCCTATAAATTCTCTTTTGAAATCCTGTATTACTTCTACTATTAAAGTTCTGATTTGTCTTGGTGATCTCTGCAATTCTGTGTTGGCAAATTCAGTTATTGTGGGGTTTGTGGGAGCTCATTGCTTCCTTGCTATTCTTTCTTCTCATGATTTTAGGTTTCTTAAGTTTATATATTTTTGCTTGTGATAGTTTTCTCTAGGTATCAGCTGGTATATACAAAGGCAAATTATGTTGTATCCAATGGTGAAGGTTGAGTTAGGAGAAAGGAGTTGGAGTAGTGAATGCAAGAATAGAGTAAAGTAGCAGATAGGATCAAATAGAATGAGAGTTATAAGGTAATATATACTAGATATAAGAAATAGTAAGTATGTAGGCAGATTATAGTAATTAACGTAGATTGTTTAGGTATAGTGATAGATTTAATACAAGACAAAGAAAACAAAAGAAAAAAAGGAACAGAGAGTAGATATGAAAAGGGGGAAGAAGCTTATAAAAGTGTTAGGAAAAGAGCAAACAAACAAGCACACAAACAAAAACAAAACAAATCAACAACAAAACAAAAACAAAACAACCCTACAAATATGAGTACAGAGCAGATTGGATCTCTGCAGTTTTCCTAAGTTTGGGTAAATACTCTCAGTTGTTTGAAGTTCACTTTCTATATTAGGTTCTTGAGTATGTTTCAAGTGCTTTCATTTGCTTTATAACCTATAGCAACGATGTCCATTTATAGCCTCACCTTTGGGTCTCCTTCAATGATTGGGACCCTAGCCTTGTGTCTTTGTAGGCATTGAGTGCAACTAGTGCTTCTCTTGCTGCAAGCCTGAGTCTCCGAGCTCGCCACAGAGGCTGGCCTTAAATCTCTCTTTGTCTGTGTAGGTGGTGGGTATCACTGGGGCTGGATCCAGTGTAACCATGTGTCTCTGCACTTTCCACAGACCCTCAGCCTGAGTCTCTCCCCACCTACATAGATGGCAGGTGCTACTGGAACCAGAGCCAGTGTACATGTAGAAGACTGCATTCTCCACAGATAGGGCTAAGTTGGTCTGACTTCTCCCCAGTCACCATAATTGGGTGGCCTGTGGTGATCTCCAGAGACCCTATTAGGGCATTATGCCCTGTGGACTGTAGGCCTCTTTTCCCAATAAGCCTTGGGGGCTGTCTCTTAATATGTGCTGTCTTCTA
The DNA here is from genome assembly GCF_963383645.1 of Muscardinus avellanarius. Classification (NCBI taxonomy): domain Eukaryota; kingdom Metazoa; phylum Chordata; class Mammalia; order Rodentia; family Gliridae; genus Muscardinus; species Muscardinus avellanarius. The sequence goes on along the minus strand of NC_137786.1, from coordinate 35,439,200 downwards.
TGTTTGATATCAGACTTCTTTCCCATCTGTACTGGGGTGAACCACAAAGTCTGAAACCTCAGAATTCTTTTTTTGCCATGCTAGCCCTTGTGGCCACACTGGGTGGTCTTTTGCTGGGATGGCTAGTTCAATTACAGTGTTGTTGAGCACTATTCTGGATCTCTAGACAGCAAGGTGGGCTTGGCAATTAGCCAAGTGTCCAGGCAGTCAGGTCTCTGTGGAGCATGGAGTGAGGTGCCCACCTCTTATAAGTTTATTGAGCTGGAGCAGCTTACTTTGCATCAAGCCCTTGGATTTCTTTCTGGGGTTCTCTGGAGGCCACAATACCAACAGTCCCAGTGCAGTCAGGCAAAATGGCACTGCCACAGACCCTGAAGCCATAGTCATGACTTCGGGGAGGTGTGCAGAGTATTTTGCTCTTCTCATTTCTGTTTTCTGCCTTTGGTTCTAATGTTTTTCAATATGTTGCTTTGTTCAATTTTTTGCTACTTTTTTTTTCTCTTGTCAAGATTCTTTTTTTATAGTGATAGAGATCAAGTGCCAGTATAACTGAGATGTGCTGCTTCAGTCAGTTGCCCTTTATCTGGAAGTCTCAATACTGTTTTTAGTTTGCATATCTCCATTTGCCAAAGTTCATGGTTTGATGGATATTTTTCACTTGCTTAAAGAACAAAATATTATTTAGAAATAAGGGTATCATTTTCATATTAATTAATTTAAAATTTTAAATTAGGTATTTTTATTAAGAAATAAATTTGTTTGCTCAAATTAAATGCAACTCCTCTTCTAATGCTTGTGTAAATTGAAGACTTGGATGCCAAGTCAAATTTTGAAAGGATACTATTGATTTTTTAAGTACTTAAAATGATTTTGAAGTGGGAATTGACCATTTCAAAGTAGATCTGCTTAATTCAAAATTATCTTATCATGTAGAAGTTTTTTTTTTCTTCCTTGCTGGTCTGGGAATGGAACTCAGGAGCATTCAACCTCTGAGCTACATCCCTGCCCTCTTTTTTATTCTTTATTTTGAAAGAGGGTCTCTCTAAGTTGTGGAGGGCCTCACTTATTATCTGAAGCTGTCCATAAATCACAATCCTCTGGTCTCAGCCCCCAAATGCTGGGATTACAAGCTTGCACCACCACATCCAGCTCCTCATGTAGAAATTAATGGGAATAAAGTTTCAACAATTTTAGTCATTATATTTTTGAACCAGAATCCATCATCTCTATTTCAGTGTATAATAATGGCCCCTTATAAGACTGATAATGTGTTAACATAAAATAGTTTTATCCATGAATTTCTGAATTTGAAGTGAAAGAATTTGAAACTATAAGACTAATTAGACTAGAATTTGATTCTATAAGACTAATGAAAGTTACCTAATTGCCTTGACACATCAAATATGATGATGATGATGAATAATGATGGCATTCAAAGTCTTTTGGTTCTAACATGATGGATGTGATTTGTGGTAGTAATATCATGGCAATATGGTATCAACAGCTGTGTGATTGTGTTGTAATGATTCTGGCAGCTGGTAAGTAATAATTCAAAAACATATTTGTCTATATTTTGTGTCATTTGATGAAAATTGCATGGCATTATGTTAGTTGACAACTCAAGGTAATTATCTTACTGTTATACAAAAGGAGGAAGACCTTTGGCATTAAAAGTAAAAAAGAATAGATGAATGATAGATTAATTATTTTTCTCCCTTTTGAGTTTTAGCCTGGGAAATTTCATTTGTAATCAAGCAAGTACTGGGAATATTTAATTTTTAAAATTTAAGTGTACTTATTTGGGGGATTTAGAATTAATGCTACAAACTTGCTATAGATTTATTATTATATTTTAGGATTTTCTCCTAGTTAATTGTTGTCGAAAGAAATTAATAAGGGGAATATAAAGATTTCTTAAAATTCTTGAGATGTTTCTCTCATGTAATTTAATAGTTGTTTAAACTGTAGTGACTCCTAGGAATTGTCTTTTGTTTATATCAGAGGTACAAGTCCCTATATAAAAATATTTTTAAAGCACCTATTTTCAACTAGAACTGAATATGCCATTCATCCTATTAGCAATATACACATATAGTATTAATGTTTTAGGTCCCAAACTGCTATATTTGGATTTAGTGTATCTATTATTTATAATTCTAAATTCCTATAGGAAGATACTGGGTTAAACTCCCTACCAAATGTCTACAGAGTCTTGCAAAATTAGGTCTTAAAAACCTTTCTAACAACAATGCAATACCCCTGTCTTAACCTCCCAAGTATTGGGATTACAGGTATGTACCATGACACCTGGCTAGAGATGAATTATTTGAAAGAATGGGAAACAAATTAGAGATGAGCTTAGGAGAAGAAGTGAAGCAAGCCCAAGTAAAGAAACAGGAAGCCGGGCGTGGTGGCACACACTTGTAATCCCCACGCTTGGGAGGCTGAGACAGGATGATCACACAGGTTCAAAGCCAGCCTCAGCCACTTAGTGAGGCTCTCAGCAACTTAAGTGAGACCCTGTTTCCAAATAAAATATAAAATGGGTCTGGGAATATAGCCCGGAGGTAGAAAGCCTGTGGGTTCCACCTCCAGTACCACAGGAAAAAAAAAAAAAGAAAAAGAAAGAAACAGAAAGACTCTGTTAGAGAGAACCTCTAAATTCCTCCAAGTTAAAGTTTGCCAATTCTAGTATAATCCCAGTTAATTCTGGGGCATATATCTCTCCCCTTGGGATTTCCATATCTACTAAATGTCAGAATTTATGGCATATACAAACATTGGAATTTTACTCAGTCATAAGGAAGAACAAAATTATGTTTTCCAAAGACAATGGATGGAAGTAAATAATATAATGCTAAGTGATATTAGCCTATCTCAGAAAGAAAGGGTTGTACATTTTATCTCATAGGTAGAAGCTAGAGAGAAAATGGGAACAAAAGGGACTTCAGATAAAAAACCAGAAGAATAGTGAAAGAAGGTCCCAGGATGGTGGTGAAAAGGGGAAAAGAATAGGATGACTGATGAAGAAAATTATGTTTCCTCTAATATGCCCAAACTAGGAAACACAAAGGATACCAGTGGGACTCCAGATAATGGAGGGGAAATACCAGCAAAGTTTGAATGGAAAGATAGGAGAGGAGGAAGGCTGATCTTGATTAATGAGGGTCTACATCTGAACATGTGTAAAATTATGAATAAGACATGGCTAACCTAGACAACCATTGGTGGGAGGGGGGAAGGGAAAACAGGGGCAGGGGGGAGAGGGCACCAAATATAGTTTAAATGTATACTATTTATGTTCAATAAAAAATTGTTAAAAAAAGGAGGATAAGGACAAATGCTTTAAATGCCTGGCATGTTATAGTCAAGAACTTCATGTATTGAAACTTCCTGGAGTTGTAAGAAACAATAAAAAAAAAACTTCAACAGATTTGCATCCTTTGTCTTAAACTTTTAAGAGGAACTATAAAATTAAACATAAAAATATTCTTTGGAATGTACTTTGATTTTTCTTTGCATGCAATAAACATCTATATGTAAGCATTAGACAGTTATAGTACAGCTTCTAGCAGACTATGTTTTAAGGGCTAAAGGTCTGATATATTTTGCTTTCTATTCCCAAAGACCACCTACCATAGGAACTGAGAAAATAGTGAATGTTCGTTGAATAAGGCTGTTGAATTTTGTTATGTGCATGACTAATGACCTTTCATGACCTGTTCCTACAAAAAAAAATAGGCTAAATAATGTATGTACTGTTATGCCATAGAAAGATTACTACCAATCTCACCAATATATGTAGAGAGGGGAGTGGCTTGAGATGCAGAGAGAAACACAAGTATGCATACATGCTAGTTTGTATCACTTTGAACCTTGCTATGATCTATAATACAATGCACCAATAAAAGTATAAACTAATTAATATCCAGATAATTTTTAAAGCAACAAAGAAGTCAGAGTAATTGGCTCCACAAAGACTGAGCAAAGAAGAGTATGTAATTAAAACAAACAAAAAACCCACAGCTTAATTTGAAGCAGTAACATACCCTCCCTTTACTAATGAACAAAAGGGCAATCTATTATTAGTACACAACATAGTTTGGCATAAAACATTACTCAAGGCATTAGATGGCCCTGCTATGCCCAGTTTATATTTTAGGGGTGGGTACTAATGTGGTTTACAAAAAAATAGAGCAGATACATTAATTTCAGAAATAAATTTACTTGCCTTGATCACTGATCTTAAATAGTATGTGGTTGGGAGAAGAACACACGGAAAGATAAATTGACTTGGTAAATTGCCATGACCTTCACTACATGTTCTGAACTCTCTAACATCATTCAATGTTACTTAGCCAATTTAGTAAACCAAACACACCAGTAATTATTAGTTATTAAGTTCTAATTATGTCCCAGGCATTTTTCTAGGTGCTTTATAACCCTTCTCACTAATATTCATATACTGGGTTGACTAGTATCCTAAATTTATGTTGTATCCAGAACTTCAACATGTGGCCTTATTTAAAAGTAGGGTTTTTGCAGATGTAATTTAGTTAAGATGAGGTCATATTGAATTAGGGTGGGCTGTAAATCTGATAACCACTGTTTTTATATGAAGAGAAAGTAGAGACAGTGATTCTTGAATACACACAGGAGAGATGCCATGTAATGAGAGAGAAAGATTGGAGGAATAATCCTCTGCAAGCCCAGGAACATCAGTAATTGCCCTCAACCATTAGAAGTTAGGAGAACAAAACCTTTTTATCCTCAGAACTTCCTGAAGGAATAAATCTTGCTGACACCTTGATTTCAGAATTTTGAATGAACAACAAGAATATATACATATTTCTTGTTTTTCTAAATTTTTTTCTAAATCAGGTGTTTTTCTAAATGACCCCTTTTTGTTTCTCTAAATAGTTTGTAAATAATTTTTACCTCTTCTCTTGGATATTAATGTAATTTGCTTTAACTCTTCAAAGTAGATGTCAGTGTTTCTTTTGACAAATTTTAACACATAAAAAAAGACTCTAAAACCTGTGCTAACTCCAGTCATCTATTTAAGGTCACTAAAGAGCCAAGGGTAATTACTTGCTGATCAAGTGGGAAAAGTAATTTTGAGTTTATGCTAATTTTCCTCACAAAATTTTTTGTTTTAATTTTAAGAGTTCTCTACATCTAGATGACTGCTACTACTTCAAAATGGCTGTTGCTACTTTACCAAAACCTGTGACCTGGGGGATAGCCAAAAAGAGATAGTGTTGGTGATTTCCAGACTATAACAATCTTCATTTTCTGGGAGGAGGAGAAGCTATGAATATTGTAAGATCAGACAACACAATGAATGAGTCTGCACATTCTGAAACAGATGCCCAGAAAAATGTAAGGCAGAAAACCCAGGAATAAATGGAAATCCAACATTATGAGCTCTTCTGATAAGGGCAACATACCTGAGGATTGCCAGAAGAATGTCAGGGATGTCAAGTGGCACAAAATATTTAAGCTGTGAACTTGGGCTCTGGGTTGGGAGAAGAACAGATGTGGAATAACCAGGATCTGACTTAGGTCATGGTGTGGAATGGATCATAAGACACAAGTATGGGAAGCCACTGGAGGAGCATTCTGGAAAGAATGGCAAGAGTGTCATATACCCCGGAAGGTGTGGATGTGACTTCTGTCAAACCCAAAGGGCTAAGATGGTAAGGAAAAGAGGAAGGCCAGAGTTAGGAGACTCAAGACAGATGGACAGATATAAGCCCAGAAAAGAAATCTCTATGGGGGGGTCAAGTATAAAAAATTTAAGTAAATTTATTGTTATGCAAAGAGCCATTTTAATTAATGTTAACAATTTGTGGAATTATGTTAGTATTTCATATGTATTTCATATGTTCAGGAGAGTCTTTGCAGGGTAACAGAAAATTTGTACCCATTCCTACCACATTATAGAAATTTTGTTCCAATTATATGGCATTTAAACAATATAAATAGTTTACATATGGTTTTATCTGCCTTCTGGAATGAATGTGTCTATTGGTGTTCAAAATATTATTTTGGGGCATCTACTATATTCAATGCATTTGTCAGTGCTTTATATACATGATGATGTAATATTTATTTATTATTTTTATTTTTAAAAAAATTTTTATTGGTGCACATCTTAATAGGATTCAAGATGACATAAATAGAGGCATAGATGCACACATCACCCAATTAGCTATTGCCCAGCTCCCACCACATTTATTCCCCCCTCTCCTTTTCATGTTTGGCTTAGTGAGTGACACTGATATGTTTGTTAAAACACAACATGTGCATTAGAGAATTTTTCTCTTCTATCCCCTTACATCACTCTATTTGCTCATCAATAGAATCTCTTTCTGCAAAGCTTCTCCCTAGCTTCTGCATATTAGGGGGAGGATCCAATTTTCTATTTTTTGTGACTGACTAACCTCACTTAATATAATGTCTTCCAATTCCATTCATTTCCCTGTAAATGATGTAATTTTGTTTTTCTTTATGGCTGAGTGGAATTCCTTTGTGTACATATCCCACAGTTTTGTAATCCATCCATCTGTTTATGGACATCTTGGCTAGTTCTATAGTTTGGCAATGGTGATTTGTGCAGCTATAAACATAAATACACATGCATTAGTTTGATAGTTTGGTTTCCTTTCTTTTGGGTAGATACCCAGAAGTGATATGGCTGTATCATATGGTAAGTTTGATCCCATCTTCTGAGGATCCTCCATACAGGATCCTCAAAATCCTGTATGGAGGATCCTCAAAGCTGTTGAACTAATTTGCAACCCCACCAACAATGTATTAGAGTTCCTACTTCTCCACAGCCTCACCAGCATTTGTTGTTTGTGTTTTGAATGACTGCCATTATAGATGGAGTTAGGTGAAATCTCAGGGTAATTTTGATTCGCATCTCTCTGATTGCTAATGATGTTGAGCATTTTTGTGCTTTTATTGGCCATTTGAATTTCTTCATTCATGAAGTATCTATTTAGTTCACTTGCTCATTTTTTGATTGGGTTATTAGTTTTCTTAGAGCTGAATTTCTTGAGTTGTCTGTATATTCTAGATATTAGTCCTCAATAAGAGGAGTAGGTGGCAACAATCTCCCATTCTGTTGGCTGTTGGTTGAGGTTCTTGATAGTTTCCTTTGCTATACAGAAGCTCTTCCATTTAATGCAATCTCATGTATTGATTTGCCTTTTATTTTCTTGTGCCTTTGGGGTCTTGTTGAGAAAGTTTTTACCTGTGCCTATATGTTGTCCTCTTTAAGGAGCCCCAAGGTCACTAGTCTAATTTCCAAGTCTTTGATCCATCTTGAATTGACTTTTGTGCAGGGTGAGAATTTGGGATTTATTTCCATTTTTCTGCATATGGCTAAGCAGTTTTGCCAACATCATTTGTTGAACAGGCCATCTCTTCTCCAGTGTATGTTTTGGTCCTTTTGTCAAAAATGAATTGGCTGTAAGTGTGTGGATATGTTTCTAAGTTTTCTATTCTGCTCCATTGGTCTGTGTATCTGTTTTTGTGCAAGTACTATGCGTTTTTATGACTATGGTTTTGTAGTATAGTTTAAATTCAGGTATTTTAATGCTTCCTGCATGGTTTTGTTGCTGAGAACTACTTTGGATATTTTGGATTTCTTATTTTTTTCAGAAAAATTTAAGGACTGATTTTTCTATGTCTGTGAGGAATGATATTGGAAATTTAATGGATATCGGGTGGAATCTATAGATCACTTTTGGAAGTATGGACATTTTGATCATATTTATTCTGCCTATCCATGAACATGGAAGATCTATCTTCTAAGATCTTCTTCAATTTTTTTTCAATGTTTTATAATTTTCTTTGTAGATTTTCTTTACCTGCTTGGTTAAGTTTATTCCTAAGTAATTTTTTTTGTGTGTGGGAAACCTGAATGGAAATGTTTTCTGGATTTCTTTTCCAGTGGATTTATGGTTCGTATATAAAAAAGCTTCTGATTTTTTTAAGATTGATTTTTGCATCCAGACACTTTAATGAATTCGTTGATTAGTTCTATTAGCCTTTTGGTTCAGTTTGTTGGGTCTTCTAAGTATAGTATCATGTCATCTGCAAATAGTGAAAGTTTGAGTTCTTCTTTTCCTATTTGTACTCCTTTAATTTCCTTATAGTTCTGGCTAGAGTCTCAAGTATCGTTTTGAAATGAAGTGGTGATAATGGACATCCTTGTCTTGTTTCTCTTTTTAGGGGAAATTCTTGAAGTTTTTCCCCATTTAATATATGTTGACTGTGGACCTATTGTAGATTACCTGTATAATGCTGAGACATGTTCCTTCTATTTCAATTATCTGCAGTGCTTTCAGCATAAATGGATGTTGGATTTTGTCAAATGTTTATTCAGCATCTATTGAAATAATCATGTGATTTTTTGTCTTTGATTCTGTTTATATGATGGATTACATGGATTATTTTTTATATGTTGAACCAGCCTTGCATCCCTGGGATGAACCCTACCTGGTCATGGTGTATGATTTTCTTGATGTGGTTTTGAATGTGTGTTGCTAGTATTTTTTTTAGCAGTTTTGCATCCAAATTCATCAAAGATATAGGCCAGTAGTTTTTCTTCCATTAAAGGAAGCCCACTCCCAATACTCCTCAATCTATTTCATGAAATGGAAAAAAAAGGGACTCTTCCAAATACATTCTATGAAGTCAACATCACATTAATACCCAAACCAAATAAAGACAGCTCAAGGAAGAAAAACCACAGACCCATATCTTTGATGAATTTGGATGCCAAACTGCTAAACAAAATACTAGCAACACACATTCAAAACCACATCAGAAGAATCAATCCTGGCTTTCACTCTACAGACATCCCTGAAATTGTCCACAAAGATCAACTGTGAGGTCTGGGCATCACCTAATTAACTTCTAACCTTGACATTTTTGGGGAATTTGATTTAGAAATATATTTGTGAAAACTTCTCTTAGCTTCTGCTCATTTTCCTCCCTCCTTTTCTAGTCCTTTACATCAATATTTTCCTCTCTACACTTTCTTTATGAACTCTTCTACTTTGTCATGTTACCCATTTATTTATGGTCAGTATGATTTGATTAAATATTTGCATCTTTGATTATTAATTAAAATATAAACCTTTAGACTTGACCTTTCTTCTAAGCTCCAAATAACATTTTATGCTTTGATTTACTTGACTTAATAATATTTGACAATTTTAAAATCTCAGATCAAACATATTGTCTCTTACCCCATAATGTCCCTTTTTAACTCCATTATGTTGAATAAAATGTTTTTTTTTTCATTTGGAGAAGCTAAAAGTCTTAGAAAGATTTTTGATTCATGCTTTATATTTAGTCCAGGTACTTACCTTCATTAATTATGCATTTCTTTAATAAGAGATGACCTTTCCATGTTTCACAAGGAGGTTTTTAATGAAAGCAAAAATATAGGGCAATGAATTTTCCAATGCATTAGGTCAAGATTAGTAATGAACTATTTTATGTTCTAGAATAAAATAAGGATTTGTTTCGAATGCTTTATGATAGCAGCATTCATGTGTATGAGAGGGGTACTTGAGTTCTATACCAGAAAGGATGTTAGATGATAAAAGCCACAATACTTTCTGATGTATGGGTCTATCTGGAGGCAGGAGGTGGAAGCAGAATGTAGAAGCAGAGCTATTATTTCAAGATGGAAGAGGAATCCAAGGTTTAGTATTGTCAGGAAGCTGAAGTGGGATCAGGGGCCCCAGAAGAAGGAACATAAGTGAGTAGATAGTTGGTGTAGATATAGATAGATGCTTATGTCCAAAGGATGAAATCTATTTCAACCACAGAGACTATATCTAGCCCTTATCCAGTTTTAAGGGTGGAATATCTTACTCATGGCCAGGCTGTGCACTTGTTGGCATATGCCTTCATGGAAGATGAGCCAGGAAGGGAAGGTCTTTCTTTTATGTTGGGCTCAAAAAGTGGGCAGCAGAACTATTTCTGTAAATCTATCAGGTTCTACCCTTTCTATAACCTCATGTTTATAGCTACTAACTCAATTCTCTCTTAAATTGTTACTTATATTTGGAGCTAGATTTCTTCCATTTGTCTATATCCACTTCAGTGTAGTCTTATCGATGTAGATAGACTGCTTTTACCAACATATAGTTTATTTATATAACACTTTTCAACTCAGAATCCTACAATAATTAACTATTCATTCTTCACTTTTCCCTACAGTCTCACTCCAACTTTCCCTCGTGTGCCTGTTACTCTTTAATCCCTCATTCATCCAATGAATGGAATACTCATTTCACTTATTCATTCACTTTCTCGCTCAATGACATAAATAGCTTTCCACATACTAGAAATTATATTAGGTTACAGGGATGTAAAATGAAATAAGATGATATAGCAATGCACAGTTTTATAGAGAGAAAGGCACAATAAAAGGTTACTTTACATTGTGACAAATGCTAGTGGTAGGTATAAAGACTACAGAGGGAATGAACATCTCGACCAACCTGAATTCAGCTTTCTGTTTGTTTTTTTATTTTTTCTTCTTCTGAGTCTTGCTAATACTATTTTCTGATAATACACAATCCTCACCTCTAATCTCTTTCCTTATACTACTCTTATCTCAAATATATTTAGAAAGAATGTTTTTATCACTTTAAACTTTACTCTGATGTATAATTACAATATACTAGTAAAAGTAAGTTGAAAAATTAAACGACAACTTCCCCATGATAATTTTTTGATCTCTCACAATCTGAGAGAAACCTTGCAATAGCACTATGGGAAGGTTTGTTAATTTTTTGTTTTGATGGTACTGGGGTTCCTGGAAGCCCTTCTACATCAGGGCTACACTCCCAGACCTATTTTTTTAATATTTTTATTTGGAAACAGGGTCTCTTAAGCCAGCAAGGCTGGCTCCGAAACAGCGCGATCCTCCTGTCTCCGCCTCCCAAAAACGGGGATTATAAGCGTGCGCCACCACGCCCAGCCAATTTTGTTAATTATTTTATGCCTAAGAGTTTTTTTTATATATGTTCTTCATTTACTTTATCCTAAAACATAGGGTTTTCAGGGAAGGATTTTATTTTATTTTATTTTATTTTTATTTTTTGCAGGACTGGGGAGGGAACCCAGGGGCATTCTATCTCTGAGCTACACCCACAGCCCTATTTTTTTGGAGCTTTATCTTCCTTTATTGCTTTTTTTTATTGGTGATCTACAGTCTCACATCATAATGTGGATCATATTGACAATGGTATATATTCACAGAGTACTTGTTGCTTTTCTCCCCGCTTTCCCTTTTTTCTTCCAACAAATACTTACTATGCAGGTTAACAGTGTTATATTCACATCTATACACATAGTCAAATGTAGCTTTTTCATTAATAAACCTCAGCCTTTTTTCTCCCCTATCCTTCCTTCCTGGCTTTGCTGAGGTTTCCCCTTCATTATCTTGGTGTCCATCAACAGATGAATGGGTTACAAAATTATGGGAAATACACACAATGGAATTCTACTGAGCCATAAAGAAGAACAAAATCATGTCATTCATAAGAAGATGGAAAGAGCTGGAGATCATTATATTAAGTTAGATTAGCCAAGCACAGAAGGAGAAGGGACATATGTTTTCTCTAATATGCTCAAGCTAGGAAATATTAAAAATACCTATTTTTTATTATTTATTTTTGAACAAGGTTCCACTAAGTTGTAGAGGGCCTCACTAAGTAGGTGAGTTGGCCACAAACCTACAATCCTCCTGTCTCAGTCTCTCAAGTACTGGGGTTATAAGACTTCCCCATCACACCTGGCTTCAATCTGTTTTTTTTTTTTTTTCTTTTTATTTTAACCTGCAATCCTCCTGTCTCAATTTCCCAAGTACTGGGATTATAAGCCTGTACCACCACGCCTGGCTTCAATCTTTTTACTCTTTATATTTTAACCCCTAATATATATAACCATGGTTCACTGTATTTAAGAATATTTGTATTTCAAATTCTTTAAAATAAATTAGTATTATGGTTGTTCAAGACAGGAATGAGATTATATTACTTTATCACCCTATAAGATGAATAAAAGTATTGGAGAAATTTAATTGTAAATAGTGGAGAATCTTCAAGCCTAAATCTCTGGAACATAAAAAAATTAAAACTACTTAGAGCAGAATTTCTTAGTAGTGAGGTCAGACTAAATTAATTTACCAAGAATTCACAAAGCTTTATTGTTTTGTTTAATCTATAAAATATTAAGTACTGAGTACTTGATATTTGTTAGGCACAATATCACTTTAGCATCTGTTTTGTGATATTTGACAAAACTTTAGAAAGCTTCAAACATATAAGAAATTTTTCTGTGAGAACATATTATAGAAAAATTAAATCATGCTATAATACAAATAAAAACTATTTAAATGCTTTCTAATTGTCTAAATGTTCAGTGTTATAAATGAATATATATACATATATATCATATAGTTTAGATATTAGAAGCTAATAATGTGTATTTTTATTAGTTGATTCCTAGAGGTAATGTTACAAAAAGGGAAAGATATTTATGAGGAGACAAAAAATGAAAAATGGTAGGCAGTGAATTAAAAACCACATATATATTTCTATTAATCAATACTTATATTTTTAACTCTTACATCTTAATTCTCCATCAAATATTGATAAAAAATACTTGAAATCAAATGTAATCCTCAAGATCACATTCCCTCAACATAGAATCTTCACCCAAATCCTAACGATGCAGCATTATCTCTGAATTGGACTTTTATTTTTAAAAATATTCTCTGATAAAGCTATGCAATCTTGCTCTTATGCTATTTTTAAATATGTGTTCACATATCTAATGATGGAACTCCTAATTCTTTCCAAAGTAGAACCTGGCTGAAAGATTAAGTCTTGACCTTAATGGGATTAACAAGGTTCAGTAGTATCACAAGAATTATGTTATATTCTAGAAAGAGGATTTGTTTAAATATGATATAACTTCAGTCCAGGTTCTTAATCAGTAATCCCATTTTCTTGGGCCACCACAAAGTGCTTTATAAATAGCAGCCTGCAGAAGACATGGGGATGTGCTGCAATGAGAGAAAGCAAAATTGTTTCCTGGGAAAGGAACATGAATTGTGGTTTACTCATATCCAGGGCCAAAAATTATAAGCCTACAAAATGAAAAGGGCTGTACCTGACTTTGTTGTTATATTCATTATAAAATAATTCATTGTTCAACAAACAAGACATAAATTCTTCACATCAACTGGATATGCAACTTAGTAAAATTAGGCAATGAGCTTACAATTAAAGGTATGTCCTTGCGCAAAGGATTGGCCTGCTATTCATTTTCTGAGATAAACATCCTCCAAATTGTTTGCTAAAATGTGAAGAGTATACTTTTGGACTTTGGGATCCATAGCTGTGGTTTTAAATTATCTTCCTGTTACTAACTAGGTGTATATCCTTGAACAGTGTTTTAAATTCCTCTAAGTTCCAGCTTCCTTATCTTTAAAATCATTACTGTCTGCCTTATCAGCATGATTGAAAATATTAAATGAAATGACATCAATAAAACCTTCAGTAGACTGCGTGGGAAGAAGCACCAAAAGGAAGAGCCAAAAAATTTGTGATGGAAGCCAGGAGACTGTAATGCACCTCCTAGCAATCTCACTGAATTCAGGTTAAAATTGATTCTATTATCTACTGTATTGTGTTTTATTTATTTATTTATTTTTGGCTCACTAACTATGAGTCAATAATGACATCTTAAAAGAAGGCAACATCTTTTTTTATTTCAAAATTTGACACATCAGCAGACTCATATTTAATCTTGATTAAAAGGTTATTTGTTGAATGAATGATGAAATGACCTCAGAGGTGCTATTATTTGGGAGAGATAATATCACTAGAATAAGCTAAGTCTTGGAACTACTCACCAATGGATAAGATAAGCCATCGATCCTAAATTCTCTTCTAACAATTGCGTGCAAATGGGAGATTTTGTAAGAACTACCTTCAAAAAATTTTAAATACCTGGAGCTAGGGGGCTCTATGAATATATAATTTTAAAGCTCTCAGTTTATTCTATTATGCAGCCAATTTTTTCTTTAGCAATTCTAAAACCTTTGGCACTCTTATTCATGATTCATAAGAGGTTGGCATTGCAGTGCCCAACGTGAACTTACCAGGTCCTCGCAAGTAGGTAGAGAATAACACAGGCAATGAAAAAAGAAATTCTGACCCATATAAAAACGTGTGTGGTAAGAGAAAAATAATCATCTTGGATGGTGATATTCCAGTTTATTTGACTGTTAGAATCAGAATGGAAAATCATAATAAAAATCTGAAAAGTCTGGCAGTGTTGTAATCTTCTTTTGGACAAGTTACTTAATTCTTATCTCACAGTTTCCTCATCTTTGTTTTATTTTATTTTTGGTATGGGGGATTAAACCCAGGGACATTCTACCTATGAGCTATACCCCCAGCCCTATATTTTATTCTTTATTTTGAAACAGCATCTCACTGAGTTGCAAAGGGCCTCACTAAGTAGTAGCTGAGCCTGGCTTCAAACCACAATTCTCCTGTCTCTGCCTCTCAAAAGCTGGGATAAAAGCATGCACCACCATGCCCAGTAGTTTCCTCATCTTTAAAATGAAGAAGATAATAATTCTCCCTTATAAAGTTCTCTGAAGACTAAATGAGCTTATCTATGCCAAATACAATGCTTGACTTAAATATATTTTCATTTCTTACAAATATCACTCTCTTCTTTCTTCTCCTCTTCTTCCTTATGGTAATTATCTTTCTTGACCAAAACACACCCTATCTTCTCTATGATTTCTCATGTGACTTTGCTAGTTCATAAATATTTACCTCAATTGGTATTTAATTCTACACCCTGCTTGTAAAATTATTTTTATTTTCGGGAATGATTTTTCTTTTCTTATTCTTTTAGCTTTATACTTTTTTTTTTTTTTGCAGGTCTGGGGATAGAACCCAGGGGCATTCGACCTCCAAGCTACAGATCCTGCCCTATTTTTTATTCTTTATTTTGAAACTGAGTCTCACTGAGTTGCAGAGGGCCTCACTAAGTAACTGAGGCTGTCCACGAAACCACAATCTTCTGGTCTCAGCCTCCCGAATGCTGGGATTACAAGTGTGCACCACCACGCCTAGCTTTTAACTTTATATTCTGCAGCAAATATTTATTCTTACCAATAATCTGTGGCAAGTATATATATATATATATATATATGTTGGTTTAGCAAGTCTCAAAAACATGTTTTCTGAGCAATTTTGTTCTACAAAGCAATACCAATATCTCCAACATCTACTGGGACATTGTTGAACCTCGACAACAGCATAAGTTGAGATGACTGTTATCTCTTTGTTAAATGTGCTTTCAAAATTAATCCTAACCTCTGAAACAATTCAAGGGAAAATTCACTGATTTTAAAAATAGGCCAGACTTCCAAGAATATGGTGACTGAAGGAAGCAAAACGTATCAGTCCTGCTGACGCTTGGTCTCTATTGCCATGAAAACTGTGTCTTGACTGAAGAAAGAAACCACATTAATTTGAGCAGAGGACAACGAATTTAATGGTGGCAGAAACAAAGACAGAAGACAGAAAATAGAGCAAAATATACCCCACCAACTTCCAATGGTTGTGGCCATGAGTGTCCTGGTGGTGGCATCTTGCCTCCCTGCTCCGGTACTGCCAGAGACCCCAAGGAAAAAAGCCAAGGACTAGAAATAAAGTAAGTAGCTAAAACCATTGGAATTGTGAGTGTTTGGGACCTCCTGCCCAGAACCAACCTGCTGCAGTGATGGCCCAGCTCACTATGTCTTCCAGAGATCCAGAGCAGCACTCACAACAGTAGATCAAGATGACAACTTTGAGTGAGACAGCAGAGTCTCACTAGTGCACTGAGATCTTCAACTCAACCATTGGGAAGACTACTTCTCTACAAGGGAAGAAATCATTAAAAAAAAAAACCCTCAACAATAACAACAAAAGTGAAAGTTGAAAGCAGCAGAATAATAAACAGAATAAGGATCAGAGATCAACATAGTGGCCCACAGGATCTGCCCAGAAAACAGAGACCTGAGACCTGTGGCAGTTCCACGTGGGACAGGTTTCATTAGTGGTGTACTGAATGACTGCCTCAATATTTGTAATCTCCCCTAATTTCAATATACTCATAAGAGTAAAACCTAACATCCCTGTGGAGCTAATTCAATGCTAAAAAATGTCTGTATAGCTGGGCGTGGTGGAACACTTGTAATCCTTGAGCTTGGGAGGTGGAGACAGGAGGATCACACAGGTTCAAAGCCAGCCTCAGTGGCTTAAGAGACCCTGTTTATAAATAAAAATATAAAAAAAAATAGGTCTGGGAGTGCAGCCCAGAAGTAGAAGGCTTTCCAGGAACCCAGTACCACCAAAAAAAAATGTTTGTATATAAAACTCTTAGAAATTTAATTATTTAAAATTATATATGTATTTATACATTTATTTTTATAAATGTAGCTTTATTTGTGAACTCAAAGAGCTCATATACCATATTAATTAGTAGCTCTAGCTTTGCATGCTAAACTAATAAAATATATGGTTCCAGCCATTTAGTCCTTAGGTTGAAGGGTGAGACTAGCAGATGGCCAGGTTGAAAAGATCCAGGGTGCAGATAGGACTCGTGTTGGAAACATATGAAGAGGACTTCTTGTTTTTAGAAGTTAGAATACCAGGTAAGAAACACCTGAAAGATGTATGATTAATCTCAAGAATGAATTCTGTTTCGTCTTTTAGGAAATAAAGAACTGTGCAACAGAGGACAGAGGTAGAAAAGGAGTGAGATGTCAAAGACTAATTAGTAGAGAATGATTATTTGTAGCTTTGAGTATTTTTAGAAGTTTGGAGACAAACCTAACAAGGCTGGATGCCATGGTTGAAGATAGTTTCCTTATAGGGCTAGAGAAGCTACAATGACGTGGTATTCATGGTATTCTGCCTGTTTCATGTTCCCCTCAGACCCTGCAGGGCAGTGGGAGACCCTGAGACATCCTACCAAAATGGTAACTGGATACTATCCCCCTGCAGTTGGTCAAATATGATATCTTGCAAGTAATACACTGAAGTTCATATTTTAGACTGAAATCCATATATATATATATATATATATATATATATATATATATATATATATAATCACAATGATATATTACATATATCAACAATAAGATCTAAATATTTGACAGTCTGAGTTCCAAATCTGGACAATTCCCTACGTTCAGTTTCCCAAGTTCAATTTCTATCTCCTGTGAAGACTTCACCAACTTAAAATACTTCAACAGAGGATAATTTTGACTCTTTATCAAATTGGAGACTGTTTTGCAACTGCTTCAACCTATTGAACATTCATCATTTTCACTCTCTAAAGCCCTGTTTGTGTGTCTAACACATATATTTTGTTTTCACACTTCCCTTATCTCTTTGGTTTTGTCCATCTTGAGGTTAAAGATTGGAGTATTTCATTAACTTATTGGACACAATTACAAAATTCTGCCTGGCTTTCTTTTTTCTGGATTTAATATACACCCAACTCCTTTGAAGATTTGTCCTCAAGTTTATTACCCTTCCTCAGTCATTTCTGGTGCTCTCCATTGAACTCTTCTTAGTTTTCTCACATCCTTCTTGAAAGGGCGAGATGAAAACTGACAGTGGTGCTCTACTGAGGCTCAGACAAGCTCAATATGCCAGATAGCTTCATAACTTTTAAGCTATTTTAATTATATTCATTTTTAGCAGTGACACTACATTACCTAAGATAAATGTGTCCATGGCAGTTTCTGAAGCTAATAGCTGTTTGAGTTCATTTCCTCTTCAATGAATTCAACCTGAAGAGAGAGAGAGAGAGGTGTTTTAATTCCTTTCTTCATACTTCTTTGCTTGGGTGTTTTTTTTCCAGAAGTCAGATTTTTTTTTTCTTACTACTGTGGCAGAAATATTCAGCTACCATATTTATTGGTAGCCCAAACTAATTGCCCTACTGCCCCTTTTCTGAGAACAAGAAAGAACAAAACAAATATGCAGCACCCCTCTGAGCACTTCTGCTGCCCCTTTCTTTAATCAAGACCTCCCAATTTCACTTAAGGCAACTACTGCTCCTCCTGGATTGTTCCAGAGACCCCTCCCCAGGAGGCATCACTACTTTGGGAATCTATGCTAGAATGTCCTTAGAATTTATTTAACAGCTGCTAAATGCCAGCAATGTTAACAAAAACCAAGAATTAGTATAGCTTTGGTTGGAAGAGTATCATTCCCAGAGAGTTTTCACCACTGAAGTGGAAAATGTACTTGTTACATTAGCAAAACTATCTACTTTCATTGATTTGCACAAGGACTCTGGAATCCAAATGGGCTATCTGTTTTGACTATGCTGCAATGAGGTAGGGTGGGACTCATCCAGGTTGCTGAGGGGACGGCCTCCCTCACAGAGAAGGAAGCTCATCTTACTTTACTGATAGGTTTTCTAATATATATCATTTCACAATCTTTGATGGTAGGAAATTATCTTGTGCTTTTCTTCTTTGAGTTTAGTAAACATATTCAAGTTTACCATTTCCTTTCAACCAATAGACTCACTGAAACTGCACTAGCCTGTGTAGAAGCCACAAGCCACTCGTAATCTCTGAGCTATCCAAGAAGAAGGAAATTCTATAAATGAGAAAATAAGGCGGCTTAACTGAGGGGATGAGAGGGGAAAGAGGAAAACTCTCTAAAGCACAGGATGTACTTAAATAAACATATCAAAGTCAATCACTAAGCCAAGCATCGGAAAGAGGGACGGGGAGAGAATTGGGTGAGAACTAAGGGCTAATTGGATGATGTGTACATGTATGTCCCTGCCATCTTTTATCCCATTAAGATGTATGACTACAATGTACCAATAAAAAAATTAAAAAAATATATGATAGTGTGTGTGTGTGTGTGTGTGTGTGTGTGTGTGCGCGCGTGTGTGTGTGTTTCAGGGATCAAACCAAGGGCTTTCTATCTTTTAGCTATACTCCCAGCCCTTTTTACTTTTTATTTTGAGACAGGGTCTTACTAAATTGCTAAGAGTCTCACTATGTTGCCAAATCTGGCTTTAAACCTGTCTCAGCTTTTCAGGTACTGAGATTAAAGGTATAACCCACAACTTGTAGCTAATATGGCTAGTCTTAATTGAGATGTGTTGAAATTTTAAATAAGATGGAATCTCAAAGGCTTATTTTGAGAGAGGTGTGATGGTGCACACTTGTAATTCCAATGATCGGAAGGCTAAGACAGGAGTATTGCAGGTTTGCGTCCAGGCTCAGCTATTTAGTGAGGTCCTCTGCAACTTAGTGAGATCCTGTTTCAAAATAAAAAAATAAGGCTAGGGTTGTAGCTCAGAAGTAGAATGTCCTTGGGTTCAATCCTCAGTTCTGGAAAAAAAAGACTTCTTTTGAATGAAAAAAAATTTAAGTATCATTTAAGTTTTATATTTATTGTGAAAATATTCTGGACATATTAATTAAAATAGATATTGATAAGATGGATTTAATTTATTTTAAATTGTGGTTACTCAAAAATTAAAAATTATAGGTATGACTGACATATATTTATTGCATGAAATTGCAGTATAATTCTTATACTTGTCATGTAGAGATAAAGTTCAGCTCTCTTTTCCTTCCACCAAAGTTGAAGCCAATTTTAAGAAGTAGCTAGTCCTTTTCTTCACAGAAGGACACAATAAGCCAGGTGTGGTGGCACATGCTTGTAATCTCCATGCTTGGGAGGCTGAGACAGGAGGATCACACAGCTTCAAAGCCAGCCTCATCTACTTAGTGAGGCTTTCAGCAACTTAGTGAGACCCTGTTTCCAAATAAAATATAAAATAGGTCTGAGAGTATAGCCCAGAGGTAGAAAGCCTCTGGGTTCCACCCTCAGTACCACCAAAAAAAAAAAAGGGACACAATAAAAATAACTTGCCAATGCATGTTGAATTATATAAAGACTACCACTAGTTGACTCCAAAAGCTTTATTATTATTGATAAAAAATCATAAAGAAGACATTTATTGTTAATATACCTGTCACTATGCAAATTTTAATTAAATTCTATAAATTTCAATGATGTCAATATTTAAATAATAATTATTCAAACAAAAAGCCAATTTGGGTTACCTGAAATCTTTAAAATATGATTGCAAGTTAGAACTGAGATACAGTTTCAATATTATATGCCAAAAATTATTTTTGATAAAACCTTGACATATACTTAATGTTAAGTCAGAGATAAAATTTTTTGTGTCCATATCTAAACATGTATGGCAGATTCTGATTATCTAAAGATATTTATTTTCAGTTACCTTCCTTCATTTTTTATCCATTCATTTATTCATGTATTTATAGTAAGGGATTGTTACAGGTGTTTGACTTTTTGCAATGAAAATGAGCACTGAGTTAGCTGTGTTCAGCTGTGTCCTTGACAAATTCTAAATTGCACAAGAATGACAGAAGATATATTGAAATTGGTAAGAGGAATAACAAACTGAAAGCCACAAGCATCATTCTTGTTGTTTTGACCTTAATGTCTTTCATTTCCTATAGAACTCAGGTCCCTTTATCAGAAAGCAGCGTGTGCACACACACATGCACACACACACATGCACACAGACAAACACACACACGCGCACTGGAGAAGCAGATGGGAGCAATTTTAGGCCTGTTCTATGTCTCACATTAACAATATGAACCAGAGGATAAGTGACAATTTGTGTGACATACAGTACTGGCTATTGCGTCACATCTACCCTTCAAATTTTGCCCTAGAATCTCTCTGTGGTGCTTCCTAAGTGCAAACACACATTGGGGGAAAATGTGTAAAATGCAGTAAAGTCTAGCAGAGTTGGCACAGCACAAAGCCATTGTAGTGTACCTTCTTGTATGTCTTTTCTCCATGTTTTCAATCTGCCTCAGTGCACAAGAAATACATGTCCATTGGTGTGTGTGTGTGTGTGAAGCCTTTCTTTTCTTTCTCTTCATCTTGGATATTTGTATATGTTTACATTAATCTCCTGGGTGCTTTCTCTTTGTTATTGCTTCTATGCAATTCACTTTTGTTCCCCCTGACTCTTCCTTTTCCATCTTGCAATTTTACCTCTTGGCCTCTTGCTTGCTTGATTTCCTAACTTTATTCTTCTCCTTTATGAAAAGGAGACTAAACTGTTTTTTAAAATTTTTAGTCAATTAAGCTGGGCATGGTGGCACACGCTTGTAATCCCTGTGCTTGGGAGGCAGAGACAGAAAGATCATGCAGGTTCGAAGCCAGCCACGCTGGCTTAGGAGACCCTGTTTCCAAATAAAAATATAAAAAATAGGTGTCTGGGAGTGTAGCCCGGATGTAGAAGGGCTTCCAGAAACCCCAGTACCACCAAAAAAAAAAAAAAAATTAGTCAATTTGTAAAAACTTTTTATGGTTTTCATTCATAACTTTCAAACAAACTACCGGCAACTTATATTTATCTTTCTAAAAAGAGAAATACAACATTTAAGAAAGTTGAGTACCTTTTGCACTGCAGACAAAGATCCACTCACAAAACTGGGTTATAAAGATATGAATTATAATAATATTGGTACCCTGCATTGATGTAGTTTTACAATTATTGTGTTTTTACATATATTATCTCATCATGAAAAGACTAGGAGTAAAAAACCAAAGACCACAATTAGGAAGAAATACAGAAATAGGAAAGAATTAGAGAAATAAGGAGGGGGAGGGAAGTTTCTTGGAGACTAGCTAAAAAGTTAGAAAAGAATGGCAGTTAACCAGTGAACTTAGTGCCATGTTACTAATCTGCTTAACAGATGACTGAAGTTTTCCGTTAGTGCCCATAGATATTTTACAAAAAGATGCAGCAGATTAGATATAAAATTGCCCAAATGCATGGTGTTATTATCTTGTCACATTTTGCGGCCAATAAATGACACATTTTCCTGAGATTTCACAGAGTCTAGACTTCAAAACTAGTTAAGAGCACTTGAAAAAAATAGTACAAATAATTCAGAAAAAACAGCTGTGCAGGCTGCTATTACTAAATCTAAGCAAACTGTGGCCTAAAAATACACTTCCAGCCTTGCAGGGCCTGGAATGCTGATGGCAGGCCACATGTGCTTCATGCAGGGCTTTGGCTGTGCAGAGCAGAACCTGACAGTGGATGGGCAGCCAGCTCAGTCAGGATTCAAGACTCTGGTGGAAGAGGATGCCTGCCCAGCTATGCAAAGTCAGAGGAGTCCAAACTGACCTCACTCACAGAGCAGTCGCATACAGTTGGCTGGGCTAGTGTATGAAGGCTGAGCAAACTACCACTGAGCGCCTCTCCCACTCCATCCTCAGAAAGCGGACAAGGGAAGGAAGTACAAAACAAACACTTGCATACCTAAGGGACTGACATCGCTTGTTCCCCAGGAGTAGCCCTCATAAACAAATCCCTTTCTTCCAATTTTGTTGCGGTTATATCAAACCTAGAAAGATTCTGAGTGTAATAATATAGTTTTCTTTCCTCTCCATGGTCTCCATATTTGTGACCTTTTCTCTTTAGGGTCTCACTCCAAGCTCCCTTGACAAAAGAAATTGTGTTCTGGGCAATGGGCTTCATAAGACTCTTCAGATTTGTTGTGGTCTACTGGACCATGTAGTTCTTTTTGATGCAAGCAAGAAAATAGAAAGCACATGTTTTTACTCTCAACTCTCCCTTTGAGTAGAAACATCATAACTGGACTGTGTTTTCTTGTCTTCAGCATGAGGTGACGATGCTAGGTTGTCTTTAAATTTACTTAATTTTTCTTTTGTTCTTATTTTTATTTATTTTTTTATTTTAATATATTTTTATTGGTGTATTATAGTCAAACATCTCAATGGCACACAAGACTTGTGAGTATATACAAGCACACATCATCTAATTGGCCATTATCAAATCCCCATCCGATTCCCTTCCCCTCCCTTATCCTATGCTTGATTTAGTGATTGAATCTGATATATTTGTTTAAGTACATCATTTGTTTTAAAGAGATTCCATCTTCCCCCATCCCATTCCCTCTGATAGGCTGCCTTAATTGCTCCTCCATAGGGCCCTTTCTTTAACTAGATTTCCTCCTATTACCCATTTCTTCCTAGTTTTTGCATATTAGGGAAAGCATCTGATTTTTTATTTTCTGTGATATTTCTCTGTGTATGCCGCATTGCAGGTTCCAATCCCACTTTCAAAGGCCCCGGAACCAGCCTTGCTGCTCAGCAGGCTCTGATCCTGGTCTCACTGGCCCCAGCACCAGCCTTGCCACCTGGCAGACTCTGATCCCAGCCTTGCTGGCTCCAGCACCAGCCTTGCTGAATGGCAGGTTCCAATCCTGGCCTCGGAGGTCCCAGCACCGGCCTTGCCTCATGGCAGGCTCCGATCCCAGCCTCGGAAGCTTCATAATGGTCCTTGCCTTAAGACACGCTCCTATCCCAGCCTCACTAGCTCCAGCAACAGCCTCACCACATGGCAGACTTGGATCCCAGCCTCACTGGCCCCGACACCAGCCTCACCCCTCAGCAAGCTCCAATCTCAGCCTTGGAGGCCTCAGCACCCTCCTTGCCTCATGGCAGGTTCCAATCCTGGCCTAAGAGGCCTTAGCACTGGCCTTGCCTCACGGCAGGCTCTGATCAATCCTGGCCTCACTGGTTCCAGCACCAGCCTCATCCCTAGGCAGGATCCAATCTCAACCTTGGAGGCCTTAGCACTGGCCTTACCTCATGACAGGCTCTTTTCCAGGGCTCAGAGGCCCCAGCACAGGCCTGTCTCATGGCAGGCTCCGATCACGGCCTCAAAAGCTCCAGCACCAGACTTGCCTCACAGCAGGCTCTGATCACGGCCAGCTGCCCCTGACACCAGCCTCACCCCTCGGCAGGCTTCGATCCCAGCCTCAGAGGTCCAGCACCAGCCTTGCCTCATGACAGGCACCAATCCCAGCCTCCCTGGCCCCAGCACCGACCTCACCGCATGGCAGGCTCCGATCCTGGTCTCACTGGCCCCAGTACCAGCCTCACCACCCAGCTCTATCCTGACCTCCAAGGCCCTTGCCTTGCTGTGCAGTGGGCTCTGGTCTCTGTCACTGTGAGCAGGTTGTCTACAGATGTTCCTTTTTCCTTCTTTTTTCTTTTGGTGGTACTGTGGTTCCTGGAAACCCTTCTACCTCTGGGCTACACTCCCAAAGATCTAATATTTTATATATATTTTTAAATTTTTATTTGGAAACAGGGTCTTTTAAGCCAGCAAAACTGGCTTCAAACCTGTGCGATCCTCCTGTCTCTGGCTCCCAAGCACAGGGATTACAAGCATGTGCCACCACGCCCGGCATTCTTCCATTTTTTTTAAATATGAGAAATGAGTACATGTCTTTTGCAGCAGCTGGGACCCCAAATACATAGTGGCAATTAATTTCATCTCCCCTCCAAAGGCAGAAGACCACAGCTTCACTTCAGAGAGCAGGCTCTGCCGCTCCATGTTCACCCTGGCCTCTAGCGCTGCGCAGAAAAGTGCGGTAGCCATGAGGGCTAATGTCTCTCAGAACATGCAGCATGGCGGTCCAATCCAGCTATGCAGGGTTCTCTCTGATACACCCCAAACCCTTTTACCACTTAGCATGTTGTCCAGAATTCCTGGGCATGTGTGGCTTCTTGCCACACATTTTGAG
The DNA here is from genome assembly GCF_963383645.1 of Muscardinus avellanarius. Classification (NCBI taxonomy): domain Eukaryota; kingdom Metazoa; phylum Chordata; class Mammalia; order Rodentia; family Gliridae; genus Muscardinus; species Muscardinus avellanarius. The sequence goes on along the minus strand of NC_137786.1, from coordinate 35,414,425 downwards.
GAAATCTTGGGGAGATTTCCTCAAAAGTTCAAGGTGGATTGGACTGGATCTGTCTGCCCCTTCAAATACTGGTCACTACCACTGCTGCTGCTACCACCACCATCTCGCTTCTCTCCTGAACACCTTTCCCACACAGCACGTTTTCCAGAATTCCCGAGCATGTGCTTCAGTAGCAGTCTACCTTTGGGGAGATTTCTTTAAAATCTTAAGGTGAATTGGATTGGATCTCTGCCTCTCCCAAATACTGGCCACCACTGCCACTGCCACTGCCATCGCGGTTCTCTTCCAAACACCTTCTTCACAGAGCATGTTGTCCCAAATTCCCGAGCATGTGTGGCAGTAGGATTCTACCTTTGGGGAGATTTCTTGAAAAGATCCAGGTGGATTGGATCAGAACTCTGCCTTTTCTAAATACTGGTCTCTGCTGCCACCGCCGCTGCTGCTACCACCATGTCAGTTCTCTTCCAAACACTTTTCCCACACAGCAAGTTGTCCAGAATTTCTGAGCATGCGTGGCCATAGCAGCTTACCTTTGGGGTGATTTCTTTGAAAGTTCAAGGTGGATTGGATCGGATCTCTGCCTCTCCCAAATACTGGCTGCTGCCGCCCTTGCAGCTGCCGCCTTCCTCCTGGTTCTCTGCTGAGCACCTTTCTTACATGGTATGATGTCCATAATTCCTAAGCATGTGCCGTAGGAGCAGTCCCCATTTGCGGAGATTTTTTTCTCAAAAAGTTCAAGGTGGTTTGCATAGGATTTACCTGTATCTTCTGCATCCTGACTCCTGCTGCCACCATCATGGCCCCTCTCAAATATTTTTTTTTTTAATAAGAGAAGATAGTATGTGTGATTTGAAGAAGTGAGATCAAGTACTCAGCAGCAATTAATTTTATCTCCCCTCCACAATTGGAGCCCCACAGCAGGATCTGCTGTTCTGTGAACATCCCGGCCCCCAGAGCAGTATAGAGGAGTACAGCAGCCAGGCACACTGGATTCCCCGGGACACATGGCTGGGCTTCCAGCCCAGCACTGCTGGGGTCCCTCCAACATGCCCGGATCATTTTTCTTACAAGGTATGTTGTTAAGAGTTCCCCAGCATGCGCGGCTAAAGCGATCTTTTCTCTAATCTCTTCTGGGATGTTCTTCCAAAAATCACTTTTCTTGCGTGGCGGGCACCTCATTGTCATCTTGCTTCTAATTCCACTGTTATCCACTCTCTCTCCTGTATTCTAGATAGGAAGTCACAGCTAGAAACGTCTCCTTAAGTTGTCCCAATTAGATATTAAACCAAAATCTGGTGTCCAGGGCTTCTCCGAAGAATGCATGTTCTTTTCCATGGCCGCAATCACCAATGTGACTGCGGCCGCCACCATCTTGCCCTGCCCACCTAAGTTTACTTAAGTTTTGATAATATGTGACAAAGAAATTTTTATACCTCTGTAAGAACCCACAATTTTTTTTTCTTGTGATAAGTGCATGTATCTTTCCTGGAAACTTGCTAGCAGATTTGTTCAGTTTTGGAGACTTCCAACACATTAAAATAAAGCTCTATTTAAATATAACAACTTTTGAAGAGCTTTGAAAATGTGCCTTGTGACATCTGTAATTTCCTAAAAGAAAAACTCACCCATACGTGATTTGTAACTTTTCACTAAGAAAAATAGATGGATATTGAGAAAGTATAGAAAATAATACAAAAACTGTGATGCAGAGCTGAGCTGGCAAAATGGTGGCTCCTCTATCATAGTTGAAAAGTATCTGGGCCCAGGGTATGTGATGAGGAATCAGGATGAGCACTCATGCTGAGTTCTGGGGAGCGGAAGACTCAGTCCAGTAAACAAACTGTCTTTATCACTGGTGGGCTGTGGTAGGAAGGCTGTTAGGGCCAAGAGGGCATAGGTAGTGTTGCAACCATTTCTTTCTTAGAATTTCTCAGAAGGAAGTTCTCATACAGGCCAACCTCACACTGAGCTGCTCAGGTCAGACACCTGGGAGGTTTCACTACAATAAAATGTCATGAGTTTTGATTTTCTATATTATGTAGAGTCTCCATTAATGTCTTAAGTCATGTCTACAGGCAAAAATCTTGTAATTGAAACCTAAAAAAGAGTTTAAAAAGGCAATGGTTATTACAACCAATAACTGATTTTAAACTGGTATAACTTGTTTGTGAACTAACCATTATTTCACAAATAAGCTTTATTTGAGATTGATATCTGTGTTCACTATTGTGTAGTTTAGGAAAGATATAAAAAATTAAACTGAATATGCATTTTTGCCATTCTACTCATAATGGTATTTATGGGTTTTTTCTTATAAAAATGCTCATTATAGATTCTGAAAAGTAGTAAGTATTATTTGAAAATTGTATTTCTGATGCTTTCCTCACCAGAGGCCACTGCTATAGACATGACTATATATATAATTTTTTTTTCTGGTTGTTCTTGGCTCCATAAATTACAGGATATATCATTAGCAGTGTGTGTGTGTGTGTGTGTGTGTGTGTGTGTGTGTGTGTGTGAGTGTGTGTGTTACTAGGGATTGATTTTAGAGACATTCTGCCTCTGAAATACATTTCAGCCCTATTTTTATTATATTTTATTATTTTATTTTGGAAGAGAGCCACACTAGGCTTTACGAAGCTAGCCTTGAACCTGAGATCATCCTGTCTTACCCTCTCCAGTACTGGGATTACAGACATGTGCCACCATGCCTGGCTAGTACTTTTAATTTCAAAGTGTTCATGTTCATATCCAAAAGAGATCTGTTCTCAGCCTGCACTGATTCCTAGCAATTTTTAAAATAGAAAAAATGCCTTTACTATCTGAGATTTTTTCAGTTTTGCACCTGTGACTTCCCACTCCAATAGTTTTATTTAGTTTTAAATATTGAGAATCCATAAAATCTTATACATATGACTCCCTGATGGCTGTAGATTAATAGGTCAATCCAGCCATGCTGTTATTAAAGTCCTTAGCTAAACCTCCATGCAGAATGATTAGAAAAGGTTCAAAACATAATCTGGTGATTCTGAGAAAGGCCTCTTTTTACTTTTTAGAGTTATATAAGCTTTTAACTTGCAATTTTCTTATGAAAATATCTCATTTCTATCTGAAATTTATCTTTTTTCTCTCATTGTCTTCTATAAACACCATCTTGTCTTCTGTCTGGTACTGGATATATTATATTCCAGTGGGGGAGGTGTTAGTTGAGATAGTTTTATAGGAACCAAGTTTAGATCACAAACCAATAAACGATCATTGGTTTATCTCATTTCCTCACCTATTCACTAGTGCATGTGTATATGCATGTCTGTGTATACACATATACGGAGGAACACACACTTTTAATTCATCTGCAAGTCCAAGCAGTTTAGTCTTCACACCCTGTTTATGCTTTGACAGTGTTTTCTGTATCTACTGTCACTGTTCTAGTTCAAGCTCTGTCTGAAAACTTTTTTAGAGACTTTTATTTTTTGTGTGTTTTAAATTTTTTTATTGGTGCATTGTAGTCATACATCTTAATGGAGTACAGATGGTGGAGGCATACAAGCAAACATCACTCAATTAGCCCTTACCCAATTCCCACCCCATTCCCTCCCCCTACCTCCTTGTGTTTGGCTTAGTGATCAACTTTGATGTTTGTGAATGTACATCATAACTTGAGAGACTTTTAAATGAGAAAATTTTTCCCATCTGCCTTGTCTGGCAAATACTTCTTGGTCCTGTCTAACACAGTTTTTGCATAGTATTTAAAATATTTTACAACTCTTATAAACTGTAGAAAATCTATAGTGATACAAATTATTCTTATTCAAAGAAATGCAATTGATCCTTGCTTTGTAGCTATCGACCATTTTTGTACTCACTCTTTTTGAACTTTACTTCAGCATTTCTGATTACTAATATGTATGTTCCTTGATTTCTTTACATTTTAAAAACATGTTTCTGATTTTTTCCTTAAATAATTAAATCCCACTTTTTTACCTGTTTAATTTGTGTTTGTATAAATTGTATGTTGGTTTCATTTTTTAAAGCCTTTGCATTGCTTCATGGACTCTACCAGTCTCTTAATTTATTTGGTAATTTTCTCTTTTGTCCTCCTCCAAGCTTTTCTCCATGAAACAACTTGAGATATCTTGAAAAATAGCTTCAAAAATGAAAATTTGGGCCACATTGTTTCTCAGATGAAAGATTCTTCAAAGTTTTTATTTAATTGTTTTCGTAATAAAATTCAAACTCCTTATCATGATTAAGAAACACCAAGGAACTGATACTTATTGGTCTCTCCTACCTACTCTTCTGCCAATTTTCTGATTTTTAAAATAATTTTCCAGCTCTGCTGGCCTCATTTCTGTTTTTAAAAATGTTTAAACCCTCTTCCACCTCAGAACCTTTTACTACCTATTTCTGCCTAGAATACTGATTTTTTTTTCCTCAAAATTTTCTCGGGTGACTCAGTCTCATTCTTTAGTTCTTAGCACCACCCTAATAAGTCTAGGTTCCATTTCCCTCCTCTTACTTTTGTAATGGTGGATTTTGAGCTAACTGTACCTTCTATCTTACTTATTCTAATCCACATCCTTTATCTAATCTCTATGTGATACCTGTATTAGAAGGGAAACTCAATGAAGGATGAAAATGTATTGTCATATTATCTGCTATATCACCACATATATTTTATATAATAATGAGCATTTGATGTATATAGATCCAGAAATATCAGGAAAGAAAAAGCCCTAGAATTTCAGAAGGGGTTGGAGGTATAGAGACAGATGATTGATGCTCCATCAAATGGCCATATGCATTGTGTGTGAATAGAGTTTCAGAATAAATAGAAGAAAAAGAGTGTGCTTCATGATTACCAGAGAGGCAGGCATTGAAATAGACATATTTAGGAGTAGGGACACATAAGAAAGGAGTGCTCAGATATACATAAGACACTGTAAGAGTAAGTGCTCCTTCTCTCATTTACTTGCAAACAGATACATTTAGTATAGTGTCCTGGCCCTTGTTGTTTAAGAACTCAGGTATAAATTCAATAATTACTCATTACAAATCTTACAAATTATAGTAATTTTAGTATCTAGGTTTCTAAGACATTAGGAGTTCCCAAATAGCCAAGTTCAAAGGCATTTGTGGAATATACACTATTTCTAGTGATTATATTCAGCTATAATATTTGTTATGTGTGGATATCATTGCTAGAAATATTTACTAGCATACATAAAGAAGATACATTAATATATTTGCATTATTCAACTTTCTGTTGCTGTGACAAAATATCTGAGATAATCAGCTTATAAGAAGAAAAGATTTATTTGGTCTCATGGTTTCAGACAATCATTTATTGGCATAGTGCCTCATGGAAAGAGTGTATGGCAGAGATGTCTGTATATCTCATGGCAGCCAAGAATAAAAGAGAGAAAGAAAGGGGCCAGTGTCCTAAATACCTTTAAGGGAACACCCTTAATGACCTAATTTCTTTTAACTCAGCACCACCTCTTAAAGATTCCCTTATTTTCCAACAGCACCACAGGCTGAGGACCAAGTCTTTAACACAAGGGCCTTTAGGGGTCATTTATATCATCAATAGCTATATTGATGTAGTTGAACTGGCATTCTTCATGGAGAGATAAGAATTATTCAGAGTAGTTTAGGTAGAGAAAAGTCATTCCTTACTACTCTTTCTTATTACAAGTTCCTCTTGATCTTATTCTCCTCTTCAATCTCTTTTAACTTTTTAATCATTTTTTCTCTTACATTTTACATTTTGTTGAAAATTTTTTACTCTATTTGCCTTTTTCAAAGAATGAGTATAAAAGTTCTCAAAGCAGCCAATGGATCTCCTAGATTTAGTGAGACTTTTTAGAAGAACATACATATGAAGGTTGATGATGCTCATGATACTGATGTTTTAATAATTGAAGCACTCTGTAAGCCATGAATATTAGACATTGATCATGAAATTAAGATTTTAAATCACAGAGGAAAGGTGATGCCTTATATGAATTTTTTGAAGATAAAGCCTGAAGCAAATACTGCTTTGAGAAGTGAGACTCAAGGAAGGCTATAAAACTAGAGGGGAAAAAAAGAGCCAGATCAATGATGCATTATAAAATTGACTACTTGTACTTTTTGATCTCCCTGTTCTGTTTAAAGAGGCATATAAAAACATCTCAAAACTACCAGTATGGGGAAATAAAAAAGAAAAATAAATGCATTGGCCTACAAACTATGGTCAAAGGTTTACCCCATGGGATGATAAATTTTGGGCATTTTTAAGTTTCACAGTTGTGATTACCAAGAAAGCTCCCAAGGGGTCACCAGCGGTGCCACTACAGAAGCTCCTAAGCAGGAAGTAAGTTTTGTGGCATCCAGACTTGAGATGAGGCTCTGTCAAATGACACCTCTTTGATGCTTGAGAGCTAGAATAAGAGATGGGTGAGGCCAAAAGAACCTGACATATATAAATAAGTACATAAAGTATAGGAGAAACTATAACACAAAAAATTGGAGCTAGAAGGTGGGGGAAAGGAAAGAATAATTAACCCACCCTGTAACTTTACATAACACAATTTTCCTCTCTCAATCTCAAACTCTCCAACTGTGAAATAGAGGAGTAACCTTAGCTTAGTGGTCATTAATGCTGGCTGAAATTAAGAAAGTCAGTTAGCTGGTGTGGTAGCATACCCCTGTAATCCCAGTATTTAAGAGGCTGAGACAGGAGGATCACAGATTTGAGGCTACCCCTAGCAATTTAGGAAGACCCTTTGCAATCCAGTGTGACTGTGCTTCAAAATAAAATATTGAAAGAGATGGAGTTATGCCTCTGAGGCAGAACGTCCCAGCATTCAATCCCCAACACTCTACAAAAACAAGTCATCTGGTTATCTTTAAGAATACTAATGCCAGCCAGGCATGGTGGCGCACACTTGTAATCCCAGCATTCGGAAGGCTGAGACTGGAGGATAGCAGTTTGTGGACAGCCTCAACTACTCAGTGAGGCCCTAAATAACGAATAAAAGATAGGGCAGGGGGTGTAGCTCAGAGGTCGAATGGCCCTGAGTTCCATCCCCAGACCTGCAAAAAAAAAAAAAAAAAAAAAATACTAATGCCTGTTCAATGTCAAGAATCCCAATTTTATTGTCTCTGATGCAACCTGGGCCTGGGGTCTTTTAAAAAACTCTCCATAGATAATTCTAACTTTCAGGCAAGGTTGAGAATCATTCAATATAAAAATCTCAGTATAAAAATCACTCAGTATACAATCTCAAGGGCCCATTTAATTCTAGCATGCTATAATTCTACTATTGTTTTAAAAATTCGAAGAAAAAATATTTCCCAACAAGTTTTTTTCAAATAAATAAGGTTTGTAAGAACTCTCAAAACTAGTGAACTTATGCTTTGATTCCTCCTCCCTTTGAAAACTATACCTCAATCTAGCAACTGATAACAAATTCCCCAATTTTAGGCAAACGTTAACTTGAATTAATTATTTCAATGGGCCTTTGATTATTATGTTTTGTTTTTCCAGTATAACTCTGTTGCAATTTCTATTGGCTGCATGGTCTACTTCTTCAGAACATCTGCCTGGTGATCTTTCTTCTTGCCAAATTCTGTTGGAGAAGTTGCTAACTGGAAACTATTTTCCCTATTATGCAATAATTGGATTGCTTTTCCATTCCTCTCCCTTAAAATATGAAATAACAAGTTGATAATAAATTTTAAAAATTAAAATATAGGTAAGGTACAAATAAGGAAAATGTTAAAAATACATGTGCAACTATCACACATTTTTGGAAAAAAGAACATTTTTTAAAATTGCATCAAAATTCCCTGTGAGCATGCATGTGTGTTTTAGTCTCTTCAATTACTATCCCCCAACGGTTGCCACCTTTCTTAATTTTATACTTAGAATTTTCTTGCTCTTCTTAATATTTTAACACATGCTAGTGATACAACAATGTATAGCTTAGTTATTATATATTTCAAACTCTATATGAAGTTATATTCTATGCTTTTTTCTTCCAATCAGCATTTAAGGTTTAGCTTTACCTAAGACTTGGTTATATTGTTGTAGCTACAAATAATTTATTTTTACACTATTCTGTAGAAAGACTATGAACTATAATTTATCTATTTGCATAAGTTAGAGAGATAAACTGCAGTAACAAATAATCCTAAGACATTCAGTGGCCGATACTTGCTCACAATGCCTGATGCAGCCATACTGTGTTGGGCAGCTCTCCTCCAACTCTACTTGCCCAGGGATCCAGGCTTTTTCCTATTTTTGCTTCCTTCCTGTGTTGCAATGTAGAAATGGAGATGAGGGCATGGATGTGGTGTGTGTGCACCTCAGTGTGAGAGAAAGAGAGAAGCACAGACAGACAGACAGACAGACAGACAGAAGAAACAGCTGGGGTGGGAGAAGAAGAAGAGGAAGAAAGAAAAGCAGAAGGCAGAGGAATACGGCTTTTATGATCATTACTCAAAGTTTTGTAAATATTTTTTAACACATTTTAGATAGTATTTAATTATATGGCCCCATCCGGATGGAAAGAAGATCGGAAAATATGGTCTTCCTAAGTTCTCAGTGTGAAAATAACATGACTTGGAAAGCATATAACATATTTTATCCTAGACCATAGTAATATGATAAAAAATTTAAATTATTTTCCAGTTTTCTTTATTACAAATGGAGATGCTATGAACATTTTTTATGGCTCTCAGTGTACAAATGTAAAAATGTTTCTAGCACAGTGGATTTTGAACATTTTATCATAACTCTGTATATGAAATGCATTTTGTATCTTTGTCAAATACAAACATATCACTGTTCAAACACTTTAAATTAGAAGAATACTTTCACCAAGAAGTACTTATCTGGTATTTTTTCAGACTAGACCAAAGATTAATATATCAGAGCAGAAATATTCATTTTAAGTATTCAAGCCACAAATAATAATCAGAATATGAAAGTATGCATGTAACAATTAGTCATTATTTTTTAAATAATTTTACTACTTTCTAGCTTGCAATTTCTTTTGTTTTCATCTTGAACAATGTTTAATGCAAATTTTCCTTGAGTAGAGAGAATCAAATGCTAATGTGAGATACTACTTACTTTCTTTTTAGATTCATGTTACTTAATGTGAAAAATAACTCTATTTTCCCAAATTGGATTTTTCCTCATATTTCTTTTTTCACCAAGTTCATCTTGTTTCCTCCTGAAGTCTAGAGGGGGTCATAAATACACAAATCCAAATGGAAGCATATATTAGAGAGGGGGGAAGATAGCTTTTTAAATTTTTAATATATTTTTATTGGTGCATTGTAGTCAAACATCTCAATGGAATACAAGATTTGAGAGGATATACAAGCACACATCACCCAATTAGCCTTTATCCAATCCCCATCCCATTCCCTCCCCCTCCCTCAATGCCATGCTTGATTTAGTGATTGACTTTGATATATTTGTTTAAGTACATCATGTGCTTTAAAGAGATTCCATTTTCCCCCCTCCTAGCCTCTCTGATAGATCACCTTAATTTTTCCTCCATAGGGCCCTTTCTTCAACTAGATTTCCTCCATTACCCATTTCTTCCTAGTTTTTGCATTTTGGGGGAAGCATCTGATTTTTTATTTTCTGTGATATTTCCCTGTGGATGCTGCATTTCAGGCTCTGATCCCATTCTCAAAGGCCCTGGCACTGGCTTTGCCTTATGGCAGGCTCCTATCCTGGCTTTACTGGCTCTGACACTGGCCTCACCACCCAGCAGGCTCTGATACCAGTCTTGGAGGCCCCAACACCAGCCTCGCTGCATGGCAGGCTCTGATCCTGATCTTGCTGGCCCCAGCACCAGCCTCGCTGCATGGCAGGCTCTGATCCTGGCCTAGGAGGCCCCAGCACCAGCCTTGCCTTATGGCAGGCTCCAGTCCCAAACTCGCTGGCCCCAGCACTGGGCTTGCTGCATGGCAGCTCTGATCCCAGCCTTGGAGGCCCTAACACCAGCCTTGCCTCACAGCAGGCTCCGATCCCTGGCTCACTGGCCCCAGCACCAACCTCGCCTCATGGCAGTCTCTTATCCCAGCCTCTCTGGCCCCAGTACGGGCCTTGACCCCCAGCAGGCTCATATTCTGGCCTCAGAGGCTACAGCATCAGCCTCTCTGTGCTGGGAACTCTGGTCTCTGTCACTGTGAGCAGGTCGTCTACAGATGTTTCTTGTTTTTCTTCCATTTTTTTTTTAAAATACGAGTAAGCAGTACATGTCTTTTGCAAAAGCTGAGAGCCTGAATACCTGGTGGCAATGAATTTTGCCTCCCCTCTGAAGGGAGAGGTCCACAGCTTCACTACAGAGAGCAGGCTCTGCTGCTCCTTGTGTACCCTGGCCTCCTGCACTGCGCAGAGGAGTGTGGTGGCCATGAGGGCTGATGTCTCCCAGAACACACAGCATGGTGGCCCAACCCAGCTATGCGGGGCTCCCTCTGATATGCCCCAAAAACTTTTACCACTTAGCATGTTGTCCAGAATTCCTGAGCATGTGCGGTGGTAGCATTCTACCTTTGTGGAGATTTCTTCAAAAGATCCAGGTGGTTTAGATCAGATCTCTGCCTCTCCCAACTACTGGCAGCCACCAACATCTCAGTTCTTCTCCCAAACAACTTTCCCACACAGCACATTGTCCAGAATTCCGGAGCATGCACAGTGGTAGCAGCCTACCTTCAGGGCAATTTCTTCAAAAGTTCAAGGTGGATTGGATCAGATCTCTGCCTCTCCCAAATACTGGCTATTGTCACCCCTGCCGCCATCACTGTCTTTCTGGTTCTCCTGAGCACCTTCCTTACATGGTATTATATCCAGAATTCCTGAGCATGTGCGGCAGGAGCAGCCCCCCTTCGCGGAGATATTTTTTTTCCAAAAGTTCACGGTGGATTGGATGGGATTTGTCTGCATTTCCTGAATACTGGCTACCGCCACTGCCATCTTGGGCCCTCTCCAATATTTTTAATAAAAGGAGAAAGTATTTGTGTTTTGAAGAGGTTGTAAGATCAAGAACTCTGCAGCAATGGATTTTATCTCCCCTCCAAGAGCAGAGGCCACAGTCTCACCATGTAGATTGGAATCTGCTGTTCTGTGAACATCCCGGCCCCCAGCACAGCATAGAGGAGTGCAGCAGCCAGGCGTACTGGGTTCCCCGGGACACATGGCTAAGCTTCCTGCCCAGCACTGCTGGGCTCCCTCCAACATGCCTGGATCATTTTTCTTACAAGGTATGTTGTTAAGATTTCCCCAGTATGCGCGACTAAAGCGGTCTTCTGGGATGTTCTTTCAAAAATCACTTTTCTTGCATGGTGGGCACCTCGTTGTCATCTTGCTTCTAATATCTACTCATTCCCCTGTTTTCTAGATAGGAAGTCATGACTGGAAATGCCTCCTTAAGTTGTCCCAATCAGATATTAAACTAAAATCTGGTGTCCAGGGCTCTGAGGAATGCATATCCTATTCGGCGGCTGTCATCTAGCCCCCTTATTGAAGATAGCTTTTATATTATTTTATTCATTGATTTTTTCCTTCCAATTTTTTAGAAAGTAGGGATGTAAATCATACTGCTTCAGTCTACATTTTTTGTGAGTTGGTTAGGTTTAAGGATGAAATGTATAAAATATTTGTATGATTTTAGTGAGAAATTTCCCATAATGTTCTTTGCCCCTCTTCGTATTATGTCATTTTCTTAATCTTTTATAAGCTTAAGTAAACAGACTTTAATATATTAATAAAAATAAAAATTATATTTTGTATGTAAGACAATTTCATATTTTATTGCCTATTAAAAAGGCAATAAAATATGAAATGCAGAAAATAAGAGTCACCAGAAACTCCAAGAGAGAATTTCCCAAAAATGTAGATTTGGCAGTTGATTCTTTGCCCATAAAAAAAAAAAATGTTGTTAACATTGATTGCAAATTATTATGTTTGTTGCCTGGGGTAAGATGTTGACAAATAGAATAGTAAGAGTTAATGATCAATGAAGAACTTGGGATATTCAAAAAGAACAAAGAAGCAGAAAAGATTTCTATAACCTTAGAGGGCAGGCAGTACTGACATTAGTATATCTTTGTATACTACTCAGAACTATACATTAGGACTTCCAGCCAAGATGGTTGTGGTGGTAGCTACGGCTGCAGCAGCAACGGCTGGCAGCAGCCGAATAGGACATGTATTCCTCTGATAAACCCTGGAAAACAGATCTTGGTTTAATATCTGATTGGGATAACATACATATTTGGGAGAAGCAGACAGATCCTATCCAACCCACCTTGAACTGTTCAAGAAATCTCCCTGAAAGTAGATTGCTCCTGCCCCACATGCTCAGGGATTCTGGACAACATACTATGTTAGAAAAATGTTTGGGGCACGACAAAGGGAGCCCCACGTGGCCCCCTGTGCCAAGTGTCCTGGGGGCCTCAGCACTGATGGCCACCATGCTCCTCTATGTAGTACTGGGGACCCTGGAGAGCTTGGAACAGCAGATCCCGCTCCCCATGGTGAGGCTGTGGATCTCTGCTTACAAAGGGGAGTCAAATTCATTGCTGTTAGGCAATTGGGCTCCCAGCTTTTGCAAAAGACACACACTGTTTTCTCCTACTAAAAAAAAAGAAAAGAGTGGACCAAGATGGCGGTGGTGGTGGCAGGCAGTATTTGAGAGAGGCAGACAGAATCGATCCAATTCACCTTGAATTTTTGAAGAAAACTCCCAGAAAGTAGACTGCTCTTGCCGCACATGCTCAGGAATTCTGGACAACATACTATGTAAGAAAAATATTCGGGGCGTGTCGGAGGTAACCTGCATGGCCGGGCTGGGCTTGCTGCGCAATGCATCCCGGGAGGCCTCAGCACTCATGACCACCACTCTGGGGGCTGTGGTGTGCTTGGAGCAGCAGATCCCACTCTCCATGGTGAAGCTGTGGGACTGCTTTTGGAGAGGAGGTAAAATCCATGTTGCTAGGTATTCGGGCTTCCAGCTTCTGCAAAGGACACATACCATTTTCTCCTACTAAAAAAAAAAAAAGAAAAAAAAAGAAAAATGGGAACCTCTGCAGACATCCTTTCCATAGTGATGAGGACTGGGGCCTGCTGCTTGATGAGGCCAGGTCTGGAGCCAGTGAGGTCAGGACCAGGGCCTTTAGCTTGGTGAGGCCAGGACTGGAGCCAGATAGGCAAGGACCGGGGCCTGCAGCTTCACGAGGACAGGTGTGGTGGCACATCCCACCAGGACTTGGGAGTGTGAGATAGGAGGATCACAGGTCTGAAGTTAGTTTCAGCAACTCAATGAGACCGTCAGCAACTTAAGGATAACTTGTTTCAAAATTTAAAAACATAGAGGAAACATATGACCTTTCACTTTCTGAGATTGGCTAATCTCAATATAATGTTCTTTAGGTCCTTCCATTTTTTGGCAAATGACATAATTTTGTTCTTTATTTCTGTGTAGGATTCCATTGTGTGAATATAGCATAATTTTGTAATCCAATTGTCTGTTGGTCTGTTGATGGACACCTATATTGGTTGTTGGACACCAAACATGGACACCATAATTTGGCTGTTGTGAATTGTGCTGCTATGAACATAATTACTGTAGTTCTCTGATTCGGGCTCCTTTGGAAAGATACTCAGCAGTGGTATAGCTAGATCATATAGTGGATCCATTCCCAGTTATCTGAGAAATCTCCTAATTGGGATACCAGAGGGACTCCAGATAATAGAGGAAACAACTTCTATTATCTGGTAATAACCTCAGTGGAGGTTATTAACCACAATAACCACTGGTAATAACCTCAGTGGAGCCAGGGAGGTGGTCTAAGGGAAGGAGAGAGGGAAGAGTGAGATTCATTAATGAAGTTATTAGCATCGACTATATATACATATGTGAAAATACCAATGTCAATCTCAGCACTCTGTACTGGGAAGGGGGGAGATGGGGAAAGAGCACCACGTGCTGTGTGCATGTATGTCACTTTCAACATGATTTCCATTATGTTGTGAGACTATAATACACCAATAAAAGCACATAAAAAGGAAAAAATAAATAAGTAAATAAAAATAAAATAGGGCTGGGGAATCTAGCTGAGAGGTAGAACACACCTGGGTTCAATTCCTAGTACCAAAGAATTTTTTTTTTTTTTTTTTTTTTGGTGGTACTGGGGTTCCTGGAAGCCCTTCTACCTCCGGGATACACGCCCACGGGCTACACTCCCAGACCTATTTTTTTACTTTTTATGTGGAAACAGGGTCTCTTAAGCAGCAAGGCTGGCTCTGAACCAGCGCGATCCTCCTGTCTCCGCCTCCCAAGTGCAGGGAATACAAGTGTGTGCCGCCATGCCCAGCTCCAAAGATTTTTAAAAAGAGAGCTATATGGAAAAAAAGATAGGGATGCCTAGGTATATAGCAGAAAAAATATTATCGTTCCTTGTAAATTGGCTTCTCTGCTAAAATTGATGTGAAGTTTTGGTTAATATGATTAACTCACCTTCTGTTACTAAGTACGTCATCTCATTCTTAGACACTAAAATAATTTATCTCAGGCCTTGTAAGATTCTTCTGCAGCAGGTAGCTGCAAAAAATTAATTGTGTGAAATAAAAGTGATCTGGTATTTATTGCCATCTTTGCAATTTATTATCTTATGGAGAAGATGGCTGTTAAATATAACAAAGGTGTGTGGACTTGTGGACAATCTACTTTATTAAATGCCTTTATTTTACCACCTAATAACTATGTTTTTTACAAGTTATTTTATTTCTTTTATGTTGAATTTTATCTTTCTTAAAATAGATGATGTAAACTACTATACTATAGGAGATATTATTCGTTCTAATGTCAAAACTCTTAATTGTCAAAATTCTCTGGTCTTGTTTACTCAAATTTGAGTCCGCCTAGATTTTTCATTTTCTCTAAGCCATTGAATTCCTAAAACCAAGATATTGGATGTATTTTAGAACTCTTACATTTTTTGGACAGGCTTTGGGAGAAATAGATCTGTTGCCATGTCTTTAAGACCAACTCTCTTCAATTGCTATACTTGAGTATGTTACCAAGTTTATCAAACACTAAGCTTAGCTAAATAGAGGATATTCCCTTACAACCTGGCCCAAGGTTCCCCTGTAGCCTATCACTGTTGAGAAATTTTCACATCGTGCCTTATATTTCTAAAGATTCCAAAAGCGTACAGTAAGGACATCAGTGTTTGTTCACCTTCCTCTAACTTTGGAAACTTTTCCTGAATCTCTCAGTGTGACTCTTGTTTCCCCCCTGTCCCTCCTCTAGTTCAGGTTTTCTGATAGGGCCCTTCATATCTATCTGTGTCTTCCCGTCAATCACATCGATCAGATGTGCCAATTAATAAGTAAATTATAATATTTGAAACCTAGCAGATCTGTTTCTTTGTCAGTGATGACAGAATTTCAAGCATCTTTTGTTTTAAATTTAGAATTTGTTTTGGGGAAATCAAATGTAGGTAGCTTCTCTTCATGTTTGAATTTGAATTCCTTCTATAACAGGAATATTACTACAAGTGTGTGTGTCATACATAAAGCAAATGGATGCCCCTACTATGGTGACAAAGCTGTAAAAAGAGCCTTGTAGAAAATCCAAAGGTCATTGGAGGCACACCCTCAAAGGGAACTGAGATTCTAGTCTCTTTTTCTCTTTTGCTTCCTGGCGGATGAGGTGAACAGTTTGGCTCTGTCAGGCCTGAAGCAACAGAACCACGTGCACATGCACTGGAACTTCCAAAACTGCAAGCCAAAGCTACCTTTTCTTCTATTAATTAATTAATGCAAGGTTTTTATTATAGAGATGTAAAGATGAAAAATACAGATCATTAGAAAAAAATTTAAAAAGCATACTGTTCAATAAGCAGCCCATTTACCTCTTCTAAGTTGTTGTTATACCATGAACTATAATTATTTATGAAGATTTCAAATTTCAAAACAAAAATTTCAAATGGAAATTATAAAAGTTGCATTTGTCCTGAGTGCACACCAGTTTTTTTCCACAAAGAGAGTTATATTTTAATTATATCTCTTCGCCTGAACTTATTCTTTAGGGGATAAATAACCTTCTTAAAGAGTATGTGTTTTTAAAATCAGCTTTACTGATATATAATTCATACACTCTAAAATTGAACAATTTTAGCTAATTTTATGCCTGTAATCCCAGTGCTTCAAAGCCTGAGAGGAGGATTACAGGTTCAACACTAGCTTCAGCAACTTAGTAAAACTCTTAGACACCTTGTGAGACTCTGTTTCCAAAAACTAAAATAAAAATAAAAAAGGTCTGAGGATATATCTTGTAGTTATAATGCCCCTGGGTTCAATTCTCAGTACTATACAAAAAAGTAATAAAATTGAACAATTTTAAGTGTACATTGCATTGAATTATGACAAATATTTGAAGTTGTGTAATCACAGTGTAAAACATTTCTGCTACCCCAAAACACTGTCTTATGGCTTTTAGTCATGGATACTTACAGCCTATCCCAAGCCCTTAGCAATTATTATATTTTATTTCACTATAATTTGATCTTTTGTAATTTTTTTTTTTTTGCAGGTCTGGGGATGGAACCCAGGGGCATTCAACCTCCGCTGCACCTCCTGCTCTATTTTTTATTCTTTTTTTAATTTTTATTTTTTATAAGTGGAACATATTGAAAATGGTGTACATTTAGATTGTGCTTCATGCCCTCCCCCCCATTTCCTTTCCCCCCCTCCCAATAAAGAGTGTCCAGGTTAACCATGTTATATTTATACTATTAGACATATTCGTATCTAGCTCCTCCATTGAACCTCAGCTTTCTTCCTCTCCTATCCTTCCATTCAAGCTTTGCTGAGATTTCCCCTCCATCATTTTGAAACAGGGTTTCACTAAGTTGTGGAGGGCATCACTAAGCAGCTGAGGCTGTGCGCGAACATCATCCTCCAGTCTCAGCCTCCTGAATGCTGGGATTACAAGCATGCACCACCACACTCGGCTTTTTTGTAATATTTTATATAAGTATAATGATATAAAATTTGTGTGGAATTTATGTCTGGCTTTTTTCATATAGCATACTGCCTTTAAGATATATTCATGTCATATATATAAATTGTTTCCTTTTTGACACTGAGAAGTATTTCATCTTATTGATGAGCATTTGGATTATGTTCAGTTTGGGGCCTCTATAAATAAAGGAATATTTGAGTAAAAATATTTTTGTCAAGAGATGTTTTTATTTCACTTGGGTAAATATCTAGGAATTGTATTACTGGGTTTCATGGCAACTGGAGGTTTAACTTTTTAAGAAACTGCTAAACTGTGTTCCAAGTGGCTATTCTATTTTGAATTCATACAAATGTCATGTCAGGGTTCCAGTTGCTCTATGCCAAAGCTAACACGCAATGTTGTCATCAATTTTGTCAGCCATTCTAGTGGGTGTGTAATGTTATCTCACTGTGAATAGGATCTAATGGTGTTAAGCATCTTTTTTGTGTGCTTGTTATTTGTTATCTTGATAAAATATTGTTTTAAATCTTTTGCCCATCTCTTACTGGCTTGTGTTATAATTGCATTGGAAATATCTTATATAATTCTCGGTTGAAGAATTTATGAAACATGTTTTGAAAATATCTTCTCGGAGCCAGGTGTGGTGGCATTCATGTGTAATCCCTGTACTTGGGAGGCTGAGACAGGACAATCACAGGTTTGTGGCCAGCCTCATCTTAGTGAGGCCCTCTGCAACTTACTGAGACTCTGTTTCAAAATAAAGAATAAAAAATAGGATTGGGGGTGTAGCTCAGAGGTAGAATACTCCTGGATTCAATCCCCAGTACCACAAAACACACACACACACACACACACACACACGCATATGTGTGCATTTATGTATGTATATATGTGTATATGTATATATGTGTATATGTATATATATATATATATAGTCTCCTAGATCATGTCTATTTTGCTTTATTAATATTTCTTTCAAAGAGCAAAATTGTCTTTTTATATCAAGTTATGTCTATACTCACCTCTGAGTTAAATGTTTCATATGTAATGTTAGGGTTGAATTTTTGTTTGCTTGCTTGTGATTGCTCTGACTTTGGTTGTTTCTATGTTTGAATACTGCGCTATTCAATATTTCAGTATCATTTGTTGAAAAGACTATCCTTTCCCTCAAAATTATTTTGACAACTTTGTTGAACATCAATTGCCCAAATATCTATTGGTCTATTTCAAAACTATATTTTTAGTCTATTTATCTATATGTGGTTATCACTATGGCAGTTACTATGATCTAAATGTGTATGTGCTCCTAAGGTATATGTTGAAATCTTAATCCGCAAAATATAGATGTTAAGAGGTGGGGCCTTTGGGAGTCTATTAGATTATTAAGTAAGCCAGTCTGGTTTGGATTTTCTATTTCTTGCACTAAAACTAGTAAATCCAGAATATTCTTCTGACTGATATAAATAATTATAGTGTGAGGAAAAGTCATACTTTTAATATTGTTTTTCACATATGCTTTTAGTTTTCTAGTTATATTAAAATGACTCTTTGTGTCTTAATTTCCTACTAAAATTTTTGTTTTAAAAAATACTTTAATCTTGCCTTCTATCCCAGGCACTCAATCTCTTATAAAATGTGTTATTTATACTCATCATACCAGAAGTTCTTCTCCTTAAAAATTATGAAGTGATCAATCCTATGCCCAAAGATAAACAAAATTAACTTCACATGTTCAAGTTATAGTAATGGTTGACTGTCTTTTGTAGGCAGGCATAATTTAGATGAGAGAATAATTATTGAATCATATCAGATGCTGTAAGAACTTTCACATGCTTAATGTTCATATTCACAATAATAGAAAAAGTGATTCATATTTACTGTTTTGAATTCCTGGAAAGAATATGAGCTAATGCTATATTTCTAAGACTGAGACAATATTTTTAATAACAAGACTTGGTTGTCAGGGAATGGCCCTGGATGTCAGTCCAAACACATTTTTATAAAATATTTTTCAAAAATTTATGAAATGGCACTATTGTTTTCTTAGAAATCTTTAATACATACAAATTGTGCTCTCTTGGAAGCAAAAGATAGCAAAGAAATTCAGAATTTCTATGCTGACAAAAGTATATGTAATGTTTTATATTAAGGACCAATATTATATATTAGAAAACTCATGAGAGTCTAATGATTCCAAATTCCTCTCTTCATGCTCCTGCAGATGAGATTTCCTGGACAACCACCTTCTTTATCTAAAGGAAAAGGCATAAGCCAGGCATGGCGGTACATTTTTGTAATGACATTACTTGGGAAGCTGAGACAGGATTGCAGATTTAAGGTTAATCTCATTGACTTAGCAAGACCCTTAGAAATTTAGCAAGACCTTGTTTTAAAATTAAAAAATGGGGCTGGGGGTAAATCTCAAATGTGGAATTTCCCTGGGTTCCACTCCCGAGTTATCTCCCTAAGTGTGCACGTGTCCCCCCACCACACACACAATAAAAAAGACCAGGTACAATATCCAATTATTCCTCAGTACAGGATTCAGCTCCCTACCAGTCTGTTGAATTATTCAAACATGCAGATCACATCTATTTATAAGGAGGAAAAGAAGACCTTGTTTTCCATCATTTCTCAGTCCTCTACCATCAGAATCAAAGTAACATTCTTTCTACTTCCTGCAGCCTTTCTAGGTTAAGGCTCATCAAATTGTAATCTTTGAATGATTCAAAAATGTGAATAAAATGTGAAGATTAGAGGGATCACCGAAGAGTCTTATATTTTCTAGGTCTGATACATATATTTAAATTAAAAATATCTAAAAATATGCAGATACATAAAATATGCAAATATGTTTACAACTCAAAGAAATTTAGAGCTCATACCAATAATGAAATAAGCATTATATGAGGAGTCAGAAGACTTAGACTCATGTCAGGGTTTAACCAATTCCTGTCAAAGTTAACCTAAGTATATTCCCTATGAGCTTCATTGTATTCATCTAAACAATAGGAACTCAATAGGTGTATTTCTACCTTCACAAATTCTTGTGCTGATCAAAGTAGATAATAGACTTAAAGGTAAACCATAATTAAGGAAGTATTCTATAAACTTGGGTCATTATTATCTGCTCCAAATCTTTACTTTTTCAGAAGAGAAAGCGAAAGCCCTAATTTGTTATTCATCCAAGGTCAGAAGATAATATATAGAAAGTGAGAAAATATTTTCAAAAGAAAATATTTTCAAAAGAAAATATTTTCATAGATATGTGTAACATATCTATGAAAGGATAACATCCAAAATAAAGAACAAATAAGTCAATAGCAACTCAAAAAATTCCATTTAACAATAAGAACATAGGTATTAATCTGGAAAAAGATTACGAAGAAAACTACAAATTATTACATAGGGAAAGTAAGGAAAACTTATAAATAGATCCATCACATATATGAGTCAAAATAATTCAACATTGTTTGTTAGCATACCAATGATCCCCAGAGGACCTGTAGAATAAAGAAATTCTTATAAGAAAAAGTAAAAATGGGCAAATGACCTGAATAGAATTTTTTTAAAGAAGACACACAAATGACCATAAGTATGTGGAAAAAGTGCCCACCACCACTAATAATCAGAGAAATGTATAACAAAACCATAATGATTTATTATTTGTCTTATGTTAGAATGACTACAAAAAGCCAAAGGATAACAAGGGTAGGTGAGGATGTGTAAAAAGAGAGCACTTACATACTGTTGGTGGGAGGATAAATTATTACAACCATAATGGAAAACATTATGGAGGTTCCTCAAAAGACTGAAAATCAAACTACCATAAAATCCAGCAATTCTGCTTTTGAGTATATATGCAAAGGAAATAAAGTTAATGTGTAGACGGGACATCTGAACTTGCAAATCTTAACAATATCATTTACAACAGACTAGTAAGCAACTTAAGTGTCTATCAATTAACAAATAGATTTTTTAAAATTATGATATACAGAATGGAATAATATTTAGCCTTTAAGCATGTAAATACTGCCACTTGTAAAATATAGATAGACCTATATTTTGCTACATTATATGAAATAAGCCATAAACAAACACTGCATGATCTCATTTGTAGATGGGTTCTAAAAACCTTAAACTCATAGAAACAGAGAGAAAAGACATAGTTATCAGGAGTTTAACCAAATCGTACAAACTTTCAACTGTACGAAGAATGAGACCTGGGGGTCTACTGCACACTATTTAAGAGGTATAGATATGTTACCTCATTGTAACCACCATTTCTCAATGTCTATATGTTAAAAAAACACCATGGTGTACACACGCGAACACATACACACACACACACACACACACACACACACACACACACACTCATATACATATATATACAAACTTTTATATATATTCATACTATATGAAAAGTATATATAAACATTTGTATCAAATGTATATATATATATATGTATATATATATATATACTTTTATTTGTCAATTATACCTAAGTAAAGCAAAAAAAAAAAAAAACCCACAGAAAACAGTTTTTTTTTTTTTGGAAATGGAAAGTTTCCGTTTATTTCAGAATCCTCTTAATAATCCCCACTCTAGATTGTGTATTCTTGTCCCACCCAAAGCTCTCAGTCTACAAACTAAGTAAAAGGTCTATCGTTTTTAAAGTGGCTAAAAACATCTCTCATACCACATTGCTGCCAGTTGTCCATTTGCAGCTACAAGAGGAGTGTATGTTAAGGGATACAGGAGAATTTTAGTTGCAGGCATAAACATACTATTCCCTAGGCTCTCTGAATATAGCAAGTGATGTCAGATAAAATATGAGAGATGCCGCTACTTTGATTTAATGCAATAGCTAAGAGGCTCTCCTTGTTTATTTTGTTTAACTAGAAGAGAGGATCTCTCAACCTTCTTTGCTGTTAAATATACAGCACCTTGAACACTACAAAGCATGTTGTAGGGCTCAATTATATTTGTTTAATAAATTAAATCTGGCTCTTATAATGAGAACCCCAACAAGTTCCTATTGCTAAAAGTTATTTCTGTGTGTGAAGAAAGAACATAGTTGATAAAATCAAACATGTTGTGGATCACAAATTTTTCAAATGAACCATATGTAATCTCACACCTATAATTCCAGTACTCGCAAGGCTGACACTAAAGGATCACGAGTTTAAAACTAGCCTTGACAACTTAGTGAGGCCTACAGTAACTTAGTGAGACCCTGTTTCAAAACAAAAATAAAAAGGCACCATTGCCAAATTATGAAACCAGCCAAGATGTCCATCAACAGATGAATGGATTACAAAACTGTGGGATATGTACACAAAGGAATTTTACTCAGCCATAAAGAAAAACACAGTCATGTCATTTGTAGGGAAATGGAGGGAACTAGAGGACATTATGCTAAGTGAGACTAGTCAGTCACAAAAATTAAGAAATCGGATGCTTTCCCTAATATATGACAGCTAGAGAGAAATGGGTAACAGGAGGAAATCTAGATGAAAAAGGAGATACTATAGATGAACAAATAAGGCGACCTAACTGAGAAGTTGGGAGAGGGGAGAGAAACTCTCTAAAGCAGCGGATGTACTTAAACATATCAAAGTCAATCACTAAACCAAGCATGGAAAAGAGGGAGGAGGAGGAAATGGGGTGGGACTTGGGTAATGGCTAATTGGGTGATGTGTGCATGTATATCTCCACCATCTTTTATCCCATTAAGATGTATGACTACAATGCACCAATAAAAATTTTAAAAAGAAAATAAAAATAAATAAATAAATAAATAAATAAATAAATAAATAATTAACTGGGGTGGGGTAACTCAAAGGTAGAATATTCCTGGGTTCCATCTCCAGAACAAAAAGAAAATTGCAAATAAAACTAGGAGATGCATAGAAAAAATGTTTTCCTTTTTTGTAATATTTAGATAAATAGAAGATGGAGTGCAGAAACTGATATGAGCAAAGAATGAGAAGACTTAAGCCACATAGTAGCTGTTTATCTTATCAAGTCAAAAGTCATGGTGCCTCAGTGCTTCTATTAAAGCAACTCTTAAATAGTCACCTAAGGCTAGGTCACAATGCCCATTAATTGCCTCATTTCACCTTATCACATACTATTGTATTATCACAATCATCACAGGAAAAAGGGTGAGTATAATGAATAGGATATTTTGAGAAAAAGGGAGGAGAATGAGAAAATATATTCAGATAACTTATAATAGCACATAATTTTAACTGTTCTATTTTTAGTTATTATTAATCTCATACTTTGTCTAATTTCCATTAAATATTTTTGGACCACAAATGACCATGGATAACTGAAATTGGAAGTAAGTGAAATTTCAGGAAGCAAAACACAGATAAGGGGATTATCTGTAATTTAGACATGAAGTAGCTGAGTTTCCCAGCTACTTCAAGTAACCAGCTGGCTCAGATTTTTTATTTCAAAGACCTTGCCCTTTACCAAGTATGTGCTGGCCTTTCTTGAAAGTCATAAGACAAAAAAATTAATATTGTTTTTATTTGTATATGGATGGGGAGTCCGTGTAGAAAATAGAGTAAATTTGTTATATTGAAAATAAATTGGGCTGGGCTTGGTGGCACACGCTTGTAATCCCCGCACTTGGGAGGCGGAGACAGGAGGATCGCAGAGTGTTGAAGCCAGCCTTGCTGGCTTAAGAGACCATGTTTCCAAATAAAAATATAAAAACTAGGTATCTGGGAGTGTAGCCCGGAGGTAGAAGGGTTTCCAGGAACCCCAGTACCACCAAATAAATAAATAAATAAACAAATAAATAAATCGGTAAAATCTTCCTTTTATATCTCTGCATCTGTTTATCTCCAGATCTTCTGTCTTTAGCCCTGTGTATTTTTTTTTACAAGTGCGTTTCCTCAAAAACAGTCTCTTATAATTTAGAAATTAAATTTTATTAAAGATACATTTGTATAAGAGAAGAAGTGTATATCCAGGGGTCCAGAGAAATGCCTGAGGTTTCATCCTCCACTGGAGTGTTTGAAACGCATCCCCTGAAGATTCGGGGGGGAATACTGTAATGAGATTTGTTGAGGGGCCTGGCATGTAATCTCTCCTTTCTTCTCTCCCTTCCTCCTTTCTTTCTAGTTATCTTCTGTTAGATTACCAGTTTCTCATAAAAAAGATACAACTCAGAAACAGCCAGCTGAAGGAGCAGCAGAGGGCATGGCATGGAAGAAAACCTTAGCGTACCTCTCCAGGTACGCCGTCTTCCCATGACTTCTACCTGTTTAGCAACCTGGAAACTCTCCCAACACCTTTGGTTAAGATTTCTTATGAAGTTTTTTTTTTTTATTAGCTGTGATTTATTAAATCATTGCCCATTAGTAATTATTTATTAAATCATTGACCATTAGTGATTAACTGAACCTCTAGTCTCTACTTCTTGGGGTTTGGGGTATGAAAAGAGTAAAGAAATAATAAAAGTCCAAATCCTCTAATGTGATTAAAGAAAACCAGCCCTCATTGTGTGCTAGGAAAAGAGGATACAGGAGCAAATATATTTACAATATATTTGTGATATTCATAATGTATTTATAATTTATAAATACATTTGCTCCCCTCCATACACAGTCATACACACTCATATATAATTTTTTGTTTTATTAAAGTAGAGAAAGGATAAAATAAGAGAGATTATTTTAATCTTCATTTTCCTCTTCTGCTTTTTTTTTTGGTGGTACTGGGGATGGAACCCTTCTACCTCCAGGGTACACTCCCAGACCTATTTTTTATGTTTTATTTGGAAACAGGGTCTCTAAAGCTAGCGAGGCTGGCTTTGAACCCATGTGATCCTCCTGTCTCTGCCTCCCAAAGGCGGGGATTATAAGTGTGCACCACCACACCAGGCTCTTCTGCTTTTAAACCTCATACTATTGGTCAAAGCATATTAACTTAAAATCAAATTTCTACCACTACAGAAAATATGTTAAAAATTCACTTGAAAATAAAAAATTTGACTTTAGTGTTTTGTTGGTTTTCTATCTCTGCTATAAAAATATTTGAATATTCCATTAGAACCTACCACCCCAAAGATGTATTATTAATCTTAGGGAAACTTCCAGCTGCCATCGAATCCCTGCCTTGGGGGATATTAAGATATAGGAAAGAAGATAATATCCAGGTTTAAAAACACTTTGGTACAGCTTGAGATTTCATGAAATATGCAGAAACCTAGTGCACTGATAACTGAGATCCTATTGTTAGGAAGAATTGCTACATGTGCATAGATGGGCCTTCTCTGACAAACTAGGATACATTTTGGAATTTTTTGTTGTAGCTTTTGCCCCAAGTGACTGAAAACAAAAATAAACAGTGGCAAGAAGAAAATATCAACTCCATTTGCATAACTTCCACCTCATGACTTCAATACTCAAGGACATATAAAATGGGGAGAAAGATGAAATGCTGTGCTCTGAGTGTCAGCTCTTCATAGCATGTGGTAATAGTATACACTTCCTAAAGCCTCAGATACTGGATATACACACAGAGCAAAAGAAAATGTCATTCAAAAGGTCAGGGGACCCACATAAGCAGATGTTTCTGGTTTGGGGATCATAATTCAACTTGTTGGTACCTCAATACTGTTTTGTCATCTGGATCTAAGTGCAAAACAGAGAAGGATCAACACTGATAATAACCTGGTGGTAGATGAACTGGCAGCATCTGGCCTCTGGTTAGCTTTTAGAGACACCAGCAGTTTAACTTCCTAGTAAGTGGGGAGGACTTGGCTTGCCAGGGGGCTGACAGGCATTTTTAAAGCTGTGCTACCCTCATAACAAGTGCCAGATGCCAGGCTGGATTTATAAACTCCAGTCAGGTTTAACTTAAAAAATATTAATATGCCACATTGGAAACTGTGTCCTAGCCATTTCGTTTTCCAAAGCATCATGCCTACAGCTTAAGGCATGAATTCCTGAGATTTTAGAGTGGCATTAATGCTAGGGTGGTTTGGCAGGAATGGACCTGGCCTATGTAAGACAAAGATGTTGGAGTAAAAAGAAAAGGCACTCCTTTATCGTTTAAGGGAAAAGAAACAAACAGAACAACTTTGGGGTCTTAAAGCATCATTTAAACTAAATAGAATTTATCACCTGTTTTTCTTAATGCTTAAAGATAATGAAATGCTCCTGGCGTGGTGTCACACACTTATAATTTGGAAGGCCGAGTCAGGAGGATGACAGTTCAAGGCCAGCCTCAGCTACTGTTTATGGGCTCTTTGCAACTCAGTGAGACCCTGTTTCAAAATAAAAAATGAAAAAATAGGGCTGGGCGTGTATCTTGGAGGTAGAAAGCCCTGGGTTCCATTCCCATTACTGCATAATAATAATAATAATAATTAATAATTAATAATAATAATAGTAATTATAATGAAATGGAATCTATAAGACATGAGTTGTAGACTGCGCTTTTTACAAATGTTACAAATGATGGGAGCATTCGCTTTTCTTGTCCTCAATGTCACCACTTGCAAAATCAGTACAGTAATTCTTCCTTCTCACATATAGCACAAAAATTTGAAGGATTAAACTTATAAAATACAGCTATGAAAATTTTATTGCTGTGAATATTCTTTGGAAGTTTTAAGGATGCGGTTGTATTCCCTATGAATGTCTATTTATTCGTGGTCATCTGTTCTGAAATATATTATTTATATTGTGGCCCTTGAATTTTAAGTTATTGTTGAAATGAGATAATATGAGAAATCTTCACTGAGTGTGAGTATATATATCCTGTATTTATTTTTAATTTATGGAAATAATAGACATTTATATTAGAGATTTTCAATGTAAAAAAGATATGATATGTTTTAGCTAAATTTCTTCCTTAAAATATGGTACACTAATTCTTAAAATATGATACACTAATTATTTCATATATGCCATAGTATTTGAATGTATTAACTGATCTAGGATTAAATTCTGGTTTTGCATTTGTGGTTGGGTGACCTTGAGAGAGGTCAAGATGGCATCTCAGTCTCCATATAAAATGGGAAAAAGACATGATATAAAATAGGAATATGTTTTGAATTTTAAAAAAATATGTAAAACATTTAGCATACGTCCTGGCTTATAGAAAGCACACTATGAATGTTAGCTTATGAATACTAATTACTATTTAAAAGTCCAACAAGGAACTGAGATATAGATAGTTCTAGCAAATATAATTTAAGCCACAAAGCTATTGCTGTAATCAAAGTAAAGAGATGATGGCATTACTAAAGTAGTAGCAGATGGAAATAAAACATAATTGGTAGATGATTGAGGAAACAGTTATGTTTGACACAATTTGAACCTTACATAGGGCATATGTGTATTGAAAGTTCATAGAGTACCCTATTATCATGGCATTCTTATGCCATTCTTATACATTAGGTAGATTTTTTAAAATAGTGAAAAAAAATTAAAAGTGAAAGAATGAGAGACATTATTAATGGCATGAGGAAATGTATTGGATAAAAGGTGACTTGCAGATTTCTGGTTTGGGCAAGTCAGGAAAATGCAATATGACAACTTGTCTCTTAACACCTTCCAAGGCTTTTTTCTGAATTATTTTTATCATTTCCATAATTGGCATAGTACTCAAAGCTCTGAAAGTGTATTGTGACTTAAGGCAATTTCCCATAAAACAGTCATCATTAAGTATCAGATTTAGAAATACAAGTAACACCTTCCTTCTTTCTTCACTCCTACATTCATTGGCAATCTTCCTTATGTGTTAAAATTCAATTCGATTATTTATTTAAATAAATAAGACCTAAGTAAAATGTGATGTTTAAGATATTATTTTAAATACTAGATACTGAATTTAGGTAAAAGTCTTTCAGATGGGCATAATACCATATCTGACCATCACTTTAGTTTACATGTCTGGACCTCAGCCAGAACTATACTGCTGCAAGCTTAAGCAAATTTTATTATTACCAAGGTAGGAAGAAAAGAAAGAACAATAAAGCACTGCATCAGAGAGACACAGTGGAGTGCCTTGAAAATAAGACACTGACTTTTTTTTTTAACACAAAACAGTTTTTATAAGGATTTATTATCTCCCATCCTGCTTAGCCAATAGTCTTCATACTCACCCCCTGACCTTATGCAGGTGTAGGCTTGCCCTTTATCTCCAATACAAGCCTTTGTTATGATTATATGGATTCTCTGTTTTCCAACCTGCTTGACCAATAATCTTTTTATCTGCCCCTGGCTTGATGCAGGTCTTGGCCCAACCATTATCTCCAGTGCAAGTCTTTGTTATGACCAACATGTGTTACTTGGTTAACAAAGTCAGGGGTCACGTGGTATATGCCCTCTTTGATGAAAGCCTGTACCATCCTCCTGCATCCTTGGGAAGTTTAACTTTTTTTCTGTATCTCTATCTGCTAGAAGTTATTTATTATGTAAACTCGCCATTAGGGTATGGAGGCCCTGGACTACAACTCTTTTGTATAGTTGGTAATTAATATATGGTTCTCTTAACAACTTTGGTTTAACATTCCATGTTTCGCTGGGCTAACAGCTAACTTTCAGCTGACTGTTTTGAATATTGGCTGCAGCTCTTGGCTGA
Source organism: Muscardinus avellanarius (assembly GCF_963383645.1). NCBI lineage: Eukaryota > Metazoa > Chordata > Mammalia > Rodentia > Gliridae > Muscardinus > Muscardinus avellanarius. Next base: position 35,385,769 of record NC_137786.1, on the reverse strand, counting down.
CAGCTTAGAGGCAGAGAAAAGGATTTTATTATTTTATCTAAGTATGAAAACTTATTCTTATTAGCCATTAATACCGCTCTTATTAACAATCAATATGGGGCTCAGTCTTCATCAATCCCAAAGCAATTTTCCAATACTGGCACATATGACCCTTTTCCAGTCTTGTTAAAATCACTTTTCTTAGATTTGAGACACTAAATTCTGATACAAAATATGGTCGCCGGTTAATGTAACTCTTGGTAGACTGGCCAATTGCTTAACATGCCTCTCTCTTTAACTCGATTAATTTATTAGGTTTTTATTTAGTCAAGTCTAGATGGACTTCACCATAATTGGATGAAATCAGACTACCAAATCAAAATGATTCCTTCTTTTCAGTGAAATGAGGAGATCTCATTTCTTTACTTGGACATGAATGTTGTCTTACTAACAGTTCTTAAAAAGCATCCAGAAAGGTTTATGGCAGTTTATACCAGTATAGATATTCATTCCCACTCAGCCAGATATGTGCTTGATACACACACAAAAAAAGATATTGAAAAATGCTTTTCTGTCTTGTTTTTAATCCTGATTAAATCTGTCCTTTTTAATTATGTTGGATACATACAATTATTGTAGCTGTCAGTTTGAAAAGATTCTTATCTTTGAACAATGTTCTGTGAAAGAACTTTGAGATGATTTTTATGAAGAAAAAAGAAGGAATTAAAATTATGCCATACATGTATACTTGTTTTCACTATTGCTTAACAAAATAACAACGTGCATTTACTTTTCTCTCCCAAGCATTTAGCTATGATTCATTTTTCCAAGTTGGGAATTTTGAAAATTGAACCACTTTTAAACAACCCATATCAAGTTCTTATTTGGTTATTTCTTTGGTACACTAAAGTTTGGTAGACTAAAGTCCTATCCATAAATCTAAAGTTAGTTGCAACTTTGATGTGATATTTGACTCGAATAAATGTCATAAACAAATACAGTGACAGAATTATGTATGAATTTCAAAAATTATATTTAGTACAGGGTTTCCACTAGCTGTTTTAGTAACTTCAGCACATTGTGGTTTTAGTTTAAAATGGAAAATTCACTTGAATCAACAGAATTCCCATGATTTAAAACAGTCAGTGAACCAAAGACAAAACAAAAAATAATATATATATAAGATATGAAAATCAGTAGGAAAATCAACACTTCTAGACTTAATACTCTATATTGATCTCACCATTCCTAAAATATGATTTCATGTGTTAAATCCCCAATTTTTTCTTAATTATATAGTGAAATGGTTACATGGGAAAGTCATGATTTTTACTAAATATAAGTCAGAGTTATCAATCTTTCTTCAATTTTTAAGGAATGAAGGAAGAAATATAAAATTCTCTTTCTTTCTTTCTTTCTTTCTTTCTTTCTTTCTTTCTTTCTTTCTTTCTTTCTTTCTTTCTTTCTCTTTGTTTCTTCTTTCTTTTTGGTACTGGAATTGAATCCAGGAACATTCTACCTTTGAACTATACCCCCAGTATTTATCATTTATTTTGAAACAAGGATCTTGCTAAATTACTAAGGCTGGCCTCAAACCTGCAATCATCCTGTCTCAGTCTCACAAGTCTTGAAATTACCAGTGTGCAGCAATGTATCCAAATGAAATGGCCTACTCGTTAAGTGTCATAGTCTCACTTTTGAAACTTGTACATCTGGACTGTTCCAAGTGGCTATTATTTGGTTTGGATTTCTGTGATCAAAGGGCATTGAGCCATTTCCTATCCTAGTCATGCTCTGAGCCAAAACTGAAGTCCCTTTAAGATTTCAACAGGAGCTTTGAATTTTGCAAAATGATATCAAGTTCAGAATAAGATGATTAATGAACCATAATGATATTCAGTATTATTTCCAAAGTCTGCTCATTAAAAGATATAGATATTATTTAAAAGATATATATATATATATATAATAGATATAGATAGATACTGCATAGATGTAGTAGTATATATGTAGAAATACATATGTGTGCATATATGTGTAGTATATATGTAGAACTACATGTGTGTATACACACAAGTAATTCTATATACATTATGTAGTTCTGCTTGGATACAATGTTTTCAGCTAGGTCAGTCAAATTACAATGGCTAATAGATACTAAGAATAACAAATCTCTGTGTCTTTGCCTGAGTAGAGAACTCACTTCCATTTACAGAAAACTACATGGGTCACACACATTCAGAGAATACCTTTGTTCACCAAACCCATTGTATCTCTGAGTTCATTCCATCCTTTGTATCTCCACCAAGAGTTTAAAAAATGTCCACAATTGATTCATCCCCACTCCATCCACCCCTGTCTCATCTCTACATAATTTTATGTATATTCCTTGTTCCATTGATATAAATTAAAGGTGTCTTCTAACTTCTAGATTTCAGTAAGTTCGTGTAATGAAATTCCTACAGAAATGTAGTGATTCCCCAATGTGAATCTCCTATCTTTTGATGCTACCATGTTTTCATTACTAATCATAATCACCTTATATACGCACATTCTTCATTTCTTCTACATTTTTTTCATTGAGCAGCCAGACTCAAATCTTCTCCTCCTAAACTATCTTTACCCTGTTGCTCTATTACTTAACAGGAAAAAGTCAGCTCTAGCTCTGTACTCTACACCTGTACCTGAGTAGCTATTATTTCTGAAGATAATCTTAATACTATGCTGAGCAAATCCACTTTAAACATATGACTTCAATTATCACCTAGCCTTTCAGCAATGTCTGAAAAACTCACTGGATTTGTTTCCTTTCTCCCAAGCCTACCTAGATCATTGTTTTACACTTTCTAATCTTTTCTCTATCCCACTATCTCCTCTAATCTCATTCCCGGTTCTGGTTATCTCAGTTGGCAGCTCAGCTTTTGTGATAAAGATGCAAACTACTCTTTTTCATTTTACAAAATCTATAAGATGCTTTCTTCCATATAGCTGCATATACTGCATATATTTCATACATATGTATGAAATTCCCATCATACATTTAGTGAATATAAGATCCTCACTTTCTCTAAAGACCCCAGTCCCTATGGAATCCGAATCCCAAACCCTTTCATGTACTTAATGAATTTATTACTACAAGGGCCTTTCCTCCATCACCATCCCAATCTCACAGTCAGTTTTTCCTCCTCTGAAAAATCAAATTTGAATAATCTCCTCTCCTTCATTCTATTCTCATTTTAAAAAATTTTTATTGGTGTATTTGTAGTCATACATCTTAATGAAATACAAGATGGTAGAGGGACACACGCATACATCACTCATTTATATCCTTATATTCTGAAAATAATAGCACAATTCAAGAAAGAGTATCCATACATATTCAGTTCCACATCTATCTCTATTATCTAGCATATAACAAATTTAAAAATTTTAAAATGTTCTTTTCTCTGAAAAGAATAATTAGTTCTCCAAAGATTAGCATGAATACTTACAAACATATGGGTGTTTTTGATATTATAATCTTTTTTTTTTTTTTTTGGTGGTACTGGGGTTCCTGGAAGCCCTTCTACCTCCGGGCTCCACTCCCAGACCTATTTTATATTTTTGAAACAGGGTCTCTTACGCCAGCACGGCTGGCTTCGAACCTGCGCGATCCTCCTGTCTCCACCTCCCAAGCGCGGGGATTACAAGCGTGCGCCACCACGCCCGGCTTGATATTATAATCTTGAGAACTTAAAATATTTTACAAAGTCAAAATGTTTACTAAATTTACATTTTAATTAAATGTGCTTTAGTGCATAATTAATAATCATATCTGTCAAATCACAGATTACATATACCCATTTAGTAGGCTTAATAATTTTTTAAAATTTATTTTTATTGGTGCATTGTAATTATATATCACATTGGAATACAAGACTTGAGAGGATATACAAGCACACATCATACAATTACCCCTCATCCAGCCCCCATCCCATTCCCTCCCCCTCCCTCAATCCCATGCTTTTTTGGTGACTAACTTTGATACATTTGTTTATGTACCTCCTGCGTTTTAAAGAGGCTCCATCCTCCCCTATTCCATACCCTCTGATTGGTCACCTTAATTGCTTTACTATAGGGCCCTTTCTATAGCTGTCGTGACCTCTTCCTGTTGCCCCTTTCCACCTAGTTATTCCTGATTAGGAATAACTGATCTGGTTTTTATTTTCTGTGATATTTCTCTGTGCATGCCGCGTTGCAAGTACAGATGCCACTTTTGACGGCCACTGTAGTGGCCTGGCTACCCTGTGGACTGATCCAGACCTTGCTGGCTCAAGCAGCGGCCTTGCCTCATGGGAGGCCCCGATTCTGGTCTCCTGGCCCCAACACCGGCCTAACCTCTCAGCTGGCTCCAATCCCGGCCTCGGTGGCCCCAGCACTGGCCTAGCCTCAAGGCAGGCTCCGATCCCGGCCTTAGAGGCCACAGTAGTGGCCTTGTCTCACAGTAGGCTCCAATGCCGGCCATTGACCCTGGCACCGGCCTAACCCCTTGGCAGGCTCCAATCCCAGCCTCGGAGGCCCCAGCACCAGCCTTGCCTCACGGGAGGCTTCAATGCTGGCTTCGCTGGCCCCAACACCAGCAAACCCCTCGGCAGACTCCAATCCTGGCCTTGGAGGCCTCAGTAGTGGCCTTGCCTCACAGAAGGTTCCGATGCCGGCCACTGGCCCCAGACCGGCCTTGCTTCACAGCAGGCTCCGATACTGGCTGTTGGCCACAGCTTTGGCCTAACCCCTCACCAGGCTCTGATCCCAGCCTCCGAGTCACCAGCACCGGCCTAGCCTCACGGCAGGCTCCGATCCCGGCCTCACTGGCCCCAGCATCAGCCTAACTCCTTGGCAGGCTCCGATGCCGGCCTCGGAGGCCCCAGTAGTGGCCTTGCCTCCTGGCAGGCTCCAATGATGGCCGTTGGCCCCGGCATCAGCCTAACCCCTTGGCAGTTTCAGATCCTGGCCTCAGAGGCCCCGGCACCAGCCTTGCCTCATGGCAGGCTCCGATCCCGGCCATGCTGTCCCCAGCACTGGCCTAACCCCGGCAGGCTCCGATCCTGGCCTCAGAGGCCTCAGTAGTGGGCTTGCCTCACAGAAGGCTCTGATGCCGGCCTCGCTGGCCCCGGCATCGGCCTAACCCCTCGGCAGGCTCCGATCCTGGCCTTGGAGGCTCCAGCACCAGCCTTGCCTAATGGCAGGCTCCAATCCCAGCTTTGCTCTGTCCATCACCGGCCTCACCCCTCGGCAGGCTCCAATCTGAGCACCCTCTTTGCCCAACCATTTGTCCCACATTCTCGAGGGTGCATGGTTGTGGTAGCATTCTGCCTCTGGGGTCATTACTTCAAAGCTTCCAGGTGTAATGCATCAGATCTCTGCCTCCCCTGAGTACTGGCCACTGCCATTGCCACTGCCTCCAACATTTCAAATCTTTCCCAAGCTCTTTTTCCACTCTGAATGTTGTCCAGTGTTCCTAAGCATGCGTGATGGTAGCATTCGACATTTTGTGTAATTTCTCTAAAAAAAATAAGGTTGGTAGGATCCAAATTCTGCTTCTCCTGAATACAAGTCTCCACCGCCATCGCGGATATCGCGTTCAACACCGCCTTTCTCATTGGTCTCTGCTAAACTCTCTCCTTACAGGTGATGTCCAAGATTCTTAACAATGTAGAGAAGAAGCAGTCCTCCTTCACGGGGAATTTTTTCAAAAGTTCCAGTTCATTTGGGTAAGTTTTGTCTGCATCTCCAGTATCCTGGCATCTGCCATGGCCTTCTTGATCCCTCTTCAATATTTTTCTTTTTTGTTTTTGTTTTTCTTTTCCTTTTTTTTTTTTTTTTTAATAAGAGAAGACAGTATGTGTGGTTTGAGGAGGTAGTGGGATCAGGCACTCAGTAGCACTGTGACCCAGCCCAGTTTCCCCATGGGTCCAACGTGCTCCGCACTACTCCAACTGGGACCCAGAGTCCTGTGACCTGGGCCCCGGCTCTTCCAGGGGTCCGGTGTGCCCTGCCTGAACCCTGCCCGGGGCCCAGGGCCTTGTGTCCGGACCCTGCTTTCTCCAGGGGTCTGGCGTGCTCCACGCGATCCTGCCCGGGGTCCAGAGTCCTGCGACCCGGGCCCGGCTCTTCCAGGGTCTGGCGTGCCCTGCCTGACCCCCAGCCGGGACCTAGGGTCTTACAACCAGGCCTGGTTTCTCCAGGGGTCTGGCGTGCTCCGCGCAGTCCGGCCCGGGGCCCAGAGTCTTAATAATTTTTTAATAAACCCAAAAGACCTTAACACATTAACAAAGAAGCTTTGTTTATCTATCCGAAGAGTTGATCATGGCACATGTGGAATCTCTAATACATTTTTGTGCATGTATGTGTGATACCGAAGATTGAGTCCAAGGGTGTTCTGCACTGACATAATATATTCAGCTCTTTTTTTTTTTAATTTTGAAACAGTATCTCACTAATTTGCTGTGAATCTCTCAAGTACTGTGGTTAAAGCCATGAAGCCATGTGTCATAAACCCAGGCACTTTAATCCATGCTCCTTTTTTTTTTTTTTTTTTTTGGTGGGTCTGGGGATTGATCCAAGAGGCATTCGACCTCCAAGCTACAACCCCTGCCCTATTTTTTATTCTCTATTTTGTAACAGGGTCTTACTGAGTTGCAGAGGGCCTCACAATACGTAGCTGAGGCTGTCCCCGAACCACAATCCTCCAGTCTCAGCCTCCCGAATGCTGGGATTACAAGCATGCACCACCATGCCCAGCTTCCTTGTTTCAATCTAATAAATTTAAAAATTTACTCTTGCCCCAATAACTGAATACAACAGCACAAAGTAATGCTCTAAGAAACATCCTTTATAAGTAAAAATATCTTTATGCAAAAATCCAGCCTTGAAAAGGATCTAATAAATGATAATATTTATGTCTTGGTAATTTATAATCCGTTAAAAGTTTCTTTTTGAAACACATTGAAAATGTTACTCTCTAGTAGTAGACTACATCAGAATGCTAAAGCACTATCAGAAGGTTATATATTCAAATTTTCAAAATAATGGCAATGATTAAGAATAAGTATTTTCAGAACTCTCCTAGCAAAATATTTGGTAATAAACCTATGGTGATGTACTGTGATAAAAGTGTTACAGCTCTGAAGATAATAAAGTGTTACGGCTCTGAGGATGCCAAAACCACTGGGGATATAACAAAAAAGCTAAAAATATATAAATGAGGCTATAAAGCACTGTAAGAACTTTAAATTTGTTCATAGCCTTTAAAAATAGTTTTCTATGATTAAAGAAAGTTACTCCCTTAGGATACACCCACAATTTCTTATTTTCACTGACTTATAAGGACAAAAATTTTATGGCAGCACTGTTTAAATATCAAAATATATTGCAAATTTAAAGTCAATGGAAAGCTGAAAGAATAAATGAAGTATAATATTTTCATGCAACACAATATAGAAGCAGAAATGCTACACAACAATAAATATAACATAGCTACATGAAACATTTAGCTTCATATCAGGAGAATAAAGAACAAAACTGCTGAATTTTAAGATCACAGGATTACTTAAAATGCTTAAATAAAGAAGCTTCATGCTTAGGGATAGAAATATACATGACGAAAATCCAGCAATGAACAAGAAGATGAGTGGAAAAAGGAAATCATGTCAGTTTAGAGGGACATATTTTCCATTTATCCCATTCCTATGTTCTGTGCAAAACACAAAGGAATAGTTGGAAGAGTGTGGGTTGATAAGCAGACAGTCACATCTAAATCTAGAAGGGGAACAATTCTAGATGAGTCAATTACCATTCTGTGTCCTTTGCTGGATATGTGTCTAGATGGGCTTAGGCTACATTCTCCTTTCTGAACTTTGCCATATGCATTTTTGTAACAGGAGTTTACAAACTTCATTTTGCAGTTTGTCATAGCTACTGGATTGCTGGTAGGTTCTACAAATAGGGGGCTCTGGAAAAAGAAGGTAGCAGTAGGGGGGTGCTTCTTGTTTCTGACTTCATTTCTGCACTGGGAGTGGGGTGATTCTTTACTTACAGGAACCTGAATAGAAGCTACACCTTTTTGGTATGTTCCAGAATCAACAGGCATGGCAACTCTTGGGACTGACTATGGCAATGATTCCAAGAACACAGCACAGGTGCAGGTGAATAGACTCTGTCCAGTGTTTTGAACCTGTTTGCATCAGTCTTCCCTTTATTCCTATTTCTTTAGATCCCTTCACACTACTTATTCATGTTTGTTCTTTTAAAGCACATGCATTCTAACACAATGTTGCATCAAATTCATTTTGTCTTTAAGACTTGGGGTGTTTTTTGTTTTAATCACCAAACCCAGACTCATAACATTGTTATAATCATGTCCTATTACAGTTAGGCAAAGGCATTTGCTTCAATACTTTGTCTTAGGATAAGGATAGAAGCCTCTCGGCCAAGGCTTAGAATAGAAATTTGAGAGCAAAACTAGAAACTTAAGAATTCTTTGTGGCCAGGCGTGGTGGCGCACGCTTGTAATCCCCACGCTTGGGAGGCTGAGACAGGAGGATCGCACAGGTTAGAAGCCAGCCTCAGCTACTTAGTGAGGGTCTCAGCAACTTAGTGAGACCCTGTTTCCAAATAAAATATAAAATAGGTCTGGGCATATAGCACAGAGGTAGAAAACCTCTGGGTTCCACCTCCAGTACCACCAAAAAAAAAAAAGAAAAAAAGAAAAAGAATTCTTTGTGAATATGGCCCTCTCAGTGTCATCTCACCCCTTTTAAATATTGCAAATTTTTTAGAAATAAGCCTTTGTATACTATATATGTCTATTCCAAAGCAAACAGTAGTCATGGATTTAAAATAAAGCTGAAACTAATTTTTACAGTATGAAGTTGAACTTTCAGACATCTAAAGGGATGTCGTCCACAGACTGCTTATTTTCAATGTTGTGAAATGTGCGTCTCAGTAGAATGACGGTTTAAGTGTTTAGAAGGCTTTTAATTCTAAGTTAGATCCTCATGCTTGACAATATTGTCTTATTCAATTGAAATCTGGGCGCATTTGTAAAAATGAATTTTACAATGTAACCATTAAAAAGACACCACTTTAAGAAAATAATTGATGATTTCTAAATATCCTCCCTTTAGAGGCACTGACAAGCAGGAATGAAATTTATAAATGATTGTCACTATTTTTGAGTAATCTATTCCAGGGTTCTATTGCAGGCTATTTTAAAAATCTTATTCCATTTTAGTTTGCAAGCACAAAATTATTTCTCAAGGCACATGGTTGGAGTTTTAGCCACAAAAGTTGGGTGAGTTTTAAAGCTAACACTTAAATGTTATTTTCATTTCTTCTGCTGTTTTCCAACTTTAAATAAATTGGATATATCTTTCTAGTTCAGCGGAACAAGTAGAAATAAGAAAATCCACGACAGAGTTCTTCTATTTATGGGCAAGTGTTGGTAAAGGATACAAAACATGGAAGTTACTAAGACTCATGCCGGCTACTCTACTCTTTTCACAAAACATTCCAAAAATAGTGCATATGAAGGTGTATCTTCAAAAGAATATATTTGCAAACACATTCTATAATTCTATCCAAGTTCATGAAACTCTTTAAAGATGGAAAAGGTGGAAAATTTTCCAATCATAAAAATCAGAACTGCAACAATTGCAACACAAATGTGAAGATCAATAAATTTTTAAAAATTAGCCTAGCTTGGACCAGAGGCAGCAAGAAATTACAGGACCTCTAAGTACAATTGTAAAATTAGCATATCATTAAATATAAGTTCAAAATGAATTTATTTTTTAACAGTATTCTATCTAGAATGACTTTCCATCTTTAATAAAGTAGCAGAAATGTGTTCGACATATACATAGTTTTTTTATGAATAAGGAAGCATCTGACTGGGCCTATCATTCCTCTTCAGTAACAGATTAAAACAAGCAAACAAACAAACAAGCTCTGGAAAGCTGAGGATATAGCTTAGTGCTAGAACTTGCCTTAGCATATGCAAGACCCTAGGTTTTATCCTCAGTATTGCTGAAAACAAAACAAAACAAAACAAAACAACAACAAACCAAAAATAAAAGGCAACCTTTCCAAGCAGGTAAGAGTCTACAGAGCTGCATTTCAAAAATAGGCTTTTCTGACATTATGAAGCCACCTATTTTCTGTGGGAGTAAAAAATGGTCTTTTTCCAACTTAGTTCCCTAATTATTCTCTTCTTGTTATGACTTTTCTAGGTAATTTCCACAAGTTCATTTAGCAAGCTGGGGTGAGTAATAGAACTCTACCTATGTATGGGTTCCTGTATTTTCTGTTAGTATAGTTAACTACTTCTTTTGTTTAATATATTTTTATTGGTGCATTATAGTCAAACATCACAATGGAATACAAGACTTGTGAGGATATCCAAGTACACATCATCCAATTAGCCTGTATCCAATCCTCTTCCCACTCCCTCCCCCTCCCTCAATCCCATGCTTGATTTAGTGATTATCTTTGATATATTTGTTTACATACATCATGTATTTCAAAGAGATTCTATCTTCCCCCTTCCCATCCTCTCTGATTGGTCACCTTAATTGCTCCTCCATAGGTCCCTTTCTTACACTAGATTTCCTCTCATTACCAATTTCTTCCTAGTTTTTGCATATTAGGGAGATAATCTGATTTTTTTATTTTCTTTGATATTTCTCTGTGTATGCCGCATTGCAAGTTCCGATCCCACGCTCGAAGGCCCTGGCACCGCCCTTGCCTCATGGCAGGCTCTGATCCCAGCCTCACCGGCCCTGGCACTGGCCTAGCTGTCCGGCAGGCTCCTATCCTGGCCTCATAGGCCCTGGCACTGGCCTTGTGGTCTTGCTGTGCATCGGTCTCTATTCTCTGCCAATATGAGCAGGTTGTCTACAGATGTTCCCTTTTTTTTGGGGGGGTGGTACTGGGGTTCCTAGAAACCCTTTTACCTCTGAGTTCTACTCCCAGAGACCTATTTTTTTTAATATTTTTATTTGGGAACAGGCTCTCTTAAATCAGCAAGGTTGGCCTCGAACCTGCACGATCCTCCTGTCTCTGCTTCACAAGTGCGGTGATTACAAGAGTGGGCCACCGCACGTGGTGTTCTTCGATTTTTTTTTTTAATATGAGAGAGCAGTACATGTCTTTTGCGAAAGCTGGGACCCCAAATACCTAGTGGGAATGAATTCTGTCTTCCCTCCAAAGGCAGAGAAACACAGCTTCACTTCAGAGAGCAGGCTCTGCTGTTCCATGTGCACCCTGGCCTCCCACTCTGCACAGAGGAGCACAGTGGCCATTAGGGTTGATGACTCCCAGAACACGCAGCATGGAGGCCCATCCCAGCTATGTAGGGCTCCCTCTGAAACCCCCCAAGCCCTTTTACCACTTAGCACGTTGTCCAGAATTCCCAAGCATGTGTGGCAGGAGCAGTCTACTTTTTGAGAAATTTCCTCAAAAGTTCAAGGTAGACTGATCTGGATCTGTCTGCCCCTCCAAATTCTGGTCACCACCACCACCACTGCTGCCACTGCCATCTCAGCTCTCTCCTGAACACCTTTCCCACACAGTTTGTTTTCCAGAATTCCCAAGCATGTGTGGCAGTAGCAGTATACCTTTGAGGATATTTCTTTAAAATTATGAGGTGGATTGGATTGAATCTCTGTCTCTACCAAATACTGACCACTGCTGCCATTGCCATAGCCATCTCATTTCTCTTCCGAGCACCTTATTCACACAGCATGTTGTCCTAAATTCTGGTGCATGTGTGGTGGTAGCATTCTACCTTTGGGGTGATTTCTTCAAAAGATCAGGGTGGATTGAACCAGATCTCTGCCTCTCCTGAATACTGGCCGCTGCCGTTGCCACTGCCTCCACCATCTCAATTCTCTCCCAAACTCTTTTCCCAAACTGAATGTTGTCCATAATTCCTGAGCATGCACGGCAGTAGCATTCTACCTTTGGGACAATTTCTTCAGAAGATCATGGTGGGTTGGATCAGATCTCTGCCTCTCCCAAATACTAGCCTCCACCACCACCGCTGCCGCCGCCGCCGCCACCGCTGCCGCTTCCGCTGCCACCACCGCTGCTGCCACCACCTTCCTCCTAGTTCTCCGCTGAGCTCCTTTTTTTTTAAATTTTGTATTGAACATAAATGGTATACATTTAAACTATACTTGATGCCCTCTCCCCTGCCCTGCCCCAGTTTTCTCTTCCTCCCTCCCACCAATGATTGTCCAGGGTAACCATGCCATATTCATAATTTTACACGTATTCGGATGTGGGCCCTCATTAATCAAGTTCAGCCTTCCTCCTCCCCTATCTTTCCATTCAAGCCTTGCTGGTATTTCTCCTCCATTATCTGGAATACCACTGGTATCCTCTACGTTCCCTAGTTTGGGCATACTAGAGGAAACATATGTACCTTCTCCTTCTGTGCTTGGCTGATCTCAATTAACAATGCTCTCCAGGACTTTCCATCTTCTTGCAAATGGTATGATTTTGGTTTTCTTTATGGCTGAGTAGAATTCCATTGTGTGTATTTCCCAGAGTTTTGCAATCCATTCATCTGTTGATGGAGACCTGGGTTGGTTCCATATTTTGGCTATTACGAATTGTGCTGCTATGAACATAGGTATGCATATGTTGTTATAGTTCTCTGAATTCAATCCTTTTGGAAAAATACCCAGGAGTGGTAGAGCTGGATCGTATGGTGGATCTATTCCTAGCCATCAGGGAGATGGAAATCAAAATTACACTGAGATTCCATCTAACCCTAGTCAGAGTGGCAAGCATAAAGAAATCAAATAACAACAAATGCTGGTGAGGATGCGGGGAAAAAGGAACTCTTTTACACTGCTGGTGGGAATGCAAACTAGATCAGCCACTATGGAGATCTGTGTGGAGATTCCTGAGCTCCTTCTTTACATGATATGATGTCCAGAATTCTTAAGCATGTGAGGCAGAAGTAGTCCACCTTCACGGGGATTTTTTTCCAAAAGTTCCAGGTGAATTGGATAGGATTTGTCTGTATCTCCTGAATCCTGGCTGCTGCCGCTGCCATCTTGGTCCCTCTCCAATATTTTTTTCTTTTAATAAGAGAAGACAGTATATGTGTTGTGAAGAGGTTGTGGGATTGAGCACTCAGCAGCAATGAATTTTATCTCCCTTCCAAGAGTGGAGGCCCACAGCCTCACCGCATAGAGCAGGATATGCTGTTCCGAGTGCAGAATGAACCCCAGTGCAGCATAGAGGAGCATGGTAGTCAGGAGCACTGAGTTTCCCAGGACACACTGCTTGGCTCCCTGCCTGGCACTGCTGGGCTCCCTCCACCATACCTGGGTCATTTTTCTTCTGAGGTATGTTGTTAAGAGTTCCTAGCATGTGCGGCTGAAGTGGTCTTTTCTCTAATCTCTTCTGGAATATTCTTCCAAAAATCACTTTTCTTGCGTGGCGGGAGCCTCATTGTCATCTTGCTTCTAATTCCGCCGTTATCCACTCTCTCTCCTGAATTCTAGATAGGAAGTCATAGCTGGAAATGTTTCCTTAAGTTTTCCCAATCAGATATTAAGCCAAAATCTGGTGTCCAGGGCTTCTCCGAGGAAGGCATATTCTTTTCAGCGGCAGCGATCACCACTGCGACTGTGGCTGCCGCCATCTTGCCCCACAAAATGAATTTATTGGAGATCAACCATTAGTATCATTAAAATCTTCAACTATAGATATTTTTTTTCTCTAAACTTAAGGCCCAAATCAAGAAGCTAAAAATCAGGAAAGACTTTGGTTTACCACTGTGCTGTCTGAGATAGTAGTTACACTTTCACAGTATAGGTTTTGGACATGGGCTAAAATAGTATGGAAACAAAAATACTGTAAATGTGCCACCTCCAGCTAACCCCAATCTCCTTACTCTAAAAAACAATTATTCTATGCCAGTGACATGGATTAGTTATTACAGAGGAAGATTTCACTGTGGGTTGTATTTAAACTCTGTCTAAAAAATGTAGAAAGTCAGCTGGGCATGGTGGCACACACTTGTAATTCCTGCACTTGGAAGGCGGAGACAGGAGGATTGCTCTGGTTCAAAGCCAGCCTTGTTGGCTTAAGAGACCCTGTTTCCAAATAAAAATATAAAATAGGTCTGGGAGTGTATCCCGGAGGTAGAAGGGTTTCCAAGAACCCCAGTACCACCAAAAAAAAAAAAAAAAAATGTAGGAAGTCAGGTATTGTAGCACACATCTTTCCTCCTAGTACTTTGGGCAATGTGAGAAGAAGGAAGTCCAATCAAACAGTAGATACATAAACAAAAAAATTACCAGCAGAATACTTTTTAAAAAGAGAAGTGCCTTGTTGGAAAAGAATGCAGTACCTGTAGGTGGCAAAGAAAGAGGACAAAAAAGGTCTAGCTTCTCATTTAGGGGAATCAGGACTTAGATTTTGGGACAAATAGATAACACAATAAATTTTTCAAAGGTATTTTAGCAGTACATAAATGATGAAACTCTGGTGGTCACATTACTTATCAATAAGGTTTTAAGAGAAAGAACAAATAATATCTTTTTATTGGATATAGTTCCGGAAGGAGGTATTCCAGGTATGACTGACTCATTGTCGCCTACAGGTGCATTATTTCTAAAGCAATAACATAAGCCAATGTAATAGAATGAGCAAAGGAAGTATAAACCAAGAGCCTAAGTATCAAAATATTATTTAGCATCAAGTAACTTGTCTATCTGCATCCTCTGTCATTTGTTTGTTTGCTTTGTTTAAACATGTGCTACTGGGAATTGCACCCAGGGACATCTTACTTCTTGAATATACCCCAAGCCCTATTTTTTTAATGTTGTGTTAGTAAATTCTACTTTTTGCTCATTGCTGATCCTGGCCTCAAACCTGTGAATCTCCTGCCTTAGACTCCCGAGTACTGGGACTACAAACATGCACCCTGTTTATTTTATTTTATTTTATTTTATTTTTTAATCTTGAAAGGAAGCCTCACTAACTTGTTGAGGCTGCCCTCAAACCTGCAATCCTCCTGTCTTAGCCTCTCAAGTATTAGGATTACAGATAAGTGCCATTGTGAATGCCATGAGCAAAGTTTTAAAGGAAACATCCAAGACTCTCAAAATTTATTAGTCTTATCACCATAATTTAAACTAGGGAAATAACCATACAAATCAGGCCTATCTTCCCTTGATGACTACACTTTTGAATGAATGTCCTACTGTATGTTTTCCTGAAGATAGAAATGCTTTACAACTAGTTTAATTTCTAAGTCAACAGTAGTCCTTCCAAATGGAAAAGCAATTCACCCTTAGTTTTCAATAAACTTTAAGAAGTTTTTAATATATGTCAGACACTGTCTTCTAAGTTTTTAACTATATATCCTAGAAAATAAGAAAATTCCAGTGAACTATACTATGATGTGAGATTACAAGACACCAATAAAAGAATATATATATATATATATATATATATATATATATATATATATATATATGAAAAGAAGAAACCTACAGAGGCATTTTGTTTTTTTGGTGGTACTGGGGATGGAACCCTTCTACCTCCGGGTTACACTCCCAGACCTATTTTTATATTTTTATTTGGAAACAGGGTCTCTTAAGCCAGTGATACTGGCTTTGAACCTGTGCTATCTTCCTGTCTCCGTCTCCCAAGCACGAGGATTACAGGCTTGTGTCACCACAGCTGGCTCAGAGGCATTTTTTTTAAATTAAAATCTGAATGTTCCTGAATTTTTAGCATCCTGGTGTTTCACAAAAACAAAAACACGGCTCCGTTCTTCTTTTTCTAGTTTAGTCTTTCATTGGTGTTCATTTAAGTTCATAAGACATTATCTTGGCAAACTGAAGGAATTTTACTCCCTCTCCTTTTGGATAGAAGTGAATACAAATCATTTTCTTTCCATAAAAAGAACCAAGACTTTCTTCCCCATGTTAGTGAATAAAAAGAATCCTATTAGTATATGGCTCTCCTAAATCAAACATCCTGTTTGTCATTAAAGTTAACCCTTACTTAAGGGTGAGTTGAATGAATCAACAAACCTGGATGAAATCTAAGTAGACTAAAAAGTAAATTAAAGCTAACATAATCGTGTTTTGTTTTTTAGAAAAGTAGGAAATAAATGGTGAAAAGTCACTTTCATCTAAGTTGTTTTATTCTATTGGGAAAAGATCACTTTGTTTTAGCATACATTTTCTATTGTTCTACTCTAGTTTCTCTACCTCAGAGATAGTCTTATTTTTATCTAACACATGTGCCTAATCTATGTTTCTTAATTATATATTTACCTAATGTTGAATCCTGTTGCTTTTTCCTCCACAATATTTTTCATATTTATATAAGTGTCTTAAAAACAATAATAAAGTTAGGTTTTATTTTTGTTTATAGCTGTACATACCTATAATCTACTTCTTCTGATTCTTTACTTTTTATTTTTTCCTATTCATATTCAATATCATTTCTCTAACCACCCAGCTGATCTAACCACTTAACTTCAAAACCCATCTGTTGATAAAGCTTATCTTAATTCAAATAACTATTTCCCACATGCACAGAAAATTTAATGAAAAGCTAATATACTAGTAACATTCTACATAAATAGTTACAAATAGTTACAAATTTCAAGTGATTGCATAAAAATAAGAAAAAATAAATAAAAAGAAACAGGGCAGACCTGTCTTTTGGCCCTATCACCACCAATATTTTGCATCACATCCTGCTAACTCAACTGCTACAGGTAATGATGAGCTCAGGTAGTTAATTCTGTTGCCACTGAGGATTTGTTCCTTCCATTAGTGGAATCACACCATGAGTATCTCAATTTCCTATTTGATGCTCAGAGAATAACAGGACAGCCACTCCATGAAGTATAAGGAAACTGTAAGCATGAACATAGGTTAACAAAATACTTCAGAAACTTTCAGCAAAAGCTATGACTCAAAAATAGAATAGTATGGTGCTCACTCAGGCAGGAGTAGAATCATCGTTTTGTGTTTTTCATCTGTCCTGTTTGGCTTACAGGGACTTACACAAGAGCAGTCTCACCGATTGTGGCAAATGAAGCTAGAAATGTTATAGATGTCTTATTAATGGTTATTTGAGTGAAGATAATCCCCTTTTGTGACTGCGAGTTAAATAACAGGGCAGAATATCTTCATTAAGTTTAACTCCCAAGTTATAAATCTAAGCTTTTTATTATTAAAAATGCTAGAAAAAGACTTAAAGAATTAACTCAATTTATTCAAAATTTAATTGAGGGTATGAAAACCTTGGTTAATTGTTATAAACCATTTACAAAGTTTTAATAATACATTTATTAAAATAATAACATAGCTCTATAAACATGATTACAGAGACTATACTTAACAGAGAATATAATCTGCAGGCAGAAACATGAATGACACTTTTAGAAAAGCTGAATTTAGGTGCAGGTTCAGTTACATTCATACAGAATTGAGAAAAGTAATGTCATGAGAGCTTTTAATTTGCTTATAGTTCTATCTCTATATAAAATATTAGTTGTATAAGTCAAATAAATTTATGTAAAAGGATACTGACCAATTAGAGAGAGAAGTATAGTGCTATATAAATTTTATTATTTTTTATTGTGCAGAGACATGGTATTAATAAAATTGAGAGTGCTCTCCTTCTGGGACATAGTAACCACCCAGACCCATGTCACTATCTCTGTGCTGACAGCTGTTACCTAGGGTTGTCTAGGGCTCACTTTTCATCACTCTGCACTAGATATTCAGCTCATGCCCAATGTCTTCACTTGAATGTGCCATATACACCTTTGTCCAGAAGGCACAAGGCTAGAAACTTAGAGCTTTTTCAGCGATTTGGAAAGGTCTGAGTCAGGAAAAACATGTCACTATGGTACCAAAGGGGAGCCTCCCAGGTCAAAACAATATATGCTAGTGATATAGACTATTTCAATAGCCATGAGCCAATTATTAAAGTTTAAGGTGAATTTCATTTAATGTGAAAGGAGATCATCTGAGACTTCTTGTTAGAATGCATGATGATTTCAGGAGGAGGCCTGAGTTTTCATCATATTCTCAAGGTTCTGCCTACAGTACAAAGGCAAGAGGCAGCTGGGCGTGGTGGCACACACTTGTAATCCCAGTGCTTGAAAGGCAGAGAGAGGAGGATCTCAGGTTCATGGCCAGCCTCAGCTACTTAGACTCTCTGCAACTTTTTGAGACCCTGTTTCAAAATAAAAAATTGGGCTGGGGGATTAGCTTGAAGGCAGAATGCCTCTGAGTTTAATCCCCAGTACTACACATACAAAAAAAAGAATGCAAGCCAGGTATGGTGAAGCACGCTTGTAATTCCTGCGCTTGAGAGGCTAAGACAGGAGGATCACATGGGTTCAAAGCCAGCCTCAGCTACCTAGTGAGGCTCTCAGCAACTAGTGAGACCCTGTTTCTAAATAAAATACAAAATAGGTCTGGGAGTATAGCCCAGAGGTACAAAGCCCCTGGGTTCTACCCCCAGTACCATCCCCCCCAAAGAAAAAGAATGCATGATGATTTCCAAAAGTCATACTGATTTGTGTTGATAAATGGCTTTTAGCAGACTTTGCTCAAATCCTGAATACTCAAACACTCCTCTGTTTTCTCCTTCACAGTATCCCTCCTTTGCTCACCAACATAGCACCTATGCGGCCCTAGCTGCAATCTGTTCCCAGAAAATTAATATTGTTCTTCCCTCTTGTCAGAGTAAACTTTCCTTCTGAGTCCTCCCAGAATAGGAAGCTCTCTCTCCATTCTTCACAGAACACAGGCCTCTAGTCTCAACCCCATTGCCCAAGTAGTTCTCATACTCTGCTATGCATAAATAATATAGTTAGGCGAGAACCACACCAAGAGATGTTGTGTACATGCATGACTCTGTCACTTGAAATCTCTCTATGATATACCATTATATTTACCAATAAAATTCTTAAAAAATAACACAGAGACTGCTTTTAAAAGCACAGATTTCTGGGCTCCATTTGTCATTTAGATTATGATTCAGTTTATTTTGCATGAGATTTGGGAATTTGCTTCTTGATTGTTAAGAGGCTACCATGGGTGATTTAAACCCCTGTTTTCAGAAACACAGGAAATTTCCTTGTTTGAAGAGTAGCAAAGCCAGGCATGGTGGCTGATGCTTGTAATCCCAGCATGCGGAAGGTTGAGACCAGAGGATCGTGGTTCGCAGACAGCCTCAGCTACTTCTTGAGGTCCTCCGCAGCGTAGTGAGACCCTGTTTCAAAATAAAGAATACAAAAATAGGGCAGAAGGTGTATCTCAGAGGTTGAATGCCCCTAGGTTCCATCTCCAGACCCACATACACAAAAAAAGAGTAGCTAAGGTCTGGGAATAGGGGGCTCAGTGGCACTTGTCTGGAATGCCTGAGGCCTTGAACTCCATCCTCAATGCCAAGAAGAAGAAGAAGGAGAAGGAGAAGGAGAAGGAGAAGGAGAAGGAGAAGGAGAAGGAGAAGGAGAAGGAGAAGGAGAAGGAGGAGAAGAAGACGGAGAAGGAGAAGGAAGAAGAAGAGGAAGAGGAGGAGGAGGAAGAGTAAGAGGAGGAGGAGGAGGAAGAGGAAGAGGAGGAGGAATTAGAACTTTGTGTTTTTTTAATCTGAAACACTTATTTCATTCTTATGGCTTAGAATAATTCCTAATGCTATATGTATGTGGGGTGTGTGTGCGCGCATTTTTAAACTGTCCAGCATCCTCTCTTCTTTTAATACTCAAAGCAATGAGCATCTTCACCATCAATTCTCCTGATCTCCTTTGGGTTTAAGTACACTTTCTTCAATAGCTTTCAGAGCATACTTATACCAATCTTAAAATATTTGTTTAATATCTTAATATTTGTTTAAAATATCTGTTTAAGTCTGTCATTTACTGTTTCTTAAATGTCTAAATAAATATCATCTAGCACACGACCTGATGGGTATTAGGTACTGAATAAACCAAGTAAAACTGAAATAAACACACTTGTTAGAGCAGCTTTACACAGAGGATATTTTAGCAAAAGGACACTAACTGTGCTAATACAGACTGGATTATGCCAGAGCAACTGTTTAACTCCTAAACCTCTATAGCTTATCACAACAAATGTTCCTTTTTGCTTTGAAAACATGGACAACACAAATTGGTCAGGACTTTGCTGCACTCAGCCACTCAAAACTCCAGATATAAGGATGTTCTGACATTTCAATATGAGACATGAAAATGTCTTAGAAAACATCTCTTAAATATTTTAATACAACTAAAAATTGTCATTTTAAAAAAGTATCACTTTTTAAAAAGTCTCGTTTTTATTGGTGCACCAATAGTGGGATTTATTGATATGTATTTGTACATGCACCACATAAATTGGTCAATTTAATTCCCCGGTACCTCCGATTTCCCTCTCCTTCTCCCTCCTCTTGATAATTTTATGCATAAGCCATTAGCCAGATTTTGGTGCACACACTGACTAACCTCCTGGATCCCACAAATCTATGATTCCTAAAACTGAGTGTCTGTATTGTTTGCATATATACAAGGCAATGTTCATTGTTTCTTGTGAATTATTTCATCTATGGTGAATTATCAGAGAAGAAATAGTATGATTATTAATTGCTCTAGTATATTTTAACAGTGTTTAGATAATTAAGATATGACACATTCTAAACAATTCCTTGTCTTTATTTTTCATTCATATTAGGTTTGATGGTTCTATGTCTGTATGTTTTTCACTTGTATGCCTTCCTGTGATGATGTATAAGCCAAGTACATTCAGCCCATAAAGAGGAGGATCATGGTGTTCTTACAAGTGTACTTATCCTTGTTAATTCATATGTGAAATATGATGGAACAGGCCAATGAAGTAGAGGCAATTTTATACAAAAATTTGAGATACTGTTCTTCAAATAAACTACTTGATTGTTATCTTTATTGTAACTCATAATATATTTAGGAATTTAATCTTATAGACATTTGGGTAGTATGAATCTTTATTTAGCAAAGCTAATATCAAATAAAATACATTTAACTCCTTGTCTGTTAAATATAACAATTTCTGGAAATTAAGGCAGGTGCAGTCATCCTGCTTAATATCCAGCCACATCTGACTGATTAAGCTATTGGCCAATATCAGCACAGTACTGAGTTTGATGCAAGGATGATGCAAACTAGATGTTTTTGATGCAAACTGGATGTTGATTTTGTTTTTATGTATCTATTCACCAGATGCTATTTAAACAAATTTTGTCAATTTGTAGGAAAAATAAATTTAAAATAAAATAGGGCTTAGAACAGCATTAATTCCATGAGTCAGTTTAATATACTCATTGAAATAGGCCAAACATCAATTTTGAGCAGAAAATCAGATCAACATTCTGGAGTTTAATGGTGTGATTGTGCTATGTGTCCCATCTTCTCTCTGAATGAAGTGACTATTCAGAATCGATTTCACATTAGGAGAGGAGCCGAGGTGTAACCAGTAGCACTTAGATTAGTGTTTCCTAATTCTATTTCAGTTTTTGACACACAGTTGTTTTTCAGAGAGCAAGTTCTATGATCAAGTAGGTGTGAGTCTCACTGCATATTCTATTTAGAGGGGCATCATATTCATTTTCATATCCCAGAAAAATTACAGGATCTTCTTTTTTGGTGAAGAATTATATTTTGTTTCACTTAAACACAGTTTATTTTCCACTTTAATTACATATTTTATTATTTCTCAGAATACAGCTTTCAAGTGATACTATTCTGTGTGTTAAGTGGTGAGATGAGAATTACCAGCAGACCCATTCTTCATTCGCCTGAGGTCCTCACAGGGGAGAGGTACAGTACTGGGCCAGTTGTTGCAATGAGTGATCTAGACTTGGAAATAGGAACAATTTGCTCTTGGTTTTTAACATCATCCATCACTCAGTATGACTCAGTTTGTTTAAAATTCATTTCAGTGCTGTATTTTCTGAACTGACACATGAAAGTGTTCCAGCCCATGCCTAGTGCCCAAATAGCAGGGTAGAAATATTAAGAGCGGGGAGTTGGTATCTTGTTTCACTTGGCATCAAAGTCGCTGACTATCTGAATTTGCACATTTGTGGCACTTATAACTAGAGACCCAGGTGGTTGTCCTCAGTATGAATGGTAACTTGCTTTCATGCAACTCTGCCTGCTTCTTTTTTATTCTAAGTGAACAGATCATAATGTTCTTTAACAAAAATATTTCTTTTTAATCCATAGGAAGTATCATTTGAGTCAGTTATTAGGTTCAGAGTAGAAGTTTTAAGAACCATATACAGGCACTTAAATATTCATTAACATAGTAGGGAGCCTGTAGTGGTCTTTAATGTGATCTTACTTTATGACTGATTTTGATATGACTTTTAAGGAATAAAATTTAGTAATGCTTAATGTAGTTGCATACATTCTTAGTATTAAGTATATCCAACTTCGATACATAAAATCCAAGGATGATTAAAATGTCCTAAAGGGATCTAAACTTTACATGCAACCTAAACTATGACAAAAAAATTAAAAATCACACATATAGCCAATTGATTTTTTCACAAGTGAGACAAAAACAGACTGAAAAATATATGTCCTTTCCACAAAAGGTGTTTGCAAAACTGGTTAACCTTATGTAGAAAAATTGAAATAAATTCTACTTCCTTACCCTGCATAAGAGTCAACTCTAGATGGATCAAAGACTTGGAAACTAGACCTGGGACTATAGTTACTTGAAGAGAGCATAGGACCAATGCCCCAACACATAGGCACTGGTAAAATCTTCCTCAATAATACCCCAAAGGCTAAAGAAATTAAAACAAGGATTAATACATGGGACTGCATTAAAATAAAAAGCTTCTGTGTGGTACATAAACTATCAAGAACCTTAAGAAAAAGCTACTCCTCAAAAAGAGAACCAATATCTATAATATACAAAGAACCCAAGAACTCACTGCTAAAAACCCAAATAATCTATTCAAAATGAACAAGCGAACTAAATAGATACTTCACAATAGAAGAAATACAAATGGCCAATAAATATATGAAAAATGTTCAGCATCAATAGCAATCAGAGAAATGCAAATCAAAACTACCTCAACATTTGATCTAATACCAATTAAAATGGCAGTCATTAAAAAGACAAATAATAATAAAGATTGACAAGAACGTGGAAAAATAAGAACTCTGATACACTGGTGGGTGGGATTACAAATTAGTGAAACCAGTTTGGGAAATACTGTTGAGAGTCCTCAGAAGAATGGTAATAAGTCATATAATGAAACTACACTAATCCTGAGTATCAACTCGAAAGAACTAAAACCAAGCTGTCATAGTAATGCATACATTTTTATGTTTATAGCAGCACAATTCACAATTGTCAAACTATGGAGCCAGGTTAGGTATCTATGAAGAGATGAATGGAATATATATACAATGGGATTCTACTCAGCCATAAAGAAGAACAAAATTATGTCATTTGTACAGAAGTGGATGGAAGTGGTGAATATTATGCTAAATGTGGTAAGTCAGTTACAGAAAGTAAAATGTCAGATGTTTTCTCTCATATGTGAAAGATAGAGAGAAATTAGGACATACGAAAGACTCCGTGCAGAGGAGGAGAAGCCCTAGTGGAGTGAAGAAAGGCATCTGAATGAGGGAGGTCCCTCCCTAAAAGAGGAAGACTTGAAGAGGAAAGCACTTTAATATACATGATCTACATGCACAAATTTGTCAATGTCAATCACAGTGCCATGCACAGGAAGGTGTGTGGTGAGAGGGAATGGGTTGGGAACTGAGGGAAGGCTCAATGAGCGCTGTGTACATGTAAATCTCTATCACCCTGAATTTCATCACTTCATCACAATGTATGATTGCAAGGCACCAATTTTAAAAAGGTGAAAATTTAGCCTGGCATGGTGGTGCACGCTTATAATCCCTGAGCTTGGGAGGCGAGACAGGAGAAAGACACAGGTTCGAAGCCAGCTGTGCTGGCTTAAGAGACCCTGTTTCCAAAAATAAAAAAGCATAAAACAGGTCTGGGCGTGTAGCCTGGAGGTAGAAGGGCTTCCAGGAACCTTATTCCAAAAAAAAGTGAAAATTTAAATACACACACACAAACACACACATATATGTAAAGGTTCATTTTGTATACAAGTCATGTTTTATACAGTCTTTTCTCTGAAGCATTATGAGTTTTATCTGAATATAAATAAAGACAAGATGAGGGTGAACAGGCACAGTTCTTTTTTTCACAAGTAAGGATATATACATAAGTATGATTATACCACTGTTCTTAAGATTAACAAATACAACTTGTACTTTACACTCTGTAAAAATGCTTGTGTACTAGAGAGCTCTGTTAGTGTTGAGGTTGGAATAAGGTTTGTAATTCAAAACCACTCAGAGATTTTTCCCTTTGCTTTTAAGACTAGTGATCTTCAGAGGAAACTACTATCAATTACCTGGGTAATCAATTTCAGGGTTGTCATATCAATTAAAATTTCATAATGAAAAGGATAATAAACTATAAAACATTGCTATTTGGGTTCAGAAAAGAGGAAATATATTTTAAAATAAAATTTTATGGGTGCATTGTAGTCATACATCTTAATGGGATAAAAAAAACTTGTGGAGATATACCCACACACATCACCAGTCAGCCCCTACCCAATCCCTAACCCTTCTCTCCCTCTCCCTCCTTCCCATGCTTGGTTTCCTGATTAACTTTGATATGTTTGTTTTTTTTTCTTCTGAAGACAATGTAAACAGAATTAAAAGTTACTGATAGAATGGGATAAAATATTTCCAAATGCTATATCTAAAGGTATATTAATATTCCAAATAGAAACCCTAAAATTAACAACAATAAAAGCAAACAATACAATTTATAAATAGGTAAAAGACTAAAATAGGTAATGAATCTCTAAAGATTTTTATATGATGAATAAACACATGTATATCACTCATTGTTATCATAAAATAACTAATCACTAAGGAAATACAAATAAAAACTACAGTGAAATACTACTTCACATTTGTTAGGATGGCTACTTAACATGAATTACCTTGCTCCAGCCCTTTACCTTGAGTTTGCTCCTATCTTTACTTGTAAAGTGTGTTTCTTGTAAGCAGCAGATGGATGGATTCTGGTTTTTAATCCATTTTGCCACTTTATGTCTTTTTATTGGGGAATTGAGGCCATTTACATTCAGTGTGATTATTGAGAGATAACTTTTAATTCCTAACAATGTTAAGATTTTATTTCTGTTTGAAATACTGTTTATACTTCTTTGCTTAGTTGTCTGCTGGATGGAGAATCTTGTTTCTCTGGTTCTGGTGTATATTACTTATTTCTTCTTTGTAGTTAATCTCTTTGAGTATTTTCTCTAGCTCTGGTTATAAAGACATAAATTCCTTCAGTTTCTGTTTGTCATGGAAGCTTCTTATTTCCCCTTCTAATTTGATAGTTTTTCTAGGTAGGAAATTTTTGGCTGGAAATTGTTTTCTTTCAGAGTTTGGAATATGTTACTCCAAGCACATCTGGCTTTCATGACTTGGTTTGGGAAGTCTGGAGTGATTCTAATTGGTTTGCCTCTGAATGTCACTTGGCCTTCTGTTTATGTTGCCTTTAAGATACTCTGCCTGGCTTCTACATTGGTCATTTTGACAGTTATGTAGTGTGGAGAGAAGGAAGGATATTAATGTTACTCTTTTAGTTTAAGAAGTTTTTTATGGGACTCAGAACAGAGCTCCGAAACTGACAGGAGGTACTCTGGCCTCATGGCCGAGGACACGGCGGCAGCGGTGAGTTCACCAGATGGCTCCAGACCAACGTACTCAACAAGCCACCTGGCTCCAGAGAGGAGGGGGACTCAGAACACAGCTCAGAATCTGACAGGAGATATGCCGGCCTCACGGCCAAGGACACAACAGTAGCACCTTACTGCCAGCAGCAGCGGCGAGTTCACTGGACGGCTTCAGACCAACGCACTCAACAACCCACCAGGCTCCATAGAGGAGGGGAGGACAGCGAGCTGAGCACACCCTGCAGGGATGAAGAGTGGAGCTCAAAACCAGAGAAGAAATACTCTAGCCTCACGGCCGAGGTCATGACAGTGGTGCCATATTGAGTGGTGCCATACTAACAGCAGCAGCAGCAGCAGCAGCAGCAGCAGCGAATTCACTGAGTCCACTACAACTCCATCAGGGCACTCAACAAACGTGAGTCAAATTGTGGCCCCTAGAGAAGAAATCCAAGTACTGCATTCCCAGGGATTTGGTAAGATAGTCTTCCTGGGTCTGAGATTTTTGCAATACAACCCAGTTGGGGAGAGGTATCACAGTTGGGGAGAATAAAATCTCACTTCTAGAAGATGATCACTCCAAAAATGAATGCAAAGTTTCTAATATAGAAAAAATATCCAAGAGTAGGAATCTGACATTGAAGAAAGATGGGCCCATTTTAAGAGAGCTAACCTAAGAATAATTGGAATAGAGGAGGGAAAAGAAGGTGAAACCAAAGGGATCAATAATCTCTTCAACTGGGTTGCAATCCAACTCAGTTGGTGGCAGAGGTATCACACCATAGTCACAACTACCTGTGGGAGAATGCCAAGCCTCGCACCCACTCCCATAGTCTCAAGCAGCCTCCATTGACTCCCTGGGTCTGAGACTCTGCGATACAACCCAATAAAGGAGTAGTGGTGACTGAGATACCACAGATTCAAGATCCAGAGCACCCTAAGTGAAGACGTAGTGACCCAGGGAAAAACCCAGAGAAGGCACAAACTTCCAAAACCATGGGAAAGAAGAATAACAATGGAGCGGTGAATGCCCACAACCCCACAACATCAGAACCTGATACACAGAGATTAAGAGATCTCTAGAAGATCAAATCAGGAAAATAACTGTAGAAATACTAGAGGACTTTTGGAAAGAATTCAGAGAGAGTCAAAAAGAGATAAAGGATGCAATCACTGACATAAAGGCCTCAATTCAAAGTATAAACAACAGATTAGACCACATGGAGAATAGAATCTCACTTCTAGAAGATGATCACTCCAAAAATGAATGCATAGTTTCTAATTTAGAAAAAAAATACGACAGCAAGAATCTGACATTGAAGAAATATGGGCTCATTTTAAGAGAGCTAACCTAAGAATAATTGGAGTAGAGGAGGGAAACGAAGGTGAAACCAAAGGGATCAATAATCTCTTCAGGGAAGTAATAGCAGAAAATTTTCCAAACATAGAGCAAGAGGTCGATACACAGGTCCAGGAAACTTATAGAACTCCCTTTAGACAGGATCAGAGAAGAGGATCCCCATGCCACATAATTGTCAAAATGACTAATGTGGAAGCCAAGGAGAGAATCTTAAAGGCAACGAAAATAAAAGGCCAAGTGACATTCAGAGGCAAAACAATTAGAATTACTCCAGACTTCCCAAACCAAGTCATGAAAGCCAGAAGGGTATGGGGTAACATATTCCAAACTCTGAAAGAAAACAACTTCTAGCCAAAAATTTCCTACCCTGCAAAACTATCTATGAAATTAGATGGGGAAATAAGAAGCTTCCATGACAAACAGCAACTGAAGGAATTTATGTCTTCAAAACAGCGCTAGAGAAAATACTCAAGTAGATTAACCATAAAGAAGAAATAGGTAATACATGCCAGAACCAAAGACACAAGATTTCCCATCCAGCAGACAACTAAGCAAAGAAGTATAAACAGTATCTCAAACAGAAATAAAATCTTAACATGATAGGAATTAAAAATTATCTCTCTATAATCACACTCAATGTAAACAGGCTCAACTCCCCAATAAAAAAGACAAAGTGGCAAAATGGATTAAAAATCAGAATCCATCCATCTGCTGCTTACAAGAAACACACCTTACAAGTAAAGATAGGAACAAACTCAAGGTAAAGGGCTGGAGCAAGGTAATCCATGCTAATTGAACTCGAAGACAAACAGGAGTAGCAACTATGATATCAGAAAAGTTACACTTCAAACCCAAACTTATTAGAAGAGACAAAGAATGTCATATTTTAATGGTAAAAGGAATAATCCAGCAAGAGGAAATAACAATAATCAACATCTATGCCCCCAAAATAGGTGCAGCTACTTTCATAAATCAAACTCTTTGTGACATGAAGTCACAAATAAACCCCAACACAATAATACTGGGAGACTTCAACACACCTCTCACAACACTAGACTAATCTTCCAGACAAAGGGTCAGTAAAGATGCCTCAGAACTAAAAAGCACCATTAACCAAATGGACCTATTGGACACATATAGAATATTTCACCCAACTGCAACAGAGTTTACATTTTTCTCAGCTGCTCATAGAACCTTCTCCAAAATAGATCACATCCTGGGACACAAAGTGAGCACTAGCAAATTTAAAAAGTGTTACATACTTCCCTGTGTCATTTCAGACCATAATGGAATGAAACTAGAAATCAACTATAAAAAGACCCAGAGAAACAACATAAACATGTGGAGACTGAATACCACACTGCTGAATGAAGAATTGATCATAGAAGATGTAAGAGGTGAAATCAGGAAATTTCTAGAAACAAATGAAAATAAAGATACAACATATCAAAACCTCTGGGACACTTTGAAGGCAGTTTTAAGAGGAAAATTTTTAGCACTGAGTGCTCACATAAGAAAAACAGAAAATCTCCAAATAAATAACCTAATGACACACCTCAAAGCCCTTGAAAAGCAGGAATAATTGAACCCCAAAGCCAGCAGAAGACAGGAAATAATTAAAATTAGAGCAGAAATCAAAGAAATAGAGAATAAAAAACAGTACAGAAAATCAACAAAACCAAAAGCTGGTTTCTTGAAAAAATTAACAAGATAGATAAACCACTAGCCAACCTAACTAAAAAAAGAGAGAATCAACCCAAATTATGAAGATAAGGGATGAAAAAGGAGAAATTACTACTGACAGTATAGAAATCCAGAAGATTATCAGAGACTACTTTGAAAAACTATACTCCAACAAAATGGAAAATCTGGAGGAAATCAACAACTTTCTAGATAAATACAACCTTCCTAAACTGAGTCAAGAATATATAGAACACTTAAACCAACCAATAACAATCAAAGAGATTGAAACAGCAATAAAGAGCTTACTATCAAAGAAAACCCCAGGACCAGATGTTTTCCCAAATGAATTTATAAAACCTTTATAGAAGAGCTAACCCCAATACTCCACAACCTATTTCGTGAAATAGAAAAAAAGGGGACTCTCCAAAATACATTCTATGAAGCCAACATCACACTAATACCCAAACCAAATAAAGACAGTTCAAGGAAGGAAAACTACAGGCCTATATCTCTGATGAACTTGGATGCAAAACTATTAAACAAAATACTAGCAACACGTATTCAAAACCACATCAAGAAAATCATACACTATGACCAGGTAGGGTTCATCCAAGGGATGCAAGGCTGGTTCAATATTCAAAAATCAATTCATGTAATTCATCATACAAACAGAATCAAAGACAAAAATCACATGATCACTTCAATAGTTGCTGAAAAGCATTTGATAAAATTCAACATCCATTTATGATAAAAAAACACAGCAGATAATTGAAATAAAAGGAACATATCTCAACATTATTAAGGCAATCTCCAATAAGTATACCGCCAACATCCTATTAAATGGAGAAAAACTTCAAGAATTCCCCCTAATAACAGGAATGAGACAAGAATTCCATTATCACCACTTCTCTTCAATATAGTACTAGAGACTCTAGCCAGAGCAATAAGGCAAGAAAAGGAAATCAAAGGAGTACAAATAGGAAAAGAAGAACTCAAACTTTCACTATTTGCAGATGACATGATACTATATTTAGAAAACCCAAAAAACTCAGCCTAAAGGCTTATAGAACTGATCAACAAATTCAGCAAAGTATCTGGATACAAAATCAACCTTAAAAAATCAGAACATTTCCTGTACACGAACCATAAATCCACTGAAAAAGAAATTAAGAAAACGCTTCCACTCAGGATCTCCCACAAAAAAATAAAATACTTAGGAATAAATTTGACCAAGGAGGTAAAAGATCTCTACAAAGAAAATTAGAAAACACTGAAAAAAGAAATCGAAGAAGATCTTAAAAGATGGAAGGATCTTCCATGTTCATGGATTGGCAGAATAAATATCATTAAAATGGCCATCCTTCCAAAAGTGATCTACAGATTTAATGCAATGCCCATTAAACTACCAAGATCATTTCTCACAGACATAGAAAAATCAGTTCTTAAATTTATCTGGAATAACAAAAAGCTCAGAATAGCCAAGGTAGTTGTCAGCAACAAAAACCATGCTGGAGGAATCACAATACCTGACTTTAAACTATACTACAAAGCCATTGTAATAAAAACAGCATGGTACTGGCAAAAAAAAAAAAAATCAGATACATAGAATAATGGAGTAGAATAGAAAACCCAGAAAATAGTCCACACACTTTCAGTCAATTGATTTTTGACAAAGGGGCCAAAAACATACACTGGAAAAAAGATAGTCTCTTCAACAAATGGTGTTGGCAAAACTGGTTAACCATATGCAGAAAATTGGAAATTAATCCCACTCCATCACCCTGCACAAAAGTCAACTCAAGATGAATCAAAGACCTGGAAATCAAACCAGAGACCTTGAAGCTCCTTGAAGAGGGCATAGGTCCAACACTGCAACACAAAGGCACAGATAAACACTTTCTCAACAACGCCCCAAAGGCACAACAAATTAAAAGGCGAATCAATACATGGAATTGCATGGAACTGAAGAGCTTCTGTTCAGCAAAGAAAACTGTCAAGAACCTCAGTCGAGAGCCAACCAAATGGGAGATTTGTGCCACCTACCCCTTCAATAGAGGACTAATATTAGAATATACATAGAACTCAAGAAACTCAACACCAAGAAAACAAAGCATCCAATAACAAAATGGGCAAGTGAACTAAGTAGACACTTCACAAAATAAGAAATTCAAATGGCCAATAAATGCATGAAAGAATGCTTAACATCACTGGCAATCAGAGAGATGCAAATCAAAACTACCCTGAGATTTCACCTAACTCCAACTAGAATGGCAATCATTCAAAATACAAACAACAATAGATGCTGGCAAGGATGTGGAGAAGTGGGAACTCTAAAACATTGTTGGTGGGATTGCAAATTAGTGCAACCACTTTGGAAAACAGTCATCAGAAGAATGGGAACAAATCTACCATTTGCTCCAGCAATACCACTTCTGGGTATCTACCCAAAAGAAAAGAAACCAAACTACCAAACTAATCCACGTGTATCTATGTTCATAGCTGCACAATTCACCATAGCCAAACTATGGAACCAGCCAAGATGTCCATCAACAGATGAATGGATTACAAAACTGTGGAATATGTACACAATGAAATTTTACTCAGCCATCAAAAAAAAAAAAACCTCAATTACATCATTTTCAGGGAAATGGATGGAATTGGAAGACATTATGCTAAGTGAGATTAGTCAGTCACAAAAAATAAGAAATCAGATGCTTTCCCTAATATGTGAGAGTTAGGGAGAAATGGGTCATAGGAGGAACTCTAGATGAAAAAGAAAATCCTATGGAGGAGCAAACAAGACAACCTAATGGAGGAGAAAGGAGGGGGAAGAGGAAAATCTCTAAAACACACAATGTACTTAAACATATCAAAGTCAATCACTAAGCTGAGCAAGAGAGGGAGGGAAGAGGAGAGAATGGGGTGGGAATTGGGTAGGGGTTAAATCAGTGATATGTGCATGCCTGTACACACAAGTTTTTTTTTTACCCAATATGATGTATGACTATAATGCACCAATACAAATTAAAAAGAAGTT
This sequence comes from Muscardinus avellanarius, assembly GCF_963383645.1. Lineage (NCBI taxonomy): Eukaryota > Metazoa > Chordata > Mammalia > Rodentia > Gliridae > Muscardinus > Muscardinus avellanarius. The sequence goes on along the minus strand of NC_137786.1, from coordinate 35,353,844 downwards.
ATTTATGGTTAAAGTATGGCACTTTCACTCCTATTTCTCAGTATCTACAAATTTGAGATAAGTTTTCATGAAGTGCCTATGCAGAATTTTTATATCACTAAATTCAACAAATGCTGTATGCATGTATGTAACTATCACTGTAAACTACATTATGATGTGAGACTAAAATGCACCAAGATAATATATAAAAATTAAAAAATAAAAAATAAATACATTTTTTCCAGAGCTAGAGATTGAACCCAAGGCCTGATGCATGCTAGGGAAACCTTCTACATCTGAGCCACACCCTCAGCCCTAAACACTCTATCAAATATTATTGTATGAAGTAGCTTATTTGAACTGCAAAGCATACTTCATAGTAATATACATACTGTTTTCCAGGTTGGAACTGCATCTTAAATTATTGGGAACATGGACAAGCAGCAGATAGAAATAAATTAAAATTACTTGATTTTATTTCTCTTTTTATTAATTTTTTAACGTTATTTATTCATGTATACAATCAAAAATATTTATTTAGGTCCTGTTATTATGACCCAGAGAATATTTTCTATTAAGTACTAAAGATCCAACAAAGACAGCATTTCTGACTTCTAGTAACTTCTTGTCTGGTAAGAGTCAGGAAGATCTGGATTTGTCATAATATATGGAAAATGTTAGGACTAAAGAAAGCACAAGGTAAACATAAGTTATGATAAACATGAACACAATTAGGTATAGGAGTAGCAGGAAAGGCTTCTCAGAAGAGGTGAGGATGACCTCAGGGACGCTTGGAGGGAAGGTGAAGAAATGTGTGTAAGAGTAAAAGAAGCAAGTTGGAAAGCAAAGAGAGTAGTTAGGAGGCAAATGTAGTAAGGTAGCAGTACTTTACAATAGAAATGAGTAGGAAATGACTAGAGAAGAGATAAGAAATGTGAGGTTAAATTAAAAACCTCTTTCTCATTAGATGGAGAAGTTGATGAGTGAGCCAGAGGGTTGCAAGGTGACATTAAGTTTCCAAGGCAGACTTCTGGGTTGACTGAGGGAGAATATGATTCTCAAACTCTTTATTAGGCTCCTCCAAATGTCTCCAAGAATGTTGATCTCAGTTCTGTCTCTCAGTTCCTTAAAGAGTAAAATTACAATGAATTAAGATAATCCAATTCTGCAAATGGATTCAGTTTTGTATTTGTATTTATAAGATGTTACAGAAAGATGGCTCTTAAATACAGGACAATGGGAATGAATCCAACTTGATGGTGCAGGAGTTATTTTTAGTTATTTTTAACTAATTATAAAAGTTCAAAACATAAAACCTCAGTAGAAAAAATGTCCATCTTTTCCTTAAACTATAGACTGATCAAGTGATTTGTATAATAACAGTAAAATTCTCATCAAAGTTATTCTCTCTGGGTTTATCTAGAACACAAGGAATAAAGAATTTTCCAGCCTGTACCCTTCGTTAATAGAAACTTCAGGGTTTTTTTTTTACAAGATAATAAAGGATCAAAGATAAAATTAGCAATAACTGATAGAACATATAAGCTTAGCACATCTCACTGGGGAATTTCTTGAACTATTCTGGGTAGATTTTAATCCACAACTTGGTAAAATTATATATCTTTTAATCCATTTATCAAAGCATCAGTGGTCATTAAAAAAGCATTGAATTTATTTTTAAACAACACAGGAAGCCTCCCCTGTCCTTTATCTTATCTGAGTTTGCCCTAGCTTCCAAAACCGTCTTCAGTGTGATTTTCTCACAGAAAACTACAGTGAAAAATGATAACCCAAATTTAACACAAGTATGAGAACTACATGAAGATATAACTGAAAAAACATATGACAAAGTTACAGGATATGTGTACAATAAAGTGAAATTGGCAAAGATAATACAAAAATAATAAATTCAACATCCTTTAAATGTGCAGTTATTTTATGGGGCTTTTATATAGGGCAGCTAATTAGAAGCTGAATCCCGTCCAACTGTACCTAAGACAGGTGGTTTGCCTTTAGCTATTTGCTGGAGTTATAACTTAATGACTCTTGCTTTATGAAGCAAGATAATGGCATTGATGGGCACAGACTGTTCTAAGGTCCACACAGTGAGCTTATGCGCTATAAACTACCATCAACTTTGCTTTGGAAAGGGATGTATAAGAGTTTAACACTGTTAGGTAGTTGCACTCATAATTATCTTGTCATGTATTTTCTCTCTCCTGCTACATAAGTTTCCCAATTAGAGAGACCATCTTTCATTATAACTATATATAATACTATATAGTTCATTCTTAATATTTGTTTACTGGAGGACCAAGAAGAAAAATTTAAACCAATAGCCTCAAAATTTTTTATTTAATTATTAATGGCATACATTCAGATTCAGACTGTGGTTGGTGCCCCCCACTAATCCTTCTCTCCTCCCAAAAGTGGGTGTCCAGGTTAACCATGCTATATTAATTCTTTTATACCAGTGTATTTATTTTCACAAATAAGTAATTTTACATCCAGAAAGATAGTCTAATTTTTTTAGATGAAATTGCTAATATGTTCCATCTGCCACTAAACTATAGATATAAAAAAATCCAGAGTTCAGCTTTCTTATCCTTGTGTTCCTCCTTTTATTTGGTGTGAGAAGGCTGCTTCCTATATACCTGATTAATTGTTGACAATTATGCATTCCTTTGAAATTGAAGAGTTTCTTAAAATTTCCAGAATGACTTCATGACCACATCTTTTTTCTTAAATTCTATTAAATGCACCTATTTTCCATGAAGAGCAGCACAAATGCATATATAAAACTTGCATCTGATAAGGTGCCATGTTTCCTTGGTCTGTCTTTGTTAATCAGTCTGTAACATAGAAGTTCACCATTAATACACTGTAATTTTGTGATCCCTCATCATAAAGCCAAAGAGGAGGTTGAAGGTAAGAAAGACAAAAGATCATTTTAAAACATCTTGGGTGGCATTCAAAGCTTTTCATAAACTGTTTCTACTGTGCCTATCCAGTTTTACATTATATCAGGTATAAGGAATCACTCCTACATTTGGAGAAAATATTTTTAATGTTTTTCCCATTTTAATTTAGGCTGATTTCCTGGTAGCTTTGCTCTTTACCACTGTTTTAGCAATCTAATTACCACTATGAATATCTTCATTCTTTCCATTTCATGCTTTGAATCTAATAATTTATATATAATTTCACCTTCATATAGTTCCTCCATGATACACTAGTCATTTCTTTTGTCGTCTTTGAACTTCTTGAAATATTTTTAAGTCATAGAACATCTTTTACCTTCATACAATTCTGTTTATATAATGTTTACATGTATGTATGATTCTACAGCTAGTTTCCAAGGTCTTGGAAACAAGGTTGGGTTATGTGTCATTTGGTTTCTGCTTAGATAAGCCTGTGATGTTACTACTGCTCTTGTATGTTTTTCCCCATTTTGGACACATCACCTGATTGTACTTCTTCAATTCCTTTAAGTTAAGGATGGTCTTATCACTTGCTTTGGACAATCAAATATGGCAGAAATTACATATGCATAGACATAAGCCTTAAAGATTAGTTTATGATTTACCTGTATCTCATAGCAGGGGAGAAGAATGAGGGAATCTTCATTTCCTCAGCATTATCTACAATATCCTACCTGAGTAAGTGCCCCATATAAATGTCTTGCCTACAGTAAATATCTAGTCAATACTTACAGAGTGAAGAGTTAATAGAATTAACTAAATATTATAGTTTATAATTCATTTTGGCAATGACCCTATGATAATTAACATGTTTAGTGATACCAGTAGGAAAGCAAAACAGCAAAAAAAAAAGTTTTGTGCTGACTTACACAAAATAAATCTTAACAATTTCTCTTTCCTCTGATTGACCGTTATTCGCCACATAAATAGAACCAAGAACAAAAACCACATCATTATAGCAATAGATGCTGAAAAAGCATTCGACAAAATCCAACACCCATTTATGTTAAAAGCACTTCAGAAAATTGGGATAGAAGGAACATACTTCATATATTAAGGCAATATACTGTAAACCCAAAGCCAACATTATATTGAATGGGGAAAAACTGCAAGAATTTCCTCTAAAGTAAGGAATAAGAAAAGGATGCCCACTATCACCACTCGTTTTCAATATAGTCCTTGAGACTCTTGCCACAGCAATAAGACAAGAGAAGGAAATAAAAGGAATTCACATAGGAAGAGAGGAATTAAAATTATCCTTATTTGCAGATGACATGATCCTTTATCTGGAAGACCCAAAGAACTCAACCAAAAGACTTCTGGAGCTGATTGACCAATTCAGCAAAGTCACAAGATACAAAATCAACCTAAAGAAATCATTGGCTTTTCTTTACACCAACAATGAATCCACAATGAAAGAAACAAAGAAAACAATTCCATTCACTATAACCTCAAAACCAATAAAATACCTAGGAATAAACCTAACACAAGATGTAAAAGACCTCTACAACAAAAACTATAAAACATTAAAGCAAGAAATTGAAGAAGACCTTGGAAGATGGAAAGATCTCCTGTGCTCATGGATAGGCAGAATAAATATAATCAAAATAGCCATTCTGCCAAAAGTGTTCTATAGATTCAATGCAATTCCCATTAAAATACCAGTGACATTCTTCATAGACCTAGAAAAATCAATCATGAACTTTATATGGAGAAAGAAAAGACCCAGAATAGCCAAAGCAATTCTCAGCAATAAGAATCATGCAGGAGGCATCACAATCCCAGACTTCAAATTATACTATAGAGCAATAGTAGTAAAAACAGCATGGTACTGGCACAATAACAGATATACTGACCAGTGGATTAGAATAGAAGATACAGAAACAAATCCACACATCTTTATTCAATTAATCTTTGATAAAGGGGCCAAACTCGTACACTGGAGAAAAGACAGCCTTTTCAACAAATGGTGCTGGGAGAACTGGCTATCCATTTGTAGAAAGAATGGAACTAAACCCCTATATCTCACCATGCACAGGAATCAACTCAAACTGGATCAAAGACTTAGAAATTAGACCAGAGACTGTGAAGTTATTAGAGGAGAGCATAGGCTCAACACTACAACATATTGGCGCAGGCAGTAACTTTCTCAACAAAACCTCCAAAGCTCAGGAAATTAAAGCAAGAATTAATAATTGAGATAGCATCAAGCTAAAAAGTTTTTTCTCATCAAAGGAAACTATCAACAACCTAAAGAGGAAGCCTACAGAATGGGAAAAGATCTTTACCAGCCACCACTCTGATAGGGGACTAATATTCAGAATATGCAAAGAGCTCAAAAGACTCGACACTAGCAAAACAAACAACCCAATCAAGAAATGGGCAAATGAACTGAATAGACACTTCACAAAAGAAGAGATACAAAGGGCCAATAGATACATGAAAAGATGTTCTACATCATTGGCCATCAGGGAGATGCAAATCAAAACTACACTGAGATTCCATCTAACCCCAGTCAGAGTGGCAAGCATAAAGAAATCAAATAACAACAAATGCTGGCAAGGATGTGGGGAAAGAGGAACTCTTTTACACTGTTGGTGGGAGTGCAAACTCATTCAGCCACTATGGAGATCTGTGTGGAGATTCCTAAGAAAGCTGAGAATAGATCCACCATATGATCTAGCTCTACCACTCCTGGGTATTTTTCCAAAGGGATTGAATTCAGACTACTATAGCAACATATGCATACCTATGTTCATAGAAGCACAATTTGTAATAGCCAAAATATGGAACCAACCCAGGTCTCCATCAACAGATGAATAGATTGCAAAACTTTGGGAAATACACACAATGGAATTCTATTCAGCCACAAAGAAGAACAAAATAATATCATTTGCAAGAAGATGGAAAGTCCTGGAGAGCATTATGTTAAGTGAGATAAGCCAAGCACAGAAGGAGAAGGTACATATGTTTTCTCTAATATGCCCAAACTAGGGAGGATTGGGGTTACCAGTGGCACTCCAGATAATGGAGCAAAAATACCAGCAAAATTTGAATGGAAAGATAGGAGAGGAGGAAGGCTGAACTTGATTAATGAGGGTTTACATCCGAGTATGTGTAAAATTATGAATATGGTGTGGTTACCCAGGACAATCATTGGTGGGAAGGGGGAAGGGAAAATGAGGATGGAGGAGAGGGCACCAAGTACAGTTTAAATGTATACCATTTATGTTCAATAAAAAATTTGTATTAAAAAAGATTCCTACGCCGGGCGTGGTGGCGCACGCTTGTAATCCCCGCGCTTGGGAGGCAGAGACAGGAGGATCACGCTGTTTCGGAGCCAGCCCTGGTGGCTTAAGAGACCCTGTTTCCAAAAAAAAAAAAAAATAGGTCTGGGAGTGTAGCCCGGAGGTAGAAGGGCTTCCAGGAACTCCAGTACCACCAAAAAAAAAAAAAAAAAAAAAAAAAAAAAAAAAAAAAAAGATTCCTGGGCAAAACAAATAGTAGTGACTGGGCTAATTACATAACACATAAAAACTAAATAGCATTGTCATAACAAGTTTATTCATCTTTATTTTATTTTTCTTTTTATTTGTAAATACATAAACTCCTATGTGTGTGTGTTCATGTGTGTGTGCGCACACGAGAGAGAGAGAGAGAGAGAGAGAATGAATATATCATGGCAAACCTCCTTTAAAATAGCATAGCACATTGAAATATTCTTTCAGTTAGTTGCATTTTTATTATGTAGTTCCACCAAAATTACTCTACAAACTTTAATTATCCACTTACTTTACTCTAAGCAGCACCCTAAAGCATTGCTTCCGAAACTTTAATATGCACATAATTATGAGGATATCTTGTTAAAATGAAGTTTTGGATCAAATGGGATAAGGACTAAGATCCTGCATTTCTAACAAACTCTAATATGATATGATGATCCTGGTAGGTAATACACTTCAAGAAGCAAATTTCTAATTAAAGTTTCACTTAACCCAAAGTTCTGCCTTAAGATGTTACTCCTCTCAACACTCAGAGGTTAGAGCTCACTGGAGCCAATAGCCACTGCTGAATACCCTCGAGGATACTCAACTCATCTCATGCACATTGCAAAAGAATCCTCATCCAGCACTCACACATGTCCCAAATTTAACTGAGCAAGACCAATGAGGAATTCTATTACCTGGAGCTGCAGAACTCTTCTCTACTCATCTTGAATCGGTGGCCCACTAAGTTGATGTGTTTCTGGTACCCAGGAAGAAAATTGTGGAACCCATCAAGGAAAGAGAAGCAAAATAGCCAGGTAGGAACTCCTAAGGAGGAAAGCATTGAATGGAACCACTCCATATCTATCTTTACATAAGTCAAGTATGTTCATTTGCAACACATATGATGTTCCAGTAGCATCATGGCTGGCTGTAGGAAGACAGCTCAGATGATGCATATACATTCTGCAGATTGGAACTTCATTAGCATTTTTAAATGCTTGATACTTATAAATTGAAATTTAAGTTTGAATTATCAGAAGTCCAACATTATTAACTTTTAACTTTTTTGATATTTTTCATTAGATGCTATAAAGAATTTAAAGAAATCATAAAGATAATTTCATCTGAAATCATACTTCTTTCACCCATAAAGCTGTTATAATACAGTATTTTTTGAAATCTAGTTCAGATTTTATATTAAAATATGCAAATGTGTTATTTGAAAATCATATACAAGTTTAATATTTAATGTGATATCTGGTATTTCTATCCTGTTTGTCTTATAATTATATAACATATGAAATATATTTTTATTAATTTTTAAATAGATGCCTCAAATCCTCTTCAACTTATCCCAAAATTCCAAATAAATATATAATTTCTATGCATCCCATGATGTTAAAAAACTAGGCAATATTATTGATATTATAGCAGTTAATGAAATAAAGTTTCATTCTCATGTGGTTCTCATTCTTCTAGAAGGGAAAGAATAATTATTAATGAATAAGCAAAAATTAAAATCATATAATGTAATTTTTACCAAGATATGTAATGCCTAAATTCCATTTGGTAGTAATTGGGTAACTTCTATCAATTCATGATCATAAAGGCCTCTGTTAGAAGCTAACTTTTAAATTAGTAGTTTTTCCTTGTCTTCTACTATTATGACTCTTACCTGACTCTTACTAAAAGATCTATTATAAATCACTCTTAGATTCATTAGGCTTTACTTTAAACATATGTCCCAGTACCTTTTGCAAAATTCCTACACTTACTCTCCTTTGCTCCAAAGACACTCTGTTACTTTTATCTCTAGGTATTTTTTTCTTCTTGTTACTGGGGATTGAATCCAGGGGCATTCTACCTCTAAGCCCTATACTACCCCAGCCCTATTTTTCATTCTTTATTTGAAACAGGGTATCACTAAGTTTCAGAGGGCCTCACTAACTAGCTGAGAGACTGACCACAAACCTGCGATGCTCCTGTCTCAGCTCCCAAGTGCTGGGATTGCAAGCATTCACCACCATGTTAGGTATCATTTCTTAGGTATTTTTGCTTCTATTATATAAATAAATGCAATTAACCTTTGCAGTGAGATTTGGTGATCTTTGAAATAGGCACCATGTTTTCTCATCTTTATAACTAATTCTACCCCCTTTCTTTACTCATATCCCCAAATATGGCTACAACAAAAGGATGAAGATGAAGAAGGATGGAGAAAGAGACATGAGTGTCTGAAGAATGCATGGGATGAAAGTGGGGCCAGAACATGAGGTACTGTATGAGCTCCTCTCATGAGTATGGATGGAACTGGAGGACATTATGCTAAGTGAGATTAGTCAGTCACTAAAAGTAAGAAATCAGATGATTTCCCTAATATGTGAAAAGCTAGGGTGAAAAGGGTCATAGGAGAAACTCCAGGTGAAAAAATGAGATCCTATAGAGGAGCAAATAAGGCAGCCTAACTGTGGGGATGGGAGGGGAGGAGAGGGAAACTCTTTAAAGCGCATGATGTACTTAATCATATCGAAATCAACCACTAAACCAAGCATGGGAGGGAGGGATGGGGAGGGAGTGAGGTGGGGACTGGGTGGGGGCTGGCTGAGTGATGTGTATATCTATGTTTACACAATTTTTTTACCCCATTATGATGTATAAATGCAATACACTAGTAGAAAATTAAATAAAAAATAAAAAATTTCACCATACTTATCTGGAGAACTGGGAATATTTCATGATGAATTAGAAGTGAGGTGCTGAGCCAGGCATGGTGAAACAATTCTGTAATCTCAGCACTTGGGAGGCTGAGACAGAATGATCACAGGTTCAAGGACAGCAGCGGCAACCAAGTGAGACCTTGCTTCCAAACAACAACAACACATGGTTCAAACTTTGAGCACAAAGTTCTAGGCTAAATATCTTAATGTGTGGTTGAAGTCATAGAGGGGAAGGGAGTTACTTAGGGAGAGTGTTGAGTCAGTGAATTTTTTTTTTTTTTTTAGGTACTGGAAATAGAACCAAGGGACATTCTAAGTCTGAGCTATACCCCCAGTCCTATTTTTTTTTAATTCTTTATTTTGAAGCAGGGTCTTAGTAAGTTCCAAAGGGCCTCACTAAGTAGCTGAGGCTGTCTGCAAACTGTGATCCTTTTATCTCAGTTTCCCAAGCACTGGGATTACAAGTGTGCGCCACCAAGCCAGGCTCAGTGAATTTTTTTCTGAAGACTGAGAAAGGAGAAGCAAGAGAGGAAAAAGAAGATCAGAAGATTGTGGTAGAATTGAACCTGAGGCAGAAAATTGGAAAATTGCCAGCAACCTAAGAAAGAGAAAATGATCAATAGCATCAGTGTCCTTAAAAATTTAATTGAAAGGAGAAGTCATAATCATATATTGACTAACTGAACAGTAGTTGTTAATAAGAAAAAAAATTCCATGGAGGGATTGGTGCGTGCATGCGTGCGTGTGTACTAGAAGCTAAAAGTACAAGGAGCAAATGAAAGAGCAAATGAAGTCACACCATCCTTTGGGCAGTTATTGAAAATGAGATAATGAGAAGAATTTTCTCATCTGGCACCATCTGTATGTTACTGAAAAACTGCATAGTAGGAAAGAAGAGGCTCAAGTTAAAGATGGTAGTGGAGATAGGGGAAGGAAGATCATTTTCCTAATGCATGTGGTCATGAACCCAAATATGGGTCCTTTTCTTTCTCAGACAGACACTAAGTTGTTACAGGGAAGTGTCTGTATTCTTATTCAAGGCTGATGTGGGATCAGTAGTAAGCAGGGTGGTTATGTATATGAAAAAATAGAAATAATGGGATTTGATTCCAGTGCAATATTCTTTCTCTAAAGCACATTTTCCACTCCCTTATTTTCTCTATTTGAGTTCTATCAAGAGTCTCCCATGCCTGAGCTAAGGAAAAAGAAGAGCCATATTTTACTTTTTAGAAGAATTAGGAAAGAGGATGGAACTAGAGAATATGATGCTAAGTGAGATCAGCCAGTTTTATAAAGTCAAGGGTCATATATTTTCCGTTTGGTAACCTGCATGGGGGTCACTATCCATTACTCATTCCCCATTTTTCTCCAATGTCATGCGATTTTTTTCAGACAGAAATTATTCAATAAACCATTGATTGTACAGCAATAATGTTTTTCTTAAATGAAATGTACCTATGAATTTACCTTTTGGGTAAATTTGGTATTCTTGACCTGAATAACCAAATATTTTTAAAGATTTAAAATCAGACTCCTTTTCAAAGAAGAAAGTAAAACTAATTTATACAAAGCCTTCTAAAATTTCCCAGAAGCCAAGTTTTTTAAAAAGTATATTTTTAATGATATCAGAAATCATATAATATTAGAAATATGTGGATTAAATTTTACTTTGTATATACTTTGTATATATCTATATATGAGAATATATTATGTATGTAACTTATACATACATCTGTATTTGTATATAATAGAAAAAAATGGTTTTGCCAAAATGTGATCTAAATTTTTAATCATAATTGATAATTGGAAGAAAAAGAAAGGAATCCACCTATCTTCCTTGAATATACAAGTAAGGTTAAGTTTATATAAGTACAATTATCTCAATTTAAAACATTGAGGTAAACTTAGTCTTTAAAGGCTGAAATTTTATATTATGGGAACAAAAAGGAAAGTTTACATTTATTTCTTTATACTTGAATAAGGGGGAATGTAGCTTGGTAGGCCTGGTGGAGTGCTATTGGATGGGAGCAAAGGAAAAGAACCAGTCCTTGAGGATTTAGACCCTAACCTGTGTTTGTTGCGCCCTCTGCTGGTAGTTTAATATCTGAGTCAAGAAGTGTCTATAGAAAAGGAAGTAAAAAAATTATCCTCATTGCTCTGAAATAAGCTTTCAGTTGTAGACTGAGTTTGAAACTTATTTTTATAAGTCTAAGGGTGTTCAAAGGATAAGGCTTCTTTTGTGACTTATAATACAGTTTATGACATGAATTATTTGGCTAGATCTACATATAGAAAAGGTAGCAAAGGAGAAAAGTTTATGAGGCAATATATTTAAAGTAGATATAATAGGAATTATCTATTTAATAGCAAAAATATAATTATTATTTTCTTTAACCACTTTTAATAAGAAATTTAAATCCTTAATTACGTTATTGTGTTTAGGTTAAATACTTTTAATAAGTTCACTTAAAGACACAGTTTAGAAATGCTTATATTGGAACAGTCTACCTATCTACATACATTATCATAACTAATTTCTTATATGAAGATCAAGTAAACTCGTAGGAAACCAAAAATCTGAATCTATTAATCAAGATCTATCATAGTATGGAGAAGAGGTTTTTAAAGGCCTACGACCTTACTGGAATTGATCTAGGACATTGGACTGGTGTTGAGTTTGCAGGTGAGCATCAGGATGCTCAAAGTGCGGGGCTCAGGTGGAAGCAGGTATGCCCCTGATATCTGTATCTGAAATCTATTCTCTCTGACTCCCCATCTTATTTTCTCATAAAAAAGCATGACCCAGGGGCTTGTGACGTAGGTCAACCAAAGAATCCTTGTCTAGCATGAAACTCTAGACATAATCTGTGACACTAAAAAAAAGAAAGAAAAAGAAAAAGAAAGAAGAGAAAAGAAAAGAAGGAAAGAAAAAAGAAAGAAACAAGCTTGAACTAAGAATACTGAGTAATTCTAGAATCTAACTGGAGATGGTTAATAAGATACCCTTTAAGGAATGACTATAAGTAGAAATCACATGCAATTCAGACACACAAAGAAAGAGAATCTAATCTATCACTGCCCCTTTTGAGAAAGTGTTAAGTATAATTTTATTTAGAGCAATTACAGAAATTTACATTGATCATAAAGTATATATTGAGCCTAGGGCATGAAGGAATAGATATAAGTCACTTTCAGTGGCCTAAATGTGACAAAAATTAAGAGTGTTTGTCCCTACAGGATGCACACATGACCACAATTTCAACTGCTCAAGACGTTGAGTCACACACTGGCAGGAGGAAGAGCCAGAGCAATGTCGATTAAAATTATTACTGAAAACAGCATAGTCGATTGCATTCGACCACAAGTCCCTGGATATGGCTGCCAGTGACATGAATGAATGAGATCCATGCCAGCAGAAGCAAGGCCAGGAGCGGGGAGATGTCCCAACACTAGCTTAGGGAAGTTGTGATAAGAGTCAGTCACTCGGTCAATCAACATTTACCTTTGCCTATAATGCAGAAACAGAGCCAATAATTTTGATTTCTTTTAAATTAAGGAAGAAATGAACAAGGAGACACAGTGGTTTAAGTCCTTTTAAAACATGTTATAAGGCAAAGTGACATTTACACACTTTGTAGTATGTGTGTGTGTGTTTGTATCTATGTATGCACATATATATGGGGTGTGATGATACATGCCTCCACATGAGCACCAGAAACATATTAACCACTCATTAGCATACTCAAGAGCAACATGCTTTTCTTTAAATGTTTGAGTCTTATTTTTTTTCTGTTAAAAGAAGGGTTTAGGCGAGTTAAAAGTAGTACCTTTTGTAGGCCAGTGACTCCATGAATCTCTATATTCAGCCAACTTTACTTGTACATAAAAATGATTGGAAGGATAAACTGGGGAATTTATGCAATTAGTAGAGTGATGGAAATCAGTAAAATATCTCTTAATAAAGTTTCATAAAGGAAGTAGATCTTGGCTTATGTGTATGAAGATGCTTATCTAAATTTGGCACTTAAAATATGATTTATCAGAATCCAGATATCCTATAGATATGTTTTCTTTGGATATATTTCTTTTTGAGTTAACAAAGTCTTAGAGTTTTGTGACAGAGCTCCTGGTTTTGATAGGATCTGGTGCGTATGACCTGTAAGGGAAATGACATAGCCTTAAGCTGTAGAGTTGGAGAGTCACTGGGGACTAATGAATGTACTTTTCTACCCAGACACAGTTTCAGTCCTGAAGAGCCTTGATAAGTTTTAGAGGAAATACATACATAAAACAGAAGAATGTCACTATTCTATGTTAAATAAGTGATATTGAATGCTTGAAAATATAAATAACAACAACAAAAAAGCACTCCAGAAAGAGAAAACTGTGAGCAAAGACAAGGTCTCAGAGGTTGATGGGCACCATGGGCATTTCCATGTGATGACTGTACATGTTGTGAAGCAGGGAATCATGGGAAATGTAACTAACAAGCACTCGTAATATTCTGCGCTAAGAGCCTTTAGGCCTTTCCATGACAATTCAGTTTTAAGCAAACCAGCAACAGCAGGGAGGGTATATTCGAAGGTGGCAGGAATAGAAGCCAACTTTTTAAATAGTGATTACTAGGGTGAAATCCAGGGCTCAAGCAGAATGGATAGAAGTGAAGGAAAGCATGGCAGGAGATTTTTATTAAGTTAAATAAGTTGGATTTGAACTGTTTGCTTTTGTAGAGTTGTGGAGAAAACATAAGATTTCGGGTTTGGGTTACCATTAACACAGATGGGGAACATACAGAAAACAATAGGGTGCTGAATGGAGGGACCCATGACAAGTCAATATGTCACTTTAGAAATGTTCAGTTTGGGTTGCAGATAAGAGATCTACAATATCATCCCCATCTTTAAGGAAGAGGGGGCCAAAGACAGAAGAAATTTATAATTGCCACCAAAGAATGAATAATATCTAAACATAGTTTGAATATGAATACATAGTTTAAATTAATACTTTAAATGATCACATAAATTGAATTTAAATTTAATAGAATTTGAACTTTTTAGATTTTTTTGTCATCATCCAATAAATGTATGGAAAGACCAGGAAAATTGTAGGCAAATATGAAACTTGTTTAGAACATCTAAATTTTATGAGCAATTTTATTGCTCCTACTATGTAGCTAAAGCACTGAGAACATCATAAATAAAAATTAATGATGCCATGATACATTAGAATTTAGCAGCACCAGGGGTATGGGGGGAAGATAAAACATACGGCAATTCTCATGTTTTCAAAAATTAGAATTCATAAAGGCCATGTATGAATTATGCAATTCGATTTTCTCACAGTTAGGTATCTGCTAAACCATGACAAAAATAGACCTGGGTTACAGAGGGTGCACATTTCTGAATCAGATGGTTTTAGTTGGTGTTGAAAGCACGAGAAAGAAACAAATGGATAAATCTGAAAAGACAGGAGACAAATCTTAAAAAAGGATTCATGCAGAGCCATGGAGAAAGCTATTGATCTTACAGAGAGTGACAGTTTAAACATGGAGATATTGGAGAAGATACAGTATTTTTTTTCTGATTTTGATTCTGACACATGTGTAAAGAAATACTGAAGCAGGAAGAGGTAGCTGGGCAGAGAGACAGGAAGAGAACAGATAGGGGTTAAGTGCGATGGTAATGGAGTGGAAGCATGATTGAAAAGAGGAAAGTCTACAGATTTTTGGGATGTGGAGGATGGAGTTATATACAATTGCCTGATGTTTATGCCTTGAAAGTCGTCTTTCCTGAGTGCATGTTTACTTCACTTTCTGAGACTTGGCAGGGAAAACATTTCACCTATCTTTTTTCTATAAGATAGATGAATGCCAGACATTTTTAGTTTTTGCATTTCTTCTTACCAGATAAATATACTCAAATCATACTTTCGTCCTCACTAATTTTCACACAGAACATTTATCTCAAATTAAATGTTATTCTTCCTAGTGTAATGTTTTAATAATATTTTCACTGTCCTTGATCTTACCAATGTCATTAACAGTTTTTTGTAATAATGGTTATATTTATTAGTATGTGTTTAATGCAGATATATTAAGAAGAGGCCAAGATTAGAAAGATTAGAATTACTAAGAGTTAAAAATATTTTTAAAAAAATCCAGCTCTGTAAGTAAAGATTATTTGTAAGGTAAAATCAGAAATCATATATTATGCTTTATATATTCATTTACATTAAAATTAGAAAAGTACAATGTTCTGCCTTTTACTTGGAGTGGATTATTTCTCCATGTTTGAGTCAGTCATATTATTTGTTGGTGGACATTTCTAAAATAATGGCTTACTGAGTTACAAAGATCTTCCAATTATGGACAGTTTTCATAATTCAATATCATCACTGTGTAGCCCTGGGAAATTCTACTTTACCCTACATAAGAATAGATATTAAAATGGTGAATAATGGCTTGACTTTAAGAATGTAACACATAAAAGAGCTTAAAGATCATACTCTGGGAATTAATATTCTAGGAACATTGGCTTCCTTTTTAAAAAGAAAACTATTGGTTGGCATAGTTTTATCTTTGGTTTCCCCACATTCTGTCTTCTGTTTAATAGTGAAATCAAAATCAATGATAGTAGATTTGAGGAGTGTGTTAGAAGATGTTGCTGAAAGTTGAGAATGTATGACCATCATGTTTAGTCTATTCCCCATGATCAAGTAAACACGTAGCTTTTATTATTCATTTATTTTTATTTTTTAAAATTTTTATTGAACATAAATGGTATACATTAAAACTGTACTTGGTGCCCTCTCCCCCCCACCCCCATTTTCCCTCCCCCCTCCCACCAATGATGGTCCAGGGTAACCATGCCATATTCATAATTTTACACATATTCGGATGTAGCCCCTCATTAATCAAGTTCAGCCTTCCTCCTCTCCTATCTTTCCATTCAAGCTT
This sequence comes from Muscardinus avellanarius, assembly GCF_963383645.1. Lineage (NCBI taxonomy): Eukaryota > Metazoa > Chordata > Mammalia > Rodentia > Gliridae > Muscardinus > Muscardinus avellanarius. Next base: position 35,337,724 of record NC_137786.1, on the reverse strand, counting down.
TGTTGGTATTTCCCAACTTGTGGCTTTTATATGAGCATCAAATCACATCAAACAGATTGCACACTCTTATTTCACCCTGCAAGCTCAATGGCTATTATCCATGATTTTCAATAATGGCATGTATGTAAGAAAATATTTTCCTTGAAGAATAAGGAAATCTAGAGAATCTGATATGTTATACACAAAGAAAAGTATGAAAGGATTAAGATACAATGTGTGACTATGAATCCTTTTAAGTCTTTTAGTACTTGTATTTGTAATCATAAGTAGGATATCATGAAGTCAGAAATGGTTAAATTCCATTTTTAAATTTCTTTTCCAAGGAAACTAAACAGAATATCTATATTCAACAGGGATTAGTAGGCTTCCATTGTTTAATATCTTATTGAATTATTAGACAGGCATGGGGTATTTGCCAAGTATCAGTTGGCATGTATTGTCAAATAATATGATTATTCCAGGAAGTTAGATAATCTTTATAGTCTTTTGTCAGTTAGCTTATATGCAAATATTGAATGATTTTTAAGAGTACACATGCATTTTCTTTCATAAATATATATATAAGAACAAAATTAATGATTGATTTTTTTCCTCTTTAAGAAGACAACTGATACCTGGTTTATATTTTATTATTCTGAAAACAAGAGAGTCCTATATTCATTACTAAAGGAGTAAATTTATAGCCAGGCATGGTGGCACACACGTGTAATCTAAGTGACTTGGAAGCTGAGACAGGAGGATTGCAGGTGCAAAACTACTCTCAGCAACTTAGTGAGACCTTGTTTCAAAATAATGAATTAAGATAAATCTGAGGGTGTAGCTCAGAGGTAGAATGTCCTGGGGCTCAATCCCCAGTATCACACACACACAAAAAGAAGCAAATTTATCAAATTAGGAAAATGAATAATTTCTGTATATATTTCAGATTTGTTTTATTTAAAGCAAGTCTCTATCTCTCATGTAGTGTTTTGGAAAAATGTATTTCAAGCTGCATAGATCTGTGCAAAAGAAGTTTTGAGTCACATAATTCAGTGGTTTCAAATCTTTTGTATTACAAAGACAATTTAAATGCAATTTAATACAAATTAAAGAGAACTTATTTTATTGCCAACTCCTTATTTTGCCAAAAAGCACATTTAAAATGAGTAAATGAAAAAGACAAACAAGAGTCAACAAAAACCATTGCCTACCACCCGCATGAGCAATGACTTAACAAACTTCTAAATACTACAAAATAACAAAACTGATTGCATGTAAAGTTCATTATCTTCATTTTCCTCACTAATACATGCTTTGTTATGAGGTTGTATAAGCTGAACTCTGCCCTCTCAACATTTATATGTTGAAATCCTAACTCTCAAATTGACTGTATTTGGAAATAGAGGGAGAAAAAGTTAACTGAGGTCATGGAGTGAGACCCTCACCTGATGGGACTGGTATCTACAGAGGAAAAGACACCCAAGAGCTCGCTTCTCTTAAGTGAACAGAGAAAAGATCACATACGGACTCGGCAAAAGGACAGCCCTCTACAAGCCAGGAAGACAGGCTTCACCAGAATAACTGTGATAGCACCTCATCGTGATCTTTGAGCCACTAGAATTGTAAGAAAATACATTTCTGCTTTTCAAGCCACACAGCCTGTGGTATTCTGTTATGATGGCCTGAGCTGACTAATGCACAGGACTATTGCTGATGTTTCTAAATTACTGATCTAATGCTTCATGGAATTAATATAGATAATAAAAATGGTTTCACTTTAAAAACTGATTCGAAAGGGGGGTTTTCAAGGTCCTTGAGGTGTGATATTAGTTTGTTTATTTGATAACTTTCTATTTTTCTTATGTGAGAACTCAGGGCTATAAATTTCTCTTTTAAAATTGCCTTCATAGTGTCTTATAGAATTGTGAATGTAGTTTCTTATTCTTATTTAATTCTAATTTTTAATTCTTCCACTTATTTCTTCTGTGATTCAGTCCTCATTCAAAAGTATATTATTCTGTTTCCATGTATTTATGTAATTTATTTTGGTCATTCTTTTGATTTTCATTTTATTCCACTGTAATATAAAAATACAAGGAACTATGCAATATTTTAAAATTTGCTGGTACTTGCTTTGTGGCCTAGAATGTGGTCTCTTTTGGAGAAAATTCTATGAGCAGCTGAGAAGAATGTGCATTTAACTGTTGGTTGGAAAATTTTATATATCTATTATGTATATATCCATTTAGGTTATAGCATTTGTTAGGACTGAAAAATATTTATCTTTTGCTTGGAAGATTGATATAGTGGTGTGAACTATGTATTGAAGTCTTACAATATTATTGTACTTGAGACCTGATGTCCTGAAGAGTTTGTTAGTGTGCCCACATTTGGGGTATAAATGTTTACTATCGTTGCATCTTCTTGCTGGATTGTTTCGTTTTATTAATACAAAGTGAACTTTGTCTCTTTTGATAAGTTTTTGCTTAAAGTCTTCTTCATCAGATATGAGCATTACTACCCCTGCTTGTTTGTGGTCTCCATTTGCATGGTATAACCTTTTCCATTCTTATCTTTAAGACTATGGATATTGTTGCCTTTCATGTGAGTTTCTTGCAAGAAGTAGATAATTGGATTATGCTCTTTAATCCCCATTTCTGATCCTTCTAATTGAAGAGCTTAGATCTTTGATAGTTATTATTGGGAGATCATTTTCTTTCCAGTCATTCTGAGTTATATTTTCTGTGTGCTATAAGTGTTATTTCTACTTTGTTTAGTTGCTCATTTGGTGGGATTTGTCTCTCATTCTGCTATTTATTTCTTTTTTATTCTTTGTGATTTACTTAAATATTTTTCTCGTGCTGGGTTTGTAGTCTTGCATTCTTTTAGTTGCTGCTTGTCTTGGAATGTTTTTATTTCTCCATCAATTTTTAGTGATTTTTTGCAGGATATAGCAGTCTTGGTTAGCCTTCATGACTCAGTTTGAGAAGTACAGAGTGATTCTTATTGTTTTGCCCCTGAATATCACCTATTCTCTTGTTTTCAATGCAATTAAGGCTCTTTCCTTGATCTTTATATTAGCCATTTTGATTATTGTATGGAGAATATCTTTGATCTTGTCTTGTGGTGTTTTGAATGTGTGTGGATGTTCCTTTTTATTTGGGGGAAATTATCTGGGATGTATTTTTAAAGAAGTTTCTAATGCCCATGGTATGCTTCTAGAACTTTCTCAATGACTATTATATGTAAATTAGATCTATCATATTACCTCATATTTCTTGGATGCTCTGATTATGCATTGTCTTTTCTATATTGTTGACTGTATGGTCAGCTTTTTCTTATTTTTATTAGTGCATTGTAATCATACATGTTAATGAAGTATAAGATGGTAAAGGCATACATGTACACATCACTCATTTTGAATGAGCTGTTTTCCAAGAATAAGACTCTTATGTCCATGTGATGTAGTCTGCCAGCGCTGCTCTCTATTGACAACTTTTTCTGTTTGTTCTAAGCTTTATTTTTATCATTCTTATCAAACACACATCAGAAAGTGTTTATTTATTGTCTACTTCATTTCATTCAAAATCTTTGTCTGTTTTTTACTTAGGATCTAAATTTTCCTATTTATATATTCTTATATTTTCTATATACTTTCTCTGATTTCATTTCTGATGTTTTGATCATATTTATTTATTTATTTATTTATTTATTTATTTATTTAATTTTTTTGGTGGTTCTGGGGTTCCTGGAAGCCCTTCTACCTTCGGGCTACACTCCCAGACCTATTTTATACTTTTTTATTTTTGGAAACAGGGTCTCTTAAGCCAGCACGGCTGGCTTTGAACCTGCGCAATCCTCCTGTCTCTGCCTACCAAGCGCGGGGATTACAAGCATGCGCCACCATGCCCGGCTTGATCTTATTTAATATCAAAATTCTAAATTATCTTTCTGGTATTTTCTGTAGCTCACTATTGGCGATCTCCCTAGTTGTTGAACTGTTGAAATTTATTGTTTTCTTGTAATTTATTGTCTTCATTCTCATATTTTCAGAATTTTTATGTTTGTATTTCTTTTATCTTGGCCTCTTTCAGTTTTTCTGAAAGTCCTATGTCTACTTATTATCCCTTATTAAAAAGATAAGGCCTATGATTGGGCTATGTATATGTCTCAATGAATCTAACTCACATACTCAGATTATTATGTCTCACAACCTCTTTAAAAAGATTCAGTTATTAATCAGTGCAGACAGAGAAAAATCTGTTCTTGTATGCAGGCCTCTGTGCTCTCCAGGTGCAAATTCAGCAGGTCCAGAGACTATGATGTTCTATTCAGAGCGTCTTTGCTGGTTATGAGTCTATGAAACCCTGCTGAGTGCTGACCTCTGGCCTCTGTGGCCACTGGGCCTAAGTTCAGCAGTGCCAGAAATTTCTATATTTGTGAGTTTGTGGCTAAATTAGCTGAACTTCGATGGCCAAGGGACACCACCACTATTCTTCTGGTCACCATCATGTGGGGACATGTCAGCCATTGGCATGCATGAACACCAAGCACAAACTCTGCTGGCAGAGAGTGTTGAGTTCCTAGCCTGTAGCTGTAATCATATGAACCTCTGCTGGCTCCTGGCCTTCTTGCTTCTAGGACACAAGCTCTGACAGGAAGCGATGTATTGTTTTAAGCCTGGGGCTTGGCTCAGACTCTACTGTTTCTCTAGGCAGCTGCAATCACATGATACCTGTTGGCCTTTGGCTTTGTGCTTGTCGCACCCAAACACTGCAGGGCACATGTTCATAGCCTTCAGAGTCTGCAGTATAGTTGGCTGTGCTATTGTACCTCACAGGCACCAGAGCTGGGGGTCCTGTGGTGATTGCTGGGAACCCTACAGAGGTGCACCAAACTGCTGACCCTAGGTCCCACTTACCTGAGTTTCCCTAGAGATTATCTGCTAATGCACATTTCTGCTGTGTCTGACTGTGGCCTGTGACCCCTCTTCCCCAGGGATAATTAGTAAATTTACAGACCTCGCAAGTCTGTTAATTTCCAGGCACGTTCCCATAGCCATGCAGGCTCCTGCTGGAGTGGTTTGTACACTCATGGTTATGATGAGCGCCACTCGGGGACCTGAAGAAAGGGACCCAAGTTTAGGTGCAGCCACTGGAGCTTGTTGGGCAGTTTGACTGGGTTGTCTGGGGAGAATAAGGTAATTGTGTATTGTTTCTTCTGTAATCACTGGCTTGACAAGATTTTGCTGCTTCTTTGTTGGAGTTGGTCTCTGAGAGCCTCAAGGTTCCATCAGCTGCCAGCCTTTCTGTAGGCTTATGAAAATGGTTCCTCCTCCACTCAGCTCACCAGATAAGACACATGGGACTCTTAGGCATTTGCTCTCTGTGCTGCATCCAATTCCACCACATTTGTACCATCTCTCTTTTGATAAGTTCTAACTGACTTTCTTGTCTTCTATAAAAGCACTCTCCCCACTGGTTTAGTCCTGAGTCTCAGAGCAACTGCAGTGTATGTCACCATCTATAATCTAAGATTTTTTTTAGAAAAACATTGGAATATTGATCTTGATTATGTTGAATCTATAGATTATTTTGAGTCGTAGAGACATTTTAATAATATTAGTTCTTCAAATTAATGAACATAGGATAGCTTCCCATTATTTTCTGTCTTTAATATTAGATAAACTACTTTCAATTTTTTCCCATTTGATCGGATGTTTGTTGTGGGATTGCCCTGTGTGGCTGTTAACTTATTGAAGTTTGTTCCTTGAATTTCTAATTTGATAAGAGTTTTTAAAAATAATAAATGGATATTGAACTTTACAGAATATTTTTTATTGAAATAATCATAGTTTTTGTATTTCATTTTGCTGATGTTATGCAACATGTTTTTGATTCATGTATGTTGAGCATCATTATATCCTTAAGATAAATCCCACTTGAGAATAATGTAAAATTATTTAATGTACCGATAGAGTTTGTTTGCTAGTATATTATTGAGAACTTTTTAATCTATGTTCATCATGAAAATAGTGTATCATTTTGCTGTTTTTGTTATTTGTCTATGTCTACTTTTGATATAGGGACAATGTTGATATCATAGAATAGAATTGGAAGTGTTCATTTTCTTTCAAGTTTCTGGGAACAATTTGAGTGTTGGTGTTTTGTTAGTAGCACCACCAAATTTGGTATTAGTTCTTAAAAGTTTGATATAATTCAATGGTGAAACAATGTAGGGATAAGCTTTTGTTTATGAGATGGCTTTATTATTACATCAATGATATTCTTTATTATTAGACTTTATTGGAATGAAAAGTTTTTATTTCTTCATAGATTAATCTATATAGGCTATTTGTGTCAAAAATTTATCTATTTTTTCTAGATTTTCCAATTTGTTAGTGTATGGTCCATAATAGTTCCTAATGATCTTCTGTATTATGTGATAACACTTAGATAAAATTTTCTTTTTTCTCTGATTCTTTGTGTGTCTTATTTGTCTTTAATTAACTAATCTAGTCAATAATTTGTCAATTTTATGTTTTCATATACTACCTTTTTTATTGTTGGTCTCCTGTATTAATTTTTATCTCACTTTTATTTCTACTTCAACATTTATCATTTATTTCTTTCTATAAAATTTACATTTGATCCTTTTTGCTTTTCTAGTTCCTAAAGTTGCATTGTTGGATTGCTTGTTAATTTTTTCTTTTTGCTGTGGATATTTATTGTATAAAATTTTCTTTCATTATAGCCCTTGTAGACCACATCAGTTCTAGCATATTGTGTTTCCATTTTTATTTACTTCCAGAATGTTTTTATTTTTTCCTTTTAAGAATTTTTATTAACCCATTGGGAATTCATGAGTATTATGCTTAGCTTCCATTTATTTATACAGCTTAACAGTTTCTCTTATTTTTGATTTCTAATTTTATTCTATTGTTGTCAGCAAAGATATGTGATATAGTTTTAATTGTTTTTCTGATTCCCTTTTTTATATACATTTACTGGTGCAGTGTAGTCTCACATTACAATGTAGTTTCAGAGTCATAGTGACATACATGCACACAGCTTGAGACCTGCTTTATTGCCTAACATAATCTATACTGAAACATATTCTACGTGGTGATAAGAATGTATTTTTTATACCTGTTAGGTTAAACTTCTCATGACGTCTGTTAGGTCCATTTGGAGAATACTATTTTCTTACTCCTGAAAGTTTTTTGTTGATTTTCTACCTGGATGATCTACCTGGATGATCTTAATGAAAGTACAATGCTGAAGTCCCTAAATATTACTGTATTAAATATAGATCTCACACCTTAGATCTAATAATATTTGATTTATATATTTGGATGATCTTTGGTTAGGTACATATACGTTTGTAATATGTCCTTTTGATAAATTAATCCTTTTATTATAATAATGACTTGTTTGTCCCTTTTTAAAGCTTTCTACTTAAGTACTTAAGTATGTTTTATTTTATGTATGTATCACTAATCCTCAATTATGAATTTCATTTTTATGTAATGTGTTTTAACATCCATTAACTTTTAGTCCATATATATCTTTACAGGTGAACTGAGTTTCTTGTAGGCAAGAGTTGGGATTTGTTGTTTCTTTTTTTTTTTAGTAGTGCATTGTAACTATACATCATAGTAATATTCAGAGTGAAACAATTATATATGAACACAGCATCTCTTGGTGTGTTTTCTTCTCATCCATCTTCTACCCTCCTCCCTGCTCATACATACTAGTAGTATTGATAGTGATACTTTCATATACAAGCATAATTTTATTTGAATTGGTTCTTTTCTTAAGCTTCTTTTTTTCTTCTTTACTTTTTCCTCTCCCAATCTTTTTCTAATGGTCACTATCTTCATTTTCATTAAGTTCCCTTTCTTTTTTGTTTTCTCTCTTAAGTGAAAATGGTGTGATTTTTATTTGTATGGTTGAGTAAAACTCCATTGTGTAAATATACTACATATTGATGGACACAGATTGTTTCCAAAACCTGTCTATTATGAACTGTGCCTGCAATAAACATGGGTATGCTTGTGTTCCTCTAGTGTTTTAATTTCAATTTTGGAGAAAAAATACTGAGGTAGCTAGGTCGTATAGTAATTCCATCCTGAGGTTTTTTGAGAAACTTCTATACAAATCTCTATAGTGATTGAACTAATTTATCATTCCACCAATAGTTTACAAGTGTTCTTTTCTCTCCACAGCCCCATCCTGGCCATCCTTTATTATTGTTTGTATTTTTGATGATTGCCATAGCTCTAGAGTTGATTAATTTCCTAGCACTAGTGGGAGAAGTGGTGACAGTGTGGACATGTTTAGGCTGGTGACTGTGCAGACTTTTATTCTTTGTGAACTTGGATGAGATTAGTCGGGTGGGGACAGACCAGTTGCTCAATGTCTATCAGGATTGAAAGGTATGAGAAAAAGAGTACTTAAGTACCAGAATAATTAGGTAGCTATTGCTAAAGGACATTTGCGTGTTGAAAAAAGAAAATAACAGGCTCTGATATATTAATTGTGCAAGTTTAGAAAGTATTAAAACTGAAAGCCTATTTGGCATATTTAAAGAGATCATCATCTTTCGAAGTCAGACAGAAGATAGCTAGAAATAAGACAAAATACTTAATTATAAAAGTGACAAAGTTATTCTAAGTTTAGGCAAGTTTCTATGCCTGACACTTAAGATGAATATTTCTTGGCTTAAATGCACTTATAAACCCTGGATCTCCTGAATCGATGAACTATCTTGGCCTGTAAAAGTGGTCTCTTTCCCCTGTTGGAAGCTAAGATGACTCTGAGAGCTTATTCAGAGACTTCAAATGAAACACATTCCTCCATCTTCTTTTGTCAGCATCTCACCCATATCCTCATGACCACCAGATTCATAGCTCGAGTTACATCTTAGAGTTACCTCACTAGGGACATTCTGAGTCAAATAAGGAGAATTAAACACCATGGAAACTTTAGATTCCTGCTGTTATCAACAAGCAAGGAAACTCGTTGTCAACCTGTTACAGTTATAATTGTAACTTTATAATATATAAATATATAAATATGCTTTATAATGTATAAATTAAGACATCACTAAATAAACAAACTTCAGAATGCCATAAAATTTTTAATATTTTGAACTTTTTAATTATAGAGCTTTGTTTTAATTTTTTTTTGTAGTACCGGGAATTGAATCCAGGGGCATTCTACCCCTGAACTATACTTCAAGACCTTTTTATTTTTTGTTTTTAAAAACAGTCTTGATAGCTTTCTGAGAGTCTCCCTTTGTTGATAAGGCTGTCCTTAAACCTATGATTCTCCTGGCTTATCCTCCCAAGTACTGAGATTAAGGTACGGAGGACCACACCTGGTTTGTTCTAATTTCAAATACAGATATTTTGACAGTTTCCAGTCATGGCTTAAATAAATGAAAAGTCCAACTCAATTTTAATGTCTTGTCAAATAAATATATCACCCATTTCAAAATTTATAACTTTTATTATATTTTATCAAAGCATATTAAAACAAAATTACTTTATCCGGAAGAAATTTAACTGTAGTAAAATTCATTTTATTTTCATGTCTATTTTTCAACATCCTATTATTTTAATATTCTTAAATTACTTTAATCATATTTGAAGAAAATTTTGCTGATAATATGTAATTGATCTGGGCCTCTTCCTGGACCAGAGTCTCATATATTTTCAGGAAAATACCTGAAGGTAATGAGTAATCACATTTTCACAAACCCTACCTGAGGAGGGATTAATTTCATATATTTTTTATTTGATGCAGAATGTAATACTGCTAGATAAGCATATTATCTCTGTATATATTTCTACAAATTATCTCTAACTCATAATGATTTTATGGATAAAGAAAAAAATGTTTTTTGTTGAAAACATACCACTGAGCTAGAGTAAAGGTAGAAGAAAAAATGTGTAAATTGTTTGCAACAGATACACACATATTCATATATAATAATATATATTGTTATAATATCACTATATATTATAATCTCATAATATATTATATATTATAATAATATAGTACATATTAATATATGTCTACTCTTCAGTGCACCTTTTAAAACATTCATACCTCCAAGGACCTCTTTAGGTACTTTATACTAGCAGGATTCTAACTGTGGCCCTTGGGTCATAGGCCTCCTCAGCAGAATGCAAGTATGCATATCAGTTACAAAGAGACTGAGATCTATTTCTTCACTCTATTAAATGAAAACAGTTTGGCCGGGCATGGTGGCGCACACTTGTAATCCCTGTGCTTGGGTTGTGGAGACAGGAGTATTGCGCAGGTTCTAAGCCAGGCGCGCTGGCTTAGGAGACCCTGTTTCCAAATAAAAAGTATAAAATAGGTCTAGGAGTGTAGCCCAGAGGGAGGTAGAAGAGTTTCCAGGAACACCAGTACCACCAAAAAAAAAAAAAAAAAGGAAACAGTTTCATTTTTACTTCACTGTGAACACTGAACTATTACATTTGAAGAAAGAAATTACTTTTGAAACTGTTGCCTTATCTATACAAAAATCTCAAGAAACTCAATGCCAAATAATAATAACATAATCAAAAATGAGAGAGTGAACTAAGTAGACACTTTACAAAAGAAGAAATACATATGGTAAAAAATGTGAAAAAGTTTAACATTATTAGAAATTAGAGAGATGCAAATCAAAATTACCCTGAGATTTCATCTAACCCCAATCTGAATGGCAATCATTAAAAACACACACAATAATAAATGCTGGCAAGGATGTGGAGAAGTAGAAACTCTGATACACTATTAGTAGGATTGCAAACTAATGCAAACACTTTGGAAAATAGTGTGGAGGGTCCTCAGAAGAATGGGAATGAACCTACCATATGACCCAGTTATAACACTCGTGGGTATCTACCCAAAAGAATTGAAACCAGATTACCACAGTAATGCATTGCATACTTGTGTTTATAGCTGCATAATTTATAATTTTTAAACTATGGAAACGGGTGAGACATTCATCAACAAATGAATGATTACAGAATTATTAGTGGAATTCTATTCAGTCATAAACAACAAAATTATGTCATTTGTAGGGAAATGATTGAAACTCAAAATTATTATGGTAAGTAAGATTAGGCAGTCACAAAAAGTGAAAGGTCAGATGCTCTTCCTCATATGCAGAAGGTCTTGGAGAAACTGGGACACAGGAGAGATTCCAGACACAGAAAGAGAAATCTTAACGGAGTAAAGGAGGGGACCTCACTGAAGGAGATGGGAGGAGGAAGGAAAACTTGAAGAAAAAAAAAAACACTTCAATCCAGTCACTGTGCTGAGCACAGAAAGGAGGGGAGGAGGGGTAAATGGGGGTGTAAAGTGTGGGAGGCTTCAATGAGTGCTGGGGGCATTTATTCCTCTAACTCCCCGAACTTCATTAAGATGTAAGCACCAGTAAACACACACACACACACACACACACACACACACACACTCTCTCTCTCTCTCTCTCTCTCTCTCTCTCTCTCTCTCTCTCTCTCTCTCTCTCTCTCTCTCTATTGCCCTAATGAATAGTCAAGAATATATTTATAAATCTTTCTCCTAATTGACTTTATCTGCCTAGATGGATCCTTTTGCTTAGAAGAGTAAGTCACAAAGCTCACTATCACGCCTTAATATCTTTACAGTATAGGCATGAGAAAAATGTTAAAACACAGAATGAGTTGTGCAACTAAAAATAAATTATTCAATCATAACTTTAAATGTAAATTTTAAGTAATTAATCAAATTTCAATCAATATCTACATTTTCTCCATTTTTGCTTCTACTTTATCTTTCTGTATTATATTCTTTCTTCTGGTTTCAACTTATAATCGCCTCCTCAATGAATTCTTTTTAATTGCCCATTTTCATCACTTAGTTATCTTTTTATATTTTAGAACTTCCTTTATAACTATTCAAGCCTTATCTACCAATTAAATGATAAGCTCCATGAGGACCAGGTCAATTTTGTTTGCTGCGGTATTCCCAAACTAGTAGATCGTGTACTTTATACTACCCAAATAACCAAGTTAGTATGTCAGGAAGACATATAGCTTGGTTAAAATATGACCTGTTTGTCACCAATTCTGCATGTTTTTTTAAATCTTTTTGCTAACTCAAGTTACAAAAATGTTCTTTTTTTTTCTTGTTGTTCTTCTCTTTCTGACCAAAGAGCCAGTTCTAATTTACATTAGAGCATCTTATCCATAGAAACTTTTGTTTTCCTAACCACTGATCTCAATGCTAGCATGTATTCTTTTAGGGAAGACGTGACATAGGTCTACCTTCACATACTAGATATTCATAATTAATTCATACTAGTGTAATAAATTATTGTCTCAGCATGATGTGCCCTGATTTGCAAACTCTTATTCAGAATAGAATTCTACAGACAATAATAATAATATGCACCATTATTGTATTCATTTCATTTTCTCATATGTTTATAGTACACCAGAAAAATACTTCAACAGTGAAAACTCTAGATAAACAGCCAGAGAGTATAATTTTAATGAATAAGTGACTTCCATTCCCACTGGAGTAATTAAAGCAATGTATTATTTGGCATTACTTGCTCATATCCTTTTAGTAATTAAATGTTCAGATTAATTTTTAAAATTAAATAAAAATGTAAATTCAATACAAAGATCTTCTGAGACGGGCAATAATCTTAAATTTTTTACTGTGTTTAGTGCCATAGGATTTCAGAGAAAAAAATACAGAAATAAAATCACGAAGGTTCATAGGACTTGTTTGATGCTTAAAGAAATATTTGGGATTCCAGTATTAGCAAATGTTTAAATCAGACCATTATTTAGTCATGTCACAAATAACAAAAACACCTCATGCTAGACAGTTTTCTATTATCTGGTATAACCACTCATTTGATAAAGCAGAACTCTAATGAGATAAATTAAGAAAATAATGTTTGAAAAGATATGTTGTTTTAAGTAGAAACAATAAGATCACCCACATGTATCATTTTAATGGAAAGACAACCTTTGCTAGCTTATTTTCTTAGGAGTGAAATAGACTTCTTTCTTATCAACTCTTAGTCAAAAATAGTCAAGTGACTGGCTGATCTCCAGTAGCTGAAACAAAGCAAAGTCTCCCAGATATTTGAATTCCATCTGGTGGCAAAACTAATGCAATTTGTTGTACAAGATGGAGGCACTTGGTAGGAATTGATTAGAAAGGAAAGAAGCTGGGTTTGGGGACATAGTCTCTGGCTCTAACACTATTCTAATTATCTTATATCTTATTTATTTCTCCAGCAATCCTGAATATTATCATTCTTCTCAAGCTAACAGCATATTAAAAGATAATTTAAGTAACTTGCTTATCATTATATATTGTGATGAAAGACACTGCCTAGTACATACAGAGAACTGGTGCCAATACCAACTTCTAGAGCTGTGCAGTCATGGGGGCTGTGTAGGACTGAGCCTAAGTCAATCTCCTTCTGAACTTTTCATGACATCATTTTTCTTTCCAAACATATTTCTTATGATAATGCAAGAAAGTTTGTAGAGCTTTATAAATGCTAAGCAAAACCAAAGTCAGGAACTATATTTCTATTTTAGTTTACATAGACTCTTGAACTGAAAAGAAAGCTAGTTTTAATAGGAATGGATTAAAAGATTAAGTTTCACAACTACCTTTGCTTTCTTAGTTGGGAGAAAAAGTCACATGATTCTACTACACAAAATAAAAAATTCATTAAATTATTTCTTTGAAGTAAATTGTCAAAATGAATTTTAGACTATATTGCTTAAAAATATGAATCATGCTACATAATTAAACCAGTTCAAAGAACACTTAAGGAATTGATTCTGCTTTTCGAATCACTGTACTTGGTGATAATGATAAGAATATCAAAATTACTATAGTTCTTTTAATTTATACATTCAAGATTGATTCTGCAAGAATCATTTATAGGTAAGGAATATTCTTTCTCTCTCTTTCTTTCTTTCTTTCTTTCTTTCTTTCTTTCTTTCTTTCTTTCTTTCTTTCTTTCTCTTTCTCTCTTTCTTTCTTTTTTTTTTTGCAGTACTGGGGTTGAACCCAGGAGCATCTGCCTCTGAGCTACACCCCCAGTCCTATTTTTAAACATTTTTATTGGTGCATTGTAGTCATACATCTAAATGAAGTACAAGATGGTAGAGGCATATATGCACACATCACTCATTCAGTCTTTTCTCAATCTTTACGTTTAAACAGGATCTCACTAAGTTAAGAAGGGCCTTAGTAAGTAGCTGAAGCTGGCCACAAACCTGAGATCTTCCTGTCTCAGCCTTCTAAATATTGATTTTTACAAGTGTGTGCCACCACACCCAGCTACAAATATTCTTAATGAAAAGCTTAGTATTGCAGATTTTTCTTTTTGACTCAGAATTCAATATCCTCAAATATCAGGGCATTATAAGTGATTCTATCTTTAATTTTTGATATTATATTAATTGTGGTTGTTTTGCACTAATGTCTATTTTTAAATTTTGCATTGAAATGTGAGGCAACTCCAGTTCCTTTGATCCCCATCCTCTTTGTAGCATGGGTCACAAGTGCCATGTTCTGTCATTATATATTACTATGCTTGCATTGAAGCATTTGGTCCTATTTCTCATGGATAAAAACCTTCCTGCTTTCTTGAAGTCATTTGAATTGTGATCTGCTTTGTTCACTAAATACAAGAAAGTTGTCTGTTCTTCAGTCTTACCAGCCAAATAGTGCTTATAATTGATCTCACAATTTCTTTGCTTTGGGTGTTATCAATGATGTCTAAGTTTATTAGGTAAAGAAATTTCAAGAATGTCCTTGTTTCTTGAGATCAGAATGTAGTGGACCATACACACCCTATATGCAAGCAAAAGATGATACTGTATTTCTCTAAAAATCCAAATTTTACAAAGAATGATCTATTATATCTGTTTTTGTGTGTGTGTGGGGGGGGGTCTGAGGATGGAACCCAAAGGCATTTGACCTCCAAGTTACAGCCCCTGCCCTATTTTTTGTTGCTTTTATTTTGAAACCCAGTCTCACTAAGTTGCAGAGGGCCTCACTAAATAGCTGAGGCTGTCTGCAAACCACAATCCTCTGGTCTTAGCCTCCCGAATGCTGGGATTAGAAGCGTGCGCCACCACGCCCGGCTTATCTTTTTATTTAGCACATAACAGTCGAAGCTCATTGTGTCTAACATTTGAGAGTTCGGTTTTTGGGATTTTTAATGATTTTAGTGACAACTTCAGAGAAAAAAATCATTGAGCAGTGAACAGATATAAAACAAGCCGAAAAGTAATAAAAGATCAGCACTTGGTTCACTCTTACTGCATTAGTTATTTGTTCTTTGACATTTTTGCCTTGAAATTGAAATGTTTAGAAGAAGTGGTAAAGGAGATATGATTAGGTAGAAACTGTGAGAAAATACCTTTGGCCCTTTCCTATTTTGGGTGCATCTGAGGCCCTTTTTCTTATTCCTTTTACACATTGGTTGAAGTCACTTGCCACATCCAGATTCAGGATGAGCAGATCAGCTTGTGGTTCATGTCACTTTTCACAGAAATTAGAAAAGGACATGTTTGAAGTGGAGATAATCTAATAGAAACAAAAACACCTGCCAAAGATGGAGTTCATCATCTGCATTGGTTGGTACTGTATTCTGATAAGGGAATAATAGATGGAGGTAAAACCTCAAAGCCTTTTAAGTCCTGTAAAATTTGTCCAATGTCCTAGATATTTTTCTCTTCTAGAGAGAAGGAAAATATAGGGCTATTAATCAATTATCAGATAGCTAATGGTATCAAAAGACAACTTCAAATTAACCCATAATTCCAGTACTAATGTCATTGGAAGCAACACAATTCAAAACTAGTACTTCAAAGACACAGTAACTTACAACGCAGCTAAGAATTTTTTTTTTTTTTTGCAAGCATCAAAGTGTCATACTCCTCAAATTGAAATATTAACAGCTTGGCACTACACAATAGTTTTCTTTTTTTTTCATTATAGACTCAGTGTGTTTTAACAGTTCCACTGGCTCACATCTTTGCCAGGAGGGTATTGATTTGTATCTTTCCTCTGAGTAATGAAACTAGTGAAAAATTCATACCCTCTAAATACTGCCTTGGAGGCCTCACTCAAACTCTCTCAATAATACTTTGGGAAACAAAGTCACCAGCCAAAAAAAAAAAATCAGAAAAATAAGTTTCAGTTGCAAGAACTAGAGATTTTTTTAAAATGAAAGCAATGAATGTCTTAGAACCAATTGCAAGATGCCAGATTGTAAGACTTTAGGCCAATATGGCACCAGTTCCATAAACATCCATTTCTGAAAGGTTTACAGTCTTGTTTACTCAGGTCCCCTGGGTCCCGAATTGACTTTAAGAAAACTTTAAATCACATGTGACAGTTCATTTGTTCTAATTATGATATTTTATATGCATCATATTTACTCCTTCATTAATTAATTTCACATGTAAATTTGTGCTTATTTAATGCTTGGGCTACAAATGAGGAGCTAATTTTGTGTTATTAGTTTGTTTTGCATTTAATTTCCATTCTTTCTCTCTGCAGTCCACTGTTGGAGTTTTAAG
Organism: Muscardinus avellanarius; assembly: GCF_963383645.1. Classification (NCBI taxonomy): domain Eukaryota; kingdom Metazoa; phylum Chordata; class Mammalia; order Rodentia; family Gliridae; genus Muscardinus; species Muscardinus avellanarius. The sequence continues at coordinate 35,321,112 of NC_137786.1, read as the reverse complement.
ACTGCATTTATGTACCACTTGCTTACCAGCATTGTTAGATTTCTATGAGTGTTGTTAAAAAATGATGTGTTTCTAATTTATTGGATGTTTGCCATGTGCCAGAAAATTTACATATTTCATTATCAAATCTTCCCCTCGCAAACATACAAGGCAGATACTATTATCTCTTGTAACATGAAGTAACAGAGATTCAGAGACATTGAGAAACTTGCCTATGTTCACCCAGGAGAAAGCACGATTCTGTTTGAAAACAAGGTTTCTCTGTTCTTGAATAGGTGACAAATACTTCAAAATAATTATGCTCATTTCCTTATGCCATGAACTTAATTGATATATGATAATGTTATTGATATGATAAATATTAAATTCAATTTCATATCATGTCTTTGGAAAATTTATAATTTAAATAATGTATACTAAACATTTCCTTAATCTAAAAACATATAATTTGATATTGTTCTTGTCAAATTTAGATATGTTTCTTTCAGTTGTACAAAGTGTGTTGAAAGGTATGTTCTTACTTTTTATTTTCTAAAAGAATTTCTATGAAATCTTAACTATTCCTTTCTCAAATATTTCATACAATGTTCCCTTGTACTATGTATTGTACATTTAAAAAGAATATTATTAACAAAATCAATCCACCATTAGTGGTTATTGGTTTTCCATTTGTCTGGCATATGTTTTTGTGTTCACTTATTTTCAAATATTTGGTATAGTTTTTTTATCTTGACTTGTGTTTTTTCTGAAGAACAGAAATATATATTAAAATTCTGATAATTTCTATCTTTAATCAGTGAACTACAAATATTAGTTATTATCAATATTTGACAGCTTTGGACTAATTTCTGCTTTTATATTTGCAATTCTGCTAGGCTTTTTTGCTACTTTCTTTTGTAACATTTATTAATTAATAAAATTTTATTCTCTACTTTGAAATACATACTTTTACATTTCTAAGTCTAAAATATCCAATGTCTTTGTCCTTTGCTAGAGGAAGTCATGGAGCTTGGTAACTTCTGTCTGAATGCTCATTCACTTCATTGTCTATATCTAGACTCTTTTACTAATTTTATAAAAACAAATTTTTAAACATCAATAGTAATTAATACTGCTTTTTTCTTAATTATTCCACTTGTATTTGTTTCTTGCATTTCTCATTTGGGTTCATGGTTCTTCTTGATGAAGTACTTACTCCAATAATTCTTTCAGTAGGATTCTTTTTTCAATTAAAGTCCCTCAGTCTCTGAATATTTAAAATGTCTTGATTTTGTTACCAGAAATTTCAGCTGACTATAAGAATTCTCGGTTGTCTAGGCATGGTGACACATCTGTAATCCCAGTACTAGGGAGCCAGAGCCAGAATGGCAGGCTCCAGGCCAGATTTAACAATTTAGCAAGACCCTCAGCAACTTATCAAGATCCTCTTTCAAAATAAAAATAAAAGAGGGATGAGAGTAAAACTCAGATGTAGAATAAATGCCCCTGGGTTTCATCCCTAGTAGCACACACATACACACACACACACACACACACACACACACACACACACGAAAGAAAGAAAAAAAAAAGAAAGAGGAAAAGAGAAAGAAAGAAAGAAAGAAAGAAAGAAAGAAAGAAAGAAAGAAAGAAATAATTATAAGTTAACTGCCAATTCTACTCACCCTTCATTTTCACTATTAAGAAGTCGGCTGCCAGTTAAATGGATTGCCCTCTTATTTATATTTCATAGTGAATGTTATTCCAGGTATAAGTACCACTATTTTTTTTCTTTGATGTTTATGTGCTGAAATGTGTTTAGGTACATATTTATTTTATCTTTGCTTTTGGCTTCCAGTATTCACTTTCTATGTGAGGAAGCACCTTCTTAAAGTTCTAAAAAATTCCAAATAAACATCTGAATATTGCCTTCTGGTCAACCCTCATTATTTCAAAATCTAGAACTTCTGTCAGGTATATGCATGCACTTCTTATGGCTTCTATGTGTCTTCACTCTGTTTTCAAATTTTAAAACATTAATCTCTCCTTACTGTCTTAGGTGCTATCAGTTTATAATTCTCTCTTCATTTTTCTAGTTTAAATTTCTGTGGATTTTTATCTAAATGTTTAAATATTTTTTATTTTCTGGATTTCAGAGTGTTTTCTGTTTTATTTCATTTTGTGGTTTATTAATTGCTACCTGATAATTTTCTTTGCAAACTTTTATTTTTAATAAATATTGCTTGTTTTATGTTAATAGATCAAGTCTGTATAGTTTCCTGACTACTCTATTATTTTATATTTTCACAAAGGTTTAATGTTCTATTTTAAAATGTAGTAACTGCCCTACATGATCTTAATTTTCCTCATGTAGCATGAGGTTTTAGTTTGAAAGCTGTCTCAAGCCATTGTTTTTAACATGTGTTCCTTTACCTACTTCCTCATATCTACTGTTTTTCAGTTAGATATACTCAATCAATTTCAAGAGAAGGTCTCAGGTTAATGGCTTACATGAAAATCTTTGCTTCCTCCCTCACAAAATTCTTTCTGCACCTTGCTCTCTTGACAATGACTTATTGGGATAGTAATTCTGGTATTGAGTTAGACTGTATCATTAACATATTAAAGTAAAATAAAGATACACTAATACTGTTAAAAGGTTTAGCCTAGTATCTTGAGTAGAAACCTTAGTGTCATCTTGGTTGCCATCATAAGATTACAAAAATCCAGATGTAGTGGCACATGCTTGTGAGGCTACTAATTGTAAAACTGAGACTGGATGATCACAGGCTCAAAGACTTCAGACATCCTCAGCAATTTAGTGAGGCTCTAAGAAACCTATTGAGACCCAGTTTCCAAATAAAAAAAAATCAGTCTGGGGATGTATCCTTGGAGGTAGAATGTACTCTGGGTCCAATTGCCAGTGACACACACACACACACACACACACACACACACACACACACCACAGAAAACTTGTAATTTTATTAAAAATGAGGTTCCAATTCAGACGGTTAAGTAACATACAATTCAACCCATCTGCAAGATAGAATGCTAGAAACAACTTTCTACCCTTCTCTTCTACCACACTTACTTGCTCCTTCTTATAGAGGATGCTTATTGATTTCTACTGACAAAGTTTGACTTTTCTTTCATTGCCAAGTTGTCTCAAAACATATTTGATTCTACACTAGTGATGACCCATAAGGCTGACCTGGTGCATGCATGTGTATGTGTGTGTGTTGTGTTGTGTGTGTGTGTGGGGGGGTGCGCCCACTCAAATACAGTGAATATTTAAATGTTTTTTTTTTTACTGCTAATAATAAAATGCTTAAAAATATAAAGACTGCAACTCTGCAACTCCTGGAACTAGAAAGCCACATTCTTGCCTTGCAATATCCTCAATGATGATGTCTAAGTCAACATTCTTGCTGTTATAATTCAAAGAGACTGATCATATAATTTATAGGAAGGAAGATTAATTTCCTCACAGTTTCTGGGTTCATTTCATGTGAGACCAGTGTCTAAAGCTGAGGGAAAAGGAGAAGAGAGTGTGCAAAATTCTGTTCTCACATCAAGGAGGTCAGAAGCAGAGAGTGAGCAGAAGGAGGAGGACAGATAGATAACCCCCAAGGCCACGCCCCCAGGGAACCCTCCTTTGCAATCAAGCCCTGCTTCCAACATTGCTACCTTATTTCTGCGAGGGTTAGGGGGACATTCTAAATCTAAAACATTACAGATGAGTAGCTTCCACGTTTACTTATATGGACACTTTTTGTGTCACCAGTATCCCTCCAGACCCTTGCTCAGGCATTCTCACCCATCTCCTGAATTAGTGAACCCTTATCTAAACTCTCATGATGCTCTAACCCCATCATTCAGTTGCCATAGCTATGAATTAAAGCATTGACATCTCCAAGTCTTAGGACCCCACAAACCTTATTACACATTATCAGTTTTATCAGTTAAGTATTTCATAGCAAATAAAAAATCCTTTTAAATAAACATACATTCTGGCCCTACTGGAGAACAGGTGTAGGTACAGGAGGTCATGGTATAGAAATCTAAAGAGATAGGCAGCACCAAAGAAAACTTGAATATCTGAGTAGCTGATCTGAAAAAAGTTTCAGAGTCAGGCAAGGGTAAATGGAAGTGCTGGTGGAACATGTCATTTGTTTCCTTGTGCTTCTGCTGACATTTACATTAATGCCCCCACCCTCCTACTGGACAAAATAATCTCTATATCCTATGTCAGTTCCTTTCCCATGAGGGTGCAAGTACTTATGGTTCTCAGTGTCCCTCTAAAATTGAGTCTCAGAATTAAGAAAAATTATCCTAGAACCCAAGGATCTGTTTATTTACCTTCTGTGCCAGTAGAACTACTCTTAAGCTTCAGCAGAGCAAAATGAGAGTTAAGTAATGATGGAATTATAACTCAGGCAGTGGCCTAAACAATATTCTTTTCTTTTGAAAGTTATTTTAAAAATTGTCCTATTTCTGCTAATCAATACAAATAATTCTAAAATGATTCTTTCATTTGCCAATGTAACTACACATAAAGTCTAGCAATTACACATCTGTTCTCTAAATTTCTATTTGTTCTAGCCTGCTCATATGTTCAGATTTTGGAGGTCATTCTGCATTCTAGCTATCTTTAGCTCATTATCTTGAAAACCATCAGTCTGAATTATAGGTATATTTGTGTGTACACATGCAAATACATAGATAAATTTCTACTGACATCTATTAATATTCCCCAGAGAACACTCAGACCACAGAGACTATAAGTAGTTTACTTATTTTCTTAATAATACACAGCAGTCTTAATAATACACAGTCTTAATAATACACAGAATTGCTGGAGAAGGTGGGTCCCTTATCCCCTCCCTGTTCTCTCTACTTCTAGCTGCCATGACTGAGAGCAGCTTTACTCTGCCATGCGTCATGACACCATGGCTAATGCCTTGGAGTTAGCCAGCCAAAGCAGTGCGCCTCTTTTCCCTCTAGGTTGTGCTTGTCAGGTATTGTGGTCGCAATTAAGACCTCCTTCTATTTGTTTTTATAGTGACTTATGCTTACACCCACTGTGGGACTCACCAAATGTGTGAGTTTGCTAAGGTTGAATGAATGCTTCAACAACAGAGATTTATTTGCTGACACCTCTGGAGTCTAGAAATTCAAGATCAAAGTATTTGCAGGTTTGGTTGCTACTGAGGCCTCTCTCCTTGGCTTGTGAGTGGCACAATCTCATCATAGCAGCAAATGGCCTTTTGTCTGTCTTCATAAATCCCTTTATCTCTGTGTATAACCAAATTTTGTCTACTTTTAAGGACATATAATAAATTGAATTAAAGCCTACCCTAAAGACCTTGTTTTTGCTAAGTCACCTCTTTAAGAGCCCTCCCTTCAAATATAGTTTATTCTGAGTTATTAAGATTAGTTCTTCAACATATAAATTTTGAAAGGGACATAAGTTCACACATAACATCAAACATGTTTTACTTGTTCACTTGATTTGTCTCCCACTAAAAGTAAACTAATTCAAAAGAGTAATCATGTAATACCTTTGTGTTCCTTGTGTCTAGTACTTTTGATTCTAAAATGTACATAAATCAGTAAGTCCAAGAATATACCTATATTTCATGGTATTTTTTGTGGTACTGTGAATTGAAATGAGGATTATACCACCTCTGAGCTATGCCACTAAATCTTTTTTATACTTTTCTTAAATTTTGAAACAGGGTCTCACTAAATTGCAGAGGGCCTCACTAAATTGCTGAGGCTGGCCATGTATCTGCAATCTTCCTGATAAGCCTCCCAAGTACTGGAATTACAGGCATGTGCCACCACACCCAGATGTTATAGGCTTTTAAAGAAGTTTTATCTGGTCTTGAAATGGTTGGTTGGAAGTAAAGGCTCTTCAAAAGGACTTATCTTCAACCAAATTATTTATATAGAAATTCCAGAGCAGGCCAAATAATTAAGGACAGAAAAATATGTCTTTTCATTTAAAATGCATGAAAAATTCTTTATAGCACTTCAATTCACATTAGCCAAGTCATGAAACCAGCTGAAAGGTTTATCAGTTTTCCTTGAATCTCAGAGGGTATTTCAGCCTTGGATTCTGAGCAATGTTGAGACTTTTAAGACTATGGGGACTATTAGAGATCAATTAAATACATTTTTTAGTTGTGCTATGGGTATGAGCTTTTGGGGACCAGGGTGGAATGTTATAGCTTTAATTTAAAGACTCTCTCAAAGCTCACGTTTTAGGCAATGTAGCCAGATATAGAGGCAGAGAATTGCTGGAGAAGGTGGGTCCCTTATCCCCTCCCTGTTCTCTCTACTTCTAGCTGCCATGACTGAGAGCAGCTTTACTCTGCCATGCGTCATGACACCATGGCTAATGCCTTGGAGTTAGCCAGCCAAAGCAGTGCGCCTCTTTTCCCTCTAGGTTGTGCTTGTCAGGTATTGTGGTCGCAAGTGCTGGAGAAACTGACGAAAACAGTGCATGTATAAATATAAGAACAAAACATGCCCAAATGCTTGGAAATTCTTAGGGATAAAATGTAGGCAAAATATGCAGAAGTGGTAAGGTGCAAGCAAGTGCCATTAAAGGATTAATACAAACCAAATCCCACTGTGGCGAAACAAACAAACACCTGTAGGTTTTGGTGATCCAACACAGTAACTTTACTGAAGACATTAGATTAGAGTGAGAGATTTGAGGATAAGAGGAATATAACTGCATAATTTAAGTGTTATTTTTTCCATCAGAGAAGAAATTAGTAATGGTGAAATTGTTAGGAGGCTATTGAAAAAAAAAGAATCCAAAATGCTTTCATAGTACAAAACTTAAATTTTATTGCCTAACATATTGTCTTTAAAAAAAAAATCTTTAAACTCTCCAAGACAAATGGTCACCAATATCTCAAGGATGATATATATTAGTAAAATATTTTCAATGAACAAGTAGCTGATTAGTCATAACAAGATGACCTATCCCTCTGTCTACCTGAAAAGGCTGTCACACTTAGGTCATGAACCATCAGGAGATAGCTTGCTTTCTGCTGGATGATAAAAGAAGCAAAAAATGAGGCAATAAAGAACAGCACTTAAGATATCGTGATCTCAGAAACCTATTCTACTTTTATAGGAAAATTCCCATTTACTTAAAACATGACAGTTGCCAAGAACATTATGCCACTGTGTCATTAACACATTCAGTGGGGTTACTTAATTTTCTTCTTATCATTTTAGCTCGAGGTGTTGTTTCCAACTCTTCTTGTACTAAATGACAGTTTATATTGTTTTCAGCAGAAAAATCAGCCCACACTTTAGGGAAACCTCTTGGAAAATGTGTAACTGCCAGTTGATGTTGGCTGCATTTTTTTTCTGTGACGTGGCATGGTTTACAGTTCTCCTGTATTTATCTTAGGAGATATATGTGCTATCACAGAATGCAAATTGGAAGTACGAAGTGTTCTAGAGTAGCTTCCACTTGATATTGTTTAATAAGAGATTATTTTTATGACTTTGAACAGCTTTAGAGGTGTGCCCTATGACTAGAGTTTTTAACCTTTATTTATTATAAGTTTTGCAGTCTTTATTAGATGATACTAATTAATATTACTCATTCTAATAAGAGTGAATTACAAACCAGTGTAGGAGTAGATGTTATGTATTTTTCAAACACTTTTTTTTTTTGGCGGTACTTGGGATGGAACCCAGGGGCATTCTACCTCTGAGCTACACCACAAGCCCTATTTTTATTCCTTCCTTTCTTCCTTCCTTCCTTCCTTCCTTCCTTCCTTCCTTCCTTCCTTTCTCTCTTTCTTTCTTTCATTCTTTCTTTCTTCTGTGGTACTAGGGATGGAATCCAGGGGCATTCTACCTCCAAGCTACACCTCCCAGCCCTATTTTTTATTCTTTATTTTTTGAAACAGGGTCTCTCACTGAGTTGCAAAGGGCTTCAACTAAGTAGCAGAGGTTGGCTTTGAATCTAAGCAATCCTCTTGTCCCAGGCTCCCAAATGCTGGGATTGCTAGCATGAGCCAGCACACCCGGCTTATTCTTTATTTTGAAACAGGGTCTCACTGAGTTGCAAAGAGCCTCACTAAGTAGCTGAGGCTGTCCATGAACCATGATCCTCCGGTCTCAGCCTCCCAAATGCTGGGATTCCATACACTTTTCTTACACTTTGTTTTTCAACATTGGGGATTGAACCCAGGGGCATTCTACCTCAGAGGTAAACCCCTACCCCTATTTTTTCTTCTTTATTTCAAAGCAGGGTCTCACTAAGTTGCAGAGGGCCTAAGTAGCTGAGGCTGGCTGCGAACCTGTGATCCTCCTGTCTCAGCCTCCCAAGTACTAGGATTACAAGTGTGCAGTACCACCCCCAGCGTCCGTATACTTTCATACAAGGAGTGAAAACTCTTTTCCCTACGTGGTTTTTTTTTTTTTTTTGCACACTTGAATCTATTTCTTACGTCCCATTCCCTCTACAACCTGCACTCTCTCCTATATATTAGGCGTTCCAGAATGCTCTTCCACACTCCCTTTTCAATTTGGGAATGGGTTTGGTTCATAGGAGACACTGGCGGGAGACAGGAGAGTAAGGGAAAGAAATGAGCCAGGGCATTTCCTTTCTTCTCTGTTTGCCACAGCAACTTCTTTACTGGCATTTGTGCCTTTCCAGGACTCCAGCTCTCACCTAGTAGCCTAGTCCACCTGCTACTGAGGAAGTTAAGTGTCTGAGTGTTAATCACTCCATCAATTTTCTTTGCCTCAGCCAATGGGTGGTAGTGATGTCTGCTATTTCTAATCTCAGGGTTCCTATCTTCTATCTTCTTAACCATTTCTATTAAGTCATTTCTATTTCAAATATGTCAAATATATTTTCTTCTTTGTTAGGGTCCAATACTAATTGATACTTTCCATATTCTCTCTCTCTCTCTCTCTCTCTCTCTCTCTCTCTCTCTCTCTCCTCTCTCCTCTCTCCTCTCTCCTCTCTCTGTTTGCCTAATTATAGATAAAATTTTATTTTCCTTCTACTTATCAAAAATTTCTGTTGTTTTATTGTCATCATGGAAGATAATGAATTACATGTATTGCTTTCTATAGGATACAGTGTTCATTACTGTAAATAAAAATAAAAGGCTAAGACTAGGTCCAAAGAGTAGAAATAGTAAAAATAGATGGTATAAATATTGATATACATATTGGGGTTACAAATACATAGGCATATCCAAATATGGATCTTACAGAAAGAAGATACTAGTAAAGAGTGTTGGACCCTCTAATTTGACAAATTATGGCAATGTTATTTATTCATTTACAAACAATTGTAAGATCCAACTAAGTGTCAGAGTCTTTGCACATCTAGCACTAACTAGGAACTAGGTGAGGCTAGCAACATATGTCAGCAGTGCTGTTTTCTTCTGGAGGCTCGAAGGGACAATCCATCTCTTGATTTTTCCAACTTCTAGGGGTGACCTGCATTCTTTTGACTTACATCCCTGGCCCATGCACCTATTTCTTTCACTTGTAAGGACTGTTATGATTTTATCCAGAATGATCTTTCCATCTCAAAATCCTTAATGACACCTGTAAAACCTCTTTGCATATAACATAACATGCAGGGATCTTAGAGAGTAGAAGGGAACCATTGAAGGGGGTCATTTATCCGCCTACTGATTTTGGCACTTTAGCAAAGAAGATGCTAAAAGCCACAGATAAATGCAAAGCATTAAGATTAATAGGTTAATTTTATTATTCTCTCTCTCTCTCTCTCTCTCTCTCTCTCTCTCTCTCTCTCTCTCTCTCTTTCTTTTTGTGGTACTGGGGATTAAACCTAGGGACATTCTGAACCATGTCCCTAAACCATTTTTTGTTGTTGTTTTGTCTTGAAACAGTGTCCTATTAGGTTGATGAGAGTCTTGCTACACTGATGAGACTATCTTTGAACCTATAATCCTTCCTTCCATTTTAGCCTCCTGAGTACTGTGCTGTGTACCACCATACCCAATTTTTTCTTCCATTTTTCCTCTTTCCTTTCTTTCTGTTTTTCTTTCTCTCTCTCCTTCTTTCTTTCTTTTTCTATCTCTTTCAAGAGTTTTCTAAATCAGGGGGGTCCTTAAACAACTGAATAAATCACCTGGCCCCTGGATGCTCAATGAAAAATCTTTTGAGAATAATTTGAAGCACTTGTGATTTTTTATTTTAGGAGGAGTTCTCTGATACCTTAATTTTAGTGATCCATTATAGTGTCACATCGAAAGACAATAATGAGTGATGGCACTGGCTTCTTCTAAGCAATCAAAAATAGTGAATACTATTTGTGAAATGGTAAGAAGCAGAATTGTAAGCAGCAGCTGGACCCACCCCATTGGAGACTTCACACCCACATCAATGGTCTGATAGAATTTCCTGACACACTCAAAGGAGAATGGCACATGCCTGAAAACACCATGTGAAAAGATATTTCTATACTAAGGATTCAGATAGGCTAAAGAACTTGTCTAAATTTTCCATAAAAGATTTTGAGCAGAAATGTCAATTTAGCTGGGCATGGTGGTGCACACTTGTAATCCCAAGCTTAGATTCAAAGCCAGCCTCAGATACTTAGTGAGGTCCTTTGCAACTCAGTGAGACCTTGTTTCAAAAAATAAAAATGAAAAATAGTGCTGGGGGTGTTGCTCGGAGGTAGAATGCCCCTGGGTTCCATCCCCAGTACCGCAAAAAAAAAAAAAAAAAAAAAAGGAGGCTGAGACAGAAGGATCGTGGTTCGAGGACAGCCTCAGATACTTAGTGAGGCCTTCTGCAACTCAGTGAGACCCTGTTTCAAAATAAAGATTAAAAAATAGAGCGGGGGGTGTTCCTAGTAACACACACACACACACACACACACACACACACACACAAGAAATGACAAATCTGTGGGAAATAAACTATAATCATAAGTGTAAGGAATCATAGGGATATTTAAAATTAAAAGGAGGAAATAGATGCGTACACAAGCCCTTTCCTTGACCCTCTTGTGTGCCCTGTGATGTGCAAAGTGAGTTTACACACCATCCTCCCCTCACTCCACAGAGATTCAAGAATGGCTCTGAATTTCCTCATCTAAGTGGCTTCACTTAGATCTAAATGTTGAAACCATAAGGAGGTATTTAACAGCACTGATAAAGGATGGCAAAATTGTTTTGCTTTTTCCCCCCAGTGGCCTGAAGCAGCCTTTTAATAATCAAAACATCATGATGAATTATTTCACAAGAATATTAAAGATTTTACATCTAGTTTCTGACTCTAAATTTATTCACAACAAGGGTAGGGATCATTCTCTTCAAGTCATAAACAAATTTCCAATAAACAAAAACTTATGAATTTTCAAACCATGGTGTAATAAATTAAATATAACATAAGGTCTATTTTTCTCAGCAGTGCAATTCACAAGGACTGGTCTACTTTGAAAGAAAGAAATAACTCTATGTTTTAATTTGTTTGTTAAATTTTCCCCCCTAAAATCTATTATTTTATGAGTGTGGGAAGTTTAGATCATAGGCAGATATTAAAGAAGAGATATGAGAATGTTTATGGATGTAGAGAAGGAAATAAGTAGGCTGTGAATATTACAAAGAACATATTCACAAACATATATAACAAACCTGATTTTATGTGAAAATGAACATTTTCATGTTCATTTTCAAATTACTATTTTTAATTGAAACAGACTGCTGGTCAACATTTTCAAGAAATATGTAAAAAAAAAAAAGCCAATAGCATTAGCTGCCAGTCATCCACCACATGGCATTTGTTTTGCTTGGATTATTTTTAATACTCTCAACAATTAAACTAGATAGTTATTATTATTGCCTTTTAATTATGAAGAGACTGAGGATCTGGACACATGTGTAGCAAACAGCTGAGCTGGGATTTCAACCAAGTGAATTTAATTGTTTGTCCTCTTTCTATAATGAATTATTGTCTCCCACTCTGAAAAGAACAGTCAGTTAATTATACAGAGACCAGCACTGAGTTAAGCAGCTGATGTAGTCTACTTCTCTAATTTTTCCCCTTCTGGATAAATCCTTTCGTCCCTTGTAGAGAGCTCCTTTCTCTTACCATTTAATCAGATTTCCTTAACTGGAGCAGTTTTCTAATTCCAGGAAAGATGAGAACAATTTGAATCTAATCATCCAAAGTCATACATTTTCATAGTTATAATTTCATAGTTAGAATAGAAATGCATCTAGTTATAATTTTATAATATTATTGTCAACAAGTTTTCTATTTATGAGACTATTTGGATTCAATATACACTAATGACTATGTTGGGAGTCATAACTATTCATAAATGCAACAACTCTGGTTTGGATGCATGGTAGAATTGAATAATCAATCATAGCACTCTCATTTGTAAGCCATGTTGTACCAGAAATAGACTCAGCAGTCAAAACCAAATGTATTTGCAATGTTTGATGTGTTTCATTGCTTTCTTGCTGAATATTAGTATAAATAATATTAGTAATAGAATTAGCAGTCAAAATTTAATACATTTGCTAGGTTTGCTGTATGTTGTTGCACTCTTACAGAATTTGTTTGATAATATTTTATTTGTTAACATTTTGGCAGGGCTGCACATTTGAGGAAGGTGAAGGAACCTTTGATAACAGAGATCTCAACGAGTGATAAAAGTCTGCAAGTCGGTGATCATTAACACTCTGGGAGCTCGAGAGAAAAGAACAGGTGGGCTCAAGGCCCCAGATATAGTTAAACCCAGGGCAGCTCCGCACCTCTATGTGGGTATATGCAGATATATATGTATATATATATATATATATATATATATATATATATATATATATATATATATATATTTTAGACCTTATTGCATCTCCATGCTTGGAGCTATGATGTATGATGTGGTGACTAACCTTCAGAATACTAATCATTTAAGAAGTGCTTACCAAAGTAAGGGACAGGGCCATGGAAAGGGAAAATGAGCAAGAGCCCCTGGATACATCTACCTGATTCTTCTTAGATTATACCTGAATGCTGACATTCTGGGCAATCATGTAACACAAAAAAGGAGGCAGAAAGGAGTTAACTTTTATCAAGTCATTTTTATATGCCAGAAATTGCACCGGGATCTCTGTGCATAAGAATAAAATCATCTGTAGATTACTTATGTATTTGAAATATGAAGTAGCTTACATTTTATTTTATTTTCATCTCACATCTATGGAGGTAGGAATGAGTATAGGTAGATGGGGCATGGCTGCATATCTGTAGTCTTAGTGCTTAGGAGGCAAAGACAAGAGAATCAGGATCGCAGGTTCAAGGCCAGCCTCAGCAATTTAGTGAGACCCTGTTTCCAAATTAAAAACAAAACAAATCGCCGGGCGTGGTGGCGCACGCTTGTAATCCCCGCGCTTGGGAGGCGGAGACAGGAGGATCGCGCAGGTTCGAAGCCAGCCGTGCTGGCATAAGAGACCCTGTTTCAAAAATATAAAATAGGTCTGGGAGTGTAGCCCGGAGGAAGAAGGGCTTCCAGGAACCCCAGTACCACCACCAAAAAAACCAAAAACAAAAACAAAAAAACAAAAACAAAACAACAACAACAAAAATACCAAGCCGGGAGTTGTGGCACACTCTTGTTATCCCAGCATTTGGTTGGAATGGTGAGACAGGAGGATGCCAGGAGGATCCCAGCTAGCAGACAGCTTCAGCTACCTAGTGAGGCCTCTTGCAACTCAGTGAGACCCTGTTTCAAAATGAAGAACAAAAAATAAGGCTGGTGGAGGTGTAGCTCAGAGGTAGACATGCACCTGGGTTCCATTCCCAGTACTGAAAATAAAAATAAAAATAAAAAATAAAAACCCAGAAAAGAGTCAGGGTGTTAGTTCAGGTTAGAATGTCCCTGGGTCCAATCCCCATTACCACCAAAATAGAAATGGGGGACAGGGATGAAGCTCAGAGGTAAAACACCCCTATACTCCTGGCTTCAATCCCTAGTACCATAAATTAAGTCAAAAGAGAAAGTATTCCACATTAGAATTTGGGTATTTGTATTAGGCCAAACCATGAAAATCACTTAGGTTCGAGTATTTTATGGAATGATAACTTAGATACAATGTCATTTCCTCTTTAGTTTACAACCTAATCAGAAACATATAATAAATACTCTATACCATATCAAGAATACAAACAAAGGAGCTGAGCGTGGTGGTGCATGCTTGTAATCCCAGTACCTGGGAGGCTAAGACCGGAGGATCTCAGGTTTGAAGCCAACCTTGACAACTTAGCAAGGCCCTTCACAACTCAGTGAGACCCTGTTTCCAAATAAGAAATAAAATGGGCTAGAGGTTTATCTTAGAGGTAGAATGCCTCTGGATTCAATCCCCAGTGACACACACACACACACACACACACACACACACACACACACATAAATACAAACGAAGGAACATGACTCTCTGTAACTTCCCTTTAGTCCTCCACAAAGCAAACCCAATATTCTCACCAGATGAACTGAAAATCTACCAAGTCAGAGGATGCCCAGTGATAGCTTATTTACACTGTTTTGTATGTAAACAAATGTATCAAAGATAATAACCAATCAAGCATGAGATCGAGGGAGGGGGAGGGAATGGGATGGGGACTGGATGAGGGCTAATTGCATGATGTGTGCTTGTATATCCTCTCAAGTCTTGTATTCCAATGTGATGTATGATTACAATGCACCAATAAAAATTAAATAAAGTAAAATAAAATAAATAAAATAAAGTGAGGGTGGTGGGGTGAATGAGGATGAAAGAGGGAGAGAGCAATATTCAAGGACCTGCTCCCCCTGGATAGGAAATTCTTTATGAACACATACACTTTCAAGCTTGTTTTGTATGGTGTCACTGCATCTCACCAGGGTTTGGCAAGCTGGGCACACCCTTTTACCATTTTCCACTGAAGTATGAATTCAAGCATCTAATACATGAAGATCACTGTAAAATGTAAAGTACGATATAAATAGCCCATTTTGAGTGTTGTGTATATATTTAGTCACCTATATTTTTTATTCTTAAGGAAGTGTGCATACATTGAGTATTGACCGTGTTCCAATTAGTCTGCTAAGGACCAGGCATCCAGAAGTCAGAAAGGTAGACATGATCACTTTTGTGTGGAATGTATATTTTTGCAATGTTGTTCTTTAACATTTTTTGCACTCTTTTTCTTTGGTTGTGGATTATAATATCTTAAATCTCTTTTATACAGGGTAAGCAATTTTAAGGAATAGTTCTTTGATAATGATCTAATTTCCCATAGGTCTTGCCTAAAGAAGTGTGAGGAAGGGAAAGGAATCAGAGGGCCTTGTGCTGTGTTATACTGGTCAAACAAGGGCAAAAATAATAAAACTCCCTCTATCCTGTAAATGTGTGAGGTTCCAACTTAGGAATATGTTTTCTATTAATGTACTAGATAAATGGGGTTATGGTGATATGGTTGTTGTTATTTTATTTATTTATTTATTTATTTATTTATTTATTTGTGTGTTACTGGGGTTCCTGGAAACCCTTCTACCTCTGGGCTACACTCCCAAGACCTTTTTTTTTTTAATTTTTATTTGGAAACAGGGTCTCTTAAGCCAGTGAGGCTGGCTTCGAACCTGCGTGATCCTCCTGTCTCTAACTCCCAAGCTCGGGGAGCGTGCGCCACCATGTCCGGCTGATTGGTATTAAAGTGGTAGATACATTTATGTCATTTCAGAAAGAAAACTGCAGTCAGGCATGGTGGCACATGCCTATGATTCTGATACTTTGGAGGTTGAGACAGAAGAATCACAGGTTTGAAGACAGCTTCAGCAAGGTAGCAAGTCTCTTAGCAACCCTAGCAAGACACTGTTTCAAAACAAAACCTAAAAACGGGCTGGGGTGTAGCTCTAAGGTAGAATGCCACTGGGTTCCATCCCAAGTACCACACACACACACACACACACACACACACACACACACACACACAGTAATAATAATTAATAATAATAATAATAATAATAATAATAATAATTAATAATAATAATAAATAATAATAATAGTAAAAATATAAAAAAGAAAATAGCAACAGACTAACAAGAGTTAATTGTACTACTATTTCAGTTGAAACTTCAACCTATAGCACTCTGACCAACAAGTTTTTACTGAGCCCCACTGACCTCTTTTTGCATGTCTTTTGTCAGGACAAAATAATTATGGCTGCAAAGAATATGTAACAAGCTGGTAATGGTGGCACACAACTGTAATCCCAGTACTTAGAAAGCTGAGAAAAGATAAAAATTTGGAGGCCTCAACAATATAGTCACATTCTCAACAACATAGCAAGACCCTATTTCAAAACAAAAAATAAAAAGGGCTCAGGTTGTAGCAGGCACAACCCTATGTTTAATCCCCAGTACCAAATACTAGTACTAGTACTACTACTACTACTACTACTACTACTACTACTACTACTACTACCACTACTACTAATAATACTAATGATGATAATATAGCAATGTCATTAGTCCTTTTTCTCTGCCAGCAACTTAAAGCCAAACAACAAAGTTCATAATTCTGCAGAAAATAAAAAATGGACTCAAAGTAAAATTGTGTGGGATATATATTGTCATCAGCAGTAAGTTTTTCTACAACTCACCAACTACACAATCCACCACCATTAGAAAGGCTGAGGTTACTACAGTTCTCATCCAGATCTGCAGTATTTGCGATATCCAGTGCCCTGTGGAGGCTTGAAGTGTACATTATGTGCCTTATGAGGAAAGAAAATCTTTGCAGACTTTCACTGAGCAGCAGTTAAATATCCTTGTCAGAAATAAATCTTGAGAATTTGTCATCTCCAAAGGCTCAACAAAAAGTAATGTTTCCCTGCTCTTATCTGAGCATGTTACACATACTTTTGAAGCTTTTAGATATTTTGGTTAACCTCTTCGATCTTTATTATCCCCAATAAGAGTTCTCTGCAAAGATGATCTAAAGAGAAAATTGCAACTGGCTATAATCTAATACATTGTATTTGAATAAACATTCCATTTCTTAAATAGGCCAGTATTAGATAGAAGCTACTGGCTTGACTCTGGAAATTCAGGCTAAGTTTTCATGGGTACACAGAGGGTTGCATTTGTTGGGTAAATTGATAAGAAAGAGCTGGTTCAGTTATTGTAAGAAGTATTCTTTATGCTAATCAAGTTTCCCCCCAAGTTTCTGAACATTGATTGAGTACCCAGAATTTTCTAGATAAACTCTTACAACTTCTGAATACCTCCCAGTGACTGAGTCTCCCGTCCCACCTGGGGACCCTCCATTTTTTAAACTTTTATTGGTGCATTGTAGTCATACATCTTAATGGAGTACAAGGTGGTGGATTTACCTTCGGTTTTCTCCTCTCAGGGCCTATCTTTTCCCTAGACACAACCTTCATTACTGCAACCACACACATGGAACATGTTTGCACCAATTTCACGTTTTCTTTTTTGACAACATCTCTGTGTTTCTTGTTGGGATTTCGTTCTTATTCTGAGCTGTTGCTTCTTGCTCTTCAATTATACTTGAATGTCACTGGTGTTTAAACACTGGCCTAATCTAATGATTCTTTAGTCTGTGTTATGTGGCTCTAGTTTCCTGACTTATCTATCAAAAAATTTACTGCACTCTATGTTGATGGGATAGTGGTTAGGGGTCTGAATTTGAACAAGTCTCTTAATAATTATAGTTATGATTTTCAAATCTAAATATAAGAAGCCTAAGGGTACTTAGAGGCCATTCAATTTGATGTGATAGTGGGGTTGTTATTACTCGATGCACAAATTTGCCAGTTTGAACCTTGATCTTAAGTGATTTTGAAATAAGTAAGTGTGATGAGTGAATACAGATTTAAAGATTATTTTTGAAGTTGGTCTTAGCCTTCTGGAATAGTATTTTTTTAAATAAAGCATATTCTGAAAGATGAAGTCAAAAGAAATTATTTTGGCATTATCTATAATTTATGTAAACATTTTTTCCCCCAGGAGAGAAATACTTGTCGTTGTCTTCTCCTTCTCCTTCTCCTTCTCCTCCTTCCCTTCTCCTGCTCCTTCTTTTCTCCTCCTCCTCCTCTTTCCTCCTCCTCCTCCTTCTTCTTCTAATTATTATTATCATCATTATTATTTTAATTATTGGTGCATTGTAGTCATACCTAACCACCATTCATTACACACAGTGTCATATTCCAAAATAAACAAAAATGCAAATTAATTTTATTTGTGATACCATATGGGATCATCTAAATATGTTTTATATACTAAATCATTTATTCCTCAAATAGTATAATATAGATAATAATTTTACTTATACTTTACACTTAGCTTAGAAAAGAGAGGTTAAGGATCTTCCTCAAAGTAATACAATTAAGACTAAAAATCTCCCATTCTATAGGCTTTCTCTTTAGGTTCTTGATTGTTTTATTTGATGAGCAGAAACTTTTTAGTTTGGTGCCTTCCCACTTGTTAATTCTTGCTTTAATTTCCTGAGCTTTGGAGGTCTTTTGAGAAAGTTACTGCCTGTTCCTATATGTTGGAGTGTTGAGTCTATGCCCTCCTCTAATAATTTCACAGTCTATGGTCTAATTTCTAAGTCTTTGATCCATGTTGAGTTGATTCCTGTGCATGGTGAGAAGTAAGGATTTAGTTACATCTTTCTACAAATGGATAGCCAGTTCTCCCAGCACCATTTGTTGAAAAGGGTATCTTTTCTCCAGTGTATGAGTTTGGCCCCTTTGTCAAAGATTAATTGTCTATAGGTGTGTGGACTTGTTTCCTGTATTTTTTATTATGTTCCACTGGTCAGATTACCTGTACTATTGCTCTTTAGTATAATTTGAAGTTACGGATTGTTATCCCTCCTGCCTGGTTCTTATTGCTGAGGATTGCTTTGGCTATTTGGGGTCTTTTATTTCTACAAATAAAATTCATGACTGATTTTTCTAAGTCTATGAAAAATGCTGTTAGTATTTTGATAGGGATTATGGGAATTATAGAATTACACACAATGGAATTCTACTCAGCTATAAAGAAGAACAAAATCATTTGCAAGAAGTTGGAAAGACCTGGAGAATATTCTATATCTATATCTATATCTATATCTATATCTATATAATTTTGGTGGTACTAGGGTTTCTGGAAACCCTTCTACCTCCGGGCTACACTCCCAGACACCTATATTTTATATATTTTTTTTAGAAACAGGGTCTCTTATGTCAGCAAGGCTGGCTTCAAACCTGTGCAATCCTCCTGTCTCTGCCTCCCAAGTGTGGAGATTACAAGCGTGAGCCACCATGCCCGGCTGGAGAACATTATATTAAGTGAGATCAGCCAAGCACAGAAAGAGAAGGGACATATATTTTCTCTAATGAGCCCAAACTACTATTAGGAATACTAGAGGGACTCCAGATAATGAAGGGGAAACTTCAGCAAAGCTGAAATGGAAAGGTAGGAGATGAAGAAGGATGAGGTTGATTAATGGAGGAGCTACATCTGAATATGTGTAAATGTATGAATTTATGAATGGTCAACCTGGACACTCATTGTTGGGAGGGGAGGAAAGGGAAGTTGAGGGTGGAAGAGTGCACCAAGCACAGTCTGAATGTATGATACTTTCAATATGATCCACATAAAAATAAGATTAAAAAAGATGCTATAAACAAAAAAAAAAGATTAAAGAACCAGTATTTATACAAGGTAGCCTGGCTTCAGAGCCTGTACTTACAAATGCCACACTATTCTGCCCTTCATGGCCAATTTTTTTTTTTTGTCATACCGGGGATGGAACCCAGGGGCATTCTACCTCCGAGCTCCAGCTCCAGCCCTATTTATTTTTTACTCTTTATTTTGAAGCAGGGTCTGAGTTGCAAAGGGCTTCACTAAGTATAAGGCTGTTCATGAACCATGATCCTCCTGTCTCAGCTTCCCAAATCCTGGGATTACAAGCATGTGCTGCCATGCAGGGGAAGTCTTAGGGGTGAGATTCCCAGCCACATGTAAGTACATGGAGTAGCTGTGGGAGAAGAACAATAGCAGCTTTACCTTACAGAGCTGTCCCTTAAGTAGGGTTGCAGGCAAAAATGGCATACCTCATGCCAGGGTAATAAGCACATGCCTGTTTGTTCTGCCTACTTGTACTTACATAGCTATATACTCGTCTGCGACTGTGTGAGATGAATAAACATCTGTGGCTGCACAGCGTGAGTGGGGTCATGTTCTTACCACCAGTCTGTACTTCTCTGAACCCCACAGTAATTATAAATATTTTAATTTTTTTCTTCTCCCTAAGCATAATATGAAAAGCTTTTCTATATCCTTCCCCACCTGTCCATTTCCCACCTTCCATATATATTATTCTCCCTTAGAGTTTGTATGTTTTACATTAAAGATATGTTTTAATTCTTCTAGCTTGTCCAGTATGGTATCTCTCTATGGCGCTAAATATAGAACAACACAGTATGAGTCTTAGAGCTTGCAGAACTCTTCTTGGAGAAGAGAATTATATCACCTTCACGCTTGGTGTTCTTGTATACATCTACATAATTTCAGGTAGCTGTCCTAGAAGGAATTCAGTCATCATTCATTTGAACTTTCATGGGCTCTTCCACACTAAGATTTTAGTCTCAAAGTTTACTTCCAGCTCTAACTTTTCCCAAATGTTGAAAATAAGAGAACACTTGTGGCCAGATATTTGGGCCAGTATCATCTTGAGAGATGAGTCCAGAAGGCCTAAAATGATGTGAAAAACTTTGGCTCTCATCTAGATATTTTGTTTTTCTGAAAACTCCCAGTAATATTTCAAAAAATATTGTCTGTTTTGAAAAATGTGAGTTATGATTTGATTCCACATATGTGAATGTTTGGCTTTTGCTTAACCAACTCCTAAGAGGAACTGAATTCCTCACTCTTCTGGCTGTGTAGGGGATCCTGAGGCATGGCCTAATAAAGAGAAGAGGGCCTGAGACAACTGACTTTCTCTAAAAGAAAAGTGAATTTAGTTTAAAGAGGAAGAGACAGGAAAATTTTTATTGAATTTCAGAGCTGCAGAGCTCTATTACATCAGCATTGTCATTTTTGAAATATGACTTTCAATAGATTCTCAAATTTTTTCTTAATAAATTTCTGAGTTACATTTAAGGTGGAAAATTAGCAAAAGACTTAGCAAACAGAGATCTAATAATGCCAAACTTAAGGTTAGAAACATTTAATTTTCTCAAAGCATTAGGGAGTAATTTTTTTTTTTTTTTTTGGTAGTACTGGGGTTCCTGGAAGGCCTTGTACCTCAGGCTACACTCCCAGACCTATTTTATACTTTTTTATTTTTGGAAACAGGGTCTCTTAAACCAGCGAGCCTGGCTTCGAACCTGCGCGATCCTCCTGTCTCCGCCTCCCAAGTGTGGGAATGACAAGCGTGCGCCACCACGCCCGGCAAGGAGTAAATTTTTTGATATCTATTCCTATGTGAATGTGAGGGTTCATCTTTGCTAACAGAAAGAGGAAGAATAGGCCAGACATACTCACCTGCTAAGACAGGATGAAACTAAGGCTTTAGGCATTTGGAAAAATTTCTGATGGATTAACTGTATGAAAGCATTCTGATATTCACTCTGTTTTATGAATGTTTAAAACAAAAGGATTTATTGTACTTTTTTTTACATATTTACTAAACTTGTGGAGGCTCTTAGGCATCAAGTTTTGGAAATAAATTGTCAAAGATGCCAGAAAAATTTACAGCTCAACGGAACTAAAACATAAAAGAGAGATTAGAAAAATATACATAAAGCCGGGCGTGGTGGCGCACGCTTGTAATCCCGGCGCTTGGGAGGCTGAGACAGGAGGATCTCACAGGTTTGAAACCAGCCTCAGCTACTTAGTGAGGCTCTCAGCAACTTAGTGAGACCCTGTTTCCAAATAAAATATAAAATATTTCTGGGAGTATAGCCCAGAGGTAGAAAGCCTCTGGGTTCCACCCCCAGTACCACAAAAAAAAAAAAAAGAAAGAAAGAAAGAAAAAAAGAAAAAAAAAGAAAAATATACATAAAAAGTCAAATTCCAACAGAGTAATTCAATGATACTTCACGGTTCCTGGAACTTTCCTTATCTGGCTAAAGTTGTTGGCTTACAGAAAAGAAACAAGAAAAAAATAGTGGAATGAGATGCCCAAGACTAAATACTTAAACACACATCCTGTTTCTTGGATACTTTCTTGGACCTTCACTGTAGACTAGTTGTTCTGAGTTTACATACAATCATAATAATTTTATCAAATCTTATTCTAAAGCTTAGAAGATTAAAAGCAATTGTTTAGAAAATAGAGGGCCAAGACATGAACAAAGCACATCCAGAAATACAAGTGGATTGGTTGGCATTCAGACAGTAAGCAGAATAATTCACAAATTAAATGCTTACAGAAATCACAGCCTAAATGTCCCCTTAGCTTTCTGTGGGTCGGGTGAAATCCATATTGTACTTTATGCTGCATTACTCTTAAAGACTGCATTCTCCAAAGTGGGATCTCCATAAACCCCACTTAGGGCAGCAACATAGAATTGTAACAAGAATCAGTGTAAGGAAGTCTCAAATCTGGGTTATTCAGAGTATTCTTGTTAAAGTCAGATTTATCTCTAGCAGATTTTGTACCTAGAGCATAAATTTTAAACTAAGCAAAAAAGTTTTCAAATTCCACAATAACACTTTTGTCTAAATTTTTCCAGAAATATCATAAAAACAAACTAATAAGAAGCAGGTCTAAGATGAAGCCCCTCAAACCAGATAGTTATTTATTGTGGTACTACGGATTGAACCTAGCAGGATTATATCTCCAAGCTATGTCTCCAGACCTCCTTTTTAATTTTTTTTTTTTTTTTTTTGCTTTGAAACAGGGTTAAGTCTTGCTAAATTGCTGAAGCTGGTCTTGAACCTGTGATTCTCTTGTCTCTGCCTACCAGGTACTGGGATTGCAGGTGTGGGCCACTATGTCAGAAATTCAGTTGATTTTTATCAAAACAAATTCAGATGTTGACCATAACTCTCCTTGATGGGGGATAGGACCTATAATGGTTAGGATTTAGAATGTCCTCCTAGACCTCACAGTTAACAAGATAGCACTATTGGAAGTGAGTTTGGTTGCTAAGAAGGGTCCTTAGGGTGTGGCCTTGGTATCATATACGGTCTTCTCCTTCCCTTCATGACTCTCTTGCTTCCAGACTCCATAATGTGAGAGCTGAGCCTTCCTCTCTTCCTCTCCTCAATTCCTAACACCTCGCCCTGAGATCCATCGACCCCAGCCTCACATGGACTACACCCAGAACTGAGCAAATAAACTTCCTTCCTCTAAGTTTTGGGGTCAGTTATTTTGGATTATAGCAGTGAAATGTTGGTTGAGATAGGATCAACACTTGTGAAAACTAGGAGGGTCAAAATAGGTTTGAGATAGATAAGCTTTAAACTTCTGTAGCTACCAAAAGTCATATGTCTAATGCTACTTCATTCATTGGGGAAAATAGATATTTCAGTGAATAACATAACCAGTAAGTACAATCTGTACCCTTGCCCAAGATGAATTCAGAGATAAATTCATATATTAAAATTTCTATATTAAAATACTAACCACCAAGGTGATGGGATTAGGAGGTGAAGCCTTAGCGGGTGGCTATAGCAGAGAGAGCCACGGTCCCCAAGAAAAGCTCATGAACAATTATTTTCAGCATCGCTTCTTAAAGTTTTTGGTATTTATTTCTTCCAAATGACGCTGAGGTTTTGGAAGCTGGACAGCTGTATGATTCTGTCTCCACTGTCTCAATCAACATCTTTATCAGAGAGATCAGCTCAATTTTACTTTGGCAGAACTGATTATACACCATCCATTTAAAGACAGATGAAGTGACTCCTTTTAGTTACTTGAGAAATGCCATGAGGCAATAGACCTTTGCCTCACCACACAAATTCAACCTTAACCTCATTCTTTTGAAGGGGAGTTCAGCAATTAGAGAAGGATTACACATGCATGCACTATTAGGGACATTTGGTGGCTATTAGTGAACATTATGGTTTAAAGTTAATTTTTGCATTACTGATTCAATTTTGTTAATTTGTTGCTATTTGTGTGGCTATTCCAAGAGTGCTGTATTTTTCTCTGTCTGCTTGAGAAATTTCATTAGCTTCTAAGAAGAAATCAAAAGGGGTTCATTAAAAATAAAACACAAGAGGAAAATAGTAAATTAAGTTTTATAAAAATGCTGAAGAACTTTATTAAACCTCCCAGAAGTTTTTATTTGAGTTTAATATGGATCTTGGGGAGTGATTATAATGATTATGCTTTTACTTTGTATTTCCGCCTTAATCATAGATATAAAATTGCTCTCATATGAGAAACCCATTATTTACTAGTTCTCACATTATTTTTAAGTCATTCCTATTTATATGTTTTTTGTTTGGTATAAAAGTCTAATGAAAAATTCTTCTAGATAATTTATATTTGGTAATCATTAGTACAGCATATTATTTTAATAAAATTATGTTTCCTCTATATTTTCTCAAGAGAGAATATTCTATGTTTCTCATTTTTATGGTAGCATATTTTAGGGATCAAGTTACTTTCTAGAGTAACACAGTTCTACTTCAATAACAAGTAATAGATAAAATTGAAAAGAAAGAAATGTATAGAAATACATTAATGTTAAATATGCTTGCTATAATATTTTTATTTTGGTTACTATGTCTGTAGTGTTAATAAGTCTATCATTTTATCAGGACACATACATATTTCTTGGACATAATTTCAATATTGTTTTTGTAGCACTTGATATCAAACCCAGAGGTTTCTACCTCATGACTTAGTCAACCCCCTAATTCTCCACCTCCTAATACCATCACTTTGGTGGTGAGTAGCTTAAAGCATAAATTTTCAGGTGAACACAAATGTTCATTCCATAGCATTTTAAAGTCTAAGAAATATTTTCTTTTTTTCTTTTTTTTTAATTTTATTTTATTGGTGCACTGTATTCATACATCATAGTGGGATACAAACTTTTGTAGACATACATGCACACATCGCCCAGTCAGCCCCCACCCGATCCCCACCCCATTCTCTCCCCATCCCTCCTTCCCATGCTTGGCTTAGTGGTTGACATCTAGTATTATAGCAATTTATCCAAAATTAAAAATGATAATCTCACATAACAGTTTCATTTGTCTGATACCAAGTGTTTGATGATTTAAAGATAGCATTTCAATATTTCTTTTTGCTTTCTTTCTTACTAGAGCATATTTTTTTCTGTTTTTTTAGGTGAAACTATCATATATTTATATATTTATTTTTCAGAAGAAAATCTATCCTAATATGGAATATGAATTCTAGATACCCAAAACGATCTTGAAAAAGAGCAAAGCTAGCAGATATATATTTTCTGATTTCAAACCATATAAAGCTACAATAATTGAAAAAGTGTGGTACTGTTCTAAAGGCAGATATATAGACCATTGGAGTTAAATACAAGCCTAGAGCTAAATTCTTCCCTATATTGTCAAGTTATTTTTGACAAGGTTTCCACAAACATTTGGTGGTGGAAATAATAATCTTTTAACTAAATATTGTTGAAAAATAATAACTACATGGAAAAGAATAAAATTGGACCTTTACCTAATCCCATATACAAGTATTAACTCAAAATAGATAAAAGACCTAAATATAAATCTTAAGACTATAAACTTTTAGGAGAAAATCTGGGTCATAAAACCTCACAACATTGAAATTGGCAGTGATTTCTTGGATATGATTTCAATGGCAGAGGCAACAGAAGAATATACAAACTCCCTAAAAAATAAAAGAAAATATTGTATATCCAAAGACAATGTAAACAGAGTGAAAAGTTACTAATAGAATTGGATAAAATATTTCCAAATGCTATATCTGAAGGTATATTAATATTCCAACTAGAAATCCTAAAAATTAACAACAATAAAGGCAAACAATACAACTTAGAGATAGGTAAAAGACTAACATAAATAATGAATCTCCACAGATAACCAATCTTAGTTGTCTGTTGGATGGAAACTCTTGTTTCTCTGGTTCTGGTGTGTGTTACCTATTTCTTCTTTGTAGTTAATCTCTTTGAGTATTTTCTCTAGCGCTGGTTTTGAAGACATAAATTACTTCAGTTTCTGTTTGTCATGGAAGCTTCTTATTTCTCCATCTAATTTGATAGAAAGTTTTGCTGGATAGGAAATTTTTGGCTGGAAGTTGTTTTCTTTCAGAGTTTGGAATATGTTACTCCAAGCCCTTCTGGCTCTCATGACTTGGTTTGGGAAGTCTGGAGTGATTCTAATTGGTTTGCCTCTGAATGTCACTTGGCCCTTTGTTTTTGTTGCCTTTAAGATTCTCTGCTTGGCTTCCACATTGGTCATTTTGACAATTATATGGCGTGGGGATCCTCTTCTCCGATCCTGTCTAAAGGGAGTTCTATAAGTTTCCTGGATCTGTGTATCAACCTCTTGCTCTATATTTGGAAAATTTTCTGCTATTACTTCCTTGAAGAGATTGTTGATCCCTTTGGTATCACTTTCTTTTCCCTCCTCTATTCCAATTATTCTTAGGTTAGCTCTCTTAAGATGGGCCCATATTTCTTCAATGTCAGATTCCTGCTGTTGGATATTTTTTTCTAGATTAGAAACTATGCATTCATTTTTGGATTGCTCATCTTCTAAGAGCGAGATTCTGTTCTCCATGTGGTCTAATCGGTTGTTTGTGCTTTGAATTGGGGCCTTTACTTCATTAATTGCATCCTTTATCTCTTTTTGGCTCTCTCTGAGTTCTTTTCGAAGCACCTCTATTATTTCTACAGTTATTTTCCTGATTTGATCTTCTAGAAATCTCTGATTTTCTGTTTTATCAGGTTCTGATGTTGTGGGGTTGTGCACATTCATTACTCCAGTGTTATTCCTCTTTCCCATGATTTCGGAGGTTTGTGCCTTCTCTGGGTTCTTCCCTTGGGTCACTATGGCTTCACTTAAGGTGCTCTGGATCTCGAGTCTGTATTATCTCAGACCCCACTACTCCTTTACTGGGTTGTATCACAGAGTCTCCGACCCAGGGAGTCGATAGAGGCTGCTTTAAACTATGAGGGGTGCCAGGTTGCACGTTCTCCTATGGTGTGATATCTCTGCCACCACCACTCCCTCACTGGGTCAAGTCCCAGGAGGCACAATACTGCGATTTCTCCTCTGTGGCCCGCAATTTGACTCACTGTTCTTGAGTACGCAGATGTAGCTGTACTGGCCTCGCTGAATTCGCTGCTGCCGCCACCGGTGGCAATATGGCGCCTCTGCCACGCCCTCGGCCATGAGGCTGACGTATTTTTTTCTTCTCTGGTTTTGCTTTCCACTCTGAATCCCTGCAGCGTGTGCTGAGCTCAGCCACTGGGAGCTTTAAATGCTGTCTGCGCCGAAAGATCCCGCCTGGCTGTTCCGCAGCGGCTCACCTGGCTTGCTGTAGCCGTCCGTTGAGTTCGCCGCTGCCGCCGGCAGTAAGGCGCTGCTGCCGTGTCCTCGGGCTCGTGTGTCTCCTCTGTGGCCCTGAGCTCTGTTCTCAGTCAGCTTTCTCTCTGGAGCCTGGTGGTTTTTTTTGTTTTTCTGGTGATGGTGTTTTCTGGCTATGAAAGGCGCTCTTTTTGTGGTAATGGAGATTGGTTGTTAGCAGGACTCTTAAGCCCCGCTTTTCTAGCTCGCCATCTTCCCGGAAGTCTCTTTTTTTCTGAAATCTCATACCAAGTATTGTAATTCATAGAGTATTGTAAACATGACAAATGGTCATATCTATTTCCAATGTATATTACTACCAAAATAATTTCTAAAGGATGTATTCATTTAATCATTTACTGATGCACACTTTCATGTAAAATATTTCTTGAATGGTTATTATGTATTAGACATTGTAGGACATATTACAGAAAAAAGATCAATATGAATATATTCAATATGTTTAACTGTTTTGAATGTTTAAGATATAAATGACAATAATAATGATTGTTTTCCAACCCATCCTATCAGTCCAACATAATTCTGAAATTAAAACAGGATAAGAACAGCATTAATAAAAATAAAGTATGAAATGTCTTCACTTTTTGCATAATAATTAATTATATAACTATTATTTAATATAATAATTAGTAATATAATTATTATATAATAAGCTTATTGTATAATAATTAATAAACTAGATATTACTAAGCACTAAAATATTGAATGCATTATTTATCCTAGATAAAAAGAATCTATTGTAAATAATACAAGAATAGTTCAACATCAGAACTATCTACTACATCAACTTATAACATTACGATTTGAAGAAGAAAAATGAATGAATGTAAAACTTTCAAAGAAGATTAAAGATACAGATTTTTAAATCCATAAAAAAGTTTAAAGAAAAGAATACATTCCAATTTTGATGATAAATATTCTTCTTGTCACTGATACAGATAGGTGTATCTGATTGAAATTTAAAAATTAAAACTAATATTTTACAGAGAAAGATATCAAAAGTGAAATTAAAATAAAACTGATAGAATTATAGTTCTGGGTAAGATAAGCAACCTTTTATCTCCTATTGAACTCAGCTATAAAATGTGGACAGAATAGCCAGACAGCTAGTTGAGAACTCTGAGAGATAAATATAAGAAGACAAATGGGAAGACCACCGAGGTAGATGAGAGCTTCCCATCTTTTTCCCCTTCTTTGGCATGATCTGGTCAGAAATCAATACAATTCATACCTCAGGGGCCAGGCTTGCCCTTTTTATTTTATTTTTAATTAATTTATATTTTATGTGAATCATATTGGAAATGGCATACATTCAGACTCTTAACCCCCCACTTCCTCTTCCTCCCCTCCCAACAACGAGTGTCCAGATTAACCATACTATATTCATGCTTTTACACATATTCGAATGTAGCTCCTCCATTAATCAACCTCAGCCTTCTTTGTAGCCTACCCTTCCATTTCAGCTTTGCTGAGGTTTCACCTTCATTATCTAGAGTCCCTCTGGTATTCCTAATAATTTCTAATTTGGGCATATGAGAGAAAACATATGTCCTTTCTTTTTCTGTGCATGGCTGATCTCACTTAACATAATGTTCTCCTGGTCTTTCCATCTTCTTGCGAATGACTTGATTTTGTTCTTCTTTATAGCTGAGTAGAATTCCATTCTGTGTATTTCCCATAATTTTGAAATCCATTCATCTGTTGATGGAAACTTAGGTTGGTTCCAAGTTTTGGCTATTACAAATTGTGCTGCTAACAACATAGGTATGGATATGTTACTGTAGTCCTCTGATTTCAACCCTTTTGGAAAGATACCCAGGAGTAGTATAGCCGAATCATATGGTATTTCCATTCCCAGTTTTCTAAGGAATCTCTACACTGATCTCCATAGTGGCTGAACTACTTTGCACTCCCACCAACAGTGTGAAAGAGTTCCTCTTTCCTCACATTCTCACCAGCATTTGTTGTTATTTCATTTCTTTATGCTTGCCACTCTGATTGGGGTTAGATGGAATCTCAGCATAGTTTTGATTTGCATCTCCCTGATGGCTAATGATGTTGAACAGCTTTTCCTGTATCTATTGGACATTTGTATCTCTTTTTTTGTGAAGTGTCTATTCAGTTCAGTTGCCCAGTTATTGATAGTGTTATTTCTTTTGCTAGTGTAGTCTTTTGAGCTCTTTATATATTCTGGATATTAACCCTCTATCAGAGTGGTGGCTGGTAAAGATCTTTTCCCATTCTGTAGGCTTTCTCTTTAGGTTCTTGATGGTTTCCTTTGATGAGAAGAAACTTTTTAGTTTGATGCCATCCCACTTGTTAATTCTTGCTTTAATTTTCTGTGCTTTGGAGGTCTTGTTGAGAAAGTTACTACCTGTGCCTATATGTTGGAGTGTTGAGCCTATGCCCTCCTCTAATAACTTCACAGTCTCTCGTATAATTTCTAAGTCTTTGATCCATGTTGAGTTGATTTTTGTATATGGTGAGAGGTAAGGATTTTTTTCCGTCTTTCTACAAATGGATAGCCAGTTCTCCCAGCACCATTTGTTGAAAGGAGTATCTTTTCTCCAGCATATGAGGTTGGCCCCTTTGTCAACGATTAATTGTCTATGGGTTTGTGGGTTTGTTTCTGCATCTTCTATTCTGTTCCCTTGGTCTGTATGTCTGTTGATGTGCCAATACCATTCTGTTTTTACTACTATACTATTGTTTTCTCTTTAGTATAATTTGAAGTCTGTGATTGTGATGTCTCCTGCCTGGTTCTTATTGCTGAAGATTGCTTTGGCTATTCTGGGTCTTTTCTTTCTCTATATAAAATTCATGACTGATTTTCCTAGCTCTGTGAAGAATCTTGTTGGTATTTTGATAAGAATTGCATTAAATTTGTAGATCACCACTGACTGAATGGCCATTTATATGATATTTATTCTCCTATCTATGAGCAAGGGAGATCTTTCCATCTTCTAAGGTCTTTTTGATTTCTTTCTTTATTATTTTATAGTTTTTATTGTAGAAGTCTTTTATGTCTTTGGTTAGGTTTATTCCTATGTATTTTATTGGTTTAATAATGAATGAAATTGTTTTCTTTATTTCTTTCATTGTGGACTCATTGTTGACATATAGAAAAGCAACTGATTTCTTTAGATTTATTTTGTATCCTGCAACTTTGCTGAATTGGTTAATCAGCTCCAGTAGTTTTTTTGAGTTCTTTAGGTCTTCTAGATAAAGGATCATGACATCTGCAAATATAGATCGTTTTAATTCCTCTCTTCCTATTTGAATTCCTTTGATTTCCTTCTCTTTTCTAATTGCTGTGGCAAGAGTCTTGAGAACTATATTGAAAAGAAGTGGTGATAGTGGGCATCCTTGTCTTGTTCCTGATTCTTTCAGGCTTGCCCTTTTTATAACAACTTGCTCTTGCTTCTAGAAACTAGCATTGATCCTATGATCTAATCACCTTGCCTAAGTCCCACCTCTTAAAGGTTTTATATTTAATTCTTGTTTAGGAACAATCTTCCATCCATGAACCTTTGAGAATCACATTCTATTATAGCCAAATAATAGCACTGATAGATTTACTACTGTTGCTAGAAAATTCTCATAAAGTCAATTCCTGACACACATAATGCCTAGCAGAGTGGTCAGTATATACATGTGTGCGATTTTACATGCGTATATAACTAATATTAATATAAATGACCCTTAAAATTTCTATTAAGACTGTTTTGTGAAGCCTGCCCTAAGGTTTTTACATTAATCAATTAAAAATAGAATACAATTTACATAAAGCATTTATGTTAACATTATTAATTTTACTCAAATTCTTAAAACTATAAATTTAATTGTGCAACTATTTTTCAATAGAGAAATAAAACCTACTTTTGTTGCTCTAATTAAACTAAAATTAATCTACAATTATCATTGAGGCCTATTCCTTTGGATGCACTCTGCTTCTCATTCACACTACACACACACACACACACACACACACACACACACACAAACACACCCTTATATTCTCTATAAATTATATAAAAATGTAAAAATATTTTACCTGGAAAATGTTCCAAACTTAATCTGTAAGTAATTCCCTTACCCACCACAGGGTTTTTAAACACGTATTTTAATTACTCTTTTGAGTGTTTTAATTTTTCCCATATTCCTCATGATGAAGTTGCCAGAATAAATTCTTTTGTCTAAGTCTAGTTTTGTCTAAAATGTCAAGAATTATAAAAAAATTTATTATAATATTCCAGAGGTAGCCTAATGACAGCAAGGTGAAGAAAAGTTTCTTTTTCTCTATCAAATTGCACATTCTGGTAAGCTCCAAAGTTTACTATAGAATCTAGTGAGCTTTATTTTCCCAGGTGACCCATTCTGAGTGTACACTTATTTAAGACACTAAAAAAAAAAAAAATATATATATATATATATATATATATATATATATATATATATATATGTTTTTAAATGTGACACTTAAGTTTTTAAATGTGACAAACACAAATAAATGTAAGTGATAAATGTATCTAAAAACTCAATTTAAGGCAAGGACTCTCATAAATTACCTGCTTCCAAGTTGTCTTATACAAACACTTTTTTGGGATCTAGTCAGTGCAAACAAACAAACAAACAAACAAACAACAAACCCTGAGGCACTTCACAGCCTACTAGTTAGTAGGGTAAAACTATGACAGAGAACAAGATGATTACTTCTCCTGTTTGTATAAAATAAATACCCTAAACTTGAATGTGACCTTAGGGGAAAATGAGAAGAGAAAGTATTTGAGAGAAAGATTCTTAATCATCAAGTACATTAATTAAACAATAAAATTGAAATAAAAATAAAATAAAATAATTGAGTAATAAAGTTGTCACTTTAGAATTGCTACACTTTTTTGTACCCTTGATTTTATTAACTCATGACCTATGAAATTTGTACCAACTATGAATCAATCTAGAACAAAACCTGAAATTTTAAGTAAAATCATTGGTAATATTTCCTATCATTTCAATATCACACTGTGTTTACCAATCTCTAAAATTCTACTACTCTTTGAAAATTCGTTAAAATTATTAAAAATCACAATAACAAAAGTTTTTCTAAGCATTCAAAATAACTTAAAAGATCTTTTCCTACATGCTTAAAAATATGTTTACTATGAGAATAGCCAAAAGAATTTTACAGTGAACACACATATATTCATTACATACATTCTACATGAATATTATATTTCCCTTATGAACTATCATGTCCCATCACTCAATCCATCTGATAGTTGACTTAAAAATAAATTTGAGTACATTAATACATTTTTAAATGTTTCAGTATTATATCATTAACTTCAATAAAATTTTATATAGGTCTCCTTTTAATGTATAATCTATATATGAATTCATATGTGCTTAAAGTTAGCATAAGGTAAGTTTTGATGTTTATATCTG
Source organism: Muscardinus avellanarius (assembly GCF_963383645.1). Classification (NCBI taxonomy): domain Eukaryota; kingdom Metazoa; phylum Chordata; class Mammalia; order Rodentia; family Gliridae; genus Muscardinus; species Muscardinus avellanarius. The sequence continues at coordinate 35,288,090 of NC_137786.1, read as the reverse complement.
TTAAATTTTGTATTTAGAAAGTCCCTCAGCCCTCATGGAAACAGGGTAGCAAGATTGGAAGCTAAGGAGGGGTCGCTTCCTTATTTATCATTATATAAATATTTTCTCTAAGACATATTATTTTACATATCATATAATTTGGTTATCACTCATTCATATCCTATTCTTCAATATTTTATAGAATGTAAGGTTTGTATTTTCTTTCAATTGAGAAGTCTGGACTTCTTTACTGTGAGAAGACATTTGTGTTTATTTTATAGTTCTAGCAAAGTCGTTATCCTTTCTTTTTTCTCTGCCATATGCTCACCTTAACATAGGTTTTAATTTTCTCTAGACTCTTTAGTGTGATGGCTTCATAATGTTTCTTTTGTTTTACTTCGTATCATGTACCTAATATTAGTTTATCCACTCTGGTAAGTTAGATTTGAGTTAAAGCTTTTCCTTATTATGACCTGTTATGATCCGATTATTTATTTTTACTCCAAGTTCATATGTCAAAACTTATTCCACAATATGATGGTATTAGGTGGGGCCCATGGGATGTATTTGTCATGAGGCAGAGCTGCCTTTCCCCTTCTACCATGTAGGAACACAGGTAAATGGCTCTACCCATAAGAAAAAAAAAGCAAAGAAATGGCTCCTCACCAGATATCAAATCTTTTAATGCCTTTCGGCATTTTGATTTAGGAATCCAAATGGACTAAGATAAGACTTTACCCTTCTTCCTCATGCAGAACAGCCAGTATAAATGAGCACTGTGGGTTTGATGACTGCCTCTGGCAAAAGGCTCTGGAATGTTTTCTTGGACTTCTATGCAACTGAGCTAGATTTCTCAATTATTTCCTGCAAGCTCTTTTGGTCAAGACATGTTGCATGTGATTGCTAAAATTTTATGTGGGTGGTCAGTCCCATAGTTGGCATTCTCTGGGCTAAAAGAAATAAAATGAGAAAACAATACTTGCAAAATAGTTTATATTTCCAGTTTTTAGGGTGGGAAAAATAGAGTTGTTTATTATTTTGTTTGCTTGATAAAATTCTTTTGATATCAGGAACTATAAATTCCTTTTTCTATAAAATTGGCCAAAATTATGAATGATCACTACCAAATTCCAACCTCATTCCCAGTAAATACTTATAGCTGTATAAAATTCAATAAATAAATTCAGGGAATTTCAAGGTTTTTCAAGGCATGTGAAACCCTATTTTAGATTTTAGATTTATCTTAAGAAAGTAAAAAAAGTTGATCAAGACCATGGCCTCTGGAAAAGGACATTTACCACATTACAGGCTTGTAACTTTGAGTAAATTTCTTAATCTTTAGTTGACTCAATTTCATCTCTTAAATAAGGATGAAAATGCTAGACCCTATAATCCAGGCTTACTATAAATATTAAGTTAATGTTTTATAAAACATTAAAGCAACCCCCCACTGCATATTAAACATTCCATAATTATTTATTACTTCATCACACTTATAGTAAATTAATTATCAAATATTTTCTTAACTTCAAAAATCTAAGTTTAATAACTCATCACAATAAATATTTTTCATTCAAGTTTCTAATTACTGAAGCCTTTATAAAGCTATTAAAGAAGCTCTTCATATTACTATATTGGCTGCTATTAAATTTTCTATTTTTGAAGTGTTAGATTTTTATGCTTGTTTTAAATATGTGAGCAATTTGGTGAATGAATTAGGTAGGAGAAATATTTTATATCAGTTATTTGGACAATATTAGAATAATACACTTATTATTAGAATAAATGAACTAAAATTATAAGAGAAATTCTACTTTAATAACTTACTAATATGTTCCCAATGTTTGATGGGCCTGTATGTTTGAGGTGGAGAAGAATATGGTCAACACATTAAAATAAAATAAAATAAAAAAGCAAGCTGGGCATGGCGGCACAAACTTGTAATACCAGTACTTTCAACCAGCCTCAGCTACTTATTGAGGCACCCTCCGCAACTTAGTGAAACCTTGTTTAAAAATAAGAAAAAGGCTAGTGGTATAGCTTGGAGGTAGAATGCCCCTGGGTTTCACTCCTCATACTGCAAAAAGAGTAATAAAATAAAATAAAAAGTAAATAAATAAGTACATATAAAGAAAAAATTTTCTATTTTGTTTTCCTAATTTCCTTTTTTCTCCTTAATGACTTTTACTCTTTTCTGACTTTTAATAATATAATGATGAAATCTTATGCCTATAAATCTACAAACAGCCAGTACTTGGAACTGTGTTCAATTTTCTTAATCATTTACATTCTCTCTTTTTACTTTACATTTATTTTTTATTTAACTTTTAATCCTGACTATACTATTTAAGCATGAAAATATTTTTTAAAAAGGTCTCCACAAGAAGTGTGTGCGTGTGTTTGTGTGTGCCTGTGAAGTGTTGTTATAAACTGAAAGTATGTGACAACATAGTAGAAACATGTTTGTAGAAAAATATCAGATCTCATGTATAATTGGAACCTAATCCCTCCCTCATGAATACGTTAGGCAATCCATTTTGGCCTACATTTTGGTATTTGTAGAAAAGCTTCATTTTTTTCTCTATAATTATGTGGTTAAGTCTTAAAGTTACTTGAAATATTTAAGGTTGATGAAACAATGTAGCAAGATGCTCCAGAATAAAAATGAATATTCAGTAAGAAAACATTTTCCAAAAGATGTAAGAACATTCATTTTACAGAAATGAGTAAAATTTTAGACAGAAATTGAAGTTCTTGTCAGTTCAATTATTGGAGGTCACCAACTTGCCCCAAGTTACAACCATGAATTCTGCGGTCACTTACAGGGCTCAAGTCAGAGCTCTAAGCAAAGGAATCAGCCCAGTCCTGAAGTTGTGAGTAGGATAAAATGAAGGATAAACCTATTATGCTTATTATAAATAACGGAATTTCACTAAGGTTCAAGCTTCCCTTGAACATCTCTTGTGTGTGATGTAAAAATACAGAAAGTCACATTTGAATATCACTAACCTCAGTGATTATACTGTTATGACAGCACCTACTTGTAATTCTAAGAGAGGAGAGACCATGTGCTCACAGAGACCTCAGTGAAGTCATGAAGTCTCACCCACTTCATGTGTGCTTTGATTGAGGAAGAAAGATAACATGTGGAGCAAAAGTTGAAAGGGAAAGGCAGAGTAAACAGGACCGGGGAAAAGCAAAGAAACAATAGATGTGTATTATCAACTCAGAAGCACATTAGAAGTTTTTCAGAAAATAACAGCATCCTTTTCCAGCCACTTTGTCCACCACAATCTTGCTGAAACTGTCTATTTTAGCCTCCTGGAAAACTTGTAACCTTGGGAATTTGCACACCAATTTGCCAAGTACCTGTTTATTTACAAAAGACTTCTGTACCTCTTCAAAGCTGTTTCTTGTCTTCTGACTGAACCTACAAAGTTTACCAGCATTTGGAATAGGACATTGCAAATATATTTTTAAAAACAAATTACAAAGCGAAAAAGACACACAAGTTCAGGTTGTATGGATATCCAGTTATGGAGCCGAAGTCAAATATTCCATGTTTGGGGGTATTTGGAGAAAACTAAAATAAAATTAATTAGATGTGTTTCTTCTGAATCAACTTTTTTCATTAAGAAAATGTTACTTGTATTTGTGCTTTTATCTAATAAAATTTTAAATGGAGATGGAGGTTAACCACCTAGTTAGAGATTATATGGTTTCTCAGGCAAGATGGCAACTGAGGGAAGCAGCACATCTCAGTTGCAATAAAACCCAAAATTCAACCACCAAGAAGGCAGCTCCTTGACAGGACAAAAAAAAAAAAAAAAAAAAAAAAAAAAAAAAAAAAAAAAAAAGCAGTGAAAAGTTGAACTAAGCTACAAAAACACTGAACTGTAGCAGAACAAAATCCAAAGACAAAACAAGTATAGCAAAATGCCCTGTACCCAACTCACTTAGAAAATGCTGCTATAGCAATTGGCCATGCCATGTTGGTTCATTTGCTCTGAGCCCAGACTGCTATCACTGGCTCTTAGAGACTCCCGAGCAAAGAAGCCAAAGACTTGATATGAAGTAAGCAGCTACAGATCATCAGCATCTTAAGCAGTCAGCACCTTGCTCCAGGTTCCACAGAAATCCCATAGCTCATATGCTTGGACAGAATATGCAGCAGCAGTGTCTGCAGTATGCATCCCACATTCACCTTGCCCTCTAGGGACCCAGATGGTGCTCCACTGTAAATTCACTGTGCAGCTCAGGGAGACCACTCAACGAAGCAGCAGAGACTCAAGTGGCAAGTGATAGAATCATGAGGTCTGAGATTCTGCAGTTCATCTGTGAGGATGTCAGGGTGGAGGCTGATGCCAAATACATCAGAGGTGCAGGAGAGGCTCATAGTGCCTAGGGTAAAGCACCTCCACAGAGTCTCTGAAGATTTCCCTATGATTACACTGGATACTTGCCGCATGTGTAGGCAGAAAGAGAGGTGCAGGCCCAGGGCCTGTGGAAAGCATAGAGTCCTATCCTTACACAGAATCCATTCCCAATGACCCTCAAAACCTGTATAGACAGAGGGAGCTATAGGAACAGGTCTTATGGAGAGTGGGAGGTACAAGTATGCCGCAGGAGAGGCACAAACAGTGCCTGTTGCCTGGACTGACAGAGAGAGACACCAGCTCAGGTTTTTAACCATTTCAGGAGAACCAAGAGGGGCTTCAAGCTGACATCACTACTATAGGTTACTGAGTAAGAGAGAATGTTTGGAGCATGCGCCAGAACCTACTAAGTGAGTAAAATATCCACACAGACCCAGGAGGACTGCAGAGGCCAAGTCTGCTTTGAACTTGTATATTTTCAGGGCTGTTTTTATTGTTTTGTTTTGTTATTTTATGTATTTGTTTATTTATGTCCTCATTTCTTTTACAAGCATCTTCCCTCTTTTCTATTTACTCTCTTCACTCCCACTTTTTTCTTCTTTCTTTGTCTTATATTAAATGCATTTCATGTCACTATATGTACTCCATATTGATTACTAGAATCTTTCTCTATATTCACTTCCTCTTATTTCTCTACCAAATATTACCTTAGTACACTTAAACTCTCATTCTACTCAATCATATCTTCTACTTTACCCTATTTCTGCACCCATTATTCTGCCTCCTTACACCTCATCCACCCTTCACCATTGAGTACAACAAAACTTGCCCTTGTGTATACCCCTTGACACCTCTAAGTTTCTACTGCTGAGATTGGACTAAAGAGGTGAACCACTGGAAAGGATTGCCAGATACTAAGGATAAACTAGTCACAGCTGACAGGAGGAAATAAATACTCAATAGCCTGTACACTGAGGTTTAAAAACATATAGGCCATAAACTCTTCTGCTCTCACCTCTGAGCTGACTCCCTATAAAGGAAGTGACAGAAAGAACAACAAACATTAACACCTGAATCCCATCAATGATATGGTTGCAGTGGGCAGAGAAAACCCCAGAGTAGATGCAACCCAGTATTGAAGATCTTCATGTAGAACAACAGTGGGGTGATAGAAGACACAGTCTTAAAGGTTAATATCAAAGGGTGATACAACAGAGAACAGAGAATTATCATACAGTAGAGGCTATTCAATTGGAAGGCATACCTGGTGGTAAAATCTACCTCCATATTTAGATTCTATTAAGAAAGAGAAAATAAACACAAGAAAACTACAGAGTAAGATAAAGCTGTCATAAGCAATAAATATATAAACTTAAGAAGTCAGAATCATGAGAAGGAAGAAAAGCAATGAAACAATTAGCTCCCATAACCCCACAATAACAGAACCCACCAACACAAAATTGCAGAGGTTGCTAGAAGGACAATTCTGTACTTTAATAGAAATAATATAGGACTTCCAAAAATTTCAGAAAAAGCCTGAAATAAATGAAGGAATAAATAAACAAAGAATCTGGCATCCTGAACAGGAACATAACAGAAGTCTTAAAGTAAGTGAAGGATGCAATTATTGAAGTGAAGACATCAATACAAACTATAAACTTCAAGCTGGATCACATGAAAATAAAATCTCACTCTTAAAATATGAGCACTCCAAAAATGAATTCATAACATATAATTTAGAAAAAAAATGCAACACCATGAATTGGACATTGAAGAGATACAGGTCAATTTTAAATAAGCTAACCTAAGAATAACAGACATAGAAAAGGGACTAGTAACTGAAACCAAAGGGATCAACAATCTTTTAAACGAAATAATATCAGAAAATTTTCCAAAATAGAAAAAGGGGTTAATATACAGGTACAGAAAATGTATAGGACCCTCTTTAGACAAGATCAGAGAAAAGGTTCAACATGCCACATAATAGTCTAACTGACTGACATAGAGGCCAAGGAGATTATACTATTAAGTTATAAAATGTACTATTACAAATCTTCAAATTTGGGGGAAGAATTAGTACCAAAGCAAAAAAAAATTTTTAACTCATGAAGTTTAATTAATAGTTAGATATAACTGTAACATCCTTAAAAATATTATCTATGATAAATCTAAATCACTCTAAAGACATTTATTTTTCTTTTTCCAAAAAACTCAGATTGTTCAAAATAGACTTATAGATTCACAAATACAAAATATTAACTTTAGGTCTGTTCTGCACAAGGCACCCAAGTTTTCATTACTAGTAGTAATAGTGTTAATCAAGATTAAAATAAACTTTGGGGTAATAGAAACAAAATATACAAAGAATATAATATAATAATGTTTTTTAGAAAATAATGTTTATAAAATTAACATTATTAAAATAATATTAAGAATAGTATATGATAGAGAAAAACTTACATCTATAATATTGCCTGCTAGATTAAGAATTAAATATTGGGTGCTAGAAAAAAGACAAACTAAGAAAAAATAAGAGAAACTAGAAATATTTTTGTTAGCATTAGCTTTTCTTTTCTTGATTATTTTACTTCTCAAAATCCTTGTTTGGTGATAAATAAAAACAAGGTTGGAGCTGGGTCGGAGCTGTTGTAAAGCACCTTCCTTCCAAGTGCAATTCCCTGGGTTCAATTCTCAGTACCAAAAATAACAACAACAAATCAATCCTAAAATAAAGTACACACACACAAAAAGCAAGGTTGGAATAAATCATCTTTGGGATTCTTTTTTAATTTTTGTTTTAGTATTAAAGGAAGAACTAAAAATGAGAGAAGAGGGAAGTTATTTTCTATATGGGAGTCTTCTTTGGAGAAAAATAAGCTCCAAAGTGAATAGGTTTTAGAACTTGTATTTAAGTCCAGATCTGTATTATATGAAATAACATTATGATGCTTTTTTTATAGGTTAAATCTAGAATGTCCTCCAAAGGTCATTTGTTGAAGGTCTGGCCCCCAGCCATGTTCAGTGAAGAAATTTTGGGAAGTTTATAGGCTTATGAGGGCTCTGCTCTTATTGGTGGATTTATACATTGAATAATTAATAATTTGATGAGTGGGAAATAGTGGAAACTATAGGAGGTGGAAACAAGTTGGAAAAAGTAGGTAAGCAGTTAACTCATAATGTCACCGACAAAAGTAATTTTTGTCTATGATGTTTCCCTTTCTCTCCTCCTCCTCCTCCTCTTCCTCCCCCTCCCCTCCCCCTTCTCTTCTTCTTCTTCTTCTTCTTCTTCTTCTTCTTCTTCTTCTTCTTCTTCTTCTTCTTCTCTCTCTCTCTCTCTCTCTCTCTCTCTCTCTCTCTCTCTCTCTCTCTCCCTCTCTCTCATTTATGGCTGTCATGAGTTGAGAATTTTTCTTCCACCACAATCTTCCACTATGATGCTCTATCTCACCTCAGGCCCAAAACAGTGGGTCCAACCACCATGGACTAAATCTTTTGAAACTGGCAGACATGGTGGTGCACGCTTGTAATCCCCACGCTTGGGAGGCAGAGACAGGAAGATCGCGCAGGTTTGAAGCCAGCCTTGCTGGCTTAAGAGACCCTGTTTCCAAATAAAAATATAAAATAGGTATGGGAGTGTAGCCCGCAGGTAGAAGGGTTTCCAGGAACCCCAGTACTACCAAAAAACAAAACAAAACAAAACAAACAAACAAAAAACCTGAAACCATGAGGTGAAATATTGTCTATGTTGATGTTTGTCATAGCAAGAAAAAACATGGATAATACATTCTTTTTCCAAGTCAGTATTATTTTATTTATCTCATTCTCTTCAAAGAGGAAAAAAGTAAACTGAAAAATGAGGAAGCATTGAGTTGTTTGTAGCACACTGACAAGGATCTTTTGACTAACCTTCAGTCAGGATATTTGATCCCTCTTCTCGACTTGGATTCTTTCTTGGTCCCCTAAACTCCATTTGGTCAAGAAATCATACTAACCATGTTCATGGAGAATTCCCTCTCCTGTCTTTGATTGATCAAGTTTTGCTTTCCATTCACCCTTGATACTAACAAAGCTTTGCTTAGTGATTTTCTCTCCTCTTTCACTCTGCCCCTGGCTATATTGCACATGTATCCCAGTTGTATTTGAAGGTGAAATTAATATATATCCTCCCCAGCAATAGTCTTGACCTCTATTGCTATAGTATTGAAGAGTATTTCTCTTGCAGTTTTTAACAAGCATCCAGTGAAAAATTTATCTTTAACACCATTAAACAAAGGATAATTTTTCTCTTCTCTAAATAACCAGAGGTACTTGGAGAAATGAAACTGTGCCTTCCCATGCAGAAAGAGAGATGAAGCGAAAGGGAGAGAAGCAGGACCCTGGAGTAATTCACATCAATAAGCAAGTTCTGCTGGGCGTGGCGGCACATGCTTGTAATCCCCGCGCTTGGGAGGCAGAGACAGGAGGATGGTGCAGGTTTGAAGCCAGTCTTGCTGGTTTAAGAGACCCTGTTTCCAAATAAAAATATAAAAATAGGTCTGGGAGTGTAGCCCAGAGGTAGAAGGGCTTCCAGGAACCCCAGTACCACCAAATAATAATAATAATAATAATAATAATAATAATAATAATAATAATAATAAAGTTCTACTACTAGCATACACAGGCTGCATAATCTTGGAAAGAGCCTCCATTTCTATACATATAAATTATAGCACCAGCCTCAAAGAACAGTATGGGGTAAACATAAAGGACTCTGTTCAACTGACAAATGAAGTCAGAATATGAACTCGGGATGTAGACTAGCTTCTAAAGCTATACCCATATCCTGACCCACTGATGCTGGCCCTATCACTAAAGTGGCAGTTGTCTCAATATACTGTGGCTTAATTCTAGAGATATGATAAAATAGAATGGCAAAACAAGGTACTTTATATACCCTGAGCACACTGCATTTATATTTTTCTGCTTTAGAAAGAATGAAGCATTTATCAAAAGCTCTTAGGAACTGGAAAATTTGAATCAAAAAGAAAAAATTTAGGCATCAAGTCCTTAAAAACAGATGACATTTCAATAAGATAGATTGGCCAAGTGAGTTTAGCATTCTCCAGGAGCCACTGAAATCTTATGTTTTTATGGTATTTACCATCTTGCCATGATGTGCACTATAATCATAGTTAAGAGATATGCTCTTTTGAATTATATAATCTATTTCGATGTGAAATTTTTTCTTCCCAAGATTTAATATTTTGTGAAATTCTCAAGATTTTTATCCATTATGTTTATGCCACAATAAAATTTGAGCCATAGATGTGGAAAGTGATAACACAAACAAGAAAATTGGTAAAGCATTTTAAGCCCTGCAAGATTTCTCAAGACATATTGCCACTTTGTTCCTATTCTATAAATCAGAGCCCTTGGATTGATTATTTTATGCTTGTGTGTGTGTGTGTGTGTGTGTGTGTGTGTACATGCACACATGCGTGCACGCATGTGTGTTAATCATCAAATCTCTATGAGAAAATCAACTGCTGATAGAGAATTATATATCTCATCAATGTTTTTTTCCAAGACAGGATCTTATCAGTTTTCAATCAGAAAGTGTTTATTAAAAATATGTTATACAGCTGGCGTGGTGGTGCACGCTTGTAATCCCAGCATTTGGGAGGCTGAGACCTAGAGGATGGTGGTTCACGGACAGCCTCAGCTACTTAGTGAGGCCCTCTGCAACTCAGTGAGACCTGGTTTCAAAATAAAGAATAAAAATGCCCTTGGGTTCCATCCCCAGACCCACAAAAAAAATACACACACACACACACACACACACACACACACTATATATATATATATATATATATATATATATATATATATATGTTATACACTCAGTACTATTCTAGGAAAAATAATTTAGATAATTTAGAGAAAGAGTTTTTGTTTTCAAGGAGTAAACAGGCTGTTATAAAGAGAAAGCACTAAAACATAGGAAGATGAATAACTTTCTTCTCTCCTTTTTTCTTTAACAGGCTGATGAATGCTTAGCTCTTTGCCAGAATTTCACTTGTCCTGACTCAAGCCATATACCTTTGAATATGTAGTTATGATATCAGGACAGAGGAAAGGAAAGAGAATCTCCTAGAATAAGTTCTGGGAGATAAAGACCAGTGTATAGGTCAGTTTCTCTTATGTTGTCTACATGTGTTTCAGTCAGCATTCTCACTACCATGACCAAAAATACTTGATTAGTAAAACCTAGAGGAAGTAATGTTTATTAACTCAATATTCTGGAGATTTCCAGTTCAGTTTAGACTGACTTCCATGCAAGAATCAGGACTGAGGTCCTAGGGAATGAGAGCAGAGAGAAGACTGAGAGAACCTGTCATTAGCTGACGATGGCAGAAGCGAGATGAGAAGAGTATTAGGAAGCCACAGCGGTGCGCCTGGGCAACACTGTGCCAGCCACATACCCCTGTATCCCTTGCCAGAGCCCAAGTCCTTCCTCCAATATGGCTGCCTTATGTACCACATGAGGTCTGGAGAATATTCTAAATTAAAACCATAACAGGACACGAATCCAAAGAGGTTTTATTATTTATTTTCAATCTCAGACCTATCTGACATTGTACCAGATAGACATGATTCAAATTCACTAATTCAGAACTGTTCCAGAGGATAGAAAGAAGTGATACCTTTAGGTCAAGCATGGAGGCTCCAATCTCTCAAAACACATGGAGAAAACAGAGGAAAGAGGATTTCAAAAGCAGATGTTTGTTACTTAATGACTACAGAACATTGTTTATTGGGGATGGATCCTAACTGCAGTTTGAAGAACTAGAAACTGGGGAAAAACTAGCGATATATTGATTTGAGGGACCTCCATCTTTCTGCTTGAACTGAAAAATATAAGGAAGGTAAAGAAAGGTCTCAAACAATTTTCAATTAAATACTATTATATAACCATAAAGTTGTTTGAAAATGAGCTCCATCAACCTTAGATAAAAGGGCACACAACTGGAAATAAAATAGTGGAAAAATGAAATGAAACTTTAGAAATATGCAGCCCATACACAAGTAAAACATATTCAGAAAATAAAAATGCCTGTGTAGGGTCAGGGAAAAACAAAAGAAACTGAGCTTGAAGGATGGGAAAGATTAAGGTAAATTGAATGGGATGGTAATAGAATCGTTATTTATAATAACTTTGCAAATAAAGACCCAGATCCAGAAATAGAAATGAAGACGGTATTTGTAAGAGTGAGTGAAGAAACCAATTCAAGTGAATCCAAGGTTCCTCACAGACAATATCAGAAATAAGTCTGGTTAGGAAGAGCCATGTTGTAAAAATATATAATTTGTACATGTTTAAATAATTGGTACAAATCTTTCAAAATCCTTCAACAACTGGAGAGGCATTTAAAAAAGTCATATTATAGAAAAACTGGTTATAATAAATTAGTTAGGATTAATTTTAAAAAAAAGTGGAGAAGAGACCAAAAGGGAGAGAGGCTTTAGTAGCAATTCAGGTATGAACAGAGGACAATAGATCAATTTAATAGATATTTCAAATGAATAGGCAATCTGTGTCAGTGCTAGGGTATATCAAAGAAACAGGAGAAAGGGAAGATTCAAAGATGGTTTCCAAACTGGGAGACTACAAGAACAGTGTTTGCTATGGATGATGCTAGTGCTTAAATGTGAGATAAGGATGAAGTTAAGTCCTGTCTTTACTATTAACCAGGTACATGATCTCATCAAGTAACTTAACCTGATTGATGATCAAAGTTAATCAGACCTCTCATCTATGAAATGAGAGAAATGGCTTAGATGATCTCTGAAGACTTAAAACATCTGTAATTCCACTTTAGCCATGTCAAATTATCACACATACAGGTCATAGTAATGTTGAACAAAATTTATAAATCATGATGACACTAGACAAACAACACTTTTATTTTCATTATTTTCTGCCATTCACCAGAGGCGACTTATGATGGCATGAATTTCTCCTATGTTAGTGAATTATATGACAGTTTAATCATCTGTTCAATACAGAATGGAATTAATTTAACTAAATATACAAGCTATATTTTTCTATATCTTCTGATTGTATTCTTTTGCAATTCAAGAAAACTTTATTATTGGTTTGATCATAGAAAGAATGCAAAGATCATTTCTATAACTTGTTAATTCCAAGGCGATAGGAATAGAAACACCATCAACAGAAACAACAGTAATTAACATTAAAGTAAACTGGAAATTCACTTATGTACATTATATCTTTAATATTCAGAACCCACTATGGAGTGATTAATGCTAATTGTACTGTATTATTACAACTAAAAATTGGCATTTAGCAAAGAAATAATTTTTATATCCATAAATTGTAATTGGAACCATGTTTCGAGCCTTTCTAACTCCCACGTCCTTAACTCCTTCACTCCTAGTTCAAATCACCATGAAAGATTTAAAATAATTTGCGAGCCAAATTTTGGAACACCCTAGGTGCCCATTAACAGATGAATATATAATAAAAGTGCTACATGTACAGACAATGGAGTTTTACTTTGTCATTAAATAGAAAAAAATCTAGTTCACTGTGACACTTTTAAAAGTTAAAATATCACTCTGCGCCCCGGCCGAACTGCGCGTAGCACGCCAGACCCCTGGAGAAACCAGGCCCAGTAAGACGCTGGGTTCTGGGCGGGGTCGCGGGCTGGGCACGCCAGATGGGGCCCGGGTCGCGGGACTCTGGGCCCCGGCCGAACTGCGCGTAGCACGCCAGACCCCTGGAGAAACCAGGCCCAGTAAGACGCTGGGGTCGCGGGCTGGGCACGCCAGATGGGGCATGAGGCCCGGGTCGCGGGACTCTGGGCCCCAGGCAGAACTGCGAGTAGCACGCCAGACCCCTGGAGAAACCAGGCCCAGTAAGACGCTGGGTTCTGGGCAGGGGTCGCGCGCGGCGCACAAAAGCCGGGGCCTGGGTCGCGGGACCCTGGGCCCCGGGCCGAAATGCGCGTAGCACGCCAGACCCCTGGAGAAACCAGGCCCAGTAAGAAGCTGGGTTCTGGGCGGGGGTCGAGCACAGGGCACGCCAGATGGGGCCCGGGTCGCGGGACTCTGGGCCCCGGCCGAACTGTGTGTAGCACGCCAGACCCCTGGAGAAACCGGACCCAGTAAGACGCTGGGTTCTGGGCGGGGGTCGCGGGCTGGGCACGCCAGATGGGGCCCGGGTCGCGAGACTCTGGGCCCCAGGCTGAACTGCGAGTAGCACGCCAGACCCCTGGAGAAACCAGACCCAGTAAGACGCTGGGTTCTGGGCGGGGGTCGAGCACAGGGCACGCCAGCTGGGGCCCGGATCGCGGGACTCTGGGTCCCGGCCGAACTGTGAGTAGCACGCCAGACCCCTGGAGAAACCGGGCCCAGAACAGAAAAAGATAAAGAAAAATATCGGAGAGGTGGTAAGAAAGCCGTTATGGATGCCAGGACACTGGAGATGCAGACAAAACTTATCTAAATGCACTGGAACTTATGGAAAAATTCACCGTGAAAGAGGACTGCTATTTCTCTATATTGTTAAGAATCTCAGACATCACATATAAGGAGAGAGTTTAGCGAAGACCAAGGAGAAATGCGGTGTTGAAAGAGTTCTCCGCGATGGTGGTGGAGACTTGTATTCAGGAGAAGCAGAAACCGGATCTTACCAACTTTATTTTTTTGGAGAAATTACACCAAATGTCGAATGCTACCATCACACATGCTTAGGAACACTGGACAACATTCAGAGTGGAAAAGAGCCTGGGAAGGATTTGAAACGGTGGAGGCAGTGGCAATGCCAGTGGCCAATATTCGGGGGAGGCAGAGATCTGATACATTACAACTGGAACCTTTGAAATAATAACCACAGAGACAGTGATCGGAACCTGCTGAGGGGTTAGGCGGGCGCTGGGGACAGTGGCCGACATCGGAGCTTGCTGTGAGGCAAGGCCACCACTGAGGCCTCCGTGGCCGGGATTGGAACCTGCAGAGGGGTTAGACCGATGCTGGGGCCAGCGAGGCCGGCATTGGAGCCTGCCATGATGCAAGGCTTGTGCTAGGGCCTCCGAGGTCGGGTCCGGAACTTGCTGAGGGGTTAGGCCGGTGCTGGGGTCAGCGAGGCCGGCATCGGAGCCTGCCGTGAGGCAAGGCCAGTGTTGGGGCCCCCGAGGATGGGACTGGAGCCTGCTGAGGGGTTAGGCCGGTGCTGGGGCCAGCGAGGCTGGCATCAGAGCCTGCCATGAGGCAAGGCCAGTACTTGGGCCTCCGAGGCCAGGATAAGAGCCTGCCGAGGGGTTAGGCCGGTGCTGGGGCCAGCAAGGCCGGTATCGGAGCCTGCCTTGAGGCAAGGCCGGTACTGGGGCCTCCGAGGCCAGGATAAGAGCCTGCCGAGGGGTTAGGCCGCTACTGGGGCCAGTGAGGCCGGCATCGGAGCCTGCCGTGAGGCAAGGCCGGTACTGGGGCCTCCGAGGCCAGGATAAGAGCCTGCCGAGGGGTTAGGCCGGTGCTGGGGCCAGTGAGGCCGGCATCGGAGCCTGCCTTGAGGCAAGGCCAGTACTGGGGCCTCGAGGCCAGGATAAGAGCCTGCCGAGGGGTTAGGCCGGTGCTGGGGCCAGCGAGGCCGGCAGCGGAGCCTGCCGTGAGGCAAGGCCGGTACTGGGGCCTCCAAGGCCAGGATAAGAGCTTGCCGAGGGGTTAGGCCGGTGCTGGGGCAAGCGAGGCCGGCATCGGAGCCTGCCTTGAGGCAAGGCCGGTACTGGGGCCTCTGAGGCCGGGATCGGAGCCTGCTGAGGGGTTAGGCCGCTGCTGGGGCCAGTGAGGCTGGCATCGGAGCTTGCCGTGAGGCAAGGCCGGTACTGGGGCCTCCGAGGCCAGGATAAGAGCCTGCCGAGGGGTTAGGCCGGTGCTGGGGCCAGCGAGGCCGGCATCGGAGCCTGCCTTGAGGCAAGGCCGGTACTGGGGCCTCGAGGCCAGGATAAGAGCCTGCCGAGGGGTTAGGCCGGTGCTGGGGCCAGCGAGGCCGGCAGCGGAGCCTGCCGTGAGGCAAGGCCGGTACTGGGGCCTCCAAGGCCAGGATAAGAGCTTGCCGAGGGGTTAGGCCGGTGCTGGGGCCAACGAGGCCGGCAGCGGAGCCTGCCGTGAGGCATGACCAGTGCTGGGGCCTCCGAGGCTGGGATCGGAGCATGCCGAGGGTTTAGGCCGGTGCTGGGGCCAGCGAGTCCGGCATCGGAGCCTGCCGTGAGGCAAGGCCGGTACTGGGGCCTCCGAGGCCAGGATAAGAGCCTGCCGAGGGGTTAGGCCAGTGCTGGGGCAAGTGAGGCCGGCATCGGAGCCTGCCGTGAGGCATTACCAGTGTTGGGGCCTCCGAGGCCAGGATTGGAATCCTGCCAAGGGGTTAGACCGGTGCAGGGGCCAATGGCCAGCATCGGAGCCTGGCGTGAGGCAAGTTCACTCCTGCGGCCTCCAAGGTCGGGACCAAAGCCAGCTTAGGGGTTTGACCGGTTCAGGGGCCAGCGAGACCAGAACTGGGTCCTCCCATGAGGCAAGGCCGCTGCTTGAGCCAGCGAGGTCTGGATCAGTCCACTGGGTAGCCAGTCCACTACTGGGACCATCAAGAGTGGGATTGGTACTTGCAACGCAGCATGCACAGAGAAATATCACAGAAAATATAAATCAGACGCTTCTCTTAATCAGCAATAACTAGGAGGAAAAGGGCAACAGGAAGAGGTTGAGCTATAGAAAGGGCCCTATAGTGAAGCAACTAATGTGACCAATCAGAGGGTATGTAATACTGGAGGACGGAGCCTCTTTAAAATGCAGGAGGTACATAAACAAATGTATCAAAGTAAATCACCAAAGAAGTGTGGGATGGAGGGAGGGGGAGGGAATGGGACGGGGGCTGGAGGAGGGCTAATTGGATGATGTGTGCTTGTATATCCTCTCAAGTCTTGTACTCCAATGTGATTGATATATGACTACAATGCACCAATTTAAAAAATAAATTAATTAAAAAAATAAAAATAAATAAAAATAAATGGAGGTCAAAAAAAAAAAAGAATGTAAAAAAAAAAAAAAAAAGTTAAAATATCACTTTAAAAATCATACTCTCAGACATTTCAGAAAAAATTGGTGGAAAGAACTCCAGGTAAAAGTACAGTTGCAACTGAGTAGGAAATTGTGCAATATTTTATACATGTGTTATAAAATATTTTTGTAGTGTGATCAAAATTTGATCAAACTATAGTATCAATTTTTAGTTGGCCATATAAAATAGGAGAAAATTTAACACCTCTCTCATTAAGAACGTTTGTGTCATTGTTTATTTCTCATAATTGTGTGTTGTGTGTCCTAAACCTGACTATTACTTGAGTACGTAATAATGTCCAAAAAGGACATGCTGAAGCTGTAGCTTTCAGGTTAAAGAAAAAAAAAATAACAGAAACTAAAATGAAAAGTTCATTCAAAATTTAATTAAAAACTCTATGGAGGAGCCCTATGAATGGCTGTATGGAGGAGCAATTAAGGTGACCTATCAGAGGGGACAGAAGGGGGAAGATAGAATCTCTTTAAAGCACATGATGTACTTAAACAAATATATCAAAGTCAATCACTAAATCAAGCATGGGATTGAGGGAGTGGGAGGGAATGGGATGGGGATTGGATAAAGGCTAATGAATGGGTGATGTGTGCTTGCTTGTATATCCTCACAAATCTTGTGTTCCATTGAGATGTTTGACTACAATGCACCAATAAAAATATATTTTAAAAAAACTCATGTCAGTGAGGAAGGGTCAGAATTGAAGACTGTCCATCATAATGTGGGGTATTTTTTCTTCATCATATATATTATGAGATACTTGTACATTTTCATTCCTGTTTAGAATACATGCCTTAAACATGTACAATTAAGTATGTGGTAGAAATTTCCCTGGCAGTTCCCTCAGCAATTGTGGCTGAGATGACACAGCTGAGGATATGCCAATTTATTCATTTGTTGTCAAATTTGTTGAGAGTACAGTTGGGAATTTGTCATGGTGCTAGAAGCAGGACTCATAAAAAAACATGATCACCATTCTAGAATTTGTAGTCTAGTAGCTGAGAAACATATTAAACAAGAAATCAAATGGACAGTAGAGTATGGTCTGCATTTTATAATAAATACTTGAAGAAGAAAAAACAAGGGGTAATCCAAAAAACCAATAATGGAAAGAGGGAGTAGGACCAGTATCTTGAGTTGTAAGGTGAAATTCCCTTGAAGAAGAGATATAAAAACAATATGTTATTTCACAAAGGAAAGGGAACCACAGTGCCCCCAGAGAGAGGAATAATGAACAGGTATAGAAAGTCCTGAGGAAGGAAAGAAGTGGAGGATGAGCAGTATGGATAAATTGTAAAGACCAAGGAGAAGGGGATGAGGGGTGAAGGAAGATATGGGGCCAAGGTCAGATCTTGTTTGGTTTGCAGACCACACAAGAATTTTGAAAGGACTTAAAGAGACTAACCAAACACAATTTGCATCTTTTTTTTTCAGTACTGACGATAGAATCAAGGGGCATTCTATCTTCAAGCTACACTCCCAGACTATTTATTATTTTTTATTATGAAGCAAGGTCTCACTAAGTTGTGGAGGGCCTCATTAACTAGCTGAAGCTGTCTTTGAACTGCTATTCTCCTGTCTCAACCTCCCAAGTACTGAGATCACAAGCATGTGCCACCATACCTTCCAATTTGCATTTAAAAAAAATCTTTCTATCTGCCATATGAAAAGTGGGCTGATCAGGAACAAAAGTCTATGTAAGGAAAATGTTTGGAATGCTTTTGGAGAGGTCAAGCAAAGCAAGAGGATAATGAGAGGATAAATAGAAAATATAAAAACAGATCTGTGATAGACATGGTCAGAATTGTTTCAGGGTTATGTGTGGGAAGTGAGGAAATGAGAAGTTTAAAAATGATCATTAATGACACAGAAAATCAGAACAGCACTATAATATGCTCTTTCATGATAGCAGTTTCAGTTACATAGGAATAGACATTCTAAACTCAGCAAAAATACTTTTATGATTTGTGCAATTACATGCCAAAAGAAAATGCTATACACAGACATTGAACATTTCTTAAATATGTTTGCTAAACTATTTAAGGAGATGTATGTTAATATTTGTAATTTTCTTTGATGGGCTGGTGAAAAGATAGAGGAAAAGAAGAGAAACATGATGAAATGAGTAGAGTAAATATCAATGTTACACCTAAAAAGTCATATGGATGGGATTCTGGCATGTTTGTGAAGGTGATTAAGAACTACATATCAAAAACATTAAAAATGGAGATATTTTTTGGACCTCGCTATAGTATTCTAGAAATGTGTCCTATGATTAAGTGCAAAGGGACAGTTTATTATATAACATTTAAGGATAATGAAAAACAAAGATTTATGGGTAAGGTCATCAATTAAATGTAGTATAGCCACATAAACAAATCCTATTATCCTTGCTATCATTTTATGGGAGATAATTTAAGCAATTGTGGGAAAATGTAATATATTTCTATATTTAAAAAGTAAGTTTGTAGTACATACTACATAGTTTCTAAACAATATTTGAAATGTCATTTCACCAAAATATTAACACCTACAGGCAGCTTATTTTCATCTTATGTTTTTCAAGTTTTCTACAATATGAAATTTAGCTGTTATTCTTTAAACAAAAAATTGTAACTTCAATAGCATTTTACACTAAGTTATTTAAAATTAACCTAAGATATTATGATGGGAAATGTCTACATATTTTAATAAAATTTATATTAAAATATCAATGTAGATCTTTTATGATGTATTGATTTTATACAGAAAAGATGAACTCTCCTTAGTGTTTGTTTTGCCTTCTGATGCCTTATTGAATGAAGTTAGCTCACTTTTAAATATTTTAAGATACTTATTATAGCCCCTTTGTTTCTTTTGAAAACATTGCATAATATAAAATTGATCTTTTATTGATTTTAAAATATCAATCCTAGATTTTTTATGATGTAATCAGAATATTAAATGTGTACTTTCTGAATATTTATCTATATTATATAGAAAAGCAGGCAGCCTCCATGAGGTTTTAGAAAATAGCCAAGGGGAACTGGTACCAGAACAAGAAGCCAAGAAGACTGTTGGCTGACATTTAAAATCTCAAAGCAAAGGCAGGAAAATCACTATTTGCGTAGGACAGATTTTTGTGTGTCTAGAGAAAACAGTTTATATTTTGATTTGCTAAGTTGTTGGGGATTTTTGTGTGTTTTCTTTCTTTTATTTTGGTTTTGGTTTCTTTGGTTAGAGAAGGGGAAATTCTATGACCCACTGACCTTTTTATATTGTTAAGTTAACCTTTTACTAGAAATTAGTGAATTATTTACTGTGGTTACCATATTCTCTCCATGTCTCAGGAGTTCTAGAATTGATACCAGAAAACTCAAAGTCTCTTCTGATAGTTCTTATTATAATTGATAAAAATGTAATTTAAATGAGTTTTTAGGTAACTTTGTATATAGTTAAATGAATCCAAAGAACATTAAATAATCATTTACATCAGGCTGAATAGTTCTTAGGTGATGGATGCCATAAATGTATGTTTAGTCCTGTGTTTCATGTCCTAATAGATACATTTTCATGATATTAAAATAAATTAATATATTTTCTAAAGAAAGCTTGGTTTGATTAATAATTCATTTGCTAACAGAATGAAATTGTTAGAGATTAACACATTTCACAATAATGATATAATCTGAGATTAAATGTAAAATGAATAGGTGAGAAATTATGTTTGTTGCAAAAATCAGCTACATATAATAAAAACTGAGAAATTTGGCTAAACAACTGTGCATAAAATCCAAGAATTAGTAGCTGAAATCTCAATATTTGTTAACATCAAGATTCAGCTTACGAAAACAGCTTGTGCCTTTTTATTTACTGTTGTTTGTTTGTTTGTTTATTACTTATTTATTTGTCCTGAGGGTGGAACTCGGGGTCTTGCATATGCGAGGCAAGCACTCTCCTACAGAGCTACATCCCAGCCCTCTCTCATGGCACTTCAACATCATACACTATCAACTGTGTCTAGGTCAACTATTTTGTACCTATCAGATCATGATTAAGAGTAGTGAATTCCACTTTTGTGTCACATATTAAGAATTCAAATAAGAAAATACAAATAAGGTAATTAAAGGTTTGTTTTCAACATTAAGTATCCTATTATGCAATGTTTTCAAAAGAAACAAAGGGGCTATAATAAGTATCTTAAAATATTGAAAAGTGAGCTAACTTCATTCAATAAGGCATCAGAAGGCAAAACAAACACTAAGGAGAGTTCATCTTTTCTGTATATACTCTTGTATCTTTGAAGGTTGAAAATTATGTCTTATTCTTATATTTCCAGAATATTTTGCAATGTCTACAATAATTAAAAATATTTTTTTGGTGGTACTGGGGTTCCTGGAAGACCTTCTACCTCTGGGCTACACTCCCAGACCAGGTCTGGGATATATATATATATATATATATATATATATATATATATATATATATTTTTTTTTTTTTTTTTTTTTTTAATTTGGAAACAGGGTCTCTTAAGCCAGCGAGGCTGGCTCTGAACCAGCGCAATCCTCCAGTCTCTGCCTCCCCAGCGTGGGGATTACAAGCCACCATGCCTGGCTTAAAAATATTTTTTAATTTTGGTGGAATGAATAAATGAAGAGATAGAGTGTCGTAAGTATGAAACATTATTTTTTAATAAAACTCTTTAAGAATGGAAGGGGTGACAAGGTAGTCACTAGATGGATTTAGATAAAAATCTACTTTAACATTTTCAGAAGAGTCGGAGAAGAAAACTGCTTTCACAGGCACCTTGTTTTATCCCTGTTGTATTCTTGTCCATCCCTGCTGCATCCTGCATCTACAAGCACATCTTTTCAGCATCATTTACTTTTCCCTAATCTTTTCTATCTTCAAGAAAGTCATCTTTGGGATATCATCCTATATTACACCTGTATTGTCTAGCCAGTTGTCTACAATTATTTCTCTACTTCATTATTCCTTCCACACTCTTCAAATGAATGCAAATGTCATCTCATCCTCACCCTACTGAAGCTCCCTCATCAGGGTCTCTAACAAATCCCTTATGTTTAAGTGCATAAATGTTTCTACAGTACTGAACCTCATTATGATATATAATTACAATGCACCAATTTAAAAAAGAATCTAATGGGCATGAGCACTCACTCAGTCACATTTGACACTCTTGACTGCTTCCTTTGAATTTTCTTTGGCTTTCATTGTGTTTATTTTTAGCACAGCTTCTATGCTGAAACTCTTTAATCTCCTTTTGGGATTCATCTTCTTTACGTTATTTTTCAATAGTGTTAGGGTTTATTTATATTTTGTTTAGGGTTTGCATTTCTTCTCATTCTGCTCTTCTCTGTGACTTATCCAATCACTTACCCTAGTTGGTACATATTTACTCATGATCTATAGATAATATTTTTCTCTATCTCAAGTCAGGTTACTAAGTTCCAAACCTATATATTTATGTGCTCATTTATCAAACATCTGCATTTTGGTTACTCAGAGGAATCCAAATTCAGTTTGTCCAAATGAATCCCTTATTCATTTCCCACTCCAATCACAACTCTCCTTTCAGTGGCTAATACACTACCATTTTCTAAGCCAGAGAGCTGGTTATTCTTTACTCATCCTCAGTTAATCCACAAATACACCAGTGCCTATGCCCATCGATTCTGAAATTCGAATGCCATCTGACACAACAAATATGTCCTCAAAACCTATAGCCCTTAAACATATGCTCTATGAATTATCTAGTTTAGGATCATAATCTTTTGCCCAGCTGGCTGCTCTATTTTTCTATTTCAAGACAAGAAAATTAGTTTCTATACAGCAATGAAAGTATTTTTTCTAAAATATAAGAAATGTGCTCATTCTCTCATCCCATCAAATCCTTCCATGGCTGCCGTTTTATTTTAGATTATAATACAAACTCCTTCATGGTTTGGAAACTAATTATATTTATAGAATAATTTTCCACTAATATTTATCTCTTATCCCATTATAAGCTCTACTATTCTTATATATCAGTCTTAAAAATCATGTTCAGCTTCATGTCTTGGCCTTTAGACAAGAAGTTTCCCTGCTTGGATTTCTTCCCTTTCCCTCTTCATATAGCTAATGCCTTAATTAAGGTGCCACTTTTTCTGGGAAATTCTCTCTAGCCATTTATTTACCCTTTGAGTACTTATTTTGGAAAAATATAATTGACAAGACAGTTCCTTCTTTTTATCTGACTTATATCATAGGTTATAATCACATGATATCTAGTGAAATATATTTTCCCCAATGGCTGGAATATATAGCAGATAATAAATAAATAAAACAAACAAAGAGATAGAAAAACATGTGGCAATAAACAAGGCATTTCTATTAACTGAGGACAAAAGAAATTAAGTTCCCTATTCACAAAACAAGTCATAATAGTTTAAGAGTATAAAATGAATATTGCAGAAACACACTGAAGACTAGCAAGTTTAGCGAATAATGATAAATACCTATCAACACCTGAGAAATAATTGGAGAAATAAAAGAGAGGGTCTTCTTAGTCTGATGTAATATACTATGATGTAAGAGACAGTTTGTATTTGTTATGTTATTTAGGGTAAATTGAGTAAAGATGTTCTGTTCTGCGATCACACATTGAAAGAAAAGTTTGAAAAACTAGTGATTGGAAGAGCACACAGTATGGTAAAAGTCTTAAAACTTTTTTTTAACAGGAATGGTTGAAATAGTTGGAATCAATGAGTATAGAAAGATATACTCATATAGTAAGGTGGATACTGAAAATTGAATCCAGGGGCATTCTATCTCCAATCTATACCCCTAGCCCTAGTTTATCTTTTTTTTTTTTTTTTCTGCCATACTATGGATGGAACCCAGGGGAATTCTACCTCTGAACTTCACCCCTATTTTTTATTCTTTTTTTTTTAATTTGGTGCACTGTATTCATACATCATAGTGGGATACAAACTTTTGTAGACATACATGCACACATCACCCAGTCAGCCCCCTATTTTTTATTCTTTATTTTGAAACAGGATCTCACTGAGTTGCAAAGGGCCTCACTAAAGTAGCTGAGGCTGTCCTCGAACTGCAATCCTACTGTCTCAGCCTCCCAAATGCTGGCATTACAAATGTGCACCTCCATGCCCAGCTTTATCTTTTATTTTTAACCAGGGTCTCACTAAGTTGCTGAGGGCCTGGCTAAGTTTCTCAAGCTGGCCTAAAGCCTGTGACCTTCTTGTCTCAGCCTCTCAATTACTGAGGTTACAGGCTTGTGCCACCATGCCCAGACAGTCTCAAGCTGTTGTGGTAATATTAATAAATGCAGCAACACTTTTTTCCAAGCTGAGCCTTTAATCCCCAAATGTCTCCTGGCATCTAAAACTTCTAAACATGTACTCTCTTCATATTTTATAGAGCATTAATAGTAAACCTGATCAGATTAAAAAATATAAAAATATAAAAATTTTCCTTCTGCATCTGGGTTTTCTAGGCCTAATCAGAGGGGGCTGAGTGAGATTCTTTATGGTTTAAGCCAGTATAATTTTTCAAATAATTTTTTAAAAATTTGCAGATGTAGAGAAACTTTGAATTGAAAAGAAAGTTCCTGGATATACTGGCTACCAGGATACTCCTAGCTCACATTGGCCAGACTCACTTTAGAACTTTGGTTCTGAATATATCCCAGAACACTTGTAGGAGTCATCTTTTGCCCTTCTGGTAATATTTCTTTGGAAGAGCACCATCCCTTTAGCTCCTATGTCCTTGAAAACTCATCTATGCAAATATTTTTGGTACCAAATATTTCTGGAAAATATAACTCTTCAAGAATTTCTTTCAGAGCATCTATGTTCTTAAATTTATTTGCTTTATCCATGAAAGTAAATTTTGCTACATTTAGAGAAAAGAGATGTCACTAAGAGGGAAGGTGTGTGGTGGTGCACGCTTGTAATCCCGGCATTGGGAGGCTGAGACCAGAGGATCACGGTTCGTGGACAGCCTCAGCTATTTAGTGAGGCCCTCCACAAATCAGTGAGACCCTGTTTCAAAATAAAGAATAAAAAATTGAGCAGGGCATGGAGCTCAGAGGTCAAATGCCTCTGGGTTCATCCCCAGACCCACAAAAAAAAAAAAAAGAGGGAAGGTGTATGGAATAGAAGGTGCAGATGATAAATCCTCTTTAGAGATCTGTGAAGGAGGTGGTTTTGCCCCAAAAGAGTAGATGTTTCTCTTCTGTTTGAGACTGCCTTGAGTAGATTTTAACTTTGTTTTTATAAAATGTATCCAAAGTCTTCATAGATTATAAATGCTTTGATCTGTTCCAAATGAAAAGGCACATAGTGCCCTATTTTAAACGCCAAGTTTGTGTTCTGATGGAAACCACACTTAGTAGGTTGGCAGTCTCAATGCTAAACCACGCAAAGAGATTTCCCATTTTTATGAAACACCCTCAAAAATCAACATTCTGTTATTTAGCATTCATTCAGCAGGATACAATGTAATAAAAATAATGTTGGAAGGACTTGAAAGTGCTCAATATATTTTATTCTGGTATCTAACTTCAACAAAACGTTTGTGGTCTAGTTAAAAATGAACAAGATGACAAATATTTATTGAGTATCTATCTTGTTCTCAAAAATTTAAAGAAAATATAAAGTATACATAGGAATTGACCTTTCTTTGAATAGCTAGTAATTTGGTAATAAATATTTTATTATATCCAAGTCAATATGAGTTAAGGAAAGTATTTTTCCTTATTTCTCTGCTAGATTTTATGACATGTTCTCTCAAGTACATCTTGAATCTGTTCCTTTCTTTCTCAGTGGAGTTTACTAATTCTGACTTGCCTGAGACATATTCCTTTAACTGATGTGTCCATTTCCATCTGTGTCCTATCCAAATAAATTTTTTATAGTAGTAAACAGATCCTTCTAAAGAAAACGCAATTATGCTCTTCCTTTGCATAAGCTCCTTCAAGGGGTTTTCATTACACTTATAATAAAAGCCACATCTTCACTATGCTAGCAAAACCCAGCATGAGATTTCCCTTCCCACCCCTCCAACTTCCCCTAAGCCATTCTCCCTCCCATTACGTGCTCTCTTCCTAAAACCCTCAGTACCCTACCCTTTTGAGGCTATGCCCGTTTCATCATGTATGAATCAGTTTAAATTATCTCCTTCCAAGAAGCATGTCCTTGAACACTGGGTGTAAAGTCTATCTCTGATATTCTCCACAGCAGCTCTTGTTTCCTTCTTAGGACCTTATTCAGCTTCAGCTATGACTTTTTTGTTCGTCAAATTTTATGCTCTGTGTGTACCCTACTTTTTAGCCCCATATAAGTTCTTTCAAGCAGAAACCATATTAGGTATATCTATCTTATTTCCAGCAAATGCTCAAAACATTTTTTTTGTGTGAATGAGTGACTGGGTAAATGAATGCTCAGTTTGCCTAAAATAGATATTTTCCAACCAATTCACTGCTGCATATAAATATGCCTCAGGCAGTCATGCAGAGATGAGAACTACAGCACAACATCTCTCATTAAGTCACAGAAGTGAAGCAAACTGGGCGAGTGGTTAAATATTCTGTCTGCACAGTTTGCGGGGCCACTGTTTGGAAACACTGACATTCTATTGCTGAAAAGAGAAACGAAGAAAGCTTTAAGATTATACCACTTGACAGATCCAGGAACAGCTTAATTCAGGAGGATTTGAGATAAAGTCTTGAATTATATTTGGAATTTGGGTTAGGATGTAAGTGTTAAAAATTATGAGCAAACCATGTGAAACCACAGATTCAGGAAAGCTGGAACTACATTTTTTAACAAGGTACTACAAAATTCAAACTTCCTGCTTTTTGACACCAATATTTATTCTATGGAATTAAATTTCTGAGTTTACTCTTTAACCACTTATATCATTTATATAATCTCTCTTTCCTCTCTATCTCCTCTCTCTCTCTCTCTCTCTCTCTCTCTCTCTCTCTCTCTCTCTCTCTCTCTCCTCTCTCTCTTTGTGTATGTGTTGTTTACTGAAGATTGAGGATTGAGCCTGTGGCTATTCTAATTCTGATCTATACCTCTAGCACTATTTTTTTTTTGTGTGTGTGTGTGTGTGATACTGGGGGTGGAATCCAGAGGCTTTCTACCTCCAGAATATACTCCCAGATCTCTTTTATGCTTTATTTGGAAACAGGGTCTCACTAAGTATCTGAGAGCCTCACTAAGTAGCTGAGACTGGCTTCAAACCTGTGTGATACTCCTGTCTCAGCCTCCCAAGTGCTGGGATTACAAGCACGTGTCACCATACCCAGATCCTCCAGCACTATTTTATTTTATTTTATTTCATCTCATTTTTGAAACAAGGTCTTGCTAAAATAAAATACGCTGGCCTCGAATCCAACATCCTTCTATCTCAGCCTCCCAAGTACTGATAGGTACCATCACAGGTGGCTTATTTTGCTCTATTTAAAAATAGTTACTTGCTTTTCTTAGTGTTTCATAGAGCATGTCTTTGGGCAAAAACATAGTGAAAAATAAGCCAGATTATTTTAGGATGACTTTTGTGCAATTTAGATTCTATGATAGATCATATAACACTTTTGTCCCTATGCATTGTATGGGAGAGTTGATAGCACTTCAGAACATGTGGTATCTAAGAGTAAGATGTATCCAAGGAAGCTATTGGTCACCCAGGCCTCTCTTGTGATAAAACAAACTGGAATAGAAAAGATATTTTGCCTTCCTTATTCAGTGAATCTTCCTTAGGGAAAGTGCACTATGTTTCTTGAGAAGACATGACCTAAAAGAGTATTCGTCTCTGGTGTATGCAACAACTCTTTTTACTAGTTCAGATTCTTTTTGCCCCACTTTATACTCTAGTTAGACTCCCCCAGGGCACTGCTCTTGCTGTATCGCTTCACGGATGCTGCGAGGACCTTCTCATCACTCAAATAAATACAATTGGGAAGACATGGGGGGTGAAGTCCTTGAGCTCATCCCTGACCAATGGAGGCCAGAAGCTGATCGATGGATGCTTTCTCCTTTGTTCCCTGAGCGGGCAGGAAGCACACTTTATGTTTGTCAGAAAATCGCACTAGATTAAACACTAGACACTTGTAATGAGCAATTGGCTATCTCATTTGTTAATTGGCCTTTTTCCTTTTTTTCTTTTACTTGTGATCTCTTCCCTCTCCTTCCCAAATGCATTACCTAGAAACTAGTTTTTGTCTCAGACTCGTCTCTGGGGTGTTCAAAGCTAAAACATTCCTTAAAACAAAGCAAGAATTATTCAAATAGCAGGATGCTAAGAGTACTCAGAAAGGGCTGTGACACAAAATAGTATCAATGTAAGAAAACTCACGGTGTTACATATCACCATAAACACCATCCTTTCTTACAGAAATGAATATCTACAGAGGTGGGTGACCAGTGGAGTAGGAAGCAGGTGCCAAATTGGCTGGACAAGAGAATGGGAAGTAAACAAACAGAATAAGTCAGCTCCTAAGTTACAGAAGAATGTCCCAAAACTGTGGGAAGAGTGAACAAATAACCAAAAACAATCTTTCCACAAGACTCAAGTTTGCCTAGACTCTGTCAACTCTGTCAAAATATAAAGGCAGATACTCTTATTCCTCTTTGTGTAGCTTACTACTGGCCAGATGTTTGTAGCTTTTCTCAACTTCAATACACCTTAATAATTTCACAAGTGACTAAAATCAATTCCTACAAGGTAACAAGCAGCCAGACTGCCTATTTTATATGAGCAGTTGAGGTCATTCTTAGTAAAACACTGTTTCGCTCATAGAAAACGATAAGCCTACTCTGACGGGTTAGGACTAGATTCTAGAAAACTCGCTCCTGTTTCTCAAGTTAAGCTAAACACTTTTTTTTTTTTTACATTAGTCAATCTCCTTTTCTTTCTTCTTTTTGTTTGTAAACCATCTTGATATTCTGAGTACCTCGAATGATTCCCACATTGGAGATTGACCAATGTAAAAAAGTATTTAGGTTAACTTGAGCAAGTCTTCTAGAATCTAGTCCTGCTGAGTTCAGCATAGAGTTCTTCTTAATATTTAATCACAATGTAATATAAGACAATGAGTGAGTGATTGAGATAGAAAAATAAAGCATTAACTTTTAAAATATCCTTTGGAACTTTAACACTTCAGAAATATTGAGCAATATTTTTATAATATTTCTGCCTAATATTTATAAGCTAATGCAAAGTATTCTCATGTTATGGGAAACAGTGATAGAACCAAATTTTCCCATTAATGCTACGTAGCTAGTTAACCTAAGGGGGCCCAGCAGTTCAAAGCTTACATAAATATTAACTTGAATCCCTTACATCTAGAGCTTCCTGTTGTTGATTTAACCCATTGCCTAATAACTTGAGTCCCCGGAGACCTGAGGCCAATCCCCAGGAGTCCCTGCTGCACTTTAAAATCAAATGGAGCCCTAAAGCCCTTCCTTGACTCTCTCCTTTCTCTGCTCACTGATCCTGGTGTTGTGGTTCTTTTGTCTTTACTCGTGTGTGTGTGTGTGTGTGTGTGTGTGTGTGTGTGTGTGTGTGTGTGTATAGTGGATCTGAACACATATTTGTATATTTATGAGCATCATAAATCTTTTCCAGTTAACTAAGTCTAGTTTTAAATAATTCAAGTAAAACTCCAAGTTTCAGAGCCAGCAAACAGAGTACAAATGTATTTTTCAAATAGAAATGTTAGGTTCTATTTAATTCAGTTCTTTTTGTGTTATTTTTGTTTGCTCAGTTCTGGGGATTGAATCTAGGGGCATTCTACTGCTGAGCTACTCCTAAAAATGCTTAACTTTTATTTGAAATAAAGTTTCACTAAGTTATCAGGCTGACTTCAAACCTGCAATCCTCCCAAGAACTGGGATTGCAGGTGTGCACCATGACACCCAGGTCAATACTATTAATTTAAAGAAGCTAAAAAGAAAATACCTATTATTCATTAAGGATAAATATGGGAAATATGCTAAAAGGAAAACAAAGACATATTAAACATGTTATTTTCATATTATTTCCTGATGAATAACTGATTCAATAGCATTCCCAAATCTTGCCTCCCAGCCTCTCTTTATAGAATTAACCAAATATTTGTTCCTACAGCTGCCCCTGCTTTCCTAATAAAAGGGTCCATCACACTTAGCACCACTGCTGTCTCTCAGCTGGCCAGAACAAAAGCAACACTATCTCCAAGCTTCTTTTAATTCATAAAAATATCCTGTTTGTTTTATCCATTATTAGTGAGGTTTTCTGTTACTGTGTGCACTTAAGCACATCCAAACTGCTACAGTTTTATATGCAAGATCTACACAGCTAGGCTCAGAGGTCATCATAGTGTCAGTCCCTGAAGATAACGGGCAAAGGAAAGCTGCAGACATCTGAAACTCTACTAGTACTGGAATAGAAATATTTTCCAAATGAGCATTGTAATATGTGAAAATTACTTCATTTGACTGACATTAATTGGTTTTATACTAGTCATAATGAAGAGGAAGCATAGTGATTTTATCTAATGGTCATTAAGACTTCGGGTTTGTGATGCAAATTTCCTAAGGTTGAGCAGTGAAACTTTGTTGAGAAGTGCTAAGAAAAATTATTATTTTTATATATTGACAACTAGGAAAAAATAACATGTAGAGTTGTAAATTGAAATCAGGATATTCTAATTAAGAAGACCTGGACTTTCAGTCCCTGTTATCGTCTGATATTTTGTCAGCTGGTTTCCTTTTTTCCTTATCTGGATAGAAGTGAAGTTAAAGCTGATTCATCCCTTTTTCTTTTGGGACAACAACTTTTATCCAGAGGCAAACATTTATCAATCATCACTACTACTTTGGTAAAAAGGGGAAATATGTGTGGTACAAATTCAGCTTTTATTTTTAAAACAAGCATACAATTTTTTCTAGAACTGACATTTCTATAGTTAAAGTGACACTTTTTACTTTGCCACTGAAGTTCTTTTTTATCTAGTCAGATGAATGATCACTCATAGATTTAAGAAATATAGAATAGCCAGGCATGGTGGTGTTCACCTGTAATCCAAGTACTTAGGTTACTGAGACAGGAAGGCCACAGGTTTGAGTCCAGCCTCAGCAAGTTAGACCCTCAGCAATTTGGTGAGATCCTGTTTCAAAATAAAAACTGAAATAGTGCTTGGGGTATATCTCATAGGTAGAATGTCTGCCTTGGTTCAGTCAACAGTACTCAGTCTCCCCCCCCTCCAAAAAAAAAGGAAGAAGAAAGGAAGGAAGGCAGGAAGGAAAGAAGGAGGGAGGGTGGGAGGGAGGGAGGGAAGGAAGGAAGGAAGGAAGGAAGGAAGGAAGGAAGGAAGGAAGGAAGAAAATGAGTATTAATGGGAGCATTAAAGCATATCACCCCATGGTCAACTGGGAAAACATTATTGGTTTCTTTCTCCATTGAATCCTTTCCTTTAATTAATATCAACCTGGAAACCATAGAAACTGTGAAGGTACATTTACACCATGTTAGGGATCCACTCTAGGTGTCAGGGGATCACTGGCATGAGGCATACAACATTCAACACCACATATACATCTTCTTTAACAAGGGAAGGGTGTGTGTGTGTGTGTGTGTGTGTGTGTGTGTGTGTGTGTGTTTTACCCATTAGCTGAGTGTAGTTTTGATTAACTTAAGTAAAACTCTTTCAGAGCCAGAAAACAGATTACAAATGTATTTTTAAGTAGAAATGTTAGGATCTGAAGGGAATTGACCAATAAATCCATTTGGATTGTTTTCTTAATACAAAACACCAAATTTTAATACTTTTTGTCTTTTTATTTAATTCAGTTCTTTTTGTTCGTTTGTTTGTTTGGTCCTGAGGATTGAACTCAGGTCATTCTACCTCTGAGCTACACACCCAGCCCTATTTTTTTATTGTTTTGTAAGAGGATCTCACTAAATTGTCGCATGCTGGCCTTGAACCTGCAATCCTCCTGTCTCAGCCTCCCAAGTACTAGGATTATAGGCATACCCTACTATGCCTGGTTTCCAAGAGAATGATGTTGAACATTTATTTATATACTTATTAGCCATTCTTATTTCTGTTTTTAGTAACATGTATTCAGTTTAATCGCCCCAATTTATTGTTATTTTGTTTTATAGTGTTATAACTTTTACATTCTTTATATATTCTAAATACCAGTTTTCTGTCAGAGAATTAGCTGACAAAGATTTTATCTCATTCTGTTAGCTGTCTCCTCACATTCATTTCCTTTGTTGCAAAAAAACTTTTTAATTATATGCCTCTCTATTTACTTATTTTAATTTTTATTTCCTGGGCTTTGGGGTCTTATTGAGGAAGTGTACAGCAGTGCCTATATTTGCAAGTTGGTCCTTTGTTTTCTTCGAGTACTTGCAAAGTTTCTGGCTTAATTTTAGGTCTTTAATCCATCTTAAGTTGACTTTTTTTTGTGTGGTACTGGGGTTTCTGGAAGTTCTTCTACCTCCGGGCTACACTCCCAGACCTATATTAAACTTTTTATTTGGAAACAGGGTCTCTTAAGCCAGCACGGCTGGCTTTGAATCTACGTGATCCTCCTGTCTCCGCCTCCCAAGCGTGGGGATTACAAGCGTGCACCACCACTCCCGGCTTAAGTTGACTTCTGTGCAGAGTGAGAGATTGGGGTCTAATTTCATTCTTCTGCATATCCAGTTTTTCCAACACCATTTATTGAAAGGGTTTCTTTTCTCCAGTATGTTTTGGGCTCATTTGTCAAAAAAAAAAAAAATCAACTGTTTATTAGTGTACAGATTTGTTTCTGTATCTTCTCTTCTATTCCATCAGCCTGTCTGTCTATTTATATGCCAATTTAATGTAGGTTTTGCTATTATAGGTGTGTAGTATAATTTAAAACCAGGTATTATGGGTCTTTAGTTTTTCTATACAAATTTTATGTTTCTTTTCTGACTCTGTGAAGAATAACACTGGTATTTTGAAGAGATCGCATTAAATTTGTAAATCACTTTTAGTAGTGTGCCATTTGGACATGATCTGAGAAAAGGGGAAATTTTAAAAATATAAAATTTTAGACTGCAATGCACCACTAAAAATTTAACAAAATAAAATTTTAAAGTAAACATGGTAGATACTCTGAATCAACAGGTGCATTCCTCTCACAAACAAATAATTTATTTCCCCACTGACAATGAGTTTTCTTGTTGTAGAATTCTCAAAAAAACATTGTAAAGGCTAATGTCTATTGAGATGTTTTCTTCTCCCCTACATCATCTCCATTTAGGTCACATTCTTCAATCATCTGATTTCTCCTATGATGAAAGGAGAAGAGTCCCTCCTATGTTCTGTCAAGAGCCCCTCCTCTGTCCTGTTTTCTTCCTAGGTTCCTAATATTAGGGAGAATATCCAGACTTTTCACTTGTTGTGACTAACTAATATCACTTAGCATAATGTTATCTAGTTCCATCCGTTTCCCTTCAAATGATATTTTTTCCTGCTTTATGGCTGAGTAAAATTCCATTGTGTATATATCCCATAGTTTTATAACCCATTCTTCTGTCGATGGACATCTCAGCTGGTTCCATATTTTGGCAATTATAAACTGTGCAGCTATAAACACAGATATGCATGCATTACTCTTTTAGTTTTGTTTCCATTCTTTTTGATAGATATCCAGAAGATGTATTGCTGGATCATATGGTAGATTCATTCTCATTCTTCTGAGGAAACTCCATACTGTTTTTCCAAAGTGGTTGCACTAATTTGGAATACCCCCAACAATGTTTTAGAGTGCCCACTTCTCCACACCCTTGCCAGAATTTGTC
The DNA here is from genome assembly GCF_963383645.1 of Muscardinus avellanarius. Classification (NCBI taxonomy): domain Eukaryota; kingdom Metazoa; phylum Chordata; class Mammalia; order Rodentia; family Gliridae; genus Muscardinus; species Muscardinus avellanarius. The sequence continues at coordinate 35,254,775 of NC_137786.1, read as the reverse complement.
GTTGTTTGTGTTTTTAATGAGTGCCATTCTAATTGGAGTTAGGTGATATCTCAGGGTAGTTTTGATTTGCATTTCTTTGATTGCTAATGATGTTGAACATTTTTCACACAGTTATTGGCCATTTGTATTTCTTCGTTTGTGTTTATTTAGTTTGCTTGTTCATTTTTTGATTTCTTAGCAGTGAATTATTTGCTTTTTTAGTAGTGAGTTTCTTGAGTTCTCTGTATATTCTAGATGTTAGTCTTTTATCAGAGGAGTAGTTAGAAAAACATTTTTCCCATTTGGGGGAATTTTGAGGTTCCTGATAGTTTCCTTGGCTTAACAGAAGCTCTTCAGTTTAATGCAATCTCATATATTGATCCTCATTTTAATTTCTTCTGCCTCTGGGATTTTGTTGAGAAAGTTTTTTTTTTTTTTTTTTTTTTTTTTTTTTACCAGTGCCTATGTGCTGGATTGTTGGTCTATGCCCTTGTCAAGTAGGTACAAGATTTCTGGTCTTTCAGGTCTTTGATCTATCTTGCATTGACTCTTTTGCAGGGTGAGAAAGTGGGGTGTATATCTATTTTTCTGCAGATGGATAATCAGTTTTGCCAACACTATTTGTTAAAGAGGCTACTTTTTTCAGTGTATATTTTGCTCCCTCATAAAAATCAATTGGCTATAAGTGTGTGGAATTTTTTTTGAGTCTTCTACTGCATTGGTCTATGTTACAGCTTTTGTGCCAATATCATGCTGTTTTTATTACTATAACTGTTTAGCATAGTTTGAGGTCAGGTATTATGATGCCTCCTGCATGTTTCTTATTGCTGAGTGTTACTTTGACTTTTCTGGTGTTTTTAGTTGTTCCAAATGAATTTAAATTTTTTTAAAATTTTTAATGGACTGTGATTTTTTTTCTACTTAAGCATTACAAACTTGTCTCCATATTTTCTTTATTTGTTTTTCAAAATGACAAATTAAGTTAAAATCCTGAAGAGGACCCAAACAATTCAATACACTCAGCCTAGTGGTAGTAAAAATTAAATGATAAAAGCAACACAAGTCATTGTCACTTCTCTTTCTTCCTCAAATCTGTCATTTCTTTCATTTTTCTCTTTTTCCTCTTATTCTCTCTTCTCTCTCCTCTCTCTCTCTCTCTCTCTCTCTCTGCCCTTCCCTCTGTATTTATGTAAACATAACATTATACTATTAACTATTGAATAATATCTATAGTTTCCATGTTAAAACACAGTTGTCTTTTAACTTCATTTTGGCTATTTTATAAGGAGAGATACTTAAATGACTTCATATGATATTAAAACAGTCATTGTACAGATAAGAGAAGTATGTACTAGAAGAAATATTGAGTGTGTAGACTTTTAAGACATGTTATCTGTTGAATAAATCTATAAAGAATGTCAATAATATTTATGTGGTGCTTAGTAGATTTCAAACTCTCCTCTGAAACAGAGGGCACAAAGAATAAAATGCTGATTATGAGTTACCATTAGCCAGGAAGGGGTTTGAATGTCATTATCCAGGCTCTGTAAAACCTTTGAAGACTTGTGTGTGCGCTTTGGTGGATTTGGGTTCTTGTTTTGGTTTAATCAAAGGAGTAAAATAACCCATTCAATATTTTCACAAGATTGTATAATTCACAGGGAAGATAAGCTGAAAGCTTGGTGGCCAATTAGAAAACACATTAGTCAAGATAAGAGATAGTGTGGACAGTTTAATAACTTCTGTGTTGATTGTGACTCAAGAGGCACTTAAGGCCACAGGATATACTAAAGGAGTAGGTGTTTCAGTGGAGGAAAAAGAATAATCTCTCGTGCCCCTGAATTTTCTTCTTTTGCAAATATGGCAATCTTCCTCAAGCTGAACATTGCAAGAAAATTTTCTTTCCTTATTCTTTTCTTCTTGTTGAAGCAGTAAGTGGTGAAGACAACTTATTTGAGCTAAATATTATGAAAAATTTCACATCTGCTCTTTCCATATAAGTTGCAAGGACTTTGTTGGTATTGTACCTGGTTTGTAGTAAATGGTGGCTACTGAGGTAATGCCACACCTGACCTGGTTGATATTTACAGGACAAGAAAAAGGGAGGGATAGAGAATTGTTGACTCTAATGAACATAAAAATTTGAGGGTTGTGGATTTATCAGTGATTAGAAGATGCTTCTTTTCTTTTTCTATTTTTTATCGATTGCTATATTTATATTCAAAACTCCTTCTGTGCCTGAGTGTGTGCTGTCTCCTGTACTGTGGAGCCCAGCTCCCCAAGTATTTCCATGGGTGGTATGAGGCTGCACATCTGCCCAGAATAGGCTTGGTGAATGCTCCTCTCTCTAGTCTCCTGGACTCCACAGTGCACTAAAGCCACTTCCAGGGCACGGCTACCCACAGCAAGCCACTTCTGGTAGCACAGCTACCTGTAGCCTCTGGAGGAAGTGGTTTCCTTGTTACTCTTCCAGACTGGGACAGTATTGTTATGACTTTATTTTTCCTTCCAATTTCCTAGAGGATATAGCGCTGCTCCATTGATTTGATGTGTGAAGGGTGGAGCTCAGCATGTCTCCGAGTCCTGCATGGTCTCCAATCACAGGAGCCTATACACCACTCTCAAAAGGCAGGAAAACAGCTTTTTTGAAAAATTTGTGAATGTTCAGACCCGACTAAAGCTTCTCCCAGATCCTTGTGAAATTGAGAAGAGATTCATTCGTTTGTTTTAGTGTCTATAAAATTTCATATTTTGAAATTTTTTGTAGGATTTGGGACAAGGGGACTCAAAAAATTCTCCTTTCATTTCTTTCCAGAGGAGACCATACTCTTTACATTGTTGTTGATTAGAATTTGTGGTTTTACTTTTTAAATTTTCTATTGCTTTCTGGATCTGTGGCAATGAAAATTTAATGTCATTTTATTATTCATTAGTCAATAGTTAAATTAGCAGATCTGTCTGTTAATAACCACTGAAAATGGAAATGAATTTGTCTTATAATTTAAATAATGAACACCTACTTTATCAGTTTAGAACCAATTATCTTAAGATAAAAGAAAAATACAGATAATATTTATGCCTTGGTTTTAATTGCTCTCATCTCCAGGGCTTGTGTTTATTCTCACATTACTTCTGAGCAGTGAGAACCCATCCATGCTCACCCAAAAAAATGTAGAATTTAATTAATAGTAAACTTGTGTAGGTTTCTTTATGGACTCAAAAGCAACTTCCAAAACCTATGATTTCCTATTGCAATACTCTGCTTCATAGATTAGCTACTAACATGCAAGAACACTGTGTAGACAAAACCAGTTTAATTGAAATTATGTGATAACAAATTTTTTCTCCTTCCACTTACCCCTCAGTCAGCCCCTCCTCCAGGTAAATGTACTTGGAGATTAGATTTTTGGAATTTTGCATTCCCTTTTAGATTTAAAGATTTAGGGATCCTTTTATTTAAATTGCATCATTAATTAAACAGAGGTAACCATTTCAAAGAAGTAAGATTATTATCATCTTTTTGAACTTTAGTTTACACTAGTCCATTTTTTAAAATAAAGGCTAAGATAAGTAGACAACCAAATTAGCATTAATATTCAAGTTCAGATATAATGTAATTATTCTTGCATGGCATGGTTACTGCCTGAACAAAAATCTGAACTTATTAAAATGACAATCTGAACAACTAATTCTATTACATTATGTTGCTAAGGAAATGCATGGAACATGCTCAGTTGTGATTAGAAATGTTAACAATTTATTTGTATTATAAATGATGGAAAGAAGACTAAATCAACTAGTAAATATACAGGGCTTTTTCTAAATTAATTGAAAGTAAAAATAATTTGTTGCTATATTTGTTCCCAAGATTATTGTGGTTTAACTCACTTAGATTTTGCCAACATGCTCTTTGGTTTCTGATCACCCATTTTACATTTCCAAAGAAAGCAGAACAGGTAAACATTACTTTAATCAGGTCAGTTAAATGATAAATTATGATTCTCATATTAAAGTGAACTTATTGAGTTTTTAGGTAATAAGTGAAGTTTTTCTAGAGAATATTAAGCTGTGTTGCCTTCTGATACTGATGTGTGTTAGGGATATTAATCAAAAACAAATGTGCTCAGTAGATTGAATAAGGGATAACTGAAGACAATAAGATCTGTCAGGAAGTTCTCTCCAGAGTTCAAGTAAAAGGCAATTACATTCGAATTGGTGATGCAAATGGAAAGGAATCAAGCATGAACAATGTGGAAGAGCATAACATAAAATGCATGTGAAGGAAGAAGCAGAAAGAAGAAAAAAACAATGTTTTACAAGGTAGAAAGCCTGGATGAGTTGAGAGAATTTGTGGGATAAAGACTCAGGGATAATCGCAACATAAAATAGAGATATAAGATAAACAATAACGTTTCCATATTAATATTTATTTCTAATTTACCGTCATATATTCTTAACTTTTTCAGAAAGATTTTTACCTAACATAATAATTTTATTTTTTGAATGTTTCATTATTTTTGTAATATTGATGCTGATATTTAAAGTTAGGTTTTCTTTTGTGTTTTTTAATTGTTTATCTCTAAGCTAACTAATTCTTAAGATTATTTGTGATCTAGATTTATATATATATATATGGTTAATTTTCTACAACCCCAGCTCAACATTTTCTATGTAAATCATAAACAATAAAAGGACATACTCAGTGATCATTTCTAATAAAAAAAAGGCTTAGGGAAAACGTGGTGACTCATAATTGTAAAAAATGAAAACATTCACTAATTTACAATTCAGGCCATGTTTGAAAACCTCATTAGAATATGCAGGTGAAAATATTCCATAAGTAAATTACAGCAAAAAAAAGGGATCAAGTGTAGGAGATAAGTTAAAAAACATAGTAAAATTCATTTAAAATCACTATTTTCCAGTGCTTAATATGTATATAAATTGTGATTTCAAAAATGCAATTTCTGTTCTGGTACGTCTGAAGTGGAGCATGAAATTTTCTATTTCTAACAAACTTCTACATGATGCCCAAGATATTGGTCTGATGACCATGTAGAATATGGCATTTGCTCTCAAACTTGGGTATTCATTGGAATCTCTTAGAAATTAAAAAGAAATCTCACATATTGATCCACCTTCTAGTTTCTTGTGCCTTTGGGGTCTTGTTGAGAATGTTTTTACATGTGATTATGTGTTGATGTTTTGGACCTCTGCCTTCCTCAAGCAGATGCAAGATATCTGGTCTGATGTCCAAGTCTTTGACCAATCTTGAATTGACTCTTGTGCAGAGTGAAAAAGTGAGGTTCATTTCCATTTGTCTGCATATGGTTCACCAGTTTTGCCATCACCATTTGTTGAATAGGCTATCTTTTTTCCAGGGTATGTTTTAAACTTCTTTGTAAAAATTCAATTGCTGCATATTTGTTTCCAAGTCTTCTGTTCTGCTCAATTGGTCTATGTGTCTGTTTTTGTGCCAATACCATGCTGTTTTTATTACTATGGCTTTGTAGTAATAGTTTAATGTCAGATACCTTGATACTAACTGTGTGGTTCTTGTTGCTGAGAACTACTTTTACTATTTTGGGATTTTGTTGTTCCAAATAAATTTAAGGACTTATTTTCCTATGTTGGTAAAAAATGACCTTGGTCATTTAATGTGTATTACATTTAATCACTTTTGGAAGAATGAGCATTTTGATGATATTTATTCTGCCTATCCAAGAACATGGAAGATCTTTCTATCTTCTAAGATTTTTTTTTATTTCTTTTTTTTCAATGTTTTATAATTTTCTGTGTAGAGGTCTTTTGTGGGATTACATTAAACTGAAGAGCTTCTTTTTAATTTTTTTATTGAACATAAATGGTATACATTTAAACTATACTTGGTGCCCTCTCCCCCTGCCCCTGTTTTCCCTTACCCCTCCCACCAATGATTGTCCAGGGTAACCATGCCATATTCATAATTTTACACATATTCGGATGTAGACCCTCATGAATCAAGTTCAGCCTCTCCTATCTTTCCATTCAAATTTTGCTCGTATTTCCCCTCCATTCTCTGGAGTACCACTGGTATCCTCTATGTTCCCTAGTTTGGGCATATTAGAGGGAACATATGTACCTTTTCCTTCTGTGCTTGGCTGATCTCACTTAACATAATGCTCTCCAGGACTTTCCATCTTCTTTCAAATGATATGATTTTGTTCTTCTTTATGGCTGAATAGAATTCCATTGTATGTATTTCCCAGAGTTTTTCAATCCATTCATCTATTTCCTTTGATGAGAAGAAACTTTTGAGTTTGATGCTATCCCACTTGTTAATTCTTGCTTTAATTTCCTGAGCTTTGGAGGTTTTGTTGAGAAAGTTGCTGCCTGTGCCAATATGTTGTAGTGTTGAACCTATGCTCTCCTCTACTAACTTCACAGTCTCAGGTCTAATTTCTAAGTCTTTGATCCATCTTGAGTTGATTCCTGTGCATGGTGAGATATAGGGGTTTAGTTCCATCTTTCTACAAATGAAAGAGCTTCTTTATAGCAAAGGGAACCATCAAGAACCTCAAGAGAGAGCTGACAGAATGGGAGAAAATTTTTCTTACTATTCCTCTGATAGAGGACTAATATCTATAATATACAGAGAACTCTAGAAACTCAGCACTAAGAAAACAAACAACCCAATCAAAATGTGAGCAACTGAACTAAACACTTCAGAAAAGAAGAAATTCAAATGGGCAGTAAATCCTTGCTTGTAATCCTAGCATTTGGGAGGCTGAGACTGGAGGATTGTGGTTCAAGGACAGCCTCAGCTACTTAGTGGGCCCTTTGCAACTCAATGAGACCTGGTTTCAAAATAAAGAATAAAAACTAGGGCTGGGGGTGTAGCTCAGAGGTAGGATGCTCCTGGGTTACATTCCCAGTACCGCAATAAATAAATAAATAAATAAATACTCAATATAATTAGCAATCAGACAGATGCAAATCAAAATTATCCTGAGATTTCACCTAATTCCAACTAGAACAGTAATCATTCAAAACACAAAATACAACAAATGCTGGCAAGGTATAGAAGTGGGAACTCTAATACATTGTTGGTGGTGCTGCAAATTAGTGCAACCTCTTTGGAAAACAGTTTGGAAGATCCTCAGAAGAATGGAAATATACCTATCATATGCTCCAGCAATAACATTTTTGAGTATCTACTCAAAGAATAGAAACCAAAATACCAAACTAACGCATGTGTATCTATGTTCAGGGCTGAACAATTTACAATTACCAAACTATGGAACCAGCCAAGGTGTCTATCCACAGATGAATGGATTATAAAACTATAGGATGTGTACACAATGGAAATTTTACTCAGCCATAAAAAAGAATAAAATTATATAATTTACAAGAAAATGGATGGAACTGGAGATCATTATGCTAAGTGAGATTACCCAGTCACAAAAGGTAAGAAATCCGATGTTCTCCCTGATATTCAGAAGCTAGGGAGTAAAAGAGTCATAGGAGGAACTCTAGGCAAAGGAGGAGAAACCATAAATAAGCAAATAAGGAGCCCTGACTGGGGGTGATGGGAGGTGGAAGAGGTAAATTCCCTAATTTATATGATGTACATTCACAAACATATCAAAGTCAACTACTAAGTCAAACATGAGACGGAGAGAAGGGAAAGGAATGGGGTGGGAATTGGGGAAGGGCTGAATGAGTGATGTGTGCATGTATACCTCTACCATCTTGTACTCCATTAAGATGTATGACTGCAATGCACAAATAAATTTTTTTAAAAAGAAATTAAAAAGTATCTGCCCTCAAATTTCTAATTATCCAATTCAAAGCGACACTAAGCATTGAGATTTAGCTATTTCTAGTAGGATGCAAGATTTGAGAACCAATGTCAAAATGGTAGTTTGAAAGGGAAAAATTAAAACATTTAAAAATATGCCTACTTGGTCACAGTAAATAAAGTGGTGACTAGAAGGTCCATGTTAGTCTCAGCAGGTTTTATTTTGAATAACAGGAAGTTGTTATTTTATTATTAAAAATAAAAACTTTGTAGTATTCAAAGAAATTATTATGAATTTTTAATAATAAAGAGAATTCAAAGTAAAAATTATAAAAATGTAAGTTCTGATACACATGAAATGACGAGCATCAAGATGTTTTCTATGTACTTCAGGATGGTCATTTTGTTTTGATAGATAATAGAATCATGATAGTTTGGCAAGTAAACTGTATCAATATATGATCATAACAATAATATATTTTATAATTTTGGTATTAAAATATATCAGCAGGTAAAACCACAAAATATATCAGCAGATAAAAGCTCTAATGTTTCAGATATTCAGCTACCAAAACACATTATTTCCTCCAAACATACTTATAGAGTTAAGAAAAATAAGATTATAAGCCATTTTGAGGTAAAACCATTATTTTTGCTAGTTGCACAAACTAACATTTGGCCACAGTTATTGAATCTTTGAGAAGACATGAAGAAATTACCATACTCATTTCCTCCCACTTCCCCATCTTCAAACATTTATTAATGATGTTTTGTTATTTTTTACATTGTTGAAATTCATTGCATTTTATTTTATTCTATAATTATCATAAGCATAATTTTGGCTAAATTTTATATTTAAGATAATTTGATATTCACAAAATGATCTCTTACAATGATTCTTTTCTTTGTAAATAAAAACTCTTGGCCAGGCATGGTAGTCCATGTCTGTAATCTCAGTACTTGGGAGGCTGAAACAGGAGGATTGCAGGTTTGAGGAAAGCCTCAGCAATGTAGCAAGACTCTCAGTAACCTAATGAGAACCTGTTTCAAAACAAAAGATAAAAGTGGGCTGCCTTGTAGTTCAGAGGTAGAATGCCCCTGGGTTCAATTCCCCATACCACAAAAAAAAAAAAAGAGAGAGAAAAGAAAAACTATTGATTACTTAGATTTCACAGTAAGTCATATATTTATTTGTTGCTGACTTATTTCTAGCCTTTTAATGTGCTAATCTCTGAATTCTTGTCTGCTTGTATGTTTTGGGTTATTGTATGTAAAGGACAACTAAAGTGGATATATGATGTGTAGGATATACCTTGTTTATCTCATTTGGAACTTTGTAACAATAATAATATTACATAACATTTCTTGAGCAATAGTTTACATGTCAAGAAATTTACATTTATTATATTTTTAATACTTATAGTAAAACTTATGAGTAAGCTCAATAATGGTCATCAAATATAACAAGGTCCAAATTTCTTGAAACTGAAAATGTTTACTTAGTAAAACGGACTTGACAAATGTGATTAAATTAAGAATGTTATTCACAGAAAATAATGTCATGTGATAGGAATACAAAGAGTCAGAGGCAGCAGCAGCTATGCTTCGTGCTTTGAAGGCACAAGTATCATGAGCCCAGGAAGTAGATCCAGAAGCTAAGAGACAAGGAGACACAGCCCTGGCAACAACTGATTTTCAGTTCCTTGAAACTCACTATGACATTTGACACCAGACTATAAGAGAATATGTTTGTATGCTTTGAGCCACTCTATTTATGACAATTGGTTATAGCAACTATGGAAAACTAATACCCCTATGAATTAAATGTAGCTAATATCGTGATTTTATAGATGAAGAAACTCAGAGACAAAGAAGTTAACTAATTTGCTTGTTATGTTTTGGATTTAGAACGTTCTCCAGTCTTCATGTTGTAGACAATACAGCCATGTTGGAGGCAGGGCTTGGTTGCTGGAGAAGGGCAGCCTGAGGTGGGGGTAGCCTTCAGAAATATATATGTGTGTCTCCTCCCCTTGCTCTCTCTTTTTCTCTGCTTCCAGCCTCTGTGATGTGAGAGTAGAGCCCTTCCACTCCTGGCTCTGCTTCCTGCTGCCACGCCCTGTGCTCCACAGACTTCACATGGCCTAATGTGGATTGAAACCTTTGAAATCTCCAGGATGGTGAGAAAATAAATCTTCCTTCCTCTAAGTTGTGGTCATCAGGTATTTAGAATGAAGAGCAGTGAAAATGCTGACTGATACAGTGCCCAAAGTCACTTAACTTCCAGTTGATACGTGTTAGGATTTGATCTCGAAATAGTCTGACTACTGACATGAAGTCTGGTTTGAATGCTGTGTGCAGGAGCCTTTCTGCCACTTGACTCTTTCAATGTGAGGTTAAAGGACTGCTGAGCTTTGCTTTCAACCATGTCTTCATATTTTCAGCATAATATGTAGGACCAAATGATCACAGATTAAATTGAGAACATTATTCAAGCATAAAATTTCTTCACTCAGTAGCCAATAACATCCTACTTTAGAAATTAGCAAGCACTGTGCTCATAGCAAACTAAGGTATATTAATACTGCCGTATTTAGAACAAGCACATTTCCTTAATAAAATGATTAAAACTTAATTATTTAGAATTCAGTCTGCATCAAAATCAGAGGATTAGAACCCTAAGAGTTCAGCAGTAACACTCTGTGCATTCATAGTAACTATTAAAACAATAACTTCTATTAGCTCGTGGGGGAATATGAAATACATTGTCATTAATAGAATTTCAGAGAATTTTAGAGAATAGTGCTTTCATATGTTTTACAAAACATATTCTAAGAAAAGGAGTTGTACATACACATAAAAATTAAAGCAGTACAGAAAGGTCAAAACTAAACAAAAGTGAACCATTTGTGCTATCTTGAAAAGTTGGCCATGTATAATTTACCGTCTAAACCAGGTGTTTTTGAGAGTAAATGTACTAATAGCACAGAATACTAGAAGTAAACAGGAAAAAACTGGATTTAATTAAATTGTTGATGAAAATTGAAGATCAATTTTTAGGAGTTTACAATAATGAAAATGTTGAATGGTTTATAATATCCTGGTATTCTTTTGTGAGACCAATTATAAAATGAGTCACATGTTAAAATCTGTGTGAAATTTTGGCTTTGTTCGATATCAAATTACTTTCTAAGTATATGACGTCAGTATGCTCTTTGACCAACAAAGAATGAAGGCAACATTATTCCAGAGTCTTTTTATCAATGAATAATACCAAACACATTATCTTTGTCAGCATATTTATAGGTTAAAATTATTTTTCTGTTTTGCTTTTATGTTTCTTCAGCTTTAAGTGAAATTCATCATTTATTCTTTTGTTTGTGTATTTATATGGTTCTATGATTTATTTATCTATACCCCTTGCCAATTAATATTTGACTGGTATTTGTTTTCTTATTGTTTCAAATAAACACTGAATCCACAGAATTTATCTCTTGTTTCTATACAGATTACAAATCTCCTAATCTTGTCTGTTATGTTTTTTACTACATTTTTAGAACATTACCAACTATGTGTACTTAAGTTTATTATTCATTTACTTATTTTCTTCCAAAACCATAGTTTTTTTTAGTATTACTTTTAAAAAGAGTTGATACAATATCAAATCTGAGTACAGTAGCTCACACTTTTAATCTCAGTATTTAGGAGGCTGAGACAGGAGGATTACAGATTTGAGGTCAGTCCGTGGTAATTTAGCAAAACTATATTTTTAAATAAAAAATAAAAAGAGCTGAGAGTATATACTCCTGGATTCAAGCCCCAGAAAATCAATCAATCTCAATTTCTTTCTCTCTCTCTCTCTCTCTCTCTCTCTCTCTCTCTCTCTCTCACACACACACACACACACACACACACACACACACACACACACGTCTATATACTGTCAGACTCATTATCTAGATTTTTTAGAGCAAGGAAGTAGTGAATTAATTGCTTAAATGCTGTTCTCAATCTGAAAGTTTAAATTTGCTGCAATTATTGACAGATTCTATATAGTTAATCTCAGACATCATTTACCCTGGTTAAAAGTAGTCCTGAGAGAGAGCTTACACATAAATTGGTTTAAATCGACTCTCATTGCTATTTGAAAGTGAACAAAAAATCTCAGCAACAGAGACTTTGACAGTACAGCATTAGCATTCTCTTGCTGTCAGGTAAAAGAAATGAAAAGTTTTAAGTACATGTGACAAATATCTAGTTATATGTCTAAGAACAACCCTCCCTCTTTTTTTACTAAACCACTCATAACCACTTGACGCAAAGCATAACAATTTCCTATCAATATTCTAATTCCCCTGAACACTCAGAATTTCCTTTTAATGGGCTACCATTAACAATGTTCAGTTTCTTATTTTAGTTAAGAAATAGTTGGATAAAATTCAAATATATATTACTTTTAATGAAGAACTGATGAATTAAGTATTATATTTATTTATATTTATTTTGCATTAAAGTATATTGGACTATTTTATTAATTAATTTAACTTATAATAAAAATCTGTTGACTATCTTTATGGGCTAGAAGCTAAGGTTTTATGATTCAAAGATAAGTAAGATACCATGGCTACATTGAAGAAATGGAATGATGTATTGATGGCTTAGGACAAAAAGTTATAAAGTATAACAATATATACACATCAGTACTGGAGATTGAACCAAGAGGCATTCTACCTCTGAGCTATATGTGCAGCCCTATTTTATTTTTAATTTTGAAACAGGGTTTCAATATGTTGTCAACAGTCTCTCTAAATTTCTGAGCCTGACTGTGAAGCTGCAATCTTCCTGTCCCAGCCTCCCAGGTACTGAGATTATAGGTGTGCACCACCACTCCTGGGAAAAGGTATATTTAAGGAGAAAAGTTCAGTATGAACCTGATATGATGAGTAAAAGAAGAGAGGTTCAATTAGAGTGAGGAATAAGTACAAAAGTAATGATAAAGTGAGCAAGATTATGTAGACAGTGCTCAATTCAAGAAATTATTTTTATTACTAATATATACTAATATAAATGGAATATTACTAATATAAAAGGAATTTATATTAGTAATAAAATATTTATATTTATATTTTATATTTATATTTATAAATAATATAAATTCCACACGATGGAATTCTACTCATCAATAAAGAACAAAATCATGTCATTCTTAAGAAGATAGAAATACCTGGAGAATATAATGTTAAGTAAGATTAGCCAAGCAAAAAAAGAAAAGGGGCATATGTATTCTTTAATATACTCAAGCTAAGGAGTATTAGGGATACCAAAGGGACTCCAAATAATGGAGGGAAACCTCAGCAAAGCCAGGAAGGAAGGGTAGAGGAGAAAGAAGGCTGAAGTCCATTAAGTGAAAAGCTACATAGGACTATGTGGATGTGAATATAACATTGTTAACCTGGAAACTCAGTATAGGGAGGAAGGGAAATGGGGAAGTAGGGGGCACCAAGAACTGTGTGAATATATGCCATTGTCAACATGATCCATATTATGAGACTATAGTGCAGCAATAAATTAAATTAAATTAAATTAAAGAAGTCACTGGTGTGATAGAGAAGCTCTAAGAAGAAACTGGATGCTGGAAGGGACTACTAGGTTCATGGTATGTAAATCAATCTAACATCTTCTCTTTAGACTCAATGTGACTCAAAACTTAACTGATCAAGAAAACTCTCATATAAGTTGAAAGTAGAATGATGTTATCAGAGGCTGGAAAATAGGAAGAGATGGATGGGGAAAGGCTGATCAATAGGTACTAAGTTACAGCTAAGAGTCAGAAGTCCTGGTGTGCAAATGTGCAGTAGGGTGCCTATAGATAAGTTATATATGGTATGTTTTGAATAAGCTAGAAGAAAGAATTGTGAAAGTTTTACCACAAACGCATATTAAATATTTGAGGAGATAGATGTTTAAACTAATTTAAACATTTCAAAACATACACATATATTGAATCATCACATGGTATTTACAATTCTTATGTTTTTATATGTAAGTTTAAAAAGTAAATTTAAGAATAAATTAAATAAGCCACCAGTTACTAGGATAGTTTATAAAAGATAGTCAGGGGAATTATGTAGGAAAAGATGTTCCCTGATCAAATGCATTTTAAGAACACTGAATGTCTTTACCTAGAGCCTTCTTGAACCACTGTTATGTTATAGTACACTGTGATTCTTCAGAAGGATTTTTAATCTATGCTTCAAATGATGAGCCACTTTATATTATTATTATTAATTATTATTATTATTATTATTATTATTATTATTTGTGGTACTGGGGTTCCTGGAAGCCCTTCTACCTCCGAGCTACACTCCCAGACCTATTTTATAACTTTTTTTTTATTTTTGAAAACAGGGTCTCTTAAGCCAGCATGGCTGGCTTCAAATCTACGCAACCCTCCTGTCTCCGCCTCCCAAGCATGGGATTACAAGCGTGCGCCACCACGCCCGGCAATAAGCCACTTTATTTTTTTTTCCTTTTTTTTTTTATTGGTGCACCATATTCATACATCATAGTGGGATACAAAAAAACTTGTAGACACACATGCACCCATTGCCCAGTCAGCCCCCACCCGATCCCCACCCCATTCCCTCCCCATCCATCCTTCCCATGCTTGGCTTAGTGGTTGACATCTAGTATTATAGCAATTTATCCAAAATTAAAAATGATAATCTCACATAACAGTTTCATTTATCTGATACCAAGCTTTTGATAACTTAACGATAACATTTCAATATTTCTTTTTGCTTTCTTTCTTACCAGAAAATATTTTTTTCTTTTTTTTTAGGTGAAACTATCATATATTTATATATTTATTTTTCAGAAAAAATCTATCCTAATATGGAATATGGACTCTAGATACCCAAAATGATCTCGAAAAAGAACAAAGCTAGAAGATATATATTTTCTGATTTCAAACCATATAAAGCTACAATAATTGAAACAGTGTAGTACTGTTCTAAAGGCTGATATATAAACCATTGCAGTTAAATAAAAGCCTAGAGCTAAATTCTTCCATATATTGCCAAGTTATTTTTGACAAGGTTTCCACGAACATTTGGTGGAAGAAATAATAATCTTTTAACTAAATATTTTTGAAAAATAATAATTACATAAAAATGAATAAAATTGGACCCTTACCTAATCCCATATACAAATATTAACTCAAAATAGATAAAAGACCACTTTAAAAGTGATAAAATAAGGAATAATGGTGATAATGGTAATAATAGTGAGGAGATAGAAAGGAAATAGGCAGATAGGGAAGAGGCCTCAGTAGAAAAAGTTAATTTCCTGAGTTTCCTGAGGGGCGATGAATATCTGAAATTCCAAAGGCTCAGAGATAAGAAGGACCAGAGCTTCACAGACCCATTGGTTTACTAATCAACAAACCCAGGAGCCATCACCGAGCAAGTCTAGCACTCCTGAAAGGAGATTCTTCAAAGGACTTGCAAATACCCTATGCAAATTCTGAGAGCAATTCCCAGAATTCCTGGGATCCCAAACTCACCCTAACCCAAGAGGACTTGCAAACATTGGGCAAAGGCCCTAGCCGGCCAACAAATTGGGGTTTTCCCTCTCAGGACCCCCTCCCCTTTTGGGGAGCTGTTCTCTCTCTCGCAAGTCGTGTTGGCCCTGAGAGAAGGCAGAGTGCAACTGAGGGCACGTGGCCCGGGCTGCTCTCGGGTAGTGACCTGAAGGCCTCTGCTGGACATCAAGGCTGACCAGGGCCCCTAGGGGTGACCTGCACCTCTTTTCTGGCTGATTGCGTGGACCCTGGGAGAAAGTAGTTTGCAACTGACAGCACTTGGCTCAGGCGACACTCGGGCAGTGACCTAAAGGCAGCTACTGGACACCAGGGCCCCGACAGCCCCTTTGGGGTGTTCGGCCACTTTTTCCTATTCCCTTCTGGCAGATCGCGTGGACTCTGGAAGAAAGCAGTGTGCACCTGAAGGCAATTCGGCTTGGGCTACTCTCAAGTGTTGTCCTGAAGGCAGCTGCTGGGCCCCAGAGTTCCAGCCCCTTTGGGGTGTTCAGCCACCTTTCCCCATTCCCTGCTGCTTCCAATAAATCTTTTACTCCCCTTCCTGAGGTCTGCGGGTGTCATTCTTCGTTCACCATAGACAGGAACCCTGTAAGGAAATGCCGAGTTTCTTCTCAAGAAACTCCGTTTCATCTAAGATGAAACTCCAGGGGATTCTCAGGAATCCCCCATTTCATCTTGGGGAGCTCAGAAGAAACCCCCATTTCAACAGTAACAATAATAGACCAAAGTTTGTAATATTGTAAGTCATTTGACCTTTATACATTACTATACATTCAACAAATATTTATTAAACATATATTATGCGTCAGATGTTTTAGTAGATGCTGGAAATATTATAGTAAGAAGATCTAAAGGAACAGTAAAAATAAGTTGCCACCATAACTCAGTTCTGATATTTGCTTCAGAGATGGCTAAAAACGTAAAGTTTCCAGTAAAAATGAAGACAAGTAGGAATGAGCTCAGATAAAAGAGAATTCCGGCTAATGAAAATTCCCTCCAGCCAGGACCAGGACTTTGCCTTTAACTAGGTTTGGTTAGCTAGCTTCAATGGTTTTTACATTTCATAAATCTGAATGTAATTGGTCAATCAAAACTCCATAGGTTTTGTTTTGTTGCTGTTTGCTGCTATCTCCACGCGAATATGTCTTAAAATGGCTAATATTTAAAGTACATTTTTATTTCTAAGGAGGAAATATATAGGCAAAATAAATTCAGCACTGTTTGCCCATAGATAGCATTTATTTGCAGAGCTCTGATTAAAATTATCAAATATTCAAACACTCCTGAGGTAAACACTGAGAGCACTCTTATTCCTAGACTGTGAGTCTCACCTGAAAGTCACCAGCAGATGGTGTTCACGGAGTTACATTTCCTGTGTCTCTTTTGAGCACAGTGGTGCTATTGAGAGCCTGGGGTCTTGTTTGTTGTGTTTTATTTTGTTTGTGGCCCTAGGGTTTTATCCAGGGATACTTTACCACTGACTGTCATCTCTAGCCTTTTTTTTTTAATCAGGGTGTTGCTAAGTTCCCCAGGTTGGCCCTGAGTTTGTAATCCTCTTGCCTCATGCTCTTGACTCTCTAAGACAGGTATGCATCCTCTGGATGTTCTCCATAATATCCACAACTATAAAATGAGACTATGTCGCCGGGCGTGGTGGCGCACGCTTGTAATCCCCGTGCTTGGGAGGCGGAGACAGGAGGATCGCGCTGGTTCGAAGCCAGCCTCTCTGGCTTAAGAGACCCTGTTTTGACATAAAAATATAAAATAGGTCTGGGAGCGTAGCCCGGAGGTATAAGGGTTTCTAGGAACCCCAGTACCACCAAAAAAATAATAAATAATAAATAAAATAAAATGAGAATATGTCATAGGTGAATTTGAAGTTTAAATGAGAAAAAAAGATATTCAAGTAGTCAAGGTTTTTTCCATATAAGATTATCACCAAAACATTTCTCAAATAGTTGATAAACCTTGCAACACTTACTCTTTATTTGAATTGCATATGAAAATTGTATAGCTTTTTAAAAAAAGGATAATATTCTTTTAGATAATTATCCATCATGATAACCTATGATACATTTTGGCTAGTAAAATATTTTTTCATTAAACCGAATCAGTATGCCAGGTCATGAGGACTAAACAAAACTAACCAAGATTTGAAGAATAAATTGCAGTTGAGAGATACATTAATGAGAGCCATAGTCAGGGTAAGTAGTCACTTCCAGAAGGATCTAAAAGGATGTGGCAAGTAAGATAAACTGCAGGTCTCAAAATAATGAAACAAAACATTCATAATCTAATAAAGCTGCCCTGGGAGTCACCTTCCTATGCTGTATAAAAGGTTGATACTCATGTTACTTGTGATACAAGAAACCCACAGACAAAACTCTCATCTGTTTGCAGTTCACATTCACTAAAGTTAGTTTGGAGAGGTCCTCTGGAGTCACTACACACTGCCAACAGCACTCCTCTATGTGCAATCACTCATTACTGAAACCAAGTTTCATTTTAGACAAGATCTGTGCAGTTAGTAAGGGATAAAGTGTACATCATCTTAGACTGTAACCAGATTGGAAAAACTGAAAAAACCAGCTGGGATGATAAAGATGCCTTCATCAGAGAAAAACAAACGGGGAAAGTGACTAAATCCCAGTATTTGTGAGGCTGAGACAGGAGTACTGTGGTTTATGGACAGTTTCAGCTATTTAAGGAAGCCATTTGAAGCCCAGGGAGACCCTGTTTCAAAATTTAAAAAAAAGAAGAAAAAATAGGGCTGGGGTATAGCTCGGAGGTAGAATGCTCCTGGGTTCCATCCCCAGTACCTAATAAAAAAAAAAAAATTGGGTAAAGAAGACCGGCACAAGAACTTTAGTTGTTTCTTTCCACAGCAGGGACAGTGGATTTTTCTCTGATACCCAGACTTTTTAGAGTGTCTCACTGGTTCAAACTCTACAGAATGGTTTTGAGATAGTTTTTAATCTCACTTCAAAGTTAAACTTTGACCATCGCCTTTAGAGCATCTGATGTGCTCTCAGAGGAGAATGTCTTCACGAGTTTATTTACAACCGCCCAATGACTTCATAAAAACAGTTAAACCCCACAGACAGAAGCTGCTCAGCAACTTCTCCTGTGGCATGAGCTACTCACCTTTGTGCCTCTCATAGAAGTGTGTTGATAAAATTCATGCCTGTTGGCTGCAGTCATTGAGGCTTATAGGTACCAGGGAGACACCAAAAATCTTGATCTTAGAGATTTAATAAGTAGTACTTCTGACCTTATATCTTTCCCTTGGAATATTTTTCTATGGGATGTTTTAATATATGTCACAATCTTGGAGTCTCAGCAAGCAACTAGCTCTTTTTGCACTATGACTTCTGACTGGTACATTCATTTACTACCAGCTAGGGTCTATAAAAAGAGTGAGATATGGTCTGTTTCTCCAAGCAACAGACTTTAGTGCCAATAGTGCAAGGGGAAGCTTGCAAACAGGGGGAGTATTAATCTTCCCTGTTCTTTATCTCTGCCCATGAGATCAGTTACCACAAGTAACCACAACATGTATATAGTTTACGTACATGTCAACACTTACAAGTGTGTCTTATAGAAACACAGTTCCAGAAGAAGGCTTCTATCTTCTTGACTTCCACCTATATGGACACAAAATATGAAGATATTTGTTTCACATGTTCATGACAACCAGAAAAGCAGACATGGAAGAAAAACGGATGACTTGCCACCTCACATTACTAGCCATTTCTCTCAGGATGGACCCCACCAAAAGAGTCATCATGGTCATATTAATAGGAGCACCACAGTGGCTGATATTTTTTTTCTTTTTTGTAGTAATGGGAATATTGCAAAGGCCCTCTTAAGTACTTCTGTATCCCATTGTTCAAATGTTCAGCAGCAGAGCCATACACTGAGCTCCTGGTATAAAACTATCCCTTGAGCAGACCGGCCAGTGATTCTTTTGCATGTTGACTATATATATATATCTTCCTCTATCAATGTTTTTCAAACATTGTTTTTCAAACATTGTTGAGAAATGAGCAAGGGATCACAGTACTTTATTTTAGTAGTTATCTTTCACATCCTGCTCCATTTTTGCCCCAATTTGAACCATTACTGTAAGCAGCATCCACTGGGGGTGTCCATTTATTTTGACCATAAAGACCAATGTTCTATTAAACCATCTCCACAACCCTCTTGGTTAAGCCTTCTTGGTGTTCATCCAGCTGTAGTCATTATAGCAATTGCTGCCTCCTAGATTCTGGCACTTTCATTATCCTCACCTGGCCTTGATTAATTTATGGCTGCACTTACATAGGTATTAATATCCCAGCTCTGGGAATGCGTCTCCTACCACCAATCCTGGCTCATGGAGAAGCATCATTGAACTTCTTAGTGATTGTGGTGGCCCTCCTAGAGACATGTCCCCATTGGGCTTGGTGAGTGATACGGCCCTTTAGGTTTTCCCATGGAGAACTATTATCTGTGGGATACTCTGGCATCTCTTAACATATCCATTCCAACGTGCGCATTTCCTTTAGTTTTGTTATTACTTTTACTTCTGTCTGCCAAAGAAACTCAGGCATTCCTATTTCTGTTTTGGCAATCACTTTGTCCAGACTTCTAAGATTCCTCCTAGTAGCAAAATTGTTCTTTGGACTTTCTGCCAGGGTGTTGAATCCTGTGTCCTGAGAAAATGACCCCAAATCAGTGAATTCTTTTTATCCAGCCTTACCAAACATTCTCTCCAAGTTCAATAATATGGATATTATTCTGACTCCTACTGGTAAATACTGGATGATTTCTTGGAAATGTTGAATATGTTGTCTCTTTCTTCCTTTATCAGACACAGCTCACATCCTCTATCCACCACATGCTAGAATTTAACCTTGTTTATTTGCCTGGCAGTCAGGATAGGATGTAGAAACAGCTTCTGACACACACATACACCCGTTGCTACTCTGTGTGGAGGCCTCTGCAGAATATTCCAGCACTGCTGATTGTTAATAGAGAAGAGTGGGCCACCTCCACACACAGAGAGGGTTGGAAGGAGCTGAAGGTCCAGCATCCAGGCAGGTGTCACCATCTCACATCTCAGGGACAATTTTCTTCACCTAAGGATCATAATCTTTGTATAATAGAATCACTTTGACTTTATATTTAACTGTCTGCTAATTCTGTAACAATTTGATAGTCAACCCATCACTCACCTGTGCCCCCTCTTTCCCTGCAGAGGATAAGTGCCTTTGTGAGAAAAACTTTGGTTCTCACACATAGCCATCAACTGCTTTTTTAAAAGTATACTTTTATTGGTTCATTGTTATGGATCATAGTGAGGTTCAAAGTTATACAAAGAATCAAGCACACAAGTCTTGGTCCCGCCCTCTACCCACCCCTCCCCATATGTATGAGTGAGGTTGGTAGTGATACCTTCAAACATGGCCATAATATAATTTTAACTGTTTCATTCATTGGTTATTTGTATTACCCTCTCTACCTCTCTATTCCTATTAACTGCTTTTAAAAACCCCAGTCTCTCCTTTCTACCTCTACTCTGTTTAAAAATCTCTCTTTCCATATATTTCTAAGAATTTTCACCTCTCACATCATTTTCTTACAGTGAGACCTTGTTACAAGATTTTTAGTGGTTAAGTTGCCACTGTGTTCCAGAGTTTCATGCTCCACTTTCCAGCCAGAATTGTGTCCTTTTCAAGTACTGGGCAGTAGATAGCCAACTTCAAATCTCAGTCTTTTGTTTTGCTTTGTTTGTTGTTGGTTTTGTTTTGGTTTGTTTTGGTTTGGAGTACTGGGGTTGGAACTCAGTCTCTGGCTACCTCTAAACTATATGCTCAACACATTTTTTATCTTTTTATTTTTTGAAACAGCAACTTTCTAAGTTGCTGAAGGTCTTGCTGAGTTTATGAGCCTGGCCTCAAAACTGTGATCCTCTTGTATTAGCCTCCCAAGGAGTAGGATTGCAAGAGTGGTCCACCACACCAGGTCAAATCTGTCTTACCAGGTATTTTCTAAGAACACTCTTGGTACCACTAGTATTAGTATGGATCGTTTGAGAGGTAGACAGCAGGACAGAATTAAGCATGTAGATTTATTAGGGGAAATGCTTACAAAGAAAAATAGAGTCAGAGGCTGGAAGAAATGATACATCAGGCTGTTGGTCTGACCAGGAGAATAGGAAGAAATAGAGTTTGGATAGATAGATCACAGACTATAGTGATGATTTATAGATAGGCAAGACTGACAAGAGTTTTCTGAACTCATGTAATCTGCAAGAGGACTTTTGGGTATTTCAGGAAAATGCCCATAAGTGTTCCCACTTGGCTTAGCCATTGGCTAAGAGAAGCTCCTGGTTATCATGTATCCTGAACAAATGCACTGAGAAACTCCAAAAAGCAGCATCTGGGGCCTTGAGCGGTTAGTATCTGTGCAAACTTAGTTCCAAGAGGTCTATTTTTAAGGTCTTCCTATCTTGCTGTTTTAAAACCAGTAAATATCACGAGCTCAGAGCTGGAAAGATTTCATCTGTCTGTGAAGAAAATAGGCTTTTGAAACATGCAGGAATATAAGTATGATATAGTCAAGAAGGAAATGATACCTAGTCAGGTGCCTCTAATCTCGGTTCGTGGGAAGCTGAAACAGGAGGATCATAAGTTCCGAACTAGCCTTGACAATTTAGCAAGACCTTGTGTCAGACTAAAAAGATAAAAAGGGCAGGAGTGAAACTCAGAGATAAAGGCTTTTGTATTCAATCCCCAGTACCACACACACAAAAAAAAGAAGAAAACAGAGTTGGATGCAGTGGCTCACAATTGTAATCTGAGTACTTCAGAGGCTGAGACAGGAGGGTCACAGGTTCACAGCCAGCCTCAGCTACTTAGTGAGGCCCTTCACAATTTAGTGAGACCCTGTTTCAAAAATAAATAATAAAAAGTAGGACTGGGGGTGTATCTCAGAGGTAGAATGCCCCCAGGTTTAATCACCAGTAACACACACACACACACACACACACACACACACACACACACACAACACAGAAGGTAATAACATTTTCCCAAAGAATAAAAATGTTTGTTCTTTTCCCTGAGCAATGGATGAATGGGCAATACTTTACCAAGTCCTACTTCTAGGCACAGAGGTTGAACTTCTTTTTGTCATTTATGCCTTTCAAGTTTCAATGAGCTCTTGTTTTTATGACTCAGAGATCTCCTGAGTCAAGCATACTGTAAAGATGGAGTTTTACTAATCTCACTTTCTTTAAGTAATCGTGTGGACTTCACTGTGCTGGGCACTGTGCCAAGCACTTTACATATTTTTCATTATTTATTCTTCCCAATATCTTCAAGTAACAAGTGTTATTTTCACATCATAAAAGAGTAAGTTTAAACTGAGAGAGATAAACAGAGTGTATGAAGTACACAGCAGAGCCAAGACTTGACTTCTGAGCTCCTCTTTTCGTCCTTAGACTCATTCTTCACAACACCTTAGGAAACCCCTAAGTATGCTTTCTCATAGTCACTCATTCAACTTTCTACCTTGCACAATGTCTAAAACAATAAATAATGAAAGTCTCCCCCATCCAGATGTACCTTTTCTCTATTCAGAATCCTCAATTGTCATAAACAAATTTTTGTGAATATGTATCTGTATTATAGGAGACTGACCTCAGAGGTAGTCTACCACTGAGCTACATCTTCAACCTGATTTTATTTTTATTTTGAAACAGGTCTCACTAAGTTGCTAAGAGCCTCATAAAATTATTGAGGCTCTCTGCAAACCTGTGATTCTCTCATCTCAGCCTCGTAGATACTGGTATTACAGGTGTGTGGCATCACACCCAGCTTGTTTTTTCTTTTGATCAGTGGTTTTTCAGTAAATATAAACCTGGGTTTCCATAAGATAAAAAAAGCCCTTATTTGTAGAAATATTTCCATCATGTCCAGTTTTAGGCTACCAGGATATCAGGAAATACAAGATAAGAAGATATCCAAAGTAGCACATCATTGTACAGCATTTGCACCATATAAATGCAAAGACATAAAGTTTAAAAAGCATAAAAATAGTGAAGGTCAACACAATGGTTAAGTAGTGATGAGTATTAGCCTTCTTTTAATAAGTTGTTTTATCGTAACTTTATATAAACTTAATGTTTAATACTGGCTGCTTTAAACAACCAGGTGCAAAATTCCAGAAAATGTTAAAATTAGCTCCTGCAAGCCAGAATAAACACATTCCAGCATATTGTTGTTTATAATTTTTTAATGCTTATTTTTTGTGTGGAGATTCAACCCAGAAGCATTCTACCTCCAAGCCCTTTTACTTTTTTTGAAACAGCATTCTTGCTAAATAGCTGAGGTTGGCCTCAAACCTGTGGTCCTCCTTCTCAGTCTCCCAAAACCTGGACTTACAGGCATGTACAACAATACCTGTCATATTATTGTTTTAAATTCCCTTTTCCTTGCTTTTGTGTTGCTACTCTGAAAAGTTTACTCTTGGCATCTTTGTGGATAAATTGTGCCATTCTCTACAATATCTGATTCCTATGATGAAGTCCTCACTAGTTTATTTTAAAATGTGTGGAAAGAGGGCATTTCAAGAGTTGCTTAAGAGGAAATGAGGCCACATAGGTGGGCCCTAACTCAATATGACTAGTATTGTTATGAGAAGAAGAAATACCAGCAATGTGTATAGACAGAGAAAAGGCCAGGTATGGCTGCATGTATAGAATGGCCATCTGCAAACTAATGTGAGACCTCAAAAGAAATCCAGGCTTCTGACCCTGGCCCTTAGACCTCAAGTCTCCAGAAAGGGGATTAAATGAACTTCTGTTGTCTGAGCCACACAGTCCATAGTATTTTTTTTGGGGGGGGGCAGTACTAGAAATGGAACCCAGGGGCATTGTACCTCTGAGATACACCTCAGCGCCATTTTTTAGTCTTTTTAGTTTTTAGTTTTGAAACAGTGAGTTGTAAAGAGCCTTGCTATGTAGCTGGGGTGGTCCACAAACTATAATCCTTCAGTCTCAGCCTCCAAAATGCCAGGATAGTCCATGGTATTTTAATGTGGTAGCCCTCGCAGGCTAAGACAAAAGGGAATCGTCTCGCTACTTCTCAACTGCATAATAGCCATGAGTTTGACATGACTTTCATGGATTTTGAAATAAATTAAATCCAGGAGCTTTGGGATAGATTACTTATGAATATGAAACAGTCTTAACACAACAAATTTCCAAAAGATGCGCTTTAAACCAAGACTGAAATCCAAAGTACTGGAAGTTGCTTTGTTTTGTTTTGTTTTTTTGTCTCACTTTGTCTCTGGTATGAATAAATTTGGAATGATTTCCTCGTGTTATATTTAGACATCAATGATATTATTCTTTAGTCTGAGCTTCCCAAAAGTGATACTCAAGTCTCTTTAATATCCAGGAACTCACTCATATTTATTTGAATAAACCTATGTGTTTATTTTAGGTAATAAAATATTAAGTGAGCTCGTGATTTTTGCCGAAGTTTTTGACTCACTCTCACTGACTGTGGCTATGATTATTTTAAAACTGATGCTTTACTATTGCTTAATTGCCTCATTTAGTTAACCAAAGGTTGTAATGTATAAACATCACACTTTTAAAATAAAAAATAGCACTATTAAAACAGTAAAAGTTTCACTTTGGCTCAAATAGTGCCTTACATGAATAAAAGAATTGCTTTACTTAACTCTCTAATGAATGTATTTTATGATACACTATTAACATCTATAACTTCTTTTGATTAGGTCATTTTACAGCTGACACTTGCAAATAGACTTTGAAAAAAACAATTTAAAGAAATTAATGGGGAGGACTTCCAGGAAGATGGCGACTGAGGGAAGCAGCACATACCAGTCCCACTGACACCCGATCTCCATTGCCTTAAAAACAGTGTTCTTATAAAAGCCAGAAAACACCACAACTTTAAAAAGAACAAAGACAGCAGGAAAAAAGGCTAAAAGACCAATCAGAGAGTAGAAAAGAAATTCGCCCACCTCATGACTGTGGGCTCCACAGCGGCACCATCTAAACTCACTGCACCCAACTCCAGAGATGAACAGGAAAACAACTAAGGACCGAAGTAAGCAGCTGCAGATCATTGGAATTGAAAACCATCACTTCCTCCTGTGCAAAAACTGACTACAACTTCCAGCAGTGTCGGCTGAGCTCACCATGCCCTCCAGAGATGCAGAAAAGTGCTCAACAACACCAGAGAAGAAACCCTCTCACCTCATGATTGCGGGGGCCATAGCATGCTATCTTGCCTCACTGCATCTGTCTCTAGAGAATAACAGGAAAACACCAAAGACTTGTAGTAAGCAGCTGCAGATCATTGAAATTGTAAGTCATCAGTTCCTCCTACACAATACTGGCTACAACTTGAAGTAGTAGCAGGTGAGCTCACCATGCCCTCCAGAGATCCAGACCAACACTTGGCAACATCCTTCTTCCCTTGTACCTACCTACTGTCTTCTCTCCATCCCTTTTCTTTTTTTTTTCTTCTATTTTTCTCTTCTTTGGTATTAAATCCACTTCATTCCAGTATACTAAGAACTCTACATTGGTTACTAGAATACTACTAAATATTCACTACCTCTAATTGCTTCTATATACTGCCTTACCAAACTCCTATTCTCATTCTATTTGATTCTATCTATGGCTTTATCCTATTCTTGCATTCACGACTTCACTTACCTCCTCACTTAATCTTCATTATTCAATACAAAACAACTTGCCCTTGGATATACCAGCTGACACCTAGAAACTGAGAGAAATATATACCAAAAGCAACAGATACAAACTTCTGAAATCATGAGAAGGAAAAATAACAAGGAAGCTATGAGCTCCCATGATGCTACAAGAATAGAACTTGACAACACAGAATTGCAGAGATCTCCAGAAAATAAAATCAAGACTGTAACTGTAGAAATAATACAGGACTTCCAAAAATAATTTAGAGTCTGAAAGAAATAAAAGATGCAAAACTGAAGGGAGGCATCAATTCAAACTATAAACAATTGATTAGACCACATGGAGAATAGAATTTTGCTTCTAGAAGATGATCACTCCAAAAACAAATGCTTAGTATATAACTTAGAAAAACAATTTGAAAGCATGAATTGGACTTTAAAGAAATATGGGCCCATTTTAAAAGAGCTAGCCTAAGAATAGTTGGCACAGAAGAAGGAATAGAAGGTGAAACCAAAGGAATGGACAGTGTTTTCAGAGAAGTAATATCAGAAAAATTTTCAAATATACAGCAAGAGGTCAATACACAGGTACAGGAACCTTATAGAAGTCCCTTTAGATAAGATCAGAGAAAATGTCTACCATACCATATACTAGTCAAACTGACCAATGTAGAAGCCAAAGAGATGTGTGTGTGTGCGTGTGTGTGTGTGTGTGTGTATGTGTGTATGTATATATATGTATATATGTATATGTGTGTATGTGTATATGTGTGTGTGTGTGTGTGTGTGTGTGTGTTACTGGGGGTGGAACCCAGAGGCTTTCTACCTCCAGGCTATACTCCCAGACCTATTTTTTATATTTTATTTGGAAACAGGGTCTCACTAAGTTGCTGAGAGCCTCACCAAGTAGTTGAGGCTGTCTTCAAACCTGTGCAAT
This sequence comes from Muscardinus avellanarius, assembly GCF_963383645.1. Lineage (NCBI taxonomy): Eukaryota > Metazoa > Chordata > Mammalia > Rodentia > Gliridae > Muscardinus > Muscardinus avellanarius. The sequence continues at coordinate 35,227,745 of NC_137786.1, read as the reverse complement.
CCTCCTATCTCAGCCTCCCAAGCCCTGGGATAACAAGCATGCACCATCATGCCTGGACCAAGGAAAGAATTTTAAAGGCAATAAAAACAAAAGACCAAGTGACATTCAGAGGCAAACCAATTAGAATCACTCCAGATTTCCCAAACCAAGTAATGAAAGCCAGAAGTCCCTGGATAGCATATTCCAAACTCTGAAAGAAAACAACTTACAGCCCAAAATTTCCTCCTCAGCAAACCATCCCTCAAATTATACAGGGAAATAAAAATCTTCCATGACAAACAGAAGTTGAAGGAATTTATGTCTTCCAAACCAGCACTAGATAAAATACACAGAGATAACAGCAAAAAAGAAATAAATAATACATGCCAGAACTGGAGAAAAATTTCTATCCAGAAAACAACTAAGGAAAGAAGAACAAACACTACCTTAAATAGAAATTAAACATCAATATGTTAGCAATTAAAAAACATCTCTCAATAATCACACTAAACATAAATTGCATCAACTCCCCAATAAAAAGACATGAGGTGGCAAAATGGGCTAAAAAACAGAATCCATCTATCTTCTGTCTGCAAGAAACACACCTTACAAGTAAAGATAGTCACAAACCGAAGGTAAAAGCCTGGAGCAAGGTAATCCATGCTTCAGGACAAGCAAAGTAGCAACTATGATAGTGTGATAACAAATTAGACTTCAAGCCCAAGCTTATTATAAGAGACAAAGTAGGTCATTTTTTACTGGTCATAGGAAAATAGGAATCAAGCAAGAGGAAATAATGATAGTCAACATTTATGAGCCAAACACAGGTGTAGCTACTTTCATAAAACAAACTCCTTATGACATTAAGTCATAGATAAGAGCTAATCCAGATATCCTCAATATATTTCATGAAATAGAAAGAAAGGTGACTCTTCCAAATACATTTTATAAAGCCAACATCACATTAATAATAAGACCAGAGAAAACCACTTAAGGAAGAAAAACCACAGGCCCGTATCATTGATGAATTTGGATGCAAAACTGCTAAACAAAATACTAGCAACATGCATTCAAACTCACATCAAGAAAATGACCAGGTAGGGTTCATCTTAGGAATGCAAGGCTGCTTTAACACACAAAAATTAATCCATGTAATTCATCAAATAAAATCAAAGACAAAAATCACATGATCATTTCATTAGATGCTAAAAAAGCATTTGACAAAATCCAATATTTATTTATGCTAAAAACACTGCAGAGAATTGGAATAGAAGAAACATACCTCAACATCATAAAGGCAATTTACAATAGGCCCAGAGCCAAATTCATATTAAATGAGAAAAAAACTGTGAGAATCCCCCTTAAAAAAAGGAAAAAGGCAAGGATGTCCATTATCTCCACTTCTTTTCAATATAGTACTTGAGACTCTAGCCAGACCAATCGGACAAGAAAAGAAAATCAAAGGAGTACAGATAGAAAAAGAAGAACTAAAAGGAAAGAACTTTCACTATTTTCAGATTACATGATACTGTACTTAGATGATCCAACAAACTCAGCCAAAAGGTTTATAGAACTAACCAACAAATTCAGAATGGTGTCAGGAGACAAGATCAGTCTTAAATTAAAAGCTTTTCTGTATACCAACCACAAATACACTGAGAAAGAAATCTAGAAAATACTTCCACTCAGGATATCCCAGAAAAATATAACTTAACCAAGGAGGTATACGACTTCTACAAAAAATATTATAAAATATTGAAAAAAGAAATCAAAGAAGACCTTAGAAGATGGAAAGATCTTACATGTTCATGGATAGGCAGAACAAATATCATCAAAATGGCCATACTTCCAGAAGTGATCTACAGATTCAATGCAATACCCATAAAATTACTAAGGTCATTCCTTACAGGCGTAGATAAATCAGTCCTTACATTCATTTGGAACAACAAGAAAACCAGAATAGCCAAAGTAGTTCTCAGCAACAAAAACCATGTGGGAGGAATCATAATACCTGACTTTAAACTATACTACAAAGCCATAGTAATAAAAACAGCAGGGTACTGGCATAAAACCAGATACATAGACCACTGGAGCAGAATAGAAGTCTCAGAGGCAAATCCATACACTTAAAACTAACTGATTTTTGACAAAAGGGCCAGAAATATACATTGGAAAAAAGATAGCCTGTTCAGTAAATGGGGTTGTCAAAACTGGCTAACCATATGCAAAAACACGGAAATTAACCCCACTTTCTCACTCTGACCAAGAATCAATTCAAGATAGATCAAAGACTTGAAAATCTGACCAGAGACCTTAAGGCTCCTTGAAGAGGGCATAGGGCTAATACTGCAACAGATAGGCACACAGATAAAAACTTTTTCAACAAGATTCAAAAGGCACAAGAAAAAGTGAAAGGCAGATTAATATATGGGATTTAATTAAATTGAAGAGCTTCTGTGCTGCAAAGGAAACTATCAAGAACCTCAACAAAAAACCAACAGAATGGGAGAATATTTTTGCCACCTACTCCTCTGATAAAGGACTACTATCTAGTTTATACAGAGATCTCAAGAAACTCAGGACTAAGAAAACAAATAACCAAATTAAAAAATGGGCAAAGTAGCTAAATAGATACTTCACAAAAGAAGAAATTCAAATGTCCAATAAATGTATGAAAAAATGCTCAACATCTTTAGTAATCAGAAAGATACAAATCAGAACTGCCCTGAGAGTTCACCTAACTCCAACAAGAATGGCAATCATTCAAAACACAAATGACAACAAATGCTGGAGAGGATGTGGAGAAGTGGGAACTCTTTTATATTTTTATATTTTTATATTTGGGATTGCAAATTAGTGCAACCACTTTGGAAAACTCTATGGAGGATCCTTAGAAGAATGGAAAGGAACTTACCATATGATCCAGTAATACCACTTTTGGGTTACTACCCTAAAGAATGAAAACCAAACTGCCAAACTAATGCATGTGTATCTATGTTCATAGCTGCACAATTCACCATTGTCAAACTATGAAACCAGCCCAGATGTCCATCAACAGATGAATGGATTACAAAACAATGGAATTTTACTCAGCTATAAATAAAAATAAAATTATGTCATTTACAGGGAAATGAATGGAAATGGAGAGCATTATGCTAAGTGAGATTAGTCAGTCACACAAAAAAAATAAGAAATCGGATGCTCTCCCTAATATGCAAAAGCTAGGGAGAAAATGGGTCATAAGAGGAACTCTAGACGAAGAAGGAGATAATATAGATGAGCAAATGAGGTGACCTGAAGGGATGCGAGTGGGGAACAGGGAAATTCTCTAATGTTTATGATGTACATTAACAAACATATCAAAGTCAATCACTAAGCCAACCATGAGAAGGAGAGAGGGGGACTAAATGTGTCAGGAACTAGCTTAGGGCTAATTGGGTGATGTGTGCATGTATGTTTCCAACATCTTTTACCCCATTAAGATGTATGGCTACAATGTACCAATAAAGAGTTAAAAAAATATTGCAGCTTCATAAAATCTGATCTTACACACCAAGAAAAGGAGAGAGTTAACATAACCACTAGAGAAATCATGGAAAATATGCACAAATTTTATTATGTTCAATGTGTTTCTAATTTGGCTATTTTAAAGCTATGGCTAGCGTGAGATAGGCTGGGAAACAAGATCTCCTCAGAAGAAAAAAATGTGTATGTAGTTACTAGTTTATATGGATAAACTTTATTAATATCTTCAGTGAATTTAATACATAAGTGCTTCTGAAGAAAGCTTGATGAGTATCCTAGGAGGCTGGAAACTAGGAGAAGCAGAATAGTAGAATCAAAGTCAGTTAGTATGGCTAGTAGACTATGTCTCAAAAAGAAGGTGAAATAGATGTATGTGAACTCTCTTTCCATCCTTTGGGTTTTTTAAATTGCGTTTTGGTCCTTTTTCTTCTACAAAGAATTTCTTCTTCCCAACACATCTTATTTTAAGATTGCGTTTCTATGCAAATATGCCCACCTGGAACAAATCTATTATAAATCTATTCTGCACAAGTCCTAAATGATACCTCCATTTACAAATTAAGCTCTCCACATTTTCAGGGCTCTTTGGGGTTAGTGAGATCCATCTTTTAATGCATTAGTGGAAACTGACACAACTCTTTGACATGTCCAGAACAGTCTGCAGAAATTTTGGCTCCACATTACAACTCAGAGATCGATTCTCACGAATGACTCACAACCTCTTAGCTGCATCCTGTGGAACATGCGGTCTTCTTGGTTGCAGAAAAACAGAGACTGAAATTGCATGTGGGCTTTATACTGTGTTATCCAGGAAATTACATGTATCACTTTTCCTCACAACCTGCTGGCCAGAACTAGTCATGTGGCCTGTGTCATGACCGGCAGGTGGAAAAGGGAAATGAGTCTGGAAGGAGAGCACTGGATATGGGTGAACATAAAAACTTTCTGATTGGTCACCTTAGTTGCTTCACTATAGGGCCCTTTCTATAGCTCGACCTCTTCCTGTTGCCCCTTTCCTCCTAGTTTTTGCTGATTAGGGGAAGCATCTGATTTTTATTTTCTGCACAAATGTATCAAAGTTAATCACCAAACAAGCATGGGATGAGGGAGGGGGAGGGAATGGGATGGGGGCTGGATGAGGGCTAATTGGATGATGTGTGCTTGTATATCCTCTCAAGTCTTGTATTCCAATGTGATATATGAATACAATGCACCAATAAAAAATTGACTACAAAAAAACTTTCTAACAGTTATTCATCTTATCATCACACTGCCTAGTAAAATAAATGGTATTTTTAAACTACATATAAGCAGCTTCAGAGTGCCTAAGAAAACTGCTGTACATTGAGATCACTTTCTAGAGAAAACATATCCAAGTCGGCATTGCTCCCTAAAAGGACAGCTATGTGTACTTCAGGAAATGGGCTTTATGGAACATCTTCTTTGAAAAGATTTTTATATTTAGATAAGTGATACATGTACACATGTGCCTCTAACTTTATAACTTGTTATTAATCCAAAATTAAATTATTTCCTGAAGATATATATCATACATATATGTGTGTGTATATATGCACATATATAATTCATATCTCTCTTTAAAATATGCAATATTTTAAGATAGACTCTAAAGAGAATGCAAAGAAGTAAAATCTCAGAAATATGTTAACTGCTTGGCCATAGGAATGTGCAGTTAGTTTCATGGAATATCTACCTGAAAAGATCAAACATTTACAAACACAACATTAGCTCCAACTTTTAATTTAGATCTTTTGTAACTTCCTTAACTTCCCAACTATAGTTATTTACAATGTTAGTATTGAAACATATCTGGAAAGTCAGTGACTTTTAAATCCCCTATTGAACACAACTGTGAGTATATATTGGTAATAAACCAAAGAGTTTGGTACTGCATATCCTTTTAAACTGCATGGGCACTTTCCAACGACTCCGCCCCTTGGGAGCTTGCTGCCTCCCTTGCTCAGGGTATGTGTGGGCATAGTGGGCATGGACTTGGGTGGCTCTCAGCAGCCCAGATTATCAAGACCCTTGATTACAGCCAACTTATCCTCCAAATTGGTAGAGGCACTGTGGTACCTGAACCATCTAGTACTGAGTCACTTACTCTGAATGTTTACAGATACAAGAATTCCTTGCATGAAGACGTTGAGCGGGCAGATCTTGTTATTAGACACACAGGTGAAGGAAGCTGTTTGGAGGCTCTGAAAAAAGGCAAGCCACTCGTGGTAGTTATAAATGAAAAGCTGATGAATCGTCATCAGCTGGAATTGGCAAAGCAGCTCCACAAAGAGGGGCATCTCTTCTACTGTACCTGCAGGGTCCACAGTATTCCTGGACAAGCCCTCCTTGTTGCTTCTGCTCCTGGGAAGTACCCTGAATCTATGGCAGTAACTCCATCTGCCTTCTCATGCCTACACTTTGAACTGCTTTCTGGATACCTCCACAAGTAAACCCTGGTCACTGCTACCTGTTCCTCCCAGTAACCTGCTTTTTCTTCTTTACACACTTCTCTTCCTTTTCTTCCCCTGCCATCGTATGCACAACATAAAGAATGGAAAAAGTACTTCGGCCAGAAGTCTCTGAATGAGGCATCAATGGATGAGTATGAAGGCATCTTAGGGCTGTTTGGAAAGCTGACTGCCAAGGATTCTTGTCTCTTTCGGGCTATTTTGGGGCAGTTGTTTTGCAGCCAGGTCCATCATTTACAAGTGAGGAAGGCTTGTGTTTTATATATGAAGGAAAATAAACAAGCTTTTGAGTCTTATGTGGAGGGATCTTTTGAGAATGATTGGGAGATCCCAAGGAAAGTGCTGGGCAGATGGAAATAAGAGCTCTTTCTCTAACTTATAATGGGGACTTCATTCTTTATTGCCATCCTAGAATGCCACCAACTTCTGTCACAGATAATGGCTTTGAAGAAAAGCGTATACTCAGCTGTTCAAATAATTATCATTATGATCTGTGTATAACTCTCAACTGCACTACTCACAAACAGTTGGGAATATTATGTCCAATGAACATTTTCAAAAGCAGTTTCAGTCAAATATAGCCATTTATCAGTCTGTACTGAATGAAATTCCTTGTAAAGATGTGTTTTTTTTGTGGGTGAAGAAGTGCTTAAAACTGCAGTTGACTTATTTTGAAGTGGTTCCAAGTAGAACAGAAATAATTCAGTGACTGGAAGTGAGGATGCCCAGATTGATTACAAGAGTTCAACTGAGGATAGGACTGAAGAGTGGGGTGCCTGCTGCCATGTTGAAGATGTACCACAGGGCTATAATCAAGAAACAGAAGAATCAAGTTTCCAGAAAGTCTATCAAAGATGCCCCTTTGCTTAAAAGGTGGTCAAAGCCCTGGATCCAGGAATCTTTCATGTATAGAATTTGATTTTTGGTTGGACAGGAGAAAAAAAAATTGGGAGACAAGTGCCAAGTTCACTTGTAATCAGGTGGGGAATATTATAATGCTCATATTCAAAAAGTTGAAAATGAGAACCACTCAGTAACAGTTTTCATTGAAGAATTGGCAGAAAAGCATGTTGTTCCACTGACTAAATTAAAACTGACTATCCAAGTGACACATGTTCCTTCCTGGTATGCTATGTCCTATCATAATGGAAGAAGGTACCAAAAAATGCCTGGCAGCTATATCCCAGAAACGCCTATGCCAGAGATGGACATGAAACGGTGGAAGAAAATGTAGAAATTTTGAGGGGAAAAGGTTTTTTCCATGACTATCACTTAAAACAAGGAAGACCCTATTTCCCCCCACCCAGGCTTTGGCATACTGTGCATTATGGGTATAACACTCAACTGCACTACTCACAGACAGCTGGTAATGTTATGTCCAATGAACATTTTCATCCTCAATATTCACCTCAGAGACAAGGTCAGGACATGGTGTGTCCAGAGATTCATCTCACTTTGTAAACAGGCAGAACATGCCAGGTCCTAAAGTTGATTTTTACCTTGGCCAGGTAAAAGGTAGTCACCACGGTCAGATATATGTATGAATAAGGATTGCCAATATAGTTTTGCCCCAGAGAATGGACAGATTCCCAGCAGCTTGGGAGAAACTTACTTTTTATGAAGTCAAGGGTGATCAGACTGCTTATCCAACTTACGGAGGTCCTTTGGTAATGGTTCCTGCTGCTTCAAGATACTGAAATGTGAAGCAGGGACATGGCTCAGGCAAACAGGTGTTGAATTCAGAGGAGAGCAATGTCAAGAATGGCAATGGGATATCACGAAGAATATTTTTATCCTTCAGAATCAGACTGAAACTACAGGTATATAGGACAACTGCACTTATGGCAAACTTGTTGATGGGAAATTCTGTAGACGTTGCAGCTCCCGGTGCCAATAATACCCCAGGTCCAGTCTTGCCTGATTGTACAACAGCTAATCAAATACATACTAACCATGCTTATCCGACTTAAAATTGTACAGAATTCTGTTCAGCCTCTGTTTTTATTTTTACCTACATAAGGCAGGCCACTGATTGTCTCACAATCCTATCCAGACCACTTTGCTCCTATTTCTGCTGCTGGGATCTCTCTTTCATCACCACCACCCTCCCCCCTACACCTCTTCCTTCTTCTCCTCCTAAGATGAGAGAGGCTTCAAACTTACTACCACCACCATCTCCACCCTATTCTTATGATCCAAGTGGCAGTGATCTACCTCAAGATACGAAAGTTTTACAGTGATTTTTCAATCTCGGGTCTCAGTGCTATCACAACTACCGACAATCCATGGTCTATTTGCCACAGATTCAGCAGCAGCAGCAGCAGCAACAGCAGCAGCAGCAGCTTCATGTAGAAAATTAAGCTGCATGGGCAGAAGTTTTTCATTCACTAATGTTTATAATAAAAACAAAGCCAAGAGAAGAGCTGGGAATGAAATAAAGGAAATTGAAAGTCATAATCCTCATCACAAAAAATAACTACAAGGAACAAACAGATGATAAACTACTTCAAGTTATCATCAACTGAGTTTTTGTCACACACAAAGGCCAACTGTAGGGAGCCTTGGGTATATAAGGAAACTATATTCTTAGCGCACAGTACTCACAGGCAATTTGTAATTCCTGTAAGTCCTCACATGGTTTTCACTTCTGGTTTTCCATACCCATGAGAGATTTTCAAGAAGGCTGTATAGGATCGTCTCTGTATTCAGACACCATTTTCATTCTATCCCTTATGGGTGTGCTCCCCAAATTTAATTACTACAACCAACAAAATGATGCAGCCTCAACTAAGAACCTGCAGGAACTAATATCTCATTAAGCTGTGATGATATTACACAGCCCAATCATCCTCATTTTCTTTAAAAAATAGCTATTAATTGGATGGAACTGGAGAACCTCAAGCTATGTGAAATCAGCCAGACTCAGAAAATCAAGGGCCACATGTTTTCTCTCACATGGGGAAGCTAGAGAGAAAAAAGGAAAGAAAAGGGAAATTATGAGAGCAGTGAGGCAGGAGGAAAAACACAGGGAAGATATGGGAGAAAAAAAACAAATATTGTTATGTGCATATATGAATATATTACTATGAATCTCACTATCGTGTACAATTTTAATGCACCATTAATTTTTTAAATTATTATTATAAAACCAGGTATAAGCTTTTCAGATGAGTAATTATTTTTAGGAATGTTAAGACTTTAAAAGATACTTAAAAATCCTCAAGTATGACGACTGAACATGGTAAGATGTTATGTTAAAAATGTTTGCCTACCATGCTTATCCAACTTCAAATATTAATATTCAATATCAATAAAATAGAGAAAGACAGGAACTATGCTAGTGACCTCCCAGGATGTCCAGCCATTTTTACATGGTCCCTTGTCCTACCCTTACCTACCAGTCTTGGGAACAGGTGTTCTCCTATTATTAGTACAGGTGCCATGTAGCATGAGAGGAATTTCTTAGTGCATGTCCCATGAAACTGTCATATTCAGTCATCTCTGAGACCTTGGTAATAATTATCACTGGGATTTCCCTGATAGAAAATATTTAGATTTTGTGTTCATAGGTGGTATGTACTGGGGATTGAACACAGGGGTGTTTTATCTTTTAACTACAACCCTATTTTATTTTGAAACTATTTTATTTTCTGAGAGTCTCCCTAAGTTACTGGAGGCTGGCCTCAAACATGTGGCCCTCCTGTCTCAGCCTCTCAAGTACTAAAATTACAGGCATACATCACCAGCAAGAAAAGTAGATTTGTGTCAGTGAGAATTCCTTAAGGAAAATGTCCAGTTCAGTAATAAATCCATGAAGACCCTGAGACACTTGGATAAAAAGGTATTGAATTACTTAATATAGATTAGTGTTGTAATTGAAGAGCTGACTGTATTACTGTATTTTTATTTTATTAGAAAGATATTGACAAGAGGGTTTCTTCTTTTTTTTTTTTTTTTTTGCTTGCTTGCTCTTATTCAAACAGACCTAGCCTGGCAGTTTCTGTGGTGCTAAAGGGTGCAACAGTTTATAATTCTTAAGGAGTCTAATGGTCAGTTTTACATGTCAGCATGACTAGGTTTTGCAACCCAGTCGTTCTAATGAACACCAATGCAGGTATTACTGCTGTAAAGGTTGTCCATTGAACCAGCCAGTTGGCTTGAGTAAGAGGATTATTCTAGACAACCTACATAGAATTGACTGAATCCTTTGAAAAGTTTTAAGAGTACAGACAAAGCTTCAAAGAAAACAAATTTAACTTGTGAGCAGCAGCATCTCTTGGTCTGAAAGTTCTAGTTTTCTTCTGATAGCATGCCCTATGGATTTTACAGTTAACCCCACAGTGTCTTAATAAATTTATTCTGTTCCTCTGGTGAAACCCTTGCTCATAAAAGGGTAACATACATGGGAGGGCTTGAATGCTATTTGAAATGGGTCTTACACTTATCAGAAAAAAACACTCCGACTATAACCTGTTAGCTGTGCATCATTAAAAGTTTCTCTTTGTGATCTTTCATAAAAATACTAGTTGTACAATGACCATCTTCACATACAGAAAGTCAGGTATTGACTTGCTTACTCTTGTATAAGGTGAACTGAAAAGAACAGGACAAAGAAAATCTTTTGGAACTAGTCCAAGCAGTCTTTTCTCGGCAAACATCTTTTTTTTTTTTTCTCTCTCTTAACCTGAAGACAATGTTATTTTAGATGTAACATGCTTTGCCTTTTTATGGTGTTAAAATTTTCAAGCATGCACCTTCTCCCAAGGGGAGAAAAGCTTGCCAGCTTAGTGGCAAAGAAAATTAAAACATTTTTAGCTTATTTTAAGGTCTACAGAACAAGAGAATATTTAATCAGATATAGATTTTATACTCTGGCTTTTAAGAAAACAATCGGAAGACTTCCGGGAAGATGGCGACCGAGAAAAGCGGGGCTTAAGAGTCCCGCTAACAACCAATCTCCATTACCACAAAAAGAGCGCCTTTCATAGCCAGAAAACACCATCACCAGAAAAATAAAAAAAACCACCAGGCTCCAGAGAGAAAGCGGACTGAGAACAGAGCTCAGGGCCACAGAGGAGACACACGCGCCCGAGGACGCGGCAGCAGCGCCATACTGCCGGTGGCAGCGGCGAACTCAACGGACGGCTACAGCAAGCCAGGTGAGCCGCTGCGGAACAGCCAGGCGGGATCTTTCGGCGCAGAGAGCATTTAAAGCTCCCAGTGGCTGAGCTCAGCACACGCTGCAGGGATTCAGAGTGGAAATCAAAACCAGAGAAGAAAAAATACGCCAGCCTCATGGCCGAGGGCGTGGCAGAGGCGCCATATTGCCACCGGCGGCGGCAGCAGCAGTGAATTCACCGAGTCCAGTACAGCTACATCTGCGTACTCAAGAACAGTGAGTCAAATTGCGGGCCACAGAGGAGAAATCGCAGTATTGGTCCTCCTGGGACTTGACCCAGTGAGGGAGTGGTGGTGGCAGAGATATCACACCATAGGAGAACGTGCAACCTGGCACCCCCCATAGTTTAAAGCAGCCTCTATCGACTCCCTGGGTCGGAGACTCTGTGATACAACCCAGTAAAGGAGTAGTGATTAACTACAAAGAAGAAATAGGTAACACACACCAGAACCAGAGAAACAAGAGTTTCCATCCAACAGACAACTAAGATTGGTTATCTGTGGAGATTCATTATTTATGTTAGTCTTTTACCTATCTCTAAGTTGTATTGTTTGCCTTTATTGTTGTTAATTTTTAGGATTTCTAGTTGGAATATTAATATACCTTCAGATATAGCATTTGGAAATATTTTATCCAATTCTATTAGTAACTGTTAACTCTGTTTACATTGTCTTTGGATATACAATATTTTCTTTTATTTTTTAGGGAGTTTGTATATTCTTCTGTTGCCTGTGCCATTGAAATCATATCCAAGAAATCACTGCCAATTTCAATGTTGTGAGGTTTTATGACCCAGATTTTCTCCTAAAAGTTTATAGTCTTAAGATCTATATTTAGGTCTTTTATCTATTTTGAGTTAATACTTGTATATGGGATTAGGTAAAGGTCCAATTTTATTCTTTTCCATGTAATTATTATTTTTCAACAGTATTTAGTTAAAAGATTATTATTTCCACCACCAAATGTTCGTGGAAACCTTGTCAAAAATAACTTGACAATATAGGGAAGAATTTAGCTCTAGGCTTGTATTTAACTCCAATGGTCTATATATCTGCCTTTAGAACAGTACTACACTGTTTCAATTATTGTAGCTTTATATGGTTTGAAATCAGAAAATATATATCTGCTAGCTTTGTTCTTTTTCAAGATCGTTTTGGGTATCTAGAATTCATATTCCATATTAGGATAGATTTTTTTCTGAAAAATAAATATATAAATATATGATAGTTTCACCTAAAAAACAGAAAAAATATGCTCTAGTAAGAAAGAAAGCAAAAAGAAATATTGAAATGCTATCTTTAAATCATCAAACACTTGGTATCAGACAAATGAAACTGTTATGTGAGATTATCATTTTTAATTTTGGATAAATTGCTATAATACTAGATGTCAACCACTAAGCCAAGCATGGGAAGGAGGGATGGGGAGAGAATGGGGTGGGGATCGGGTGGGGGCTGACTGGGCGATGTGTGCATGTATGTCTACAAAAGTTTGTATCCCACTATGATGTATGAATACAGTGCACCAATAAAATAAAATTTAAAAAAAAAAAAAAAAAAAAAAAAGAAAACAATCAAGGTCAGGCATGGTGGTAGACTTTGTAACTCCAGTGTTTGGGAGACTGAAACAGGAGGATCCCAGATCTGCAGCCAGCCTCAGCAACTTAGCAAGACCATCTGCAAATTAGTAGCTCAATACACACACACACACACACACACACACACACACACACACACACACACAGAGCTATAAGAAATTTTAGGTAGCAGTATCACATATGGTATGATTTATTTTTATTTTTGCAATGATCTAACAATGCAGTGATCAACTTAAGATGCCTTATATCTGTTTAGTCACCACACTGCTTGAGTTGGGTAAAAAAAAACATTAAGGTCTCAGTTTTCTGGTGGGGGAAATGCATGACTATGTCTGACCCACCATAGTTTTTTATTTCAAACTCTATGATTATGTGTTCCTCAAGCACGAATGTTCTCCATATTAAAAATTTGCAGAGATAAATGAGTTACTCCAAATGAATCTGTTTTTATAAGATAATAGCAATTATTTGTTCATCGTGTCTTCACATCTTTGAGGGAGTTTCAGAATAAAATTTAGTTTCTTAATATGGTTCTATGTATTAGCTAAGGTTTATTATATATATATATATATATATGTGTGTGTGTGTGTGTGTGTGTGTGTGTGTGTGTGTGTGTGTTTGTGTGTGTGCATGTAGACTTTACATAGGAACTAGAGAAAGAGAGAGAAAAAAAAGGAGATATTAGAATATGGGACCATTAACAGTGAAGGACACTTTATGTGGTAGTAAAGGGAATATGGATAACAAGTTTAAATCTCAGCTCTCATTCGATGCAGGTGAAATGTGACACTATAATTCTTAGATGTCCAAGCCAAGCAATTAAAAATGACATTCATATTAAAGTAATAGTAATAATCATTAAAATGAATTTATTAATATATGTAAATCTATTAAGAAATCCCATTTTTATTAATTAAAAATAATTTTATAGCCAATATATATGGTTATAGGAAACCAACCAAGATTCACAAAATACTACTTCTGATGCTCACATTCTTACTTGTCTTGTAAATTTTCAGCATGCATATTAGAGATCTGAAAGATGATGAATGACTCCTGTAGTTGCCAAAGAAGGCGTACATTCTTTCCAAGAAAGTAAAACAATAACAATTAACTAGAGAAAAAAAAACCAGGTCAGCGTGGAGCTTGAAAAAAATAATTAGCTAAAGGTTTAGAAAACTCAAAACCCATGGTTGTGTGTTGGGGCAAGTGTGGAAAAATAAGGAGGAAGACTTTAAGGAACTTTATGTAGTGAGAGGAACAGGAAACAGAAAAAAAACACTATCTGCTTATTAATTCATATCGCTAATAAGGGGTGGAAAGATAGTGTTAGAGACCCAATAAGAAGACAGAAATGGTCAAAGCAATATTATATATAACACACACACACACACACACACACACACACACACACACACACATATATATATATATATATATATATATATATATATATACATTTTGACAAGCTGCATGATAACAGGAGTGAAGAAAACTGTCTAAGCAGTGCTCCACAGAAAAAGGGAACTTCCCACAAGTGAGAAACACTTGCCATGATGTATTGTCAGCTGTTCCTATGGAAACTGTCAGTAACGCATATGCTTCCCAAAGGCACATTTCCACACAACACATTCTCAGCCCATGAGTTATAAAAATTAATTGCTAGGGCAGCTCCATATTGCTGGGACATCTGCTAAAAGACTTCCCTCAGGCAGATTCAGGGAAATACAATGAAAGAACAAATGTGGAACGTTTAGAGCCACTTTTATGTGTTCCTCATCTAGCATCACTTCAATAGCTGCCCAGGAAGACAAAACATTGTCAAATGTATTCACACTCACCCACTGACCAATATCACAAAGTACTCAGAGTCAAAGCTGAGTGTTTCCGAGCAAGATTTCACCCAGTTCAAGAAAATGTCTTGACAGGAAAAATAAAATAACAGGTCGTATTTCCCTTGGATTGGTGAAGATGGCTTCAAAAAGCCCTTCAAGCCCCGGAGTGCTGCCCATGAGCTCACAATGAGCTCAGCTGTACCCCAGGTGGAGGGGTCTTACTGACTTAGACTATGCAGGTAGTGTTTTAGAAGGTAGAAACGATTTTCCTTCCATGGACACATTCTACAGAACTACATTTCCCAGAAGAGGCTCTTATTTTAACATTTTATCACTGTTCATAGATCATAAGCAATTAAGATCATAGCAAACTAAGCATACCATTGGTACTAAAAATAATCCCCAATGTGAGAAAGTGTATTTTCATAACTACTAAAAACACAGCACTTCATTCCAATGGCATTCAGACCAAAAAATGTGGTACGTGTACGGAAAATCTAGCAAAATAATTATGGGAGTCTGTTTTATTTGGTCTCCCTGGGCCTTCAGGTCTTAATCAGATGTGAGTGATGCTTTCTGCTACATGTGATTCTGCTTTTAAATTCAGTCTTCTTCACTCAAATTGGTTGGTCTAACGCACTAAACAAATATACATGCGTTTTAGGTGACTATACTTATAAGTGTTTTTAATAAACTGGCCATTATGTGTCATAATAAACAGAAAGACAGTGTTTCATAAGAGGAAAGGAGATTTGGGAAAGGAGCTTTGCTGGTCAATTGGCTTTTGATATGATCCAGAGAGAGGATGTTGTGAATGGTTATTAAGAGATAGCTTTATCATCCAGCACCCACCTAACTCAGTTCATTGGTTGTGTTTCTGGCAACTGTTAGAAAATAGAAATTCTATCCTATTGTGTATCTTGTTCACGATGGGATGTACATCAAATTTCTTTCTTCTTCTTCCTTTTTTTTTATTGGTACTGGAGATTGAACCCAGGAGCAGTATAGCATTCTACATCCAAGCTAAACCCCAGCCCTATTTTGTTGTTGCTATTTATATGAAATAGTATCTTGCTAGGTTGCTAAGAATTTTGCTACTTGCTGAGGCTGCCTTAGAACCTGTGGTCCTGCTGTCTCAACTTCACAAGTACTGGGATCACAAATATGCAACACCACACCTGGCTTTGATTTCTACTAATGTGCTGAGCTAAATAATGAAATCTTTGTTATTGGCTCCTCCTTTCCGTCGTCTCCTCTGGTCATTCTACTTTCTCTCCCCAGATGCCACATGATCAAGCCTGATATTATATATTTAAAGAGACTGAGAAGCACATGCAATGCTGGAGAATAAGACATTTAACCTTTTTACAACTCCCAACAAGATTCTCCCCCAGAATTGTAATCTTACAGTGACCTTCCTGAGTCCTTGGAAGATGGCAGACATCTCTCACATCTCTCCTAGGGGTAGGAATAAGAAGGAGATGGTATCTGGAAACACTGTCAAAATTAATGTTATAAAGGTAATGAATGTTAGAATTAAATGGACCTCAAGAATAATAAACTACAAAAATTCCTTATTTTACATGTAATAAAATAATGGAGGCTCTGAGAGATGTCTGAACTTATACAGACAAGCAACTAATAAAGCCGTAGAGCAAAACCTAGGATGTGTTCAAGTCCAGATTGTCCATTGGGTTGCTTACAAAAATTTACTAAGGATATCTCAAACTTCTTGCCCAATATCTTTAGACCAAACTTGTGGCATTTAAAATTAAAACATTTTCCCAGTATGTATACAAAAGCAGCTCTGAACCATATCTTCTGAAGGGTGAATTTCAGCAGTTATGTAAATCACAGAAGACCTTCTGGAAACTTTGAGCCTGGAGTGGTGACACAATCTTGTAATCCCAGTACTTGGGAAGCTAAGACAGGAGCATCATGGGTTTGAGGCCTACTTCAGCAATTTAGAGATACCATGTTTCAAAATAAAAATTAAGAAGGGCTGGAGATGTAGCTTATAGGTAGAATTCCTAGGGTTCAATCCCCTGGACCTCTCTCCCCCTCCAACACACATAAAATATTGAGGAGAAAGAACTTGCTGATCTCTTCAGTGTGACACCCTCCCTTTCTTAAACTGAATTTGAAATTTACATAGTCATGGTAATTGATACTTTAACATATTGAATGTAACACCTTGGCTTAATTAGAATGAGTTATGTCTAGTAGTTTAGACACATTCGTTAAGCAAACTAGGTTTGACTATATATTTCCAATACATAAAATTCCAGTGAGGAATAAGACAAATTGGGTCATCATTTTGCATAGTAGTCCATGTACCAATCTGACTCCTTGAAAATTTGTAGCAGCACCTCCAGCAATTAATAAAAGACCTTTGTATACCTATATATGACACTTTGTGTATCAGAGCACCAATGAATCATCATAAAGCACATTCAGCTACTACTCAGTTCAAAATTTAATGAGTTCACTTTACCTCTGCCAAGAGCTAAGTGTAATCAGCCCCTCCCTGGACGCATGACCATGCAGCCACTTTGGATTTGAGTGGAACATTTCTGTCTCTTTCTACAGGAAATCTTGAGACAGGTTTTTTGTGTTTTCTGTCAGCTGAAGTTACATTGCGGAAAGTTGGTAAAAAGTATGGTGGGCTAAATTGCAGCTTTACACATTTAAGTTCAGTGTGCGCTTTTTTATTTCTTTATTGAGTATTGAGTTGTTAATGACCTCATATATAGACAAATATTTCTTAGGAATTAATGAAAAACTTAATTTTTTTTGTGTGCTGTAGATCGAACCCAGGGTCATTTGCTATAACCCCAGTCCCATGTTTTATTTTAAAACAGGCTCTCACTAAGTTGGGGAGGGCCTCTAAGCTAAGTTGCTGAGAGTGGCTAAGAATCTGTGATCCTTCTGTCTCAACCTCCTAAGTACTGGTATCATAGGATACACACACCATCATGCCCCCATGCCTGGCTTAAAATAATAAAAATAAAAAATTATTTGGGTTTTACTCTTAACATATATTTTCTGGATATATAAATTCTACCCATTATAGATAACACTATTCTGATTTTATAACTATATTTACCAGAGCATTGAAAATAAAATTTATGGGCAGGTTTTAATATGAGAAATAATAAAATTTTATTATACTGTAAAATGCTGTCATCAATAATTAAATTATGAATAACTATTTCCAAAGGCAATGAACTTAAAAAATCTATAAATAATATAGCTATTTTAAGAGTTTTATTGGCACAATTTACATATCACCAAAATTGACTTTTTGTAATTACAGTTTGACAAATTTTTAAAAAATTGCACATTTGTGCAAGCAAACTTTTAGTTTAAAAATATTTTTCATAGCCAGGCATGGCATGGTGGTGCATGCTTGTAATCCCAGCACTTAGGAGGCTAAGACAGGAGGATCATGGTTCAAGGCTCTTTGCAACTCAGTGAGACCCTATTTCAAAATAAATAAAGCTGAAAAATAGAGCTTAGGGTATATCTCAGAGGTACAATGCCCCTGGGTTCCATCCCCAGTACTGCAAAATATATATATTTCCTCATACCCACATACAAACTATTTACATATTTATTTGTAATTAATTCCTGTTCCCTTCCTATTCCCACCAATCTGCTTTCTGTCTCTATAATTTTGTCAATTTTAGAAACTTCATGTAAAAGAAAAAATATGTACTTTCTTTACACCTGACATTTTTCTTAAGAATAGTGGTTTTAAGCTTTATCTGTGTTGATGTCAACTACAACTAGTTTGTTCTTTTCTTATTTTTTAATTATTTTTTGTGGGTCTGGGACTGGAACCCAGGGGCATTAGACCTCTGAGCTATACCTCCTGCCCTGTTTGTTACTCTTTATTTTGAAACAAGGTCTAACTGAGTTGCAGAGGGCCTCACTAAGTACCTGAGGCTGTCTGCAAACCGCGATCCTCTGGTCTTAGCCTCCCGAATGCTGGGATTACAAGCATGCGACACCACTCCCAGCTTGTTCTTTTTATTTTAAGTCATATTCTGTTTTATCAATATATGCCATTTAGCTACTTATTTGATAGAAATTTTAATTGCATTCAGTTTTCGGCTATT
Organism: Muscardinus avellanarius; assembly: GCF_963383645.1. Taxonomy (NCBI): domain Eukaryota; kingdom Metazoa; phylum Chordata; class Mammalia; order Rodentia; family Gliridae; genus Muscardinus; species Muscardinus avellanarius. The sequence goes on along the minus strand of NC_137786.1, from coordinate 35,209,020 downwards.
TTAAATAATACCCCTATGAACATTTACAAACCAGTCTTTGTGTGGACTTATAATATCTCATGTGTAGATATTTAGGTGGATTTCTCGATTAAATGATGCATATTTTCTAAATTGTTTCAGAAACTGCCAAAATGTTATACAAAATGACATCATTATTTTTCATTCCCGTCAGCCCTGTGTGGGGGCTTCTGTTCTTTCATATCTTTAGCAATTCTAAGTATCTTCAGTCTGCTTAACCTGGGCCATTCTAGTAGGATATATCAGGATGGTATCTAATGTGGATTTAAAATTCATTTTTCTAATGATTAATTACTTTAGAAATCAATTCAAGTGCTCATTAACCAGCTGTTTGTGTTCTTGGTGAAGTATCCATTCATTTCTTTCATCCAGAAAGAAGTTTTTAAAAATACAGTCATTTGATTCTTATTGTCAAGTTGTAGTGAGTTTTACTGTAGATATGTAATTAGTCTAGATATGTAATTAAAATATGATTTGCAAATATTTTACCCCATTCTATCATTATTTTTTGTTTAATTTTTTGAAGATTAAATGTGTTTAAAATTTTAAGAAGTAGAATGTATCCCATTTACTCCTCAAAACAATGCTATAAGCCAGGCATGATGGTGTTCTCTTGTATTACAGTTCTTGGGAGACAGAGACAGGAGGATTGCAGGTATGGAGCCAGCCTCAGAAACTTAGTGAAGCTCTTCACAACTTAGTGAGACCTTGTTTCAAAATGAAAAAAATAGGGATGGAGGTGTAGCTCAGAGATATAATGTCCCTGGTCTTTATCTCCAGTAACACACACACACACACACACACACGCACACACACACACACACACACACACACACCACATACACACCACACATACACATACACAAGTGAAAACACTGTTAAAAAGCTATTTTATTAGCCCTATTTTATAGATAAAAAAGACAAGATGAAAGATGACAGAAAAGGGGAACACATTCAGTTGCTCCAAGACTTGGAACTCAACCAGTGGGAAGACTATTTTTTAGCAAGAGAATAAAAACAGTTAGAACCAAACAGAAGAAAGACAGTGGAAACACTGATACATGGTGGAACTGGATGAAGCTCAGAGAACAAAGAAATAAAAAGAGCTCCACGTATTTTATCTGTTGAGCAGAGAGAGGAGGTGGTACGATCCTGTGCCAGAGCTGGTGGATTTTGGAAACTGCAGATCTCAGAGACCAACTTCAGCAAAGAACCACCTTGTTGGGCAGGTTATGGCAGAACCATCATCAAAAGCAACCACATTCTTCTCTCCATGCTCCAATACTTCAAGACTGAGACTCCCCAGACAATCCAGCTAAACTTTCCAGTGAACCTGTGGCTGCCGCTGAATTTGTATCAAGAAAAATCAGGGCCTTTCTGAAGGGAGCCTATGGCTACATCCCACCTCATCAAGTCTACTGTGAATCTATAGACCAACCAACCAAATCACTCAGCCAACTCCTATGGATGTAGCTGAACTCGTTCCAGCCTTCACAGACCTGAGTGGTATTCATTAAGACTATGAGATGCTGAAAAAGCATTTGACAAAATCACACACGCATTCATGTTAAAAACACTGTAGAAAGTCAGGTTTGAAAGAGATTACTTTAACATCATAAAGGTAATATACAATAAATCCAAAGCCAACAGCATATTGAATGAGCAAAAATGGGGAATTCCCTTTAAAATCAGGAACAAGACAAGGATGCCTACTATCACCACTCTTTTTCAATATAGTACTCAAGGCTCTTGACAGAGTGACAAGCCAAAACAGATTATAAAAAAATCATATAAGAAAAGAACTAAAATTATTTATATTTGCAGATGGCATGATTTAAATCTAGAAGACCCAGAAGGAATTCAACCAAAAAACTTGTAAAACTAATTAACAACAAAAAAAAAGCAAGTTACAAAATCCATCTAAAAATTCAGCATCTTTTCTATATACCAAACATGAATCCAATGAAAAGGAAATCCAGAAAACAATTCCATTCAGAGTATCCTAAAAACAATAAGATACCTAGGAACAAATCTAATCAAGTAGGTGAAAGACCTCTACAATGAAAATTATAAAACACTAAAGAAAGAAATTGAAAATCTTAGAAGATGAAAGATCTCCCATTTTCTTGCATAGCCAGAATAAGTATTATCAAACTGGCTATTCTAACAAAAGTGATATACAGATTCAATGAAATCTCTATCAAAATAACAATGTAGATCTAGGTTGGTTCCATATTTTGGCTATTACATACTGTGCTGCTATGAACAAGATAATGGATTGCAAAATTATGGGAAATACACACAATGGAATTCTATTCAGCTATAAAGAAAAATAAAATAATAGCATTTGCAAGAAGATGGAATGAACTAGTGAACATTGTGTTAAGTGAGATTAGTCAAGCACAGAAAGAGAAGGGACATATGTTTTCTCTAATACGTCCAAACTAGGGAGTAGTGGTAATACCAGAGGGACTCCAGATGATGGAGGGGAAATCTCAGCAAAGCTTGAATGGAAGGATAGGAGAGGAAGAAAGCTGAGGTTGTTCAATGGAGGAGCTACATATGAATATGTGTAATAGCATAAATACAACATGGTTAACCTGGACACTCTCTACTGGGGGGGGGGAGCGGAGGGGGAAGGGCATGAAGCAAATGTCAATGTATACCACTCTCAATATGTTCCACTTATAAAAAATAAAAATTAAAAACAATTTTAAAAATACCAATGTAATTTTTCACCAGAGTAGCCAAATCAATTTTCAGCAGTAAGAACCATTCAGGAGGCAAAACAATTCTAGACTTTCAATTATACTACAGAGTTATAGTATAGACCAATGAAACAGTAGAAGATACAGAAATCCACACACTATAGCAAGTGATTTTTGAAAAAAGTGTTAAACATATTGTAGAAAAGATGGTGTTGATAAAATTGGTTATTAACTTGTAGAAAACTAAAATTTAATTCTTTACCTCTCAACCCCCAGGAGAGTTAACTCAAGATGGATAAAAAAAAAACCTGGATCAGACAACAGACTTCAAAATTACTAGAGGATGGCATAGGTCCAACACTTCAACACACAGGCAAAGGTATAAACTTCCTCAATAATATCCCAAAAGCTCAGAAAATTAAACAATAATTAATAAATATAATGACATTAAACTGAAAAGCTTCTGGTCTTCAAAGAAAGCCATCAATAGCCTAAAGAGAGAGCCTATAGAATGAGAGAAAATCTTTCCCAGCTATTATTCTGATAGGGGGATAATATCTAGATTATACAAAGTACTTAATAGACTTAAAACTAAACATAAGCCAATCAAGAAATGAGAGACTGAACTAAATAAACACTTCACTAAAGAAGAAATAGAAATGGCCAACAAATCCATGAAAAATGTTCAATATAATTAGCAATCAGGGAATTGTAAATCAAAACACTGAGATTTCTTCTAACCCCAATCAGAATAGCAATCATCAAGAATTCAAACAATAAATGCTGGTGAGGACATGGGGAAATAGGAACTCTTCTACATTGTTGGTGGGCTTAAAAATTAGTACAATCATTCTGGAGATCAATGTGGAGATTTTTCAGAAAATCAGGAATGGATCCACTATATGATATGTCTATATCACTCATGTCTATCTTTCCAATGGAACAAAATCAAACTATTATTGTAATATATACATATCCATGTTTAATGTAGCACACTCATAATAACAAAATTATGGATCCAACTTAGGTGTCCATCAGCAGAAGAATGAATTACAAAAGTATAGGATACTTACAATGGAATTCTAGTCAGCAGTAAAGAATGGATGGACCTGGAAACCATTATGTTAAGTGAGATTGGCCAGTTACAGAAAGTGAAGAGTCATATACGATCTCTCATACATGGGAGCTAGGAAGTAATCAGAATACCAGAGAAACTTCATATAGTGGAGGATTATCTCCAGTGGAGAGAGGTGGTCTAGGCTAAGGATAGGAAGAGAGAATCAATGAAAGAATCTCTTCCATTCCATTGACAGTATGTATATATGCAAGAATACCAATGTCAATTTCAATATCCTGTGTGAGAAAGGGGAGTAGGGAGGGAGCCAGGAAAGAGTTCACCAAGTTCTTGTGTGCATGTATGTCAATTCACCATGAATTAGTTTATGATGTGAGACTATAATGCACCAGTAAATGTATTACAAAGGAAAGAAAAACAGGAATGTTAACTATCTTACTTCAGTTTACACAACTGGCAAGTGAAGTCAGGATTCCAACCCACAGAGATGGGCTGCACTGCTCATTATCTTATCTAAAAACAGTTGAGAATGATGTTCTTATGAATACTCTCAAATTTCTTTATCTCTCTTTTTTCATAAAATCATAACAGACTTTCTCAAATGGTTTTAGCACCTACCCATACTTCAGAATTCCATCAGCTTTGGCAGAACCATCAAAACTTCTTGTTCTATCACTTAAAAATAAATTGTGATTTATAATTTACTAGCTGAAATAGATTTATTGGACCTTTGCCTCATAGTCCTCTCAGAGCAATTAGTAATGCACATGAATTTCTCATTAGATTTTATTTTTCTTTATTCTTTATTGACACATAATTATACATCGTTATTTTATTTTTTTTATTGGTGCATTATAATTTTCTAATGGTCAATGTTGCTTTTGTTGAAGTATAATTTTTACCTGGCCTCTAAAGTGTTTCTGATGAAAATTATGACAAATTTTATCTAAAAAAAAGATTTCATTCAGTATATTTATATACTTTGTCATACCAAGGGTTAAAAAGAAATCTTTCAATGTGAGGCCTAACTGAGAAGTCAGAGGGACACTGCTGGGTTTGTTTTCCTTTTCTCTGCCCCATACTCTTCACGTGCTAAACCATGTCTACTATTAAGCACAAGTTACTTCACTTGAGACAGCTAAGGATGGAGACAGTCTTTGTGTGTTTTCACATGAGGGCACAAGGTGTATTTCAGAATGTTTTCTCTGTCTTCTGCCTTAGATAATGTGCAGGACAAATAATTAGTCTTCAGTTACATCCTGAATAACTGGTATCCTCTAATAAACTCATGGGGATTCAAGGTTTGCTTGTTTTATGTTTTTGATTTTCTCATATGAACCATCTTCTTTCTCATCTTCTCCTCTTTAATTCCTTTTATCCCCCTCAAGTATACTTTGGGATATCTTTTTCCATTGATTCAATACACAACAGAGATGAAAAACCCTAGAACTTCCAATTGACCTAGGAAGAAGAACACCATGTAAGGAAATATTCAATGGGCTGGCAATTCCATCATAATCATGGTGCCATCACTGATGGGAAGGAAGAATTCTTTCAAGACTTAGTATATAAAATATAATTATCCCTTGGCATCATCTAAAAAAGTCTCCTTGCTTAGTTCCCACTCCCTTGACATTTCACTACCATTTTCAGTATTCTATGAAATCATTTGGATATAAATGAGATATTTATGGAATTCTTCTTGCTTTATCCAATAAAGCTTTTGAAGTCTTAGAAATAATAGTGTCATGAACTTGGACAGTCCCTTACACCAAGGAATGGAGTGTTTTAGCTACACAGTGCCAACTCCCTGCTTGCCTAGCACGTCTGTGAATAAGACCACATATTTTACCCACCATAAAATAAGAATAGAAAATTAGGATGACAATATACATAATATATATATATCATTTATATTGGTAAATATGTTTTTTCTCTTCTCTTTAAAAAATTTTCTATGCCTGCTCTCCACATCAGTGTGTGCTTTCTTTTTCTTCAAATGAGTCACTAGAAAATAAAATTTTAAATTGTGTATGTATGTGTATGTGAGAGAGAGAGAGAGAGAGAGAGAGAGAGAGAGAGAGAGAGAGAGAGAAGAACATTTCTACAATTTTATTGCATGTGTAGCTCTATTTAACTATCAGATATCAGAGCAATTGAGATCATTATTTTTACCATTATCACAATATTTGTTCATCCCACACCTTTATAGCCACATTTATCCCAGTCCCAAGCCCATCATGTCTTACACCTGCCAACCACTAATCTATTCTCCATATTTATCATTATGGTCCTTCATTAATATTACTTAAATAGATGTATGTATTTTCTGCATAAGTTTTTGGTGATGTATGTATGAGAGTGTAATTGGTGGTTTATATCGCAAGTTTATTTTTTGTATGGAATGTAAATGGCAAATTATGTCCTAGAGTGGCTGTACCATTGTATATTCTTGAATATAATGGATGAATGATACAGGTTTCTTGAATCCTTCTCAGAAGATTAGGTTATCACTCTTTTTAAAAATTTTTAGCTATTCTGGTGGTGTGTAGTGATATCTCATCTGGCTTTCATTTGCATTTCTCTAATGACAAGTGATAATGATGACCACAATGATGATGACTTTGTTTTAATCACTCTTCCTCTTAGTACTGCTGCTCAGCCGTGCCTTTCCTTGACCCTCAGATTCTTAACAACTAAAATCTCTTCTTACCATCCTTGTGCTTTTTTAGTTAAATATCTAAGTATACTCTTACCTGTTTTCAATTGAATTATTTTCTTCCACTACCTTAACACCTTTATTAGTGCATTGTAATTATACATCAAATGAGATAGAGTGGTAGAAACACACGTACAGGACACTTGGTGTGTTTCCCTCCACATCCCATTCTACTTCCTCCCCTTCCCTGTACACGTCACTGAGATTGGAGTGGATGATTTCATATATGTACATAACACTGTTTAAATTGTTAACTTCATTATGTCTCTATGCCCCCTCTTCCCTCCACTAAAATTCCTCCACACTCTATCGGACTCTCTACTCCTTTATCTGAGGTCTTTTTGTTACTCAATTTCTCTCTAGCTTCCACCTGTGAGAGAAAACACAACTATTCACTTCCAGAGACCGGTTAATCTCACTTAGCATAATTTTCTTTAGTTCCATCCATTTGCCTGAAAATGACATAATTTTGTTCTAGTTTATGGCTGAGTAAAATCTTATAATGTTGAGCTTTGAAAGTTCTTATACATTTTAAAAACAAGTCCTATTTTGTGGTACTAGAGATTGGACTCAGAGTAATCTACTGAGAGACACACCCAAACCTTTTCATTTTTTATTTTGAAATAGAGTCTAGTTAAGTTAAAGAGCAGTGACCTTAAATCTGTGATTTTTTTTCTGTCCAGCCTCCCGAGTACCAGGATTCCAGCGACGCAGCAATGCACTTGGCTCCAAGCCATCTTTTAAATGTGTAATTTTCAAATAATTTCTCCAAGTCTATTCATCCTAACAGGAAGAACTTTTACAGAACAAAGAATTTCAATTTTGATAAAATCCAACCTCACTTTTTTCTTTTACGGATTGCTGTAGTTTGGGTCTAAAATTCCCTGAAGCCCATGTGTGGTAGGCTTGGCCCTCAGGCACCTCTGGGAGGTGGCAGAGCCTTTAGGGGTCTAGTGGAAGTTCACTGGGGACATCCCCTTGCAGAGCCACACAGCCCTGCGACGTTTCCCTCAGAATCCCACTCAGCTCCCTCCTCCTCCCGGACAGGTATTGAGATTGGTGTTGGTAATTTTCTATGTGTAAACATATGCAAAGCATCAAGTCTTCTCCTTCCCACCTCCCTTCTTTAAACACCTTCTATTATCTTAGTGAACTATTCCCTCAATTATGTAAGGTCTCTTTTTTACCCAGTTTATCTGTAGCTTGCATATATGACCTATTTTAAGACTTTTGGGACTTGTACTTTATGTCCCTTTTCACCTTTCTAGTTATTTATTTTCATTGATATTTTGATGGCAAATGATCTTATACACACTAATAATGATATATATGTAGTTATATAATTCACTCCAGATAGTTTAAGAAAGCAGGGATTGAAAGAGCACTTCCTATCCTTATATCATTTTAATAACACAAAAAGTTGGATTATTTATATTGCACAGTATAGTTTAATAAATATGGATTTCCTTATTTAATAACTCCAAAATTAAAGATTAATCCCAATTTCTTACCTTATCAAGTCTATCCCCAATAAGAAACAGTTTTCAAATTAACACTAGAAAGTGGCTTTAGTTTGAGCTAGTGTTTGATCTAAATTTGGGGAATCTTAGAAGCAACAATGCAATTAATATTGTTAGGCATACAATTTAATAAAGTTTTCTGAGTATTTCTTTGCAGTTAACACTCAGGAATAAAATAATAGAAGGTCTCCTTAATTTCCTCCTTCAGATTATATAAATTAACTTATCTTGTGTTGATAGTATAATTGTTACTGAACAAATGGCTACAAACCTTTTCCTTTATAATGTTAGTTTGTTATTATTATTATTATTATTATTATAATTATTGATGCATTATAACTATATATTATAATGAGGTTCAGAGTAATAGAAACACACATGCACACAGGCTTTGGTGTTTTTACCTCCATATCCCACCCTGATTTCTCCTTCTTAATGCACATAATATGAAAATTGGTATTGATAACTTTGTCTGAACATAACTTTATTTGAGCTGTTTCCTTCATCAAGTCTCCCAGTTTTCCTCCCCAAATTCCCTTTTATTATTCTACTAGTATCTCTCTTCATTTATCTGAAGTCCCTTTTATTTTCCAATTTACCTTTAGCTTCTAGTAGAGTATATCTATTTTTTCTAAATAAGGAGATATATTTCAGAATAGCTAAAATGATTTTGAAAATAAAAATCATCTTACTATTGTCACTGGGAATCTTTTTGTAACCTTAAGAAACTACAATAAGATACACAGTTTGACATGGAACTAAACTTTTCAAACCTAGCCTTTTTGAAATGAATAATTACCAACACATTTCCAATAGAACAAACATGACCATTTCTTTTTTTTTTCTTTTTTGCGGTACTGGGCATGGGACTCAGAGGAATTCTACCTCCAAGCTACACCCTCAGCCCAATTTTTCATTCTTTATTTTGAAACAGGGTTTCACTGAATTGTAAAGGGCCTCACTAAGTAGCTGAGGCTGAATGTGAACCACAATCCTCCTGTCTCAGCCTCCTAAATTCTGGGATTACAAGCATGTGCCACCATGCTGGCTAAACATAATCATTTCTAAAATAATCTTTCTATAGAAGGAAAATAGATATATGTTTAAACTATCTTCCCACTCCATTCTGATCATATAAATATAGCAAAGATCAATAACTGTTTTACATTTCTAAAATATTATTTTCTAATTTTTAGGGAAAATTCAGACAATTCAGGAAAGTATAAAAACCTTGAAAAGTTTCCATAATTCCATTCATAGAACTATTCTCCTGGACATTTTGTACCATGTTTTTGGAAATTGATTCTCTATGTGATTTTAATTGGTTAGAGATTATGAATATTTTCCTGTATCATTAAACTTTCCTAAATAAGATTAAATTTGACTTTTTGTGAGATGATGATTTTTAAAACTTATTTTGATATATATTTTCTACCTACCTACTACCTCCCTATTTAATTTTACTTTTTCAATTTTTTAACAATGCTTTCATTGTAGTGCAGAATATCTTAATTTTTAAGCTGTATAATTTAACAAGAACAATAATTTATATTTTTTATTCAGAGAATGACTTTTCCCATGCTTGAATAAGGTAAATATTTACATAACTTTTCTCCTAGTCCTTTTTCAGTTTTTGTTTTGTTTCCTTTCTGAATCCATAATTTTAATTTGTAGTATGTTATGACACGGGGTCTCTTTTGAAAAGTTATCAGTTCATTCAAGGCCATCTCTTAAATAACCTATTTGTCCAGTAATTAGAAAGGCCAATGTTACCACACTATGTTTATGTATAGAGATGTATATATACAAACTCCTGCCCCATGATTCAGACTACCAGCCAAGTAGTAGTAGCCAAGATCCTCTCCCCCTCTCCCATCAGCCTCATTTTCTCTCTTTTCCCTCCCCAGCTCAGGGAGCCAATGGTACTTCCCTGGGTCACCAGCCCCCACCCCCTGCCCACCTCCCCCCTGAAGCTTCTCACTGGGGATTCCATGCTGAGGGGAATGGGAAGAGCTATTTTTGAATGCCACTTGAAAACTGTGATTCCTAAACTAGATAAGACATTTACTTTGAATTGAGACTATTCTTGGGAAAGATCCCATAGAATTTATTATCTTAGTTGAAATAAAAATAATTCTAAAAATATTCTAGGATATCTTTTCCTGGAAGAGAAATATACCCCCATGAAACTTTGAAGGAAAGTAAAACAGAAAAATTAAAAAGTAAAGAAGCTTTTGTTGGGGTGTTTGTTTGTTTATTTGTTTAAAACCCTGCTGGCCCATTCTAGCCCATTGTTTAATTCTGTTCTGTCAACCTAGTGGAAATACACATGTAAGCTGATAACAAATAAAGCCTCAGGAGCTCAGTGAGACCCAGCAACCTAATGAGACCTTGTTTAAAAAAAAATAGTAAAATAGGTCTGGAGGTGTAACAGCTCAGAGGTAGAATGCCCCTGGGTTCAATCCTCAGTATCAAAGGAAAAAAAGAAAGACTTCCATTTCATGCATATATCACAACTTATTTAATCAATCTTCCATTATTTGACATTTGGGTTGGTTTTAATATTTTAAGTAATATCAAAATTCATTATGTGCAATTTTTAGTTTGATATTCATAGGTGTTTTATACATTTATATTCTCTATCAACTATATATGTAAGTATCTATTCTTATATAGAAATATTAGAAGAAATAAAAGCAGAGCATAGGTCTCTTTCCTTCCCCAAAGGCAGGTCCAATTGATCTCTTTTCTTAAGGTTCACATCATCAGCTGGTAAATATTCTACAAATAATACCAAGACTCCAATCTATAGCTCAGAATCTTCCCATTGATTGAGAAAGAATGTTAAATAGGTTTTTACCCACACCATTCCAGAAGTTAAGGAATTTGACAAAGCTTCACAAAACAATAATTGAGCAAGATGAAAAGAACTGGTGACTATACACAGCATTAGAGAAGGTACAGAGACACACAGAAAGTGGGAAGAAATACTGAAAAAAAGGAGGATAGGTAAAAGAAAAGGAGAAAGGGAGAGAAGTATGAAAAATAAAATCCAAAGAAGAAAAGTAGGTACCCCTGAAAGTGTTCTACAAAAGTGGTATCCACAAAACAAGAAATGAAAAAATTATATAATGCGATGATAGAACAAGAAAAATAGTGATTGCCAAATTATGAAAATATTTTATAAGCCAAACCAATACTGTTGCATATTTAAGGAATTATTTTCAGACAATAATAAGAAGAAAAAGACACTGTGACTAAAAACCTAACTAATGTGCAATGGCTTGGAGTAAACAGAGAAAAACTAGAAAAAGATCTAAGGGGTAAGACATTTATTATATGAAAGAGAATCAGGATTAAAGCAAATTAATCAAAATTTGTGTTCATAAGAAAGAGAGATAATGAATACAGTGGAAAAGTACTCAAGAAAAGAAAGAAAATTCCTTAAAATAAAGAGAAAACGTGATCTGCTATTTGAAATTATTATCCTATTTCAAGAAATATTAAAACAGAATCCTTAATATCGTGGTATATCTTGCTCAATGCATTAAAATAAAAAGATAAAAGCCTGGTAGTGTATACCTGAAATCCTAGTAGTTAGAATCTAAGACAGAAGTATTGCTGGTCTAAGGCTAGCCGTGGCAACTTAGTGATGCTCTCTGCAACTTATTAAGACTCTATTTCAAAATAAAAAATAAAATAAAATAGGATTGGAGATGTAGCTCAGATATAGAATGCCCTGGGTCAAATTCCCTATAACACACACACACACACACACACACACACACACACACACACACACACAATAAATAAATAAAGATAAAAATATCTTTACGCATCAACACAAACTGAGTAGTACTATAATAAAGGAATGTTATTTTGAAATACTTAATTAGTACTTTTTATGTGCTTTATTTGTTTTGCTTTAAGTGCCTGGCAACCGGCATCATAGTGGCATAACACAATAGTAATGCAACTATTATCCATAGAATTCAGAGAGGAAAAAATTTTGATTTCAGAATTTTACCTAGAAAAATTGCAATTCACATATTAATATAATTACATAAATTTATAATTAAGGCAAGACAGACAAAAACAATGTTAAAGCACTATACAAATCAGATTCTCAAAAAATAAAAATTGATTACTAAATCTGACTAGCTAAAAGATTAGATTAAATAACTCAGAAAAGAAGATGTTAGGGGGGAAAGAAATGATGCAGATCATGAAAGCAACTAAATAGAGAATGTATTTTTTAGTAATAGTGTGAATTATGTCTGCACAATCCTAAAAATCATGATAATTAAATAATGATAATGAAATAATCAATAAGAATAAGTTTTGGAAATAAGGATACAGATACCATATAATTTCAAGGTTCCTTATATTTTACATCAAGAAGTAAATTTTTCAGAAAATAGGAACATATATTAAGAAAAATAATGATCACATCATCTTTATTTTTTTATATTTTCTTCCATCCTTTGACTGAACAAACACTGACACAAAGTTCAGTAATCCTGTCACTTCAATTTCAATTTTTACTTTCTTCATTAGTTTCAAATATATTTGAACTGTAAGATTCTATTAAAATTATACACAAAAAATGAGCACAATATTATAAATCCAATCCTGTCTATAAAGTTGAAATATGCAAACTATGTATATTTGTCATATTTCCTTGTTATCTTTTTCTCAGTCTATTTGTCTTGCCCTATACAATAAATTATAGAATAGGGAATATTCACAATGATATTTTTCAAATGCTAATATATATAATGATGTTCATCACATGTTAATATTAATAATGATGTGGTGATAGAATTTCAAATCATTGGTACATTTTCTTACGCATATTTTTTTGGAATTGACTGAATTCTGCATAAAGACCTATTGTTTTAGATAAAAGTAATGAAGTTATTATGCATAATGAAGTCATTTGCTGGGCATGGTGATGCAGGCTTATAACTCCAGCATTTGGAAAGCTGAGATTGGAGGACCGTGGTTTGAGGACAGCCTCAGCTACTTAGTGAGGCCCTTTGCAACTCAATGAGAGCCTCTTTCAAAATAAAAAAATAAAAAATAGGACTTGGAGTATAACTCGAAGGTAGAGTGCCCCTGGGTTCCATCCTCAGTACCGCAAAATAATAATAATAATAATAATAATAATAATAATAATAATAATAATTAATAATAATAATGAAGTCATTTTTAAGGGAATGAAAGATATTATCATGATACATACCAGAGGATTTTCAGAACTGACCACATTTTAGGAGAAAACATTAAACTATGTGGTAGATAGATATTCATGCAAATAGCATTTTCTAGGTTTCCTCAAAAACCAAAAGATATCTATGACTAAAAATAATACTTGATCTGATATTGCCTGTGTTTCTGAAATGGTATTTTTTTTTTAGCTCTTATGACTAGCGTATGATGCGTAGCATACACAAAATTGAAAGTGTGGATTGGGGGAGTCCCTCAATGTTTGAGTCTGAGTAGAGTCACAAACTAGGCTCTTTAAAAGAATTTAAAGACCATAAAGCTCCATTCCAGGAATGGGTAAATAAATTACTAAGAAGGCAAGGAGGTTTACTTAAAGATTAATGACCAAGTAAACTAAAGAACCAAGTGCCACTTTCTGAATGTTTTTAGTCCCTCAAACCCTATGTGTTAAAATTGATGAACTGTAATTCTGTCCCTCAGATGATAGCATTGAAAATTAGGGCTTTCTGGGAACATTACTTGATGATTGGGACTGGGATCCTTATAAAACAGATCCCAAAGAGTTCCTTGTTCCTTACACTATGTGAGGATGCACCAGAAAGGTGCCATCTATAAGCCAGGAAATGGACCCTCACCAGATATAGTATCTTGACTTTGGACTCAACAGTCTGCCAAACTGTCAGATAAATGTGTTTATTTTTATAAAGTATATAGTTTATGGGTTTTTTTTGTTATAGCATATGAACAGACTAATACCTAAAAGTAAGGGCTGTCTTCTGGAGTCCATCTAGTTTAAGTCACACTTGTACATTACATATTTGATTTTTTTCATGCCACAAAGATGTTTCACTAAATTAAAATACCACATTATGTGAGTTGTTATTTTTGCTTTTATTAAACTGAGGCTTTTAAAGGCTTGAAAATATAAGTTTATAAAAAATTAGCCATTTACTAGAATGTCATTAGGATTAATACTGGGATGCTAGCATAGTGGGTGATTTTGGGGGATTTACTTTTTCTTCTTTGTGTTTTGGTGGTACTGGGGTTCTTGGAAACCCTTCTACCTCCAGGCAACATTCCCAGACACACACACACACACACACACACACACACACACACACACACATATATATATATATATAATTTTTTTTTGAAACAGGGTCTCCTAAGCCAGTGAGGCTGGCTTCGAACCTGTGTGCTCCTGTCTTCACCTTCCAAGCGCGGGGATTACAAGCATACACGACTACGCCTGGCTTTCTTCTTTGTGTTTTGTAAAATTTTTACAATTAGTAAGAATACTAGTGTAAAAGAGTGACTCAAGAATCAGGACTTAAAAAAAAAAAAAGAATCAGGACCATCACAAACATTTTTTTTCTTTAGATAGGATGATGAGGCCATCCTTTCTACCAGCCATCAGAAATTTGAAAAAGAATTGGTTAAAAAAGATAATAATTTTCCAAAAATCCTGCTCACAGATCTTCAATCAGAAGCAGAGATGAGTGGAGAGGAAGGGGTCATCGTATTTGGGGGGTGAGCTCACAGTCCTGAGTCAGGGTGCTGGGCCTCCCATGAAGCAGCTGGAGCTGCTGTCTCCAATGTGCTGTTTTCCAGTACAAGCAGTGCAATGTGCATCTGCTTCTGTGGTGACAGAGGCTTTCACAATAACCTCTAACCAAAGAAATGTAACCACAGTCATGATGACTTCAGACTCAAACTATTTCTGTAGCAGCAACAACAGGAAAAACAAAGCACGGGCCAATTCCCAGATAAACTCATGTAAAGGCTTCACATTAGCTAATTGCCAAGTGCTTTTATGGGAAACCATATCAAGAATGTTGTGAAGCTTCTTAGGAGGCTGTTTTCTTTTTCTAGAGTCTGAAGAAGAAATGGACAGCAGAACTGATGATGAGAGTCAAGGCGGACGTGAGCGTTCTAATGAGGTCTTAGTTTTTGTCAAACTCTTGACAATTGATGAGTTCTCTCTTCCCTTTCCCCTTATTTACCTCTACTCCCCATGCTCCAAATTTAAAGCAAAAAGCAGAGATACTATGTTGAATAAAGATGATGGTGATGATGATGATAGACAAATAAATAGGTGGATAGATTGATGCTAGATACAGGCATTTAAGTGACTGAGAAGACTTTATAATAAGCATAAGTTTGATTCTTTGCTAAATTCTATGCCAATAAATTAAAGCTAATCTTAAAGCACAATGGAATTTTATGAATCAGTAAGAAAACTATGTTTTTCTAAAAACAAGCAAATGATAAGATGGATAGTATATAAAAATACAGCTATAGCCGGGCATGGTGGCGCACGCTTGTAATCCCAGCATTCGGGAGTCTGAGACCTGAGACCAGAGGATCGTGGTTCGCGGACACCCTCAGCTACTTAGTGAGGCCCTCTGCAACTCAGTGAGACCCTGTTTCAAAATAAAGAATAAAAAAAAGGGCAAATAGGGTGGGTGAAGCTTGGAGGTCGAATGCCCCTGGGTTCCATCCCCAGACCTGCAAAAGGAAAAACAAAAAAACACAGCTATAACTAGAAAATATTAAAAATCATCAAAATAACTTGCCACTTAAGAAATTAAAACTATTGAAAGAAAAAAATTGTTTAAAATCTTAATTTTGGGCATAAGTACATAAAAACTCTCCTGTGAAAATATATAAGTGAGACGTTGGAAATATTTTTGACATATAGCAAATATGTATCAAAAATGTTAACGTATATTATCCTTTGATCCAACAATTCCTTTTCTAGGAATTCATCATAAAATACACTTGTTGAGTTGATGGAGTTACTTTCATTTTCTTAAGAAGCATAAAAGTAGCTGCAAACCAATAAAAGACTAACCAAACAACTCTCCAGTAGTTTCAGCTAAATCTTACTAACGCTAAATTAAACAGAATGTATGGCATTCATATCAACCTGGGGATATATATACACCTAAATCTCTGTGAGGCCCATTTTTAATAAAATTAAATATATGACGCCAGTATATAATGTTTTTCTGCCTATTTCTGAACAGAAAAAATATCAGTTTCATGTTGCAGAAATTTAATTACAGTGAATTGCTTAAGATTAGAAATAAAACAACTGTTTACCTTCTGAAGATGAAGATTGGAGAGTTTTGATTAAAAAATAGTAGAAAGGAAGAACTTGCTAGGAGACTGGTATTATCTGAAAATGAATTGTCCTGAGAACATTTTTTCCAGGCATATCTCAGTATCTAAAATTTATTATATTAATGCTAAGAGAAAATTTATTAATTTCTTTGCTATTCTGTAAATTTTAAACCTGTTCTTCATTGACTATACAAAGGAACACCTGGGCCCTGTGCACCAACCTAGTGGCTATTTAATATGGTTCTATCTCACAGATGTTATTAATGACTTTATCTGCCCTTTAAATTTCCAGTTAGAGCAGTATTTTCCATACTCTGTGAAACATTTGACCTTGAGACATTCTTTTCAAGAAATATTTAAAAAGCACCATGCATGTGCAGGTACACACACACACACACACACACACACACACACACACACACATTCACAATGTTCTATTAACAATGATGAGGAGGTAAAAGGTAAAATTCACCTCTTGAGGGTTTCCAGTGCTCACTGGTTTGTTCCTGCTATAAAAAAAAAACTCTGCGAGTAGAGCTCAAATTTTCCCAATTTTTCTAGAACCCAAATTTCTTTTTAGTTCAATACATATGCTAAACTTCCAGAGTACCATCAAGTGTGGGATATAGGATTGGGAGATATTGTGTGGTGCATATTAAAAAAAAAATTCCATATTTTTTTAAAAATGGGCTGCATTTTACACTTGAAAATACATTATTTTCTAGATTTTTGAATTAGGAACATATGTAGCTTCATAAATTGATTTAATTTTTATACTTTCAGCAAATAAAGTGTCATAGACTAAAAGAAATGTGTCTTTCTATTTGTTGTGTATCTGCACTGTACCGGGCACTGTTTGGGCACTGGAGTTAGAGCACTGAACAAAACAGATTAAACTCTGCCCTCATATATCCAGCCCACAGGAAATTGTTATTATGAGTGCTTTAAACGGGTTGGCTACTCAAAAGGCTACATGAGTAATGATATTTTGAGCTCTTTGTAGAACTTTCCATTAGTGAGGTAGCTGAGAAGTTTCTCAAACACATGGCATTATTCTTTTTCTTTAACTCACTATTTTTTCAGACTATTATTACATATATAATAACATAATATTTTCTGTCTTAATCTTGTGGGCAGGAGTGTATTGGGGATTGAAGTCAGAGACATTCTACCCCTGAGTTACAACCCCAGTCCTTTTTAATTTCATTTTTCATGTTGAAATAGGGTTTCAGTAGCTTACCCCACAATGTCCTCAACCCTGAGATTCTCTTGTCTCAGTCTCCTAAGCACTGGGCTTACAAGTGTGTGCCATTGCAATTGTCTCATCTTAGCTATCTTTTAGTATAGAGTTCCCTAGTATTAAATACACCCACATTGTTGGACAACCAATCTCTTGAACTATTTTAATCCTGTAAAACTGAATTCTGCTTTTTTCAATATATCAGACTAACAGGTATTGTATAAGAATGCAAAAAAGAAAAGAAAAGAATAGACCTTGGGTAATTTGTAAGACTGTAACAATACAAAAGCAAAGGAAATTTTTACAAAACCAAAGCTTTCAATATTATCTAATAAATATATATCTGCCCAGTCCCAAATTTTCCTCTCTACAGTGTTTTCTTCACAGTCCTCTTTTTTAGTGTTTACCATGACTTGTTAACTTACCACTGGCCCACAAGACTACTGAATTAGAAGAGACTTGGGAACATGTCCAGGACCATTAAGCTCTAATTTACAATCAAATGTAGGGTTATAAAATGGGATAACATATCAGATACCACATCAGTAATTCAAATTTGCTGCTTTTAGAGTTACAGCACCATAAATAGGAAACGGATGCTGCTGATCCTATCTTTTTAAGCAAGCATTCAAGGAAAATCACGGAAAATTACTCGAAGACACAGAAGAACATATAATCTAGCTGAGGCTCCTAAATTGTGTATATCCTACTAATTGAGCCAATTTCTAATTCTTTTTCTAAAGTCAAATAAGTAGCTACCACATGCATACAAAAAGTCTGAAAATCAGTTGCTACTTGTTCTATTATCATTCACATTTTTCCCAAGTTATTTTACTCACCATTTGAGAAATGTTAAAATTCAAACACTATTTGAAACTGCTTCTGAAGGAGTGACAAAATTCTAACATACAAATATATGAATAACATTTTGTACATGAGTTACTCAGTAAACTTAGTAGAAATTGAAGTCTCACTTGTATCATTAATTTCCTATTATTCAACAAGTGTTTATCAATAAGGTTCTACTAGTGAGTTGTAGCTGGTATCCATTCTGAAGAATTTTGATACCCATTCCAATAGGTCTATGACTGCTAATTTGTTTACTAACCACTTACCACCAATATTTAGAATTTATAACTTTGCAGTTTCCTTGTTTTCATTTCAGATTAACTCAGTAATTGGTAATAGAGAATTATTTTCCTGCTTGCTTTCCTACAGCAGGAGTTAAGAGCAGCTAACTTTGGGACTTTCATATAACCTATCATAACCCATATGATGGGCTTTTTATAACCCATCATAACCTGAGCATCCACTGCCCGTAGATCTGAAGACATTGATTAAATACAATGTAGTTACTTCCCTCAAGAAGTGAGGTCCTTCTTCCCATGATCATAATGTTTGGAGACTTGAAAGTTCTATTTTATGACATTGAGTTTGTTGAAGTACTTCCCTGAAATTGTTTATTTCACATGATGTTTTAGGCAATCCAGACTTTCACTAGTTGTAGATGCTCCGGGATTTCATCTAATAAAAGTTTTTGCTTCATTTTGGTTGGATTGCTCAAGTGATATGTTAATGTGTCGCAGTAGCAACTTTTCGTCCTGTCTGGAAGATCTTTCCCTGAATTTCTTTGTATTACAAAATTGCCTCCCAACAGACAACCACAAACATTTCAGATTTCAGGGGTTCAAAAGCTTTATTCACATTAAAGTGCTAGAAAGTTATTACATTCCAACTCTTTTCCAGTTCCCAGGCTCACTAAATTGTTAACTCATGCTGACTCATGGGTAGGTCTTATCCCTGGGTGATTCTTATTTATAACCTGAACCAAATCCTAAGTTATGTCTTTATAATAAGTTTAAGAAAATACAGCGCACAGAGAGAAATCTGTCTGCAGCTTCAATTGTTATTTTGAGTTCTGTACCTCATTTACCAGAAATATCTCAAGTCAGACTGGGAATACTATAAAATTTAGAAGAAATATAAAAGATATAGCTCCTGAACTATTTTAATAACATTTTAAATGTATTTAAGTCAAATATTTTACATATGTTAGTGCATGGGGACCATATAACAGCCATGTTTTACTGGTAGAAGAGAAGCCTATTGAGATAAGACCTATCTAAGTGTCTATGTCTGGGGTCATCCCATAATTATTAACTCTATAACCATTTTTTTATGTCATTGACTCCCTGAAAAATGTGTCTATCTCTGAGTTTGAATTGCTCACATTCAGCCGGGTTTGGTGGTGCATGCTTGTAATCCCAGCATTTGGGAGGCTGAGATAGGAGTTTTGTAGTTTGAGGAAAGCCTCAGCTACTAAGTGAGGCCCTTTGCAACTCAGTGAGACCTTGTTTCAAAATAAAGAATAAAAATCAAGGGACCGGGAGTGTAACTCGAAGGTAGAATGCCCCTGGGTTCCATCACCAGTACCACACACACAAAAAAAGTGCACATTTTTAGAACAACTATGGCCCAAGACAAAAAGCATGTAGGCACATTTTGCCTAACCAAGTGTGAGCTGTAGATGGGTCAGGGGTTATTATATAATCTCTTTATTTGCAACCTCGAGTTCCAAGATCCTTGGCTGAAGTACTTTCTGCCATCTTACTAATTTCATTGCTTATTTTACTTGCCCAGCTCTCTACATCACCAATATCATTCCTCACTGGTTGGTAAGAAACTCACAATGAATTCATTTCTTAGGAAACTGCAGCACTAAATAAAAATTTAAAATTTTTATTTTATTTTGATAAGTAGGTACTAATTGTACAGAATATGGGGTTTGTTGTGAATACTTTTACATAAGTATCTTGTATAGTGTGCACTGATCAAATACAACCTCCTTTTATCCATCACTCCCCACTCACACCCCTCCCAGCTTCTATTTAGGTTGACTTGATTTATTTTATTTTATTTTTTTACTGTTTCACATAAAAGAGACAGATTACACTGTAGCTGTATTTCTGTACCTGGTTTATTTAACTTAATATACTATCCTCCATTTCCATCCATTTTGCTACAAGTTACAAAATTTCTTTCTTTCTTTCTTTCTTTCTTTTTGCTGCACTGGTTATAGAACCCAGGGGCCTTCTACCTATGAGCTACACCCCAGTCCTATATTTTATTCTTTATTTTGAAACAGGGTCTCACTAAGTTTCAAAGGGCCTCACTAAGTAGCTGAAGCTGGCGAGAACCTGAGATCTTCCTGTCTCAGTCTCCCAAGTACTGGGATTACAAGTGTGCGCCACCACACCCGGCTCTGGAATTTCATTTCTTAGGTCAAAATAATGTATTGTTATTGTGTGTATCACATTTTCTTCATGTAGTAATCTGTTGATGGACTCTTAGACTAATTTCGTATCTTAGCTCTTGTGAAGAGTACCATAATAAACATAAATGTGTGCAGGTATCTCCTTGCTGATTTTGTTTCCTTTAGATATATATATATATATATATATATATATCAGAATGTGAATTTGGATCAAAATAATTAGTTTTAGCTTTTCAAGCAAAATTTAAGGTTTATTTGGACCAGTCTTTAAAGTCTCCATTGAATCTGTCTTTTACCAATGGGTTCAACAGGAGAAGATTTACCATGCTGATATCTTAATTGTGGTATTAAAGGTCAAATTTCAGATATTCTGTGCCTCATGCAATGCCCGGATCTATGGAAATACAGACAGAATATTTTAACAGGGAATTTCCTCTTTCTTGTCACTCACCCAGCATGAAACGAGAACTAAAGATCAGTTTCATCTAACCCTGCATTACTGCATAGTCTCCTGTTAACTCTGTTGCAGTTACACTAGCTGATTTAACAAAATTGGATAAGACTTGCACAGATTCTTACAAAGGGCTAGAAAATGAATTGATGATTAGAAACAGAAGACAGGTACCTCTCTCATCTACCTATCTTTCTAAATAAAATATAATACATTTTAATCAACTTTTTATAGACTTGAAATCTTCAAAATCTATATACCTGGGACCTCACTCACCTCATGAGTATATCTTACTTAAAGTCAACATCATCCTATTAAAACAGGACACCTTTTAATGACTTTTCTTCCAGACCGGACCTTTAGGACATGCTCTTTACTGCTGAGACCTGACCTGACACCTGTATGCCTCAACATCCTTTGCATTGCCTCTTTCTGCACAGCACTGATGCTAGGTAACTGTGGGTACCATCCCTCACCTTCTTCAAACCTTACATACATGTCACTTCTCAGGGAAAACTTCTCCTTGTCCCACTCTTCATTAATGTAACTATCTCCATTCTCTTTATTACCTTTCCTTGCTGATTTTTTATATTACCAATATCACGATTTTACATATTTACTTTCTTAGTACCCATGTCTCATCACCAGTATGTAACAAAGACAAGGATTTTTACCAGACTATTTACTGTTATATCTCCAGCTAATTATTTGTGAATGAATGATGAAATATTTTGAGAATGATTAATAAATTAACTATGGGTAAAATTGACTACTTGGAAGTTGTTTCCATAACTCTTTTAGATAATTTCTTTTACCTCTTTTTACATTTCCATTTATATAATCTAATCTACATATTAATATCCTTAAATTGTAACTGAAAGTAAGTAAAGAGTACTTTTAACAATATTTTCAAATTAAAATAGAATCATTGAGAATACAAACAAGAATAAATGCTGGGGAGAATGTGAGGAAACAGGAGCCTATATACACTGTTGGTGGGATTGAAAATCAGTACATCTGCTATTTCGATCAGCGTGGGGGTTTCTCAGAGGATTGGGAATGGAATCTTCATAATACCCAGCTGTACCACTCCAAGCAGTTTCCCAAAGAAATTGAAGTTATAATATTATAATAATATATGCATATCCATGTTTATAGCAGCCAAACTGTGGAACCAGCATAGGCTCCCTCCACAGATGAACAGCATACAAAATTGTATTTGAATGGTATATACAGACGATGAAAAATTTTATTCATTCATAATGAACAAAACGTATCATTTGAAGGAAAATGGGAAGAAGCAGACAATGTTATGCTAAGTGAGATTAGCAAGTCTCAGGAAGCCATGGTCCATGTATTTGCCCTCCTATACGGAAGCTATAAAGAATCTGGGAAACAAGAGACTTACATAGCTGAGGACAGAGACTAGTAGGATAGTGAAAGGGAACTTTGGGAAGGGCAAGGGGGAGACTTGATGAAGAAACATTTCAGAGCCTCCTATGTACATTCATAAAGCTATCGATACCAATTTTGATATTGTAAAATTATGAAAGAAGAGGAAGAAAGAGCCAGGTGAGATCCAGAGGGGAAATGTCAGAGGAACTAACACAGGCCAGCTGAGGTTGCAAAGGAGTTTGTAGTTTTCATACCCTCAGCAAAAAGATGACAAGAGGAGGAGCCATTTGGAGGAGAACAAATGGCAACTCTACTCACAGAACCATTTCTTATATAATGTTCTGGATAAAATGGCTCATGTACATGCTAACACAACTTGCATATGTATGTTAATATTTGCCTAGTCATACTGGCATAACTATGTACACATTTGCAGCTCCCTGGGGTCCTGTACTTGCTCTGATCCCTACAGAAATGTACTGGGTGTTATGTGCATGTATGTTTCTATCACACTAAACTTCAATATGATACACAGTTACAATGCACCAATAAAAGTATATTAAAATATTTTCAAGTAAGGTGATCCACAAATCTTCCATCTTGTAATGTTATGACTTTTCTACTCATGTTTTTTTTTTTTTTTCAGTACTGTGGATTAAACCCAGGGGCATTCTACCTCCAAGCTACACTCCCAGCCCTATTGATTTATTTATTTATTTATTTATTTATTTATTTATTTATTTTGGTGGTACTAGGGGTGGAACCCAGGGGCTTTCTACCTCCGGGATATACTCCCATACCTATTTCATATTTTTATTTGGAAACAGCGTTTCACTAAGTTGCTGAGAGCCTCACTGAATAGCTGAGGCTGGCTTCAAACCTGTGCATTCCTCCTGTCTCAGCCTCCCAAGTGCTGGGATTACAAGCGTGTGCCACCATGCCCAGCTCCCAGCCCTATTTTCAATTTTTTATTTTAAAACAGGGTCACACTAAGTTGCAGAGGGCCTCACTAAGTAGCTGAGGTTGGCCATGAACCTGTGATCCTTCTGTCTCAATCTCCCAAGTACTGGGATTACAAGTGTGTGCCACCAGACCCAGCTCTACTCATGTTCTTAAAACCTTAAATAGAAGCATTCGATTTTAAAATTATTATCCACTGGTCTCTCTCTTATTTCACTACAATATCTAATGATTTCTTCATTCTTTTTCAAAGACATTAGGATTAGCCAAAATTACATAACACATTGACGTCCTCTTTGTCTTTTCTTTCTAATTTGGACATTTTTAGGTTGGTTTTCATGATATTTTCTCTGGCTTAGAGACTTCTTTTTTAACTTGTATCTTTTTATTGTTGTCATATCTATAAGATTATCTTCCTTCTGTGATAATCACAGAATAATGAGAAGAGATAGTTTCTATGAAGGACAGTTCAGGATATTACACAGGATTGTGCAATGCATGTATGAAATCTGGTAACATTTGCTCATAAAAGGCAAAAAATTACCAAATGTCATTTCCTTTTAGTCTGTCTTATTTGTTTCAGAGAATAAAGTAGCTCTTATAGTTCCCATGACATTAAAAAAGAATGTCATAATGTCATTTTACATGAAAAGCATCATGTGCTTTAAGCACAAACTGTGATTGGTCCTCTTTTTATCCCTTGGCATGGCTATGCCAGGCATAAACCAAATTTAGAAAATACACATAACTATTTTAATTTCATATTAACATTAGCAAGAAAATCTGATTTCAGGATGATTTAATTCAGATTTGCACAAAAATACTTTCAACTTAAAAGTATACTTAGCTGGACATGGTGGTTTATGCTTATAATCCCAGTATTTGGGAGGCTGAGACAGAAGAATCACGGGTTCTTGGAGGCCCGCTTCAAAATAAAGAATAAAAAAATAGGGCTGGGGTGTAGCTCTGAGGTAGAACATCCCTGGGTTCAATCCTCAGTACCACAAAAAAACTATACTTATTAGTCTTTCCAGTGATGCTAAGATCAATTCCTGAAGTAATGTCTGTCTATAAAATTTTGGTCTTAAACATTTTAGGTCTGGTAATTGTTTGTCCAGTTTAATCCATACTAGGGTCTATATAACTAGTGACATCATTTTGAACACAAATAGACCACTCCAAGAAGTTATCTGTGATTCTGTACCTAGGCTGTGTGGGACTAAACCACTTATTTCCAACTTATTAGTTTTACAACATAACCACTTAAAACTATTACATTAGAAAATTGGAAGGATACAAACATCTGTGTGATATTATACATGAAATACTAGTAATAATCACTTATCTTGGCATAGCACATACAAGGTTAGAATTTGGTATCATAAAACCCTGTCAGTTAGTCCACACATACTGTGCTTAAGTTTCCTTGTTGGCAACATGGGAACTAAAGTGGTTTTTCTCCTAACTAAATAGGATAATTTTGAATAATACATGGGACATAGAATAAACACAATAAATGTAAACTATGATTAATTCTGCTCCTTACAATATTGTTATTTTTGTGTGTTTTAGTTACAAGTTTTGCTTTTATCATTGTTTGAAGTATTAAAATTCTTTTGAAAATTTACACTTAAGAATTACTATGAAAGTAAAATTTTTATTATTTTCTTTTTAGGTTTTTATTGTGGAAAATATACATACCAATATTTGCCATCTCATAATCATAAGAATATAATTCAGTGATATTAAATACATTTGAATTATTGTTTGATCATCATTGATTCATATCTGTAACACTTTATGTCATGCAAACACTATATTCATTAAACAATAATTCCCTGCTCTCCCTACCCCTTAGCTCCTGGTTACCACTATTTCATTTTCTGTCTCTATCATTTGGACAACTCTAGGCACCCATATAATTGGGATCATACAAATGTTTTTCATTTTTGACTGGTTATTTGAGGCACAATGTGTTTGGTGGAATTTTTTTTTTACTTTGTTCTGCATATGTGGGATTGAACACAGGGGCAGTCTACCACCAAGCTACACTCAAACTCTTTTAATTTTTTTCTTTTCCTATTACTCTCATAATATTTCAAATTATACCTTGGTTTGATGTCACAAGGGTTTTGGCACTTGGGTTTCTGTACCAAAGCAAGACTGAAAATGGGTAAATATCTGTTTATGTGTTAAAATGAGAGAACAGTAATTTTGAATGGAGATGTTTGGGCCATAGATGAGTGTTCAGTAATATATGTATTAGGAGAGTATATATACAGAATATGCATAATACAAGATTTTATATGCATAAAATTATTTATATATTACATATATGCACCTTCTACATTTATAAAACATTGCAGATCTGAATAGTTATTGCTTTAAAATAATTTTTGTGTCATTTTATCCCATGAAAAGTCTGTATGCACACCAAGGAAAATGTGTTTTTGAAAGTCTGAAAACAATGATGACTATTTAGAATAGGATGATAATCCCTCAAATTAGGATTTGGAGAAAAATTAACAAGATATATTGTATATATACTGCCACTTTTTAATTGCTTCCTAAGTTAGAATATGATATAGACCTGAAGGTAAACAGTTGCCTTTTTTTAACACCACAACTGGAATCAGGATCTGTTAACACGTGGGATATTCCTTTTATTGGGTAATTGTGGAATAGATACTAACCTCACTAAACAACTGACTAATGTTTTGATATGTCATTCTAGATACAGTGTAACATTGTTTTCCTAAAGACATTAATACTATAGGTAGATAAAAAAATTATGATTCTATATTGTTCTTGTTATCCTTTCAACAAAAAGGATGTGTGTGTGTGTGTGTGTGTGTGTGTGTGTGTGTGTGTGTGTGTGTGTTTTGCAGAATGGTGTTGGGTAAGGTCATTATAAAACATGTATAAATAATTAGAAATTATGCTTCCAAGTTATGGCCTTAACCAGTCCTACTATGAAACTACAATTTAATCACATATTAACTTTGTGATGTGGCTTATTCTTTATCATATTATAAAATTTTAGTAATAAAAATAATTTGTTAAGTGAATATAATACTGGGAGTATGATAAATTATAAAAATAAATTCTAAGCTGGGCATCGTGGTGCATGCTAGTAATCCCTGCATTTGGGAGGCTGAGAGGATCATGGTTTGAGGACAGCCTCGGCTACTTAGGTTCTTTACAACTCAATAAGGCCCTGTTTCAAAATAAAGAATAAAAAATAGGACTTGGGTTGTAGCTCAGAGGTAGAATGCCCCTGGATTCCATCCCCAGTACTACAAAAATATCTAAATATAAACAATAGTGGTTTATTTAATTAACACACTTCTTCATCCACTTAGAACTTCAAATGCAATTTTCTATAAGGCCAGATTTTAAAGCGTGTGATTCCCTTGAAAGCAGACATGTAGTACTCTAATATCTGGGAGATCATCTTGTTTTACTAGACTCAAAATGGTACTGGTTAATTTAAATGATTGTTCTTTTTAATTTTTTTGTAAAATCTAGAATAATAGTTAAAGAAGAATTATCAGACTAGCTTATTATATTCACTTTTGCCTCTAAAGATAATAAGCACATTTATAACATACTTTGTTATATTCTGAGTCAGAGCGTACATATGCATTTTGAAAAAAAAACTTAAAATTTGGAGTACTTGGTAAAAATTAATTTCCTTTTAAGATAAAAGGTTGACAAAAGCCAGTTGGATGTGTTGATTTATGTCTCCAGAATAACAACACCCACACCTTAGAATATACATTAAGATACTGATAATCCTGGGCATGGTGGCACACACTTGTAATCCCCGCGCTTGGGAGGTGGAGACAGGAGGATCTCATAGGTTTGAAGCCAGCCTCACTGGCTTAAGAGACCCTGCTTCCAAATAAAAAAAATATATATATAAAATAGGTCTAGGAGTATAGCCCGGAGGTAGAAGAGTTTCCAGGTACCCTGGTACCACCAAACAAAACCCCAAAAAAGATACTAATAGAATTTTAGATAGTAAAGAAAAACAAATGAAAACTTACTCTCTTTCCTCATTTAGTAACTCATGTTTTAGAAAGTTTATGTAATTCAATATACGAACTGCAATCTCAAAATGCTAGCATGATTACAATGTATATTACATATACAAACCAATGTATATTACATATACAAGCCATATGCAAACCATTAGAAACAAAAAATGACTAACTTCACATTGTAAAAACACAAGACACTTTCAAAAACTGTACAGAGCTAAAACAAGCAAAAACACTTCTCACAGACCCTAGAAGACTTCTGTAAAAAAGGGAAATGTAAAGGTACTACATTCTTTCTGCTAATTTCACTCAAAAAAAGATTCACCAATTATACATGGAACAAAAGAATTTAATCATCATAAAGTACATCATTTGGCTAAATATATTATAAAACTTTTTTTTTGGTGGTACTCAGGTTACTGGATGCCCTTCTACCTCCAGGCTACACTCCCAGACCTATTTTTATACTTTTTTTGTTTGGAAACAGGGTCTCTTAAGCCAGCACGGCTGGCTTCGAACCTGCGCGATCCTCCCGTCTCCGCCTCCCAAGCACGGGGATTACAAGCTTGCGCCACCACACCCAGCTATTATAAAACTTTTAATGACACATTTTCTTTTTTTAAATAACAAAGAAGTTTACTAATAAGAGAATATGTTTGAGAACAAATATTATACAAAATTGTAATTGCAACTAGTATGAACATAATTCTACATTAAAATGCATTGAAAAAGAAGAAATTATGGTAAAATGTCCATCTACGGCATTGTCTCTAAACATTGCAGGTCTGGGTCACTATTTTTATGAGAAGGACATTGTTTTATTACTTTATTTTTGATAGTTTTCATATTTTAAAATATTTGTTACTATAATAATTAGAAAAACCTAAGAAAATAAGCCAAAAAATAGATTCCATGTTTCTGTGACCCTCTGTTCTATGTTGCTACACCTTTGTACTCTAAGAACCTTTTAAGGTACAGGTCCAAAGTCACATCCTTTGTGACACCCTTCTTGCCATAATGATATACTTTAAATGAGTGAGAATTGTATGCTATGTAAATGAGAAATAAAGAAAACAATTCCATTCATAATAATTTCAAAACCAATAAAATACCTAGGGATAAACCTAATCAAAGATGTAAAAAACCTCAACAATAAAAATTATAAAACATTCATTAAAGAATAAAATTGAAGAAAACCTTGGAAGATGGAAAGATCTCCATTGCTCATGGAAAGGCAGGATAAATATGATCAAAATGGCCATTCTGCTAAAAGTGATCTACAAATTCAATGCAATTCCTATCAAAATACTAATGACATTTTTCATAGACCTAGAAAAAATCAGTCATGAATTTTATATGGAGAAAGAAAAGACTCAGAATAGCCAAAGCAATTCTCAGCAATAAGAACCATGTAGGAGGCATCACAATCCCTGACTTCAAATTATACTACAGAGCAATAGAAGTTAAAACAGGATAATATTGGCACAATAACAGGCAAATAGACCAATAAAACAGAATAGAAGATAAAGAAACAAACCCACACACCTGTAGTCAATTAATCTTTGACAAAAGGGCCAAATTCATACACTGGAAATAAGACAGCCTTTTTAATAAATGGTATTGGGAGAACTGGCTAACCATTTGTAGAAAAATAGAACTAAGTTCTTACCTCTAATCTTGCACATAAATCAACTCAAAATAGAACAGAGACCTGGACATCAGACCAGAGACTTTGAAGATATTAAAAGAGGGTATAGGTTCAATACTCCAACATATAGGCACAGATAGTAACTTCTTCAACAAGACCTCCAAAGTGCAGGAAATTAAAATAAGAATTAACAAGCAGGACAGCATCAAACTAAAAAGTTTCTGCTTACCAAAGGAAATCATCAAGAATCTAAAGAGAAAGCCTACAGAATGGGAGAAGATCTTTACCAGCTACCAGTCTTATAGAAGGCTAATACCCAGAATTTACAAAGAGCTCAGAAGATTCCACACTTGCAAAAAAAAATACCCCAATCAAGAAATGGGCAACTGAATTGAATAGACACTTCACAAAAGAAGAGATACAAATAGCCAAGATACACGAAAAAATGTTCAACATCATTAGCAATCAGGGAGATGCAAATCAAAACTACATTGAGATTCCATCTAACCCCAATCGGAGTGGCAAGCATAAAGAAGTCAAATAACAATAAATTTGGGCGAGGATGGAGGAAATACGAACTCTTCTATACTGCTGGTGGGAGTGCAAACTAGTTCAGCTGCTATGGCGATCAGTCTGGAGATTCATTAGAAAACTGAGAATGGCTTCCCCATACAATCCAGCTATACCATTCCTGGGTATCTTTCCAAATGGGTTGAAATCAGAGAAGTACAGTAACATATGCATACCAATGTTTATAGCAGCACAATTCACAATAGCCAAAATATGGAACCAACCCAGGTGTCCATCAACAAATGAATGGATTAAAAAGTATGGAAAATACACACAATGGGATTCTTCTCAGAAATAAAGAAAAACAAAATTATGTTATTCTTAAGAAATTGGAAAGACCTGGAGAGCATTATGTTAAGCGAGACTAGCCAAACACAGAAAGAGAAGAAATATATATTTTCGTTAATATGCTCAAGCTAGGGAGTATTATGGATACCAGAGAGACATATACCAGAAGATATAGTAGAGGGGAAACTTCAGCGAGGCCAGAAAGGAGGTATAGGGTTGGGGTAGAGGAGGAAGAAAAGGACTGAGATTAATCAGTCAAAAAGCTACATTTGAATATGTGATGTGAATATATCATTGTTAACCTGGACACCCTGTATTGGGAAGAAGAAAAATGGGGAATTGGGAGGTGTGGACACCGAGTACTATGTGCATATATGCCATTTTCAACATGATCCATATTTTGATGTGAGACTATAGTGCACCAATAAAAATAAATAAATCCTAATTAAAAATAAGAAATAAATTAAAAATTAATAAATGGGCTCTAGTTTTAGCTTGGAAGTATAACACTTTGGGTTCCATACCCAGAAACTCTCTCTCCAAAAAAGGTAATTAAAGAAAAAAGTAATACTTTATGTTATTACCTATTTCTTTTATGCAACAATTTACATATTGGTATAAATATGTACATGATATTCTTTAAATAACAAAGTGAGTACTAAATTTGAGTATCTTAAAATTATAGAGTTCTAAGTGACATAAAGGGTCATTCAGTTTGATACAATTTTTTTATGTAGTGTAAAAGGTACAGAGAGATAAACATGGTGCTCAGAAAACTTGAAAAAGGCAGAATGGACCAGGCACCAATTCCCATACCCTACTGCCCTAGAACCACTCCCTGAAAAACTACTTGAACTCAGAAGAGTGGAAGGTAAGTAAAACTTTATGAGTCATGATGTATTTGAAGGTAAAGACTGAAACAGTTGAAAAATAGCAAAATACAGGATATGTAAGAAAAAAATAAAAACTGAACTATAGAAAATTTTAAGGAAAGTCATAAAATAATAACAAAAGGAAGGATTTCAATTGAGTCAGATACCAAAGAAAGGAGTGTACTGAAACCCAGCAAGGACAGCGTGGTCCCCTAGCAGCAATGAGCAGACTGCTACCTTTTAAGAAAGAGTGCTGGACGGGGAGAAAGTGACCTGTGAGCAGAAAGACGCACTGCTGGTGGGGAGAGCCCCAACTTTCATTCCTCCAGAGTAATTAATTCACCACATGGAACTGCTACCAAGCAGCACTTTTTTTGTTACCTGGCAGTAATTCTTCTTGGTTCTTAACTTCTTCCAAGAGAAGCAATTCAAATGGAAAGCAGGACTAGAGATGTATAAGTGGTTCGTATAGGGAAATGGGGGCCAGTGTAAAAAATAGGCAGTGAGAAATTCAGGGGAGTTATATTACAAAGAAAAAATGGGGTCTGACACAGACCACTTTCTGGAGTAGAAAACTGCATGGAACCCAATGTTATGCTCCAGAGACATGACCAGGAACGTCCATTTTTTGGGAGTGAAAAAACATAATGGAGTCTTCCAGGTGGTAGGTTTTGTAACCTGCCCCCAGTGCCTATGTACTTCAGGAGGTCACTGTCTCCTACTGTGTCATACACCAGTGCATGTGTGCTGTCCTCTGCCATACTGGGACCCCTTCCACCACCATGACCAAGTGAAGCCCTGCAATGGGTTATGCAGACATTTCCAAATCACATTTCTCTAAGAGCAGCTTGGTAGGAAGTCCCGTGTTTCCATTCTTGAGGGCCTGCTTAATGTTTCTTTATGGCCACCCCATCTTTCCCACCTGCTTATTTCTTTCTTTCTTTTTTTTTTTTTTTTTTTTTTTGGTGGTACTGGGGTTCCTGGAAGCCCTTGTACCTTAGGGCTACACTCCCAGACCTATTTTATATTTTTATTTGGAAACAAGGTCTCTTAAAGCCAGCGCGGCTGGCTTCGAACCTGCGCGATCCTCCTGTCTCCGCCTCCCAAGCGCGGGGATTACAAGCGTGTGCCACCACGCCCGGCTCCACCTGCTTATTTCTATCTACTGACTATCTAACAGAACTTCCTCATAAAAGGACTTGTGCATAACCAAAATATAGTAGAAGATGAACTGAATGGTGATTGTTTTCATTAGAATTGCTTTAATGAGGCAAATTTCTAGATAATTTCAAACTCAAGATCTAGGATCATCATTGAAATGATAAGCAATTTTTCATATTTTGTAAAAGCACTTCAAAGTGACTTTGTGTAATTTATTTCACAAATTTAAAGCATTGGATGAACTGGTTTGTCTATTTTATTCTAAAATCCATGTCACCTGAAATTTACAATTTTTTTTTCAGAGTTCTCACAGTGAAGAAATATCCACAGGGAACAGTCCTTCCTGCACATCTGTCATAGGTAAAATTCAAGTGGTGTCTAGACTATCAAATCTTGGCTAGTCCCAACATGTGCATCACCTGGGGCAAGAGTACAAGCGGAGACCCACACACCGATGTCTTCTTGCTTAGAAGATAGGAAACGAAACGATTAGCCAATTAAAGACACCCCATCCTGGTACCTTTTTAAACCAAACAATACCTTCACAACAGTAAAATTCAAAATATTTTATGAAGCTCTGAATTATCTTTAACTAAGAGTTAGTAAAATATCAACAACAGAGGATAAATTGTGGCAGCACATCTGTCATGCTGTTGAAGCGCCAGTGATGTTTAGAAAGGTTATAAAATAATTGCATGCAATCCAGAAGCTAATGTATATGTACATAATACATTTTACTTCTGTTTTATTAATTTCAGCACAATAGATGATTATATTATTATAGTTAAGAATTTTTAATAATCTGTATTCTAGTAATAGTAACAACCTTAAGGATTAAAAATAACGTGCAAACATATTCAAAGTATAACAAGTCTGACCACAGTTTCATCTGAAATGCAAACTGAAGCAAAAGTTAAAATATAAAATAGTGAAGTTAGTTTTTGTATGTGTGTGGTACTGGGGATATGACCCAGAGGGGCTCTACCCCTGAACTATATTCCCAGCCCTTTATTGCTATTTTTTGTTTTGAGACAGGGTCTTATTAAGTTGCTGAGCCTGTCCTCAAAATTGTCATCCTCCTTTCTTTCCTTCCAAGTAAAAGGATTAAGATATGTGCCATTGCACTTGGCCTGAAATTACTTTATTTACATATTAAAAAATTTTTTCTAGAAAGTTTAAAATATATCAAACCTAAAACCCATAATTTTAAAATTAGCTGAATTTATTTAGTTTTAAAAGCCTATGTATGCCCATCTATCTTTTTATAAAAATCCCACCATTTTGGCTCATTTTCAGTTCTCCTTACCTGTGTGGGAGCTTTTCTGTCTATTTTCTATTTTTCTTTGGCTTAAAATTAATTTGCATACTGTTATGCAAGGAAAAAACAAACAAAAAACATTTACAAAAATCATCAGCAGACAAAGCTCCATTACACTCAAGTGACCCATCCCTTTAATTAAAACTATTCATTAAAAATCCCAAAGCCTGTTGTGGTGATGCACACTTGTAATCCCAGCATTTAGGAGGCTGAGACAGGAGGATCTCCCGTTCATAGCCAGCCTCAGCTATGTAGTGAGGCCCTTTGCAACTCAGACCCTGTTCCAAAATAAAAAATAAAAAAATGAGGCTGGGGGGTATAGCTTGGAGGTAGAATGACCCTTGCGTTCCAACCCTAGTACTGCAAAAAATAATAATAATCACAAGAAGTTCAACAAATTTCAAGTACATTGTTTATAGCCACTGAAAGTTTATAAACAACAAACCAACAAACCAAAAATTTAGAAACAAAAAACCAAAAATTATGGTAATGATTGTGCTTACGTTCACATTTTATCCCAGAAAAAAAAAATAATTAAAATATTATTTTTAAAGTGTTGCAGGAGTACTTATATAAAGAATAAGTCCATTGTTGTAGTTTTTTTTTTTTTAGGGCGGGGATAAAACCAACATACTATCATTTCTACCTCCTTGAGTGCTTACAGACGAGCAGTCATCCCAGCAGAAGGTATAATTATGGTCTAGAGAAGGAGGGAGGAAAAAGAGTCCAACTGGCTGAATAAAAAGTAGGAATACATTTCACAGGCACCTAATCCTGTATAGCCTCAAGGATAGATTAACCAGTGAATTTATCACCACCAAACTTTGGGTTCACCCTGAACCTGATGAAAGTCTGTGATCCGTCAGCTAACCTATCTGCAGGCCGGCGCTGGCTTTGACCATTTCCTTCAGTATCACTGCTAAGTGAGAAAGGAAGCCATTCTCCCTGAGGTGAGAGATTGAGTCTCGACTTGTAATAAGAGCGTCAAGACCGAACAAGACTGGAGAAACTTCTTACGCAGAGCCAATAATGTTGATAATAGCTGAGAAATTGTATCCTTCCACACTCATCTCCAAATTGCTTTGTTCTTTTCCGATCGTTTTTAGTTTATTCTCCTCTCTACATTTGTCTAGCATTCTGTCAACTATTTTGTTGCTGGTCTTGATTTATTTTGGCAGCGCATTTGCGTCACAGTGGTTACGCCTGAGCCCACAGGCCAGCAGCTCTCAAGCTTGAATTCCCTAGATCCCCTCAGCTCCGTCGCCAGTTGCCACTGGTCTGCCTCTGGTCACCAGGCTAGTCCGTCTTGGTGCTGACACGCATGCCTGAGCAGCCATTCCTGAATCACAGGAGCGTCATGAGTTCTTGTGCAGGGTGTCAATAACCGCCAAAATCTCCCCGCAATTTCCCCACAGCTAAATTTACTCATCTCAAGAGGAGGCATGACAAATATTCCGAGACTTTTCCTGCGCAGAGGAATTAGTAAGGCCGTAAAATCATTGTATTTGGAATAATAATCAAAAGCCAGCTTGGAGTGCAGCAGAAAGAAATGAGACCACCACATAACTAGCCTGGCTGGAATCAGTTCCAAGAGCATAGGGATGTATTAGGAGTCAGTGAGTTTCCTGGAACCAGAATTGAAGGTGGGTGGGGACGATAGGCAAGTAACGACAACCAGGAGGAACCTGGACTTTATCTTCTTGATTATGGTATTTTTGAGTACTCAGAGTGCTTGGCAAGCAGACAGCAATTAAAGGTCTGATCACCCAGTGTGAACTTCACACACCTGTGTCCTGTAGCAGTCCTAACAATACTTGGCCATCTGCTCTGTAAATGGGTTTTCAACAAGTACTCATAATGATGAAATAATATAGAGGAACGATTTGTGGTAAGGAAAGAATGTTCTTGATCGAAGGCATTGGACTGTTACATTAATGCCAGCAACACATTTTCGTCAACATTGACTGTGATCCTGGCTACAGGCACATGTCTGGTGCATTTAACAATATCATCCAATGTGCCTTGGAGAAAAATTGGAACCTTTTTAGGTATTAATTAATTAAAAATTGACAAATTGACACAGTAGAAAGAATAGAAGCTGAGAAATGGAAAATAGAAGGCTGATGTATTGATAAGGAGCAACAACGAAAAGACAAAAATGGTTTTACTCATTTTAGTAACATACTGTGAATCCAAACATCACTTTCTTTTATTCCTTCCTCCCCAGTTGTATAGGATAGCCTTTATTTTTGGATAATGACTGCACACATTTATTTTAATTCAAAATAAACATTATATCATTCTGACAGACATACCTATCCATAAGAACATTCCTTTAAGATTTGAGACAAAATTAAATGTTTATTTAAGCAGAGTGTGTAAGTTTTAATAGCATTGCATTAGATGAAACTGTCTAACAATGTAAATGATTTATGCCACATTTAAAAGAAATTAATTCCTGCCGGGCGTGGTGGCACACGCTTGTAATCCCCATGCTTGGGAGGTGGAGACAGGAGGATCACGAAGGTTTGAAGCCGGCCCCACTGGCTTAAGAGACCGTTTCCAAATAAAATACAAAATGGGTCTGGGAGTGTAGCCCGGAGGTAGAAGGGTTCCAACCCCAGTACCAAAAATAAATAAATAAATAAATAAATAAATAAATAAATAAATAAAATTAATTCCTGATTTGAGAAGTTATAAACATTAAAATGAAAGTAAATAATCATCATCAGCCAAGTAAATAGTATAGTTAGTAATAACTGGGGAAATTAGAATAAAGAACATCAGTAGTATGGCCACCAGGATGAGAATTTGATTGAAAGGTACTATGGTGCTGAGAGTTAGGAGAGACGAGGCTGGCGCCAGACATGCTTGTGCTCACTCAGCCTCGCTCAGCCTGCACTGTCATCTGGCAAACGGGTACAGCAGCAATCATTAACTTCTTTTTTTCTTGTACCAGAAATTGAACCCAAGGTGTTCTACATCTGAGCTACATCCCAGTCCTTTTTATTATTTGTTCTGAAACAGGGTTTCACTGGGTTACTGAGAGTATCACTAGGTTGCTGAGGCTGTCCTTGAATCTGTGATCCTCCTGTCCTGGCGTCCCAAGTACTGGGATTACAGGCATGTGCCATCACACCCAGCTAACAATCCTTAACTTTATAATATTGCTGAAAGGGCTATGTGAGAAGGTAGAATAGTAATTAATGTGTGATTTTGGCTTACAGTGAAAATTTTAGAAATGTCTTAGTAAAATAAATAGTGAAAGCAAAGTTAAAAAGGAAATATAATATATTGAAGATAAAGACAAAAAGGCCTTCTGAATATCATACAATTAAATACTATATAAACTACAAGAAATGTCTTCCTATAGTAAACTTCTGGGCCTATAAGAAGAAAGGGAAGGCTATATGTGGTGATGCATGCATATAATAACAGTTCTTGGGAGACCGAGACAGGAAGTTTGCAGGTTCATGGCTAGCCTCAGCAAGGCCCTCCACAACTTAGTGAGACCCTGTTTTAAAATAAAAATAAAATAGTGACGGGAATGTGGCTCAGACGTAGAATGCTCCTGGGTTCAATGCTCATTAACGTGAACACACACACACACACACACACACACACACACACACACACCACAGAAAGAAGAAAGAGGACGAGAAGGAGGGAAAAAGGAGGAGAAGGAGAATGGAGAGAAAGAGGAGGAGGAGGAGGAGGAGGAGAAAGAGAAGGAAGAGGAGGAGGAAAAGGAAAAAGAAAAGGAAATATTTAAGGACAGAAAAGAAAAACTACCTGATTTGCTGTAAAGCTATGGCAATTAATATAGCATGGGATTGGTGAACAGCTAGACAAATGGATCATAGAACAGATTAGGAAGCCCAGAAATATACCTTCATGAGTATAGTTAGATGATCTTTCATAAAGGAGGAAAGCAACTCAATGGAGAAAGGCTAGTCTTTTCAATGATAGTTAAAGGTATGATTACCAGTCAATCAAAAAAAAAAAACCAACATTAAACTTAATTAGAAAAGGTAATTCAAAATAAACTATATTACATAAATATAAAACAATATTATAATTGGTATGACAAGTTTTCTAAAACATTATTTTATAGAAAAACCATAGTTCTTAGGAGAAAATATTAATAAATTGTACCTTAATAGAACTGAGAATTTAATTCTACAAAAGACATCATTAAAGAAATCTAAACTGTCCAACTGGAAAAAATATGTTTAAAAACACGTATAATAAATTACTTGTAACCAAAATAATAAAATAACTTATAAAATTCAACAATAAAAGAATAAATAAGACAACTTACAAGTGGGCCAAAGATCTGAACAGATCATTAAAAAGGATGAACAGGTAGTAGCAAATATTTATTTTAAAAGCTATACAACACCATTTGTGATTAGAAAGTTGCAAAAAACAACAAAGAGATACCACTGCACACCTACTAGAAATGCTAGAATCCAAAACAGAACCCTGACATCAACAGTTGCTGGTGAGGACATAGAGCAACAAGAACTTCCACTGCTGGAATGGGAAATGGTGCAGCCAACTGGGAAGACAACTTGGCAGCTTTAAACTAAACTAAATATAGTCTTACTACGGCTATGTCAACCTCTAGGAATTTATCTACCTGATTTGAATATTCACACCCATACAAGAACCTGCATTAAACCCTGCCATTTATAGAAGCTTTATTGTTGATTTGACCAAACTTGGAAGCCACTCCTAGAGGAAATGACAGGCTCCAGAACTGAGAAAGAAAAGTTACAAGATGATTCTGATGCATTTTATAGTGCCAGAAAACAAGGAACAACTAAACAAGCAAACAAATCCTCACAATGATCACACCGTGTCAGAGGCACACAGGAAACAGCTAAGAAAGCAGCCAGTAGCCAAAGCTGAAATGATTTGAGTGACAAAATAAAGTAGCATTGAATTATAACCCAGAGTATAAAATAAATAGCCATGATCTCATACAGATATGAAATATTGATGTAATAAGTAAATAAATGGGAAAGAAGATAGAAATCTCCTAGTATTCTTTCATTGTCGATATGCCCTTTCTAGACATTTTTTAAATATAGGATAAATCATATGTAGTTTTTTCTCAGTGTTTGACTTATTTTACTTAGGATACATTTTTTGATATTCATCGGTGTTGCTTCTAGTATTTCATTTATTTTCATTATTAAACAATATTACATAGTAATAGCATGCTTTGTTCATCCATTTGCCAGTTCTATAACCTTGATTGATCCCAGATTTGGCTGTTATTAGTCGTGCTGCTGTAAATGTTTTCTGTACAAGTCTTTAACTACATGTTTACTGTCTATAGGATGAATCGATAGAGCAGTGGCATGTCTGGGTCATACAGAGTTGTAAGTTTGACTTTGTAAGATATTGTCACAATCTCAGAAAGTGGTTGTAATAATTTTGTATTCCTACCAACAAAATCAACATTCCAATTGTTTCACATCCTTGTCAGTATTTGTTATCATAGAATCTGCTATTCTATCGGGTATGTAAGTTATTTCTTTGTGGTTTGAATTTTCAATGACCAGATGATTAGTTATTTGGAACATCTTTTACATGAATACTGACTTCTTTGGTGAAGTGCCATTTCAAATCCTTGGCACTTTTTAAAAC
The DNA here is from genome assembly GCF_963383645.1 of Muscardinus avellanarius. Taxonomy (NCBI): domain Eukaryota; kingdom Metazoa; phylum Chordata; class Mammalia; order Rodentia; family Gliridae; genus Muscardinus; species Muscardinus avellanarius. Next base: position 35,169,747 of record NC_137786.1, on the reverse strand, counting down.
TCGCGTTGTTTTCTTTATATTATTAAGTCATAGAGTTCTTCGTGTAGTCTGGACACAAGTCCATTACCACATATGTTTTCCCAGTCTGTGGTTTGCTTTTTTTGTTTTCTTAACTGAGTTTTTTGGAAAGCAGAGGCTTTTAACTTTTATTAAGTCTACTTCAATTATTTTTTCATTTAAAACTTGGAGTTCCTTTGTGTTATATTCAAGAAATCTAATGTTAAATATATTTTGATATTTTTTCTAGAACTTTAGTACTTTTAACTCTTTATGACTATGATTACTTTGTACTTAGTGTTTATAGATGATCTGAGGTAAAATTTAAGAGTTTTTCTAAGAAAGATGACTCTCCTCATCACTGGACCTCTTTGGTGATTTGACCATGTAAGTGTGTGTTTATTTACTAGGTATTCTCTTGCATTGATTTATATGTCCATACAAATGTCAGTAACATGATGTATTGAATATGATAAAATCAGGAAGTGAGAGTCCCCTATCACTGTTCTTTTTTAGGTTTTTTAAAATATTTTAGGCCAGGCGTGGTGGCGCACGCTCATAAACCTTGCACTTGGGAGACTGAGACAGGAGGATCATGGCAGGTTTTAAGCCAGCCTCAGCTACTTAGTGAGGCTCTCAGCAATTTGGTGAAACCCTGTTTCCAAATAAAATATAAAATAGGGCTGGGAGTATAGCCCAGAGGTAGAAAGCCCCTTGGTTCCACCCCCAGTACCACAAGAAAAACAAAAGGATAAAAAAATATGTTTTAGGTCTTTTTTATTTGTAAATCAGTTGGTCAATTTTTTGATAAAATATTTTTGACTTTTGATAAAATTCTTTTAGAATCTGTGTGTGGTATTCGGGATACAACCCAGAGGCTTTCTACCTCTGCGCTATACTCCCAGACCTATTTTACGTTTTATTTGGAAACAGGGTCTCACTAAGTTGCTGAGAACCTCACTAAGTAGCTGAGGCTGGCTTCCAACCTGTGAGATTCTCCTGTCTCAGCCTCCCAAGAGCGGGGATTACACGCATGCGGCACCACACCCAGCTTCTTGATTCTTATAATCAGTGAATATGGTATGAGTCTCAGTTGATTTATATCCTTTAACATTTCTTTTTGCAAGATTTGACAGCTAATTTTTATATGTACAACAAGATTTTTAATCAAATGCATTTCCATCTTTGTGACTGGCTTGTTTAGAAGACTAGGAAAAATGCAGAATATTTCACATCTGGAATTGTTCAGATATTGGCTATCAATGTTGTGGAGCTCCTTACTCTATCTTATATATTTCCTGTAGAATTAATATTAGATCTTATGATTTTCTAAACAATTTAAAGATATTTGTCTGGAAAATTGTAAGTGATGTATACTTTGCATAATGTATAATCAGAACACAGACATAGTGTCTGATTGACACATCCCTAGTGATAATAAGTGTAGCCCACAGATCAAGTTGTGACAGGCTGGTCTCCATTGAACAGTTACATTTTCCCCTTTTTATCTGTGTGGTGCTTTGGGGCACTATTCGGTTTTTCAGTTCTTCATCAACCAATTGGTATTCTTTCTTTGTTGAATAATTACATTTGTGTTTGCAAAAGTAGGTTTTCTAACTCTATCGGTCCTTCCACATTCACTAGTTAAAATTCTTCTGTAACTAAGAGCTCTGCCTCATCAATTAGAGCTTTTGAAATTGTGTTTGATTATGTTGTAGGTTAAAGGAAATGATCATGCCAATTGTTGCAGGGTTCAAGAAGTGCACTATAAGTAAATTACTTTTATAATTTGAAAGTTATTGAGTAAAAAGCACAGTAATCAGGACTTCTGGGAGTAGTTCAGTGGCAAGGTGTTTACTTAGCATAAACCAGGCCCTGTGTCAATCCCCAAGTGAACTAAAAGACAAATAAAAACTCTATATATAATTTATGTATAAATGATAGATAAGATTGATTGATTCTAGTTCTTTCTATTAATAGAGATTAAAAGAAGTATCAGCCCAAAGTCAATAAACCACCCATTTAAACATCAAATAAAGGCTCTAAAATCATTCCCTTATTTAAAAAAATACCCTACAAGATCTTCTTGTATAAATTGCTTATTTTATACCTATAGAAGAAAACAAAAATTACCCTTGAAAAATTTTAATCCAAAAACAAGAACATTTCTCAAGAAGCATGGGGTTCTTTCAAAGAGTCAGATGCCAATTTGACAGGACTTTCTACTTGACACAATCATATTTTGGCATAAAAGAAACAATAATCATTGTGAAATGGCGAGTAACCATTTGATTCCATTCTTAATAATTTTGAAAATAGAGAAATACATAAAGAATATCACTTGTCATAATGTAAGACAGTATTTATGGGGTTAAAAGTTCCTTATTTAAAGAAATTATCCCAGGCATCTTGTTTTAAGATTTACATTTTAAAGCCTAATTTGTACCTGACAAAAAAGCATATTACTGGAGAGAAATAAGAAAAGAGAGTTGGAAAACAATTTGGACTACATTTTGAAGAGAACACAACACTGGGGACAAAAGTAGAAAAACAGGATAAAACTAAATTGTATTTTAGATTAGACCTGCAGAACATGATCATTTAGGTAAAAAAAAAAATAACTAGGATTATGCATGATTTCCCAGTTCTAGCTGAGAGATCAAGTAGACACTTTTGCCAATACTTAAGAAATAGCCGGGCATGGTGGCGCACGCTTGTAATCCCTGCGCTTGGGAGGCTGAGACAGGAGGATAGCATGGGTTCAAAGCCAGCCTCAGCTACTTAGTGAGGCTCTCAGCAACTTAGTGAGAACCTGTTTCCAAAGATAATATTAAAAAGGACTGGGAATATAGCCCGGAGGTAGAAAGCCTCTGGGTTCCACCCCCAGTACCACCAAAAAAAAAAAAAAAAAAGAAAGAAAATGAATCAAAAAGAATGGTTTAAAGAACACCAATCCTGAATTTTTCAGTCTTGCCAAATCTGAATTGTCTATACTTTATATACTAGACTTGTCTAAACAATAATGTGAAGAAGGTAACTGGGACTTCTAGGAGTGCATCAGCTTTTTGACATTTTGATTTTTTTATTTTTTATTTTTTTGGTAGTACTAGGGATTGAACCCAGGGGCATTCTACCACTAAACTATGCCTCAGTCCTATTTATTTTATTTTTTATTTTGAAACAGGGTCTCACTAAGTTGCAGAAGGCCTCACTAAATTGCTGAAGCTGGCTGCAAACCTGTGATCCTCCTGTCTTAGCCTCCCAAGGACTAGGATTACAGGTGTGTGCCAACTTACCTGGCTCACAGCAGCCTTTTTAAAAGGCTTATTTGACTTTCATTACCAAAGCCTTCAAAGACTCTGTCAGGACAAGGTCATAAAATTGGTGTATATATGTGTGCAATGACTTAGTAGAAGAAAATGGATGGTTTTGGTTAAATGAAGAAATGAGACATCAGGAACAAAAGAAATACCTTTTTAAGAATTAGTAAATAAATTATAATTATTGTGCCCCAAATGCACATAATTGACTAAATGCCAATGATTCAGGAGCCAGAACCAGCTATATATTTGGCAGCTACATGAACACAGAACCCTTTCTCTTTTTTTTTTTTTTTTTTTTTTTTTTTTTTTTGATGGTACTGGGGTTCCTGGAAGCCCTTCTACCTCCGGGCTACACTCCCAGACCTATTTTTACATTTTATATTTGGAAACAGGGTCTCCTAAGCCAGCGCGCGAACCTGCGCCATCCTCCTGTCTCTGCCTCTCAAGCGCGGGGATTACAAGCGTGCGCCACCACGCCCGGCAACCCTTTCTCTTTAAACCGAGCACTAGGCCCATATGAGCAGAGATCTGAGCTCCTGTGTAGGTCGCAGACCTTACGGTTGCTCCTGCTGGAGGCACATTCTGTTCTAGCCACAAAAAACCTTGAAATCTTCCTTAACTTATTCCCCTTCTTTGGTTTGTGATAACAGTGCTGTAGTGAATAGTCACAATGGCAAATAAATGCAGTTTTGTTTTAAAATACAAGACATGAAACTACATTTCTTACCTTTCACATCAATGTTTGTCTGAGGTGCCTTGATTATTTAAGCAAAAAAATGTAATTATCCATTCTTTTAAATCTTCTCAAATTGGGAAATTTATACCGTGCTTCAGGGAAAACACATGCTTTAAAGTCTTCTAAATTAAGCATTGATCTTTTTCAAAATATAATGTATTAGCAGGATGATGACTAGTGAAGCTTCCCGTATGAAGTGAATACTTGCTAGCTCTTTTGTGTGTGTGTCATCTGTTTCTATGTGATTTTTTTATGTTTATGTATCATCTGTTTTTATGTGATGTACTATAAGATTAACCAAAACATAGCGGCCTCCCTCCATGGACACAAAAATCAAAGATTAAATGCACATGGAAGACAACGGCCCTTAAACCGAATTATGCAGATCTCCAAGCTTGACATTTGGGGAAAAAAATACTGAATCCCTTTATCATGTATGACACTGCTTCAGCAGAAGAAATAAATCCACAGGGTAGATACTCCACTGACAGATAAGAAGTGCCAAGCAGCTCAGAATCTATGAGGACAGTCTAGGTAAACCAAAGGCTATTGTCTGCTCTGTGTGAGGCATCAGAGTGGATAAAAGGATATGGCCTAGTGGAACTAATCTAGGGAAAGAATCAGCTTAAGCCAGTGCCTAGGAAAAAGGCAGTTTACAACCCTTTTCTATTTCTTAAGAGTGGTAACTCCCACCAGGTCCATGGATGTATGTCCCACAGGGCCTGGCACTAGACAGGACATCACACTCATCTTGATACTGTTGCTTCTGTCTTGAATCTCTTAGTGAGTTTTAACAAGAGGCTCTGCAGTTTCTTTCTCTTTTTTTTCTTTTTTTCTTTCTTTTTCTTTTTTTTTCTTTTTTTTTCTTTCTTTTTTTTTTTTGGTGGTACTGGGGTTCATGGAAACCCTTCTACCTCCAGGCTACACTCCCAGCCCTATTTTTATATTTTATTTGGAAACAGGTTATCTTAAGCCAGGAAGGCTGGCTTTGAACCTGCTTGTTCCTCCTGTCTCCCCTCCCCCCAAGCGTGGGGATTACAAGCGTGCACCACCACGCCCGGCTGCATTTACATTTTTTATTGGTGTCTGAACTAATTAATGATTATACCATGAGGTTTCATTGTGGCATTTTCCTATACACAAAAGTGTAATCTGATCAGTTTACTCCTTTATACTTCCCCTTCCCTTCTCCCTCCCCATGAACCCCTTTGTCTACTCTATTAGTCCCCCTTCTACTACCATACCATCTCTTTTTTCTTCTGTTTTTACCCTCAAGCTTCCATGTATTCCGAGATAAAACACGACACCTTTTTTCTGAGTCTGGCTTATGTTGCTAAAAAGTCATGGTTTCCAGTTTTTCCCATTTTCCTTCAGATGATGTAATCCCATGCTTCCTCGTGGGTGAGTGAAGCTCCGCTGTGTGCATGGACTGCATTGCCTTTGTTTTTGTACTGGGCTCTGCAACTTAAGTAGCAGTCCTGGTGACAACCTGCCCATATGCTCTATTAACAAAAACAAATCTCAGTATAGAAAATGGATCAAAACAAGCCATCAATAACTGAATATTAAAAATACAAAACACAAAAAATATAGACACTTTCAGTATTTATAAACCCCAATCTAATGTGGTTTTTCTTAAGTCTGAAAACACCTCTCTCTCTCTCTCTCTCTCTCTCTCTCTCTCTCTCTCTCTCTCTCATACGTTGGCTTTCTGGTGCCCTATCTGCAGCACCAAAACTGACAAAGAACAGCCTCCAACACTCTCTTGGCACCCTACTATCACATCCAGTTGCTACGGGATCAAATATAAAGTGAACACTTTTTTTCACCACACCTGTCATATTTAAAACGTGTATTCTAGATTCTTTATCATTCTCTTTTATAGCTATATATGGACAAAAATAGGAAGCTCCTATTTTGTATTTTTGTAGAAAAGATACAGAAATTAAACTTGAGGAAGGGCAGTGGAACCCAAACAATAAAATAGCTCGTAATAGAGAGAGGAGATTTGCTACTCTTTGTAGAAGAGGGAGTTGAGTAAGCCAGGCATAAAAAACATGGTTGAGATAAAAGAGGACAGATTCCACGACACAAAGTTATTAGGATTATGGGATGTTTAGTTGAAAATGAGACTCCACATCTTTGACTCACTGTCAAGTTCGATTCAAGGTCACGAGATGGGGAGGACATGTACATGTAAGACAAGACCAGAAACATAAATGGCCTTAATACCTAAGGATGCATTTCCCTCACCCCTCAGAGTAGTGTCCTAGCAAATGAGACTGGATGAGACGGCACTGCCAGGATCCCAAGGCAATAAAGACAGGATTATTTTCTAGATCCTTTGCTCCTAGGCTCATGCCAGAATCTTGGCTATTCCAACATGACCATTTCATTGCAAAGAAATGAGAAAACAAAATACAGAAACAGATTAGAAAGATAAGAATAGGCAAGCATAGGCTGTTTCTAAAACCTACCTCAAGTTACCTAAATCTTTGGCTTCCAGGCTGCCTAGACTATATGGCTCCTAAAAACCTGGAAGGAATATTTGCCCCACTTCCTTCACAGCAGAGAGTGATTAAAAAAAGGTGTATCCCAGAAAATTCTGACCCAAAGACTTTAGTTCTTAGATGCCAGACCTGTATCCTTTTCCTTAGTCCTTTGGAAAAGCTGACATCTGGTACAACACCCCACTGAATGGCCTTAAAGCAGAACTTGTCTAAAAGCACCTCTCCTGAAGCAGGAGTGTGCTGAAAACTGAGCTCTGACAATCTCCTGTGCTTTAAAAATGTTTTGTAGGTGACAGAGACCAAATTAAAAAAGAGAATTATGTGAGAGGCTGATATTAGATATGGTTGCCTTACGTTGCTACAGCTGCCAAATTAAGCATAGCAATTTAAATATTCTAAACAACAGAAACTTAACTTCTCACAGTTTTATAAACTAGAAGCTTGGGATCAAGCCTCTGAGGTCTGGGTCAGAAAAAATCTGCACCATGACTGTCCCCTAGATTCTTAAGGCTTGCTAGCAGACCCCACCTCTAAATAAGGCTGTATAGTGATGCATTGAGGTTAGGGCTTTGATATATGAATTAATATATGAATTGAAGGTGACACAGTTCAACCCATAACAAAAATCAGTTTAAAGAGCTTCTGATTTACACTGACATGAATAGAGTAAGCTGGCTTTGTACAATGCTGTGGGAATAAAAGAATTTATGAATGGATGCAGGTGTATTGTTAGTAATAATACATTTGCAGGAATTAGAGGAAAGCAATATCACTTGTGGTTGACACTAGACTACTAAGAAAGTGTGCTAAATAGATTAATAATGTGTAGGGAGTGTCTTAGTCTGAATTTGTGTTATATAGCAATGTAATTAAGACTAAGTGCTTTATAAGAAGAAGAGATTTATCTTAGCTCACAGTTTGGGACTGAAAAGTTCATGCTCAGCAACCACAACTGGGGAGGGCCTCATCCTGCATATAACGTGGTGGATGGTACCCCATGGTAAAAGCACAGGCTAGAGCTGAGAGCAGAATCTGAGAGCTGAGAGCAGAAGACAAACACATGCTCGCTTATAACAACCCATCCTCAGGATGACTAATCCAGTTCTGTGAGGCCTAAATCACTCCTCAGAGATGGGCATTGACCCTTTCCCAGGGTGGTGCCCCATGACCAAATGGGTTTCACCTCTTAAAGTTTCCAACACTTCTTAGTACCCTTACATGATGTATCAAGCTCTCAGTGCACAAAACTTTTGGGAAGATATTATATGCAAACCATAGCTGGGTATAAAATTGAACACAGATTAAGGGAGCATATCGAAGATATGAATCAACCATGTTTACAGTGTCCTCAGCCCGGCATGTTCTGAAGAACCCCAAGTCAATGTTCAAATATCCCTGATATTAAGTATAAGTTGTTAATTTAGGGGTGTGTGTGTGTGTGTGTGTGTGTCTGGGGATTAAACCCAAAGATATTCTACTTCCAAGATATATAGCAGCTCCTTTTTAATTATTTTAAAATTTGGAAACAGAGTCTTACTATGTTGCTGAGGACCTTGCTAAGTTCGTGAGGCTTACCTCATACCTGCAATCTTCCTGACCAGCCTCCCAAGGACTGGGATTAGAGGCATATACTACCATGCCTGGTTCAATTTATGTCTTTCTATACATAGGGAAAAGCAGCAGCATCCCTATGAAGAAAGATGAGGGAGATATTTTGATTTTTTTTTCTTCTGTATCTCACAGCTCAGGGATATTACCCTATATCAACCAAAATAAGAGGCAGCTGATTTTCTAAGTGTTATGACAGTTGGTGCTAGAGAAAATTTTTCCTCACCTCAATTCTATTTACTGAATCCATGCAATGAAAGCAGCGAGGTTTATCTATAAAGTTGTGGTCTCTTTGTCGCTCTAGATATAGTGAAAAAGACAAAAGAATGGGCATATGTTTCAGTGAAGAAGACAAAGAAATCTCTCCAGTGCTGGTCCAGAATTGGTAACTTTCCTTCTTCAGTTTTGATAATTTTCTATATTATGAGTTCTGTTGATTTTGTATATTGTGAGTTCTAGCTTCTACAGATAAAATAAATTTAAAACTGATATACCCAACCCCTTTGGAGCTAAAGTCTAGCCTATGGTCTAGGTTCCACCGACCTTTGCACATAAACACATGAGCAAACAAGAGGCAAATGTGAGGGCAAACCAAACACCTGGCAGCAGGAGTAGAGGCTCCTGGCCTCTTGGGATTACAGTGGTGAATTCCAGGCCTGAGTGGCTCAGGGCCTAGTGACAGTGTCAGTGGAACCATTTTGAAAGAACACAGTGTGGCTGGGGATTGTTACTTGCTTAATAATCTCAGTCTCTATCATTAGCCCTCTTGAAATTTCTGAAAGTTTTAATAGTTTCTATAACATTTAATAAGTTTTATGTCTTCTGACACCAGCCAGAGGGAAGTCTGAATTTATACCTGAGATCTTCTAAGCAGCAAAGCAATTGATTGCAAAATGCTATGTGCTGCAAGGAAAAAAACATGATTGTTAAGAGAATGAAGTGGTCTCCAAATGATTTCTGTCACAGCTCCACAGTATAATTTAAACTCTCCAGGGCCTCCTCCATGTTTTAAAGTGACATCCAATTTCTACACAGCAGCCTGAACCCTAGCAAAATATAATTTCTGGAATCTAGTGCATATTGACTTTTAAAACCAGAATTGTTACAATACCCTTTTAACTGTATCCAATGGAAGCTAACGTATTGGTTTGAATGTACAAGAATACTTATTTGAAAGTTTTACATTATTGCTTTTTCTTTTTGAAAACATATTCCATTCTACTTCCATAGAGAAATTTTAATCTAATAAGATACATCTTATGCTTTAAAGTCTTTTATGGATCACCTATCATACTTCTTTTTAACAAAAACTTTTGTATAAATTAAAGATTAATTTTTAGTTCCCGTGATATTGTGTTTAAAAGTACATTTTCATTGTTATCGTTCAATGTATTATTAGTATATAAATGGCAAAACAACCTAAAATACAAATAATGCAACTCTTAATGAGAGAAATAGGATGTTTTAAAAAACTAGTTTACATGCCTGAATAAATAAAATATGTGTCAGAAATTAATATTGTATTAATCATTTGTATATACTCTTATGAGGGGTTGATTTAAGTTCTTGCCAATGCTGTTTTTATTTTTCAATATAATACCTATAAGCTTAAAAAGATCATATTAAGGCGGGGTATGGTGGCGCATGTTTGTAATCCCTGTGCTTGGGAGGTGGAGACGGGAGGATTGTGCAGGTTCAAAGCCAGCTTCGCTGGCTTAAGAGACCCTGCTTCCAAATATATATATATAATTATATATACACATATATAATACATACATATATTATATATACACATATTATACATACATATATTATATATACATATATACATATTATACATACATATATTATATATAATACATATATATTATATATACATATATATAATAGGTCTAGGAGTATAACCCGATAATCCGGAGATAGAAGGGGTTCCAAGAACCCCAGTATCACCAAAGAAAAGATCATATTAGGTAACATAAATAGTTATGAGGATGAGATGTAGCTAGCTTAGTGAGAGAGTATTTGTCTCATATACACATGAGCTCCTGGGTTTGATCCCCCAAACCACTAAATAAAGCAATAAATAAGTATATGTAGTAATTTAAGGGGTGGTATCATAGAAAATTAATTTATTTTGTTGAATATCTGAATTATATGGCAAAAATTGCATAAAAAAATAACTAAATTAGCCGGGCATGGTGGCGCACGCTTGTAATCCCCCGCGCTTGGGAGGCGGAGACAGGAGGATCGCACTGGTTCAAAGCCAGCCCCGCAGGCTTAAGAGACCCTGTTTCCAAAAATAAAAATTATAAAATAGGTCTGGGAGTGTAGCCCGGAGGTACAAGGGCTCCCAGGATCTCCAGTACCACCAAAAAAAAAAAAAACCAACTAAATTAAATGTTCATATGACATGTCATTAAATATATTTGTTGTTGATAAGAGGCCACTGTGGAATTTATTTTTTTATGTTCTGGAAAAGATAGCTAGATGGCAGCTAGATAATAGATAAACAAGTTATTATACACACTAAACTGGATTCTTATCCCTCCAGATCCAGTGCACTTGTCTCTACTGCCTCCTGTGCTGTAGGAGTCTGACCTTTGTAGACCCACCAGTTACATGCAGAGCCCTCTATCACCCAGTTAGGTTTCTGCAAGGGCTGGTATAAGCAGGCTGGCAGAGGAAGCTTCCTTCCTGCTGAGGTTACTTGGCTGGCAGTTGCTTACTTGTTTTGTTGTTGTTGTCGTTAGGTTTTGTTTCACTTTGTTTGTTCTTTTTTATACAGTGGATTTCTGCTAGGTCCTGCCTTTCAGCTCTCACAGCCTCGGAGTGGTGATGGCTTCTTAGTCCGACTAGTCCCTCTTCCCTCAGATGCTCCCCATCTTTGCTTGAATGGACAGTCCTTCTAACTCTGGCTCTGTGGTACGTGTATATCTACATCTCATTGTGCTTTAATTTTCAGTTTCTTATGGAATGAATTATCCTTGGCCATTTGGACATTCTCCTTCATATTTCTTATTAATCACTTGTATATCCTCTTATGTAGGATCTGTTTGAGTCTTTGCTATTTTTTAAATTACACTGACACTTTTTATTATTGTTTCATAGTAACTCTTTATATTAAATGTCAGTCTCTCATCAAATACATGTTACAATTTTTTCATCCAGTCCCTACTTTGTCTTTTCACCCATTTAATGTTAAAACATCTTTTGATAAATGTAAAATCTTCATGTAATGTAGTCAACTCAGAAGTCTTTTCTGTTATGGATTGAGATCTTTATGTTCTATTTAAGAAGTCATTATCTATGCCTAAGGTCTTAAATATTCTCTCTTGCTTTTTTCAAGAAGCCTCATTATTTTCCTCTTTCGCTCTGATTCTATAATTCATCTCAAATTAATGTAGTGGGTGAGAGTACATTTTCCATATACATGTCCAACTAACCCAGCACGCATGCCCTACTGAACTGCAGCGATGATTTTCTCACATGAGGCAGCATGTTTCATGTGCGGGACTGTGTCCGTCCTGCATTCTAATACCTGTGCTAAACCTATATGGTCTTTATTACTGCATTTTTATAATATCTTCTTATAATATCTACTGTATATTTCTCACTTGTCCTGTTTTGAGACATGCTTAGCTATAGTAGATATGCATTTCCACAGAAAGAGGGTATTTAAAAAAATACTATAATTTTGGGCTACACGTGGTGGCATGTACTTGGGAGACTGAGACAAGAGGACTTCAGGTTCTAGGACAGCCTCAGCAGTAGTGAGTCTCTAATCAACCAAGCAAGATTCTGTTTCAAATTAAAATAAAGTAGGGCTGGGGGTGTCAGAGGTAGAATGCCCCAAGTTTAATTCCCAGTACCATAAAAATACTGGAATTTATTTTGTAAAAATTGATATTGAAGATATCAAGTTTTAAATTTTATTTTAAATTTACCTTTACTTGCTTACTATAGTTTTTTGTTTTGTTTTGTGTTTTTGGTGGTACTGGGGTTCCTGGAAACCCTTCTACCTTCAGGCTACACTCTCAGACCTACTTTTATACTTTTTTTTTTTAATTTGGAAACAGGGTCTCTTAAGCCAGCGCGGCTGGCTTTGAACCTGCAGGATCCTCCTGTCTCCGCATCCCAAGTACAGGGATTAAAAGTGTGCACCACTATAGGTTGTAATACACACCTGATTACTCTTTATTTCATTGGAAATATATTTCAATGACTTTAAGACTTTGGCAGTGGGTATATATTTAATACATGTCTAGGGTGAGTAAATTATAGGGCCCCAAACTGAAAAATTTAAAGTTGGCTTTGGAGAAAAATAGTGTGGAGATGTCTGAGGCAAGTGTAAAAAAATCTAAATTTTTATCTTCTTTACCAGTAAGACAATAGATGACATTTAAGGTAAAAATAAAGTGAGATTAAAAAAAAGTTTTAAAATACTTAGGTAAATAACATAAAGTAAAAAGCTATTTTAAAAGCAGAAAATGAGTAACCTAGGTTAAGAGAAAATGATTCTAAAAAGTAGAGGAGACATTTTGCTAATGCATAAATCTATAATTTTTTAGTTACATAAATTACATAAATGTGATTTTCTTAGGAAACACATTTTTATTTAATGTATTAAAAGGGCTTATAAGGATGATACCTTTTATTAAAATATTATACTTTTCTTGAAGAAGACAATGCTTTAGTCCCCAAATAGCTAAAATACCTCTATGCCATAAATTTCCTTAATGAAATTATAGTTTTCCTTGAAAAAATAATTGAAAGGTCTAATTTTTTGCACACATTTGACTTGTGACTGACTATATCCAAAACAATGTTATATACAAATCCTAAGTTTTTTAAACTGGAGTTTAAAATTAATGAATAAAGACTGGATTATGGCCCCTGTAAATTATTCTTTATTCAAGGAAGCAAAAATATTCTTGAATGTGGGATGTTTTCAGTGTTGTGTCTTAAGTGTTATTTTATGTATTGGATTGTATTTCCAGAAGAAATAAGCATGGAAGACTTCCAGGAAGATGGCGACCGAGAAAAGCGGGGCTTAAGAGCCCCGCCAACAACAAATCTCCATTACCACAAAATCAGCACCTTTCATAGCCAGAAAACACCATCACCAGTGAAACAAAAAATCACCAGGCTCCAGAGAGAAAGCGGACTGAGAACAGAGCCACAGAGGAGATACACCGGCCTCGCGCCCGAGGACGCGGCAGACGCGGCAGCAGCGCCATACTGCCAGAGGCACCGGCGAATTCACGGGAAGGCTACAGCAAGCCGAGGTGAGCCACTGCGGAACAGCTAGGCGGGATTTCTCCACGCAGAGAGCACCTAAAGCTCCCAGTGGCCGAGCTAAGCACACGCTGCAGGGATTCAGAGTAGAAATCAAAATCAAGAAGAAAAACGCCAGCCCCATAGCCGAGGGCGTAGCAGTGGCGCCATATTGCCACCGGCAGCAGCAGCAGCGAATTCAGCAAGGCCAGTACAGCTACATCTGCATACTCAAGAACAGTGAGTCAAATTGCGGGCCACAGAGGAGAAATCCCAGTACTGTACTCCCTGGGACTTGACCCAGTGGGGGAGGGGCGGTGGCAGAGATATCACACCATAGGAGAACGTGCAACCTGGCACCCCCCACAGTCTAAAGCAGCCTCTATCGACTCTCTGGGTCGGAGACTCTGTGATAAAACCCAGTAAAGGAGTAGTGGGGTCCGAGATACTACTGACTCAAGATCCAGAACACCTTAAGGGAAGTCATAGTGACCCAAGGGAAGAACCCAGAGAAGGCACAAACATCCGAAATCATGGGAAAGAGGAATAATACTGGAGCAATTAATGCCCACAACCCCACAACATCAGAACCCGATAAAACAGAAAATCAGAGATTTCTAGAAGATCAAATCAGGAAAATAACTGTAGAAATAATAGAGGTGCTTCGAAAAGAACTCAGAGAGAGCCAAAATGAGATAAAGGATGCAATTAATGAAGTAAAGGCCTCAATTCAAAGCACAAACAACCGATTAGAACACATGGAGAACAGAATCTCGATCTTAGAAGATGAGCAATCCAAAAATGAACTCATAGTTTCTAATCTAGAAAAAAATATCTGACAGCAGGAATCTGATATTGAAGAAATATGGGCCCATTTTAAGAGAGCTAACCTAAGAATCATTGGAATAGAGGAGGGAAAAGAAAGTGAAACCAAAGGGATCAACAATCTCTTCAAAGAAGTAATAGCAGAAAATTTTCCAAACACAGAGCAAGAGGTTGATACAAAGGTCCAGGAAACTTATAGAACTCCCTTTAGACAGAGGATCCCCACGCCACATAATTGTCAAAATGACCAATGTGGAAGCCAAGCAGAGAATCTTAAAGGGAACAAAAACAAAGGGCCAAGTGACATTCAGAGGCAAACCAATTAGAATCACTCCAGACTTCCCAAACCAAGTCATGAGAGCCAGAAGGGCTTGGAGTAACATATTCCAAACTCTGAAAGAAAACAACTTCCAGCCAAAAATTTCCTACCCAGCAAAACTTTCTATGAAATTAGATGGAAAAATAAGAAGCTTCCATGACAAACAGAAACTGAAGGAATTTATGTCTTCAAAACCAGCACTAGAGAAAATACTCAAAGAGATTAACTACAAAGAAGAAATAGGTAACACACACCAGAACTAGAGAAACAAGATTTTTCATCCAACAAACAATTAAGATTGGTTATCTGTGGAGATTCATTATTTATGTTAGTCTTTTACCTATCTCTAAATGGTATTGTTTGCCTTTATTGTTGTTAATTTTTAGGATTTCTAGTTGGAATATTAATATACCTTCAGATATAGCAATTGGAAATATTTTATCCCATTCTTTCAGTAACTGTTAACTCTGTTTACATTGTCTTTGGATATACAATTTTTTTTATTTTTTTATTTTTTTATTTTTTAGGGAGTCTGTATACTCCTCTGTTGCCTGTGCCATTGAAATCATATCCAAGAAATCACTGCCAATTTCAATGTTGTGAGGTTTTATGACCCAGATTTTCTCCTAAAAGTTTATAGTCTTAAGATTTGTATTTAGGTCTATTATCTATTTTGAGTTAATATTTGTATATGGGATTAGGTAAGGGTCCAATTTTATTCTTTTCCATGTAATTATTATTTTTTAACAATATTTAGTTAAAAGATTATCATTTCCACCACCAAATGTTCTTGGAAACCCTGTCAAAAATAACTTGACAATATAGGGAAGAATTTAGCTCTAGGCTTGTATTTAACTTCAATGGTTTATATATCTGCCTTTAGAACAGTACTATACTGTTTCAATTATTGTAGCTTTATATGTTTTGAAATCAGAAAATATATATCTTCTAGCTTTGTTCTTTTTCAAGATCGTTTTGGGTACCTAGAGTCCATATTCCATATTAGGATAGATTTTTTTTTCTGAAAAATAAATATATAAATATATGATAGTTCCACCTAAAAAATAGAAAAAAATATTCTCTGGTAAGAAAGAAAGCAAAAAGAAATATTGAAATGTTATCTTTAAGTCATCAAAAGCTTGGTATCAACAAATGAAACTGTTATATGAGATTATCATTTTTAATTTTAGATAAATTGCCATAATACTAGATGTCAACTACTAAGCCAAGCATGGGAGGGAGGGATAGGGAGAGAATGGGGTGGGGATTGGGTGGGGGCTGACTGGGAAAAGTGTGCATGTATGTCTACAAAAGTATGTAACCTACTATGATATATGAATACAGTGCACCAATAAAAAAAAAAGTTTGAGTCCAGAAATTGGAAAACACAATTCCAATAAGCTTATAATATTAATTTTGAGCTGAGATAGCAAATCCCAAATTCAAGCCATAGCCAGAAATTATGACCTCAATTTTTTGCCCCAGAGTTTACTGATTAGGCTTGTTATAGATTAACTAGAGATAGGATGTATTAAATGAGAGAGAAAATAGAATTCATGAGAATACTTAAACTCCGAGAATGGAATTTTCTGTGTTTGCATTTGCTGCCAATAAATGAAACTCCACTTGAAAAAAAAAAAAAAAGAAAAGAAATAAGCATGGAAAATGCACAGTTCACTACTGCCCTCTGCTGCATTCAAGAGTGCAGAGAAAAGAACTATTAGAAGAATTACTGACCCGCAGTGGCCTGTCTTGATACTACAAAACATGTTGTGTCTTGTAATAGAATCACTACACCAGCCACACTTTCTGCAAAATATACTTACAGAATCACTGCAAAATGAGCTCTTAGATTAGATTGGCTAGCGTGTAGAAATCCTCATACATTGAGAGAGAAGATGGCAATTAAGAAGCACACATGGGACTGTCCCATATCTGCATGAAGCAGTTAAGTTTCAGAGATAAGGTCTAAGGAAAAAAAATCACTGATTGGTTAGTAGAGTGTCTCTAAAATGGTTAGTGTGTTGCTTTGAAAAGAAACTTTAGAGAATAAATAATTCAAATGGCCAGTCAGTCATAAAATCAAAATAAGCTGACTTTTCCTTTAGACACTATAAAGTTCTTTTTGGCACATGCAGAAAGGCTCCAGTTATCGGAAGAGAACACCAGGTCCCCCTCACCAACAGGTGGTCTGCTATAAGGAAGCAAACCCTAAACCACAGTCTGCCAAACATGCAAATATTTATTAGCAAAAAGGAAGAAGTCATCCAACCTAGTCATGCAAACTGGATGTTTTCTCTGTCTTCAGGACTGTCCACAGCAAACTCCAATGTCAGGATTTTAAGAAACAGCTGGCTTCTTAGTCATGTCACACAATGACTTCTCTATGAAATGAAATAGTGTGGGAGAAGGGAGAGGGTCCAAAAACAAATAATAGAAATATAATAAAACATGCCATTATAAAATACAAAAAAATGTACATCAAATGATTCCTGAGGATCATTTCACTCAGAGTCCTTTTTCAACTCTTAAGTATATCTCACATGTGTTTCACAACATCTAAATGTGGTCCCTCTTGGCTGGAAGTTATTTTCTTCCAGGGTCTGAATCACGTCGTACCAGTCTCTCCTAGCATTCCTGACCTGGGTTGTATAGTCTGGGGTGATTCTTATTGTTTTGCCTCTATATGTCACCTGTCCTTTTTTTCTCACTGCTTTTAAGATTCCTTCCTTGGCCTCTATGCTGGTCAATTTGGTTATTATGTGGCGTGGAGTGGTTTTTCTTTGGTCCTGTCTCAGTGGAGTTCAGCATCAGTAGTCATCACTTTATACTTCTTAGAATGAATATGAGAGGAGGATCACAGGTTTGAGGCAGGCCTCAGCAATGCAGTGTGACCCTCAGCAACTTATTGAGACTCTGTTTCAAAAAATTTTTTAAAGCCAGTCACAGTAGCCCATACTTGTAATCCCAGTATTTGGGAGGCTAAGACAGGATGAGAACAGGTTTGATGATAGCTTCAGCAAGTAGTGAGACTCTCATCAACACAGTGAGACCCTGATAAAAAAAAAAAACATTTTTAAAAGCCAGGGGTAAAGCACCCAATTTCTTATTTTTGTGACTGATATGCGAAAGTGAGGGAGAGATGGATAACAGGAGGAACTCTAGATGAAGAAGGAGATCCTATAGAGGAGCAAATAAGGTGACCTAGCTGAGGGGATGGGAGGGGAGAAGAGGGAAACTCTCTAAAGCACAAGATGTACTTAAACAAACATATCAAAGTCAATCACTAAACCAAGCATGGGCAGGAGGGATGGGGAGAGAATGGGGTGGGGAAAAAAAGCCAGGGGTATAGCTAGAGGTAGAATGCCCCTGGGTTCAATCCCCAGTAGCACACAAATGTGCATGCACACACAAACACACACTCATACACTCACAAACACAGCACACTCACGCATACATATACATACACACACACACATATCCACACAAAGAAAAAGTCAAACAATAACAAATATTGGCAAAGTTGTAGAGAAAAAGGAACCAGTATACACTATGGATGAAATTGTACATTGGTACAACCATTATGGCAACCACATTTTTCCTCAATAATAAATAAATAAATAAATAAATAAATAAATAAATAAATAAAAATAAAACTACCATATGACCCAGCAATCTCACTTCTGTGTATACATTCAAAGAAATTAAAATCAGTATCTTGAAAACATATCTGTACCCTCATGTTCATTGCAGAATTATTCACAATATGGAAATAACTTGTGCCCATTCATGGAAGAATGGATAAAGAAACTCAGTGTGTATGTAGCCACAATTTGTAAATGAGAACATTTGTGTTCATTAGCATATAATATGAATATGCATGTATGTATATTTGAATAGGCAGATGTGATTATACACATACTGGAAAATATTCAAACTTAAAAAGAAAGGAAATCTTGCTATGGCTGAATGAACCTACAGAACATTATGCTAGGTGAAAAAGCCAGACACAGACAAAACATGGTGAGTCTTATATTTTTTGGCCAGGCAAAAGAAAACATAAGAATAAAGGCAACAATTTGCTGATGAATTATCTTAGTCAAAAAACAATTTAGGGGTTGTAGTACGCTGGAAAAGTGGTATCCATTAGGGTTTTACAAATCAAGGATCGAAACACATCCTGAATATGATAGAATGGGTCCCTGAGACTTAGATTTTTTAAAAAATTCTATTGTTCCTTCTTCATAAAGAAATCTTCAATTATATATGCTGAGAAGCTATGATACTGGTCGCTTTTAAAGTTGTTTTGCTCTCTCCCTTTTTTTGTCCTTAATCAGCTTCAACTGGTGTGTCTCTCAAAATTATAATCATTTTTTATTTCAGTGCATTGTGGTTAAATATAGAACTCAGTTTCACTATCTTTTTCAGTAAGTGTTTCTTTAAGAAGAAGGGTTTCTCTTGTACAAGATGCATTCTAACTAAATTGGATTTCTCTGTATATTCTAGATATTAGTCCTCTATTGGAGAAGTAGTTGGCAAAAATCTTCTCCCAGTCTGTTAGCTCTCTCGGTTGAGGTTCTTGAGAGTTTCCTTTGCTGTACAGAAGCTCTTCGGTTTTATGCAATCCCATGTATTAATTCGCCTTTTAGTTTCGTGTGTCTTTGGAGTCTTGTTGAGAAAGTTTTTATCTGTGCCCATGTGTTGCAATGTTAGACCTATATTCTCTTCAAGGAGTCTCAAGGTCTCTGGTCATATTTCCAAGTCTTCGATCCATCTTGAATTGACTCTTGTGCAGGGTGAGAAAACGAAAATAAATAATCCAATCAAAAAATGGGCAAATGAACTATATAGACAATTCACAAAAGAAGAAATTCAAATGGCCAATAAATGCATGAAAAAGTGCTCAACATCATTAGCAATCAGAGAGATGCAAATCAAAACTACTCTGAGATTGTACCTAACTCCAACTAGAATGGCAAGCATTCAAAACACAAACAACAACAAATGCTGATGAGGATGTAGAGAAGTGGAAACTCTAATACATTGCTGGTGGGACTGAAAATTAGTGCAACTCTTTGGAAAACAATATGGAGGATCCTCAGAAGAATAGGAACAAACTTACCATATGATCCAGCAATACCACTTCTGGGTATCTACCCAAAAGGAAGGAAACCAAACTACCAAACTAATGCATGTGCATCTATGTTCATAGCAGTACAATTCACCATTGCCAAACTATGGGACCAGCCACGATGTCCATCAACAGAAAAAATGATTGCAAAACTATGGGATAAGTACACAGTGGAATTTTACTCATCCATAAAAATGCAATTATGTGATTTACAGTGAAATGGATGGAACTGGAAGACGTTATGTTAAGCAAGATTAGTCAGTCACAAAAAATAAGAAATCAGATGATTTCTCTAATGTGTGGAAGCTAGGGAGAAAATGGGCCATAGGAGAAACTCTAGACAAAGAAGGAGATACTATAGATGAGCAAATAAGGTGACCTAACTGAGGGGATGGGAGGGGGAAAGAGAAAAATTTTCTAATGCACATAATGTACTTTAACAAACGTATCAATGTCAATCACTAAGTCAAGCATGGGAAGGAGGGAGGGGAAAGAAATGGGGCGGGAATTGAGTAAGGGCTAATAAATAAATAAATAATAAAGATTTTATATTTAAAAATAAATAAATTGGATTTCTGTGTGATTAAATTTCTCTAAAATATCTCCATCCTCCACATCCACTATATTTTGTGGCCCAAAACAAATGAGGTTGACAGGGTCATATTAGGTAAAATGTCTTACAAAAGTATGAAAAATCTTCCCAGGTAGGCATAAGTTTCATTACCTAAAATTTCTCTACCTCAAATGGATTACAGGCTGGTATGGGGGGAGCATATGGTTTTCAATTTGCTGGAATGCCTCACTTGTGTGCACCTAGCATAACTCTCTCCATTTGTCCTCATATGCTTTATTAGAGTTACCAAATCCATGAAGTTAAATTTAGATTCTTGGAAAAAGAGCTATATGAACTAAAATTAATTTACAACAATAATCAATACCTTTACATTAATACCTTTCCTTTGACTAAAATAAGTAGGCAACTTCACATTGCCTAATGCTACTATTTAATCTGTTGGAAAGCATGAGTCTTCCTTGTGTAAAGTCTGTAATTAAGAGCACCATGATTCAACTTCTCCTTAACTGAAGAGGCACCTATGATTATTTTCCTTGATGATGTTTGCCATCTGGCATTATGAAATGCAACCCTTCATATTATATTCCCTATTTTAATGTAGAAATTCACACAGTTAAAGACTTCAAAGAATTATATGTCAATAATCAAGGGTTAACTTCAAACGAGTTCATATTTGAATTTTTCATAAGAGATTTAATAAATGAAGAGTCTACCCGTGTTACAACAGAGGTTAGCCATGTAGCTTCAGACAAGTAACATTAATGAGCCTCTATTTCATTTGCAAAACACATCTATTAATAGCATCCACCCAGAGTTCTTGTGAAAACTAAGATAATACATGAAAATCTCCTGTAATAGAGCCTGACACATACTAAATAAGGAATACTTTAGTTGCCAGTATGATTGATATCAAATTCGGTGCATGTTGGTGACCATCAAACAAACCCACCAGATGAAAAACTAGAAAAAGTAATTCTCACATGCATAGATTTATTTTGATAGATTTTGAAGAGTCATATTAACTTTTTGATAGGATATCTGAGATCAAAATAATTTGAAGAATTATTTTCTCAGAAGGATCAGAAACAAAGCTGAGAATAAAACCATCTCCTGCTTTGACGCAGCCTAAACACTCACTGTGTGTGCTTTCAAAGGAGTGAATAGAAGGATGATGGATGATACCTGTTTTCAGTTTTTATGCTTCGCTTTAGATTTTTCTAAAATAGGCAAGTATTACTTCTAGAGTAAAAATACAACACTATAGTTTAGAGGAAGAAGATACAGAAGTATTATTTTAATAAGAACCTCACTTGTTACCATGGAGAACATGCTTCTAGGTGGGAGGAACCACAGAAAACTTAATATTTTAGCTCATCTTTGGATTTTCAAGAAAGAATACTTACTTGAACACAGAACATGAAGAATAAAAGAACAGAAAGCATGAAAACAAGGTGAGAAGAAGCAGGTTCTGTCACTAATTATATGCTACAATGAAGGAAAAGAAACTTTGCTTTGGAGGACCCAAGTTGTCTTACATCAAAAGCAAAGATGTTGGATAAATGCTCTCCAATGTCCTTTTGAAGGGATGTTGTAATGTTAGAAAAGTTCAGAGAAAGACTTAGGGTGCTTTGGACTTATCATATTTACCATTATATTTTTTTCTAATAGTCTCACCTTCACTTTCTTTTTGGGAGTCTCCCGGTGCTTGGCAAGCAATGGGTCCAGTTCCCTTTGGGCTTGGAAAAATGTGATGTTACTTTCTCAACAGTGATTCCAACTGCATACATTGGTTTATGATGTATGTGTTGATTTATGATGCATAGATTGTAGAAAATAAGTTCTCCGAGCTGTACTGCTGACCCATTTAAAAGCACTTGTTGAAAATAAAGTTTTACAATTTTAAAATATAAGCTTCAGTTTATCAAAAATATTTTAAAAACCCATACATCATAATCTGATAATATGCATAAATGAAGAGTAGACACAGTGCCTTGAAAACTAATTTCTGGTTTACTTTCTATAAATTTCTTATTCAAGACTCATCATAGATAATGTAGGAGATGTCCCCTCCTTTAAAAAATTAAATATAAACAGGGTATGGTGGCTCATGCCTGTAATCCCAGTACTTCTGAGGCTGAGACAAGAGGATTGCAGGTTTGAGGACCATCTCAGCAATGTAGTAAAACTGAGAAATCTAGAGAGATCCTATTTCTAAAGAAAAAAAAAAAAGGTTAGGGGTATACCTTGGATACAGAATGCTTCTGGGTTAAATCTCCAGTACCAAATTTAAAAAACTAAAGCAAACATAATATATGAGCAGTAATAGCAAAATCCAGTAATACACAAATTTTGATTTCCAAATCCCTGCTTGCTTATGCATTGAGACCATCTCTCTAAATGTCTTTGTGGTTTCTCAAAGGTGCATATAAGACTTATCTTGTTGCCTCTGGCCTTATACCTCTTCCAACAGTGGTACCGCTTCCCAGCCTTCATTGTCAAAGTACCACCTTAGAGCTCAAAACTTATTCCTGAATCGTTACTAATAATTACACCTCTTTCTAGATGATGCTTGCTTTAGGCCCTACAGCAAGGGCATGCATGCCTTAAACTCTCTTGGTGGTTATTGATAAAATACATTCATTAGCCATGTAACTAGCCAAAACAAATTCTCATAATGACCTGAAGATACTTGTTAAGAGGGGCAGCTCAAGGGCATTGACTGTGTGCTCAGCCTTGTGTGTGATACCACAACTGTCACCTCTGCTGCTTGGTGATCTCATGTTAAACCAGCCAACAGTATTGTATGTGGTGAGATAAATAATTGTATACCTTCATTATATTCCTGTCTATTCTTCTCAGTCAGGAGACACCCCAAAGCAAAGGTGTGGGAACTGAATCCCAATATGTTCTAGCTTTTTCTGTCCTCACATATTGTGCCATTCCGTGCCAGGTCAGGTCCCCAGAGTCCCAAACTGGTATAAGTTTCAAAATAGGCTCTGTCTATATACTCACAGAACTTAGTGCTCAAAGTGGACTCCAAATCCCAGGCTCTTCTTCCCTATCGGGTCCTGTTGTCACCTTTTGTGATCTGTACACTTGTGGGGCCACTCAAGGTGATCATGTGTGTTTACACGTCATTTCTTAGTGTGTTAAGGTGAGTTCCAGTTTGTTCCCTACCTGGAAAGGCAAACTATGAAAATGAGCATACTTATAAAATACAGTACCTATTTTCTCTTAGCAGACACAAAAGTATAAACTCTTGTTCATCCAAGAAAAATTCAATATGTTTACTATCAAAATTGTACTCCTTCCTCCAATAAATGAGATTGGAAACTGCTTTTTCTCCTCCTCTCCACTTTTCATGTGTTACACAGGAAAAGTGTAAAAATTCATACATGAGAGAGACTGGCTAGTTACAAAGCCGTGACCTCTTAAGCTCTCTGTTAAAGTTATCCATGTTCCTAACTTTTGTTTGTCCTATCATTATTTTATATAAGCAACAAAAAGTAATCTATAAACCAGGTGAGTTGGTATACACCTGTAATCCCAGCTACTCAGATAACTGATGTAGAAGGATCACAAGTCTGAGGCCAGCCTGGACAACTTAGTGAAATCCTGCCTCAAAAATACATACATACATACATACATACATACCTACATACATACATACATACATAAAATGTGCTGAGAGGTATAGCCCATTGATAGAATGGTCCTGAGTTCAACTCCAAGTACTGCAAAAAAATATATATGTATATACACATATATACATATATATTTTTAATGTCTTGTTTATTTTAAAAATACATACTTAGTGTTGAAACAGTATGGTACTATATAAAGTAAAAGTGTAAGAAGAGGAAGAAAGTTAGAAAAACCACAGGAATATCAAAGGGGAAATGTGCTCAAGTTCTAGCCATGGTTGCGTTGGAGATGTTACTGGAGGAAACATTTGGGGAAATTCACACCCTTTATATAACCATCAAGCAGTTGTGGTTAAGCTTAGTTTTACTCTTTTTGGTCATTTGAAGGAATAATGTCATAAAAATACAGAGTAATTTATTGCATTCCTTTGGGACTTAATAAACATTCTTTTCTTTCTTTCTTCCTTTTTTTTAGTGTGTGTGGTACTGGGGATTGAAACTAGGGACATTCTACCTCTGAGACCACATTTTCAGCCTTATTTTATTTTTTACTTTTTAAGTTGTTGAAGTTCTCACTAAGTTGCTGAGGCTAACTGAACTTGTGATCCTCCTGTCTCAGCCTCCCAATTACTGAGATTACAGACATGAGCTACTATGCCCGTGCTACACTTTTAATCTTTGAAGGTACTTTGTACTGAATAAGTTCTCTAAATTTTGAAGTAATAGAAATAACAATATCACCTTCTTCCCATAGATTGTTTTCAATTTTAACATTCTGCTGTTCACTGATGTACTTTAAATTTAGTCTAGGTTTTCTGTTATTAAGTCTTATCCTCAAACCATCAGAATAAATCAGATTCAGATGGTTTCATATAAGAACCTAAAGTTATCTTTGTTACAAAAGGGAACCAAATTCTTCTTATAATTCAAAACCTACTTTCCTATTCTCCTATTGTAATCAAATAGCTGAGTGTCCTAACAGGTATATCATTTGAATTTTGTGGAAAACAAAATTTCCTTCCATTTCAGGCTGCTGTCTTGAAAGTAGACATGTTTTAGTTTTCTATTTACAGAATCATCATTCTCTGCACATGTGCATCCTAAAGAAAAAAAACACCTGGCATAAAGGCTTTATGTTATAAGCATCAAAATATGTTTGTTTGTTTGTTTGTTTTGGTGGTCCTGGGGCTTTCTACCTCTGAGCTATACTCCCAGACCTATTTTATATTTTATTTGGAAACAGGGTCTCCTAAGTTGCTGAGAGCCTCACTAAGTAGCTGAGGCTGGCTTCAAACCTGCACGATCCTCTTGTCTCAGCCTCCCAAGCGCGGGGATTATAAGCAAGCGCCACCACACCCGGCTTAAAATATGTTTTTATATGATGAGAATAATCCATGGATTCTTGGGGAAGCTACAAGTGAAACAGTCAATTGTGTAGCCCTGAGAAACTCCCCATAACCTGTCCTTCATCTGGCTTATGAACCTCCTTTAATGAAAATGACTTGCCAAAAGAAAAAATAAATCTGTACTTAGGTTTCCTACCTCAACTCTCAGTGGAAGACGCTGAAATATAGCTCTAGAAGTGAAAACATGAGTTTTAAAGTCTGTAGCATGTTAGTGGCCAGTGCTGTGATCAGAACTGGAAGAACGAGAAACATGTATTGCCATACTTTACTTCCTGACATCTTTCTAGATTTCTCTATTTTATAACACATGTTAGATACCAACGAAAAGAGAAACTCTGTGAATTCCATTTCTGGAGAAGAAAGTGATTAGCCTAAAATGAAGGGCCAGTGGAGAAGACAAATAGGGGATCTCAAAAGAAGGGAGAGCTTTGGGGTCGGCTCAAAGCACTGGGTAACAGAGATGACCATAGGGCCTTTATACAAGTTGGGTCCTTTTATCCTTAATCCATAAGAAGTAGTATTGTGAATTCAGTCCATTTGTGCTACTAAATCAGGATATCATAAACTAGGTAACTTATAAACAACAGCAATGTATTTCTCAAGTTCAAGAAGAAGGCATTGGCAAATTTGGGGATGGCAAGGATCTGATTCCTGGTTATAGATGAGCCCTCACCAGATACCGAATCTCTAATTCCTTGATGGATTCCAATCCTCCCAACACTAGAATTTATAAAAAAAATGCACCACTTTCTCTTGAGCAAGACCAGCAACAGGAGGAGTTGACAGTAAATATGGTGATTTTTAGGAAATTCTAACTTGTCCTCTGAGCCAAGATGAGCTATAATATAAAGTACCTGTTTTATCCTGTCTGCGGGGGGAAAATAGAATATGAGAAAAATGAGTTTTGGTAAAACCTATACCAAAGATTAAAAAATTAAAATAGAAATCTTTGGGAGTGTTAGTTACATATGTAGAGGCTAAGAAAAACCAACTTTTTAAAGGAGAACATTTGTAACTTTTTAATTGTTATGCAACTTCCATGTGTTTTTAACTATTATTGTGACTTTTTGTTTTGTTATTAGCAGTCCTCTTGGTTATCTTTGAGCACAACAGTTACCAAGGAAACTAGAAAGGCTGTATCTCATTTATTAGTTAAGCTTTGGGGAGTAGGAGGAAGCCCCAAGAAGCGAGAAGAGAATGTAAGACAAAGATTAAGAAAGTAGTTGAACCCATGGAATTTATTTTAAAAACACGAACAAATGTGAGTGGTTGGCCTGCTTTTGCAAAACTATAGGTAAGAATTTAGCAATAAAAGGCATTTCTTGAAACTTTTTAAGAGTTATCATTTATTCACAAGGTCTGTAGAGCTGTTTTGACTTTTATGACATTAGGGTTAAAAGTCTATGCAAGTAAGAAGTGCCTGGCTGCCCATTAAAATGTTTCATTCATTTTTCTTAAAGTAGGTTGCAGTCAACCATGAGCATCACCAAACGCCCCTTCCTCAAATTGCCTCAGTCTGCATCCTGACATAGACAAAGATGTGCTAAGGGTTAAATTTCTTTCATTAGTAAAGAACAATCTGTTCTGTTTCATTCACTTGGCATAATTCTAAGAACGGAAGCATATTTTAGTAGTAAGTTGTAAATTTCCTATCAAATATGCTTCCTGTATATTCCCACATCTAGGGGTTATTAAGGTCCAGAAAAATAATAGGACAATCCTCTGAGAACTGAGTTATTAAATCTTCTTTTTCCTATGGTTCATCTAGAAGGTTCTAAAAGGAGTCTAGACTATGAGCCAAAATGGGATATAGCATCATACAATAATAAAAATTAGAAGACTAAATATACATGAATTCTTAACATTGACGATAATTCCTCAGTCCAAACATACAAATAATTTCAGGCAGTTCCTCATGGACCTCAGCTTGTAATAGTTTAAAAGAGACAGCAGTCATTGCCTGTGTGCTCATATCTCCCTGTAAAGAACGATGCCCCCAGGCCCTACTGTCTAAGCAGCGAGTCATGACTTTCCTCTCCATCCCAGTCTTTGTTACCTAAAGAAATATTTGTTCCTGCTTAGAGGCAGTCTATCCTTGATGCCCAATCATTTGATCAGACATTAGGATTAACCAGATCCTCTCTGTGAGCAACTCAAGTGGGAAGTATGGAATTCTCCATGCTAAGCTGGAGAAATAATTAAAACAAAATCTTAAAAGTGTGGCAATGTGATGTTAATCATTTCAGAGTCCTAGAGAATAAAAATCTATATCCATAAACTACAAATTCTAAACTTTAAAGAGATCCTGAGAATCCAGCCTTTCCCCCATCAAACCTCAGGTCAGTAAGAACTTTGCATGATTTCTCTCCTAAAATTTCCATGGGAATCTATTCATTTTCCCCTGGGCAGCCTCATAATAAATTGAGTTAACTTGAATATTCTCTATTTACTGCAAGTACAAGAACCAGACCAAAATACCCTATATTTTATTTTCCAACAAAGCAAAGTCTTTTTTTTCAATATTTGTTTTAAATTTCCATTCTCCAAGAAGTAGTTCTTAGCAACTATATCTTATGCATTCCTAATATAAATCTATAGTTTGTATTGTAAAAGTGACCATCATTTATTTTCTCTACATGTTTTTCCTTTTCAATTTATGTGACTTTCACAATTATTAGAAGACAGTTTTCCTGTTTTATTAACTCTATATTATATGATATACTCATATGCAAAATAAGATATATAAAAAATGTGCCATAGAGGTTTCAACTAAACATATGAAAAAATACTAGATTTAGATAAAGAATTATGAAGCCACCATATGACCTAGCTATACCACTTCTTGGTATCTTGACCAAATAATTAAAGTCAGAATACTATAATAATATCTGCATTTCCATGTTTATAGCAGCACAGTTTCCGATTCCCAAATAATGGGAGTTACCCTGGTACCTATCAACAGATGAATGGACAATGAAATTGTGGTATATACACACAATGAAATTTTACTCAGCCATAAAAAAAAATTGTGTCCTTTTTAGGAAAATTGATGGATCTAGAAAATAACATGCCAAGTGAGATCAGTCAGCTGCACAAAGTCAAAGGTCATATATTTTCTCTCCTAGTGGAGATTAGAGATAAAAATAATAAACATAAGGACTTTAGAGAAATGAGAAGAGAGACCAGTAGGATAATGGAAGGAAATTGAAAGAAGAATGTAGGGAGGAGTAAAAGGAAGATTGGGGAAAGAAGTAGCTCACGTAATGAATGCTATGTCCACTTTTGAAGGTATCACTACCAAGCTCACTGATATGTACAGGGAGAGGTAGGTAACAAGGGGTAAATCTGGAGGGAAACACCCCAGGCAAGATATGTATGTATATCTATGTAATTTTGAGCTGCACTATAATGTATAATTACAATTCACAAATACGTGTATATAAAAGAAAGTTAAAAAGTAGATGGAATCAATAACATAAAGAATTTACCTCATGTGATTTCAGTTGCCCTGTACTTTTAACTATGAACCAAGGAGCCACCTAAAATCTCCAATTGCTGCATGCTCTGGACCAAACACAGCATGACTCAACACTGTTCCCTCAGTCACTCTCATGAATCCAAACTGCATGAACCATCCGGCAGTACTCTTTCATAATGTCTTAATTTGATGTCACTACCCTACCCTCTCAATCCTCCTAAATAATTTCTCCACAGTTTGCAGAACTCCTGAGGTGCCTTTAGTAATTTTTCCAGCATTTTCAACTACTTCTTGGAAAATTCTCTACACCTTTCTGCTTTAAGTGAAATCTGGCTCATGCCTAATGACATTTCTTGTTTCACTCTCAAGTAAAGATGCACGTTGTCCCCCCTGCCCTATGGTTCCTACAGTATGGAG
This sequence comes from Muscardinus avellanarius, assembly GCF_963383645.1. NCBI lineage: Eukaryota > Metazoa > Chordata > Mammalia > Rodentia > Gliridae > Muscardinus > Muscardinus avellanarius. Next base: position 35,140,505 of record NC_137786.1, on the reverse strand, counting down.
ACAGAGAGGCCTCTTGTTTCCTGTTGTCAATTCCAAACTGTTTTGCACCTTCTTTTTAAGTCTTGATTGTTTTGAAACGTGTATCATACTACTTACCACTCTCTCTACAATTTACCATCTACCAAACCCCAACCCATCTCATTGATGGACTCTGCAAAGTCATTGTGGTTTTATGTCCATAGACAGCCATCCAACTCCAACTCCATGGCCTCTCAGTTCTTGAATCTTTCAGGGCCAATAATCCTTTCACCCTCATGCAGCATGCACTTGACTGCACCACCTCCAGAATGTCCATTTCTGTCATCCCATTCTTGGATGGTTACTTATACATTTCCTTTTTTTTTCCTAGCTAAGTTATATGCTTTATTACTCTGTTTTCCAGAAAAATAATATTCTTTAAGATATATAAACTGCTTTCATATGATGGAATTTTAAATACTTTAACAAATGATTGTATATATTATATATTTATGAGCTACAATGGGATGTTTTGAAACATGTTTACATTACATTGTGAAATGATTAAATCAATCTATTCCAAATAACACACATACAAGTACAACAGTACTTTGGAAGGAGTACTTTATAGCAAGAGAGAGCCTGTAGTCCCAGATACTTGGGAGGCTGAGGCAGGAGGATTGCTTGAGTCCAAGAGTTCTGGGCTGTAGTGTGCTATGCCAACTGTGTGTCTGCACAAATTTTCGCATCATTATGGTGACCTCTCGGGAGTGGGGGATCACCAGGTTTCCTAAGGAGGGGTGAACCAGCCCAGGTTGGAAATGGAGCAGTTGAAACTTCTCGTGGTAATCAGTTATTTACACTTTCTACCCTATTTTCTACAGATAATGTCAATCTCTTGAATGTCTCTTTTTCCATTCATATAATCCCTCCCTAACTTCCCATTTTCCTTCTTAAAAACATATATTTTACATTTAAAAGTGACTCTCTTAAAAATTCTTCTTTTGTTAGTTGGACTAGAAAAAAAATTCCTAGTCAAACTCTACTTGTCACACTTGTCCTCAAGCAGCTAAAAATACTCCACATACGTGTGGACTGTATGTTCATACTCTCTGAAACATCCAGTTAACACCTTGTTCATATTAAATCTCTAAAGTTCAACTGCTTCTCAAATTCAGTTGTCAACTTCCATCTTACACTTCATTAAAAAACAAAATCTAAACAAATCTAAACAAAAACAGTCTGTCCTCTGCCCCTGACTTCATCTTTATCTCCCAACCCCACAACTTTTCAGTTGTTTTGAACAACACATCATGATCTTTTTTCAATGGTACCTGTTCAGGTCCTCTGTAAGCACTTTTTCTAAAGAAATTAGCTTTCTGATGCTCCAATAACTGACACATTATCCTGGTTTTTGTGCATATTAGTAGCATTTGAAATTTGTTTATTTAATTGTTGTTATTGTTGGTTTAGTATTTTTACTTGCTTTTTCTTAATTTATCTCTGTTTAGACTGTAAGCTCTTTGACAAGCCCCAATCTTGTTTTATGCTCTATCTTCAGTATCTATAACAGTGCCTGGTACAGAGTAGGTGCTCAAAGAATATTTATTTTTGACTAATTCAGAAATAGAAAACAAGGATAAATGTCAAAATCATTATCACATTTTACGGTTTAGTAAATTATCTATCACCACTAAATGCCAAGTTTTATAACAATAATAGTCCTATAAATTTTAAAACTATAATGAGCCTCAACTGCACATTATGTAAATGAAAATTATTTGTAAATTATAAAACACAATAATTGTACTCTAATCACCATGTAACTTGATTGCCTCCATTATTAAAATCCTGTAAAATTAATTGCAGTATTATAAAAAGTATTAGCCCTTAAAGAAATTAAAATAAGTTTTCACAATAAAAATATGTGTGTAATAATACTTAATATATGAAATATATTAATCTATTATCTTTTATTTAAAGGATACAAAATAATAATCAAGATTGATTTTTTGAAATTATTAATTTTTTTCATTAATGGGAAAATATTAATAGAAGATATTGCCCATATCCTTAACTAAATTTGGAATTTCTTTTATTTTCTCTTTTATTGCTACTAAATTGTGAGGTTTTGGTGTTTTTTAAAAATCTATCCATGTGCCTCACCACTACAACTCTTTATTATTATACTATTTTTCCATATACTTACACAAATGACTAGAGTGCAGTCATGGAGAAACCACAGAGTCAAAAAAAAGGAAATAAAGGCTACACTTCAGTGAAAGAACAACTGCTAAATACAAACTGCAGCTCCACACACAACTAATTTAAGATGTCACTAAAAAGTAACCAATAAAATCAACAATCATGCAAGTCTGAAAACACATCGATTATATTTTGACCAGAGTGTTAGGGAAATCGAATGAACAGAATTGTTCTGTTAAATTGAAAGGAGTGCTGGTCCAGAAGCCACAATATAGTAGATCCTATTTCTGGATTGAAAATTTAGTAACTCTGATGGAATTTTCCACCTCTCTGGGGACCAAATATTTTTAATAAAAAAAATGAGAAGTGTTGGAATACTTTGGTAATTGGAATTTCTTGAACGTCTCCAAAGAGACTAGCTCAGAATGGTTAAAGAAGCAGATCAAGAAGGACAGTGTTATGAGGCTGAAAGCCATTATCAGGGCCCAGATATACATATTATTTTAGAAGGAAGTCCTCATAGGTCCAAATTTAATTCCTAGATCTACTGAAAACTCCCTGAAAGACCTTTGGAAATTTTTTGCCTTATTTTAGTTTCCAAGTCACATAAATTTTAAAAAAATATATGAGATAAGGGTTGGAAAGCACCCTCATTTCTTGTAAAATTCCAAAGGGAAATTATAAATACTTTCTATAGCCCATGATCTCAGTGTAGCTCATGAGTATTTATTTAAATGACTGTCCAGATGTTTGTTATGGCAGATGATATAAGAGATGACAGATCATTTCTCTACTTATCAGACTCCAAAAGGAATGTACACACTTTAACAAAGCATGCTGAAAAAATCAGAACTTCCTAACTCTAAAGAAAATAAATCTGAATTTTTTGACATAAAAAGGTTAAAAAAGACATGAATTTAAAGACATTTGCTCTTAATAGATGTAGATTTTACCAAGTTACATGAATAAAATTTGCACTGGAAAATTACTTTGGAATCTTTGTACTTTTGTCATTCTCTAACATATCCACTTGGGTAACCTTAAATTATGGTGGATTTTTAGACTTATTTTTCTTCCAAATTCTCCTCTCAAACAAATGGTGACTTGATTAATTACATATTATGTTCATTGATAAACACAGTCAACACAAAGTAAGGATAACTACCAGTAAGAAAAATGTCTGAGTTCCAGGTTTAGTCTCTCCTCTTCACATGGTATTTGCTAAAATCCTGTCTATAAGCTGTGCCAATGAATCAAGGTTTTGTGCTCTGAATATGGAAATATAATGGCCAAAATGCTTTTACTCACAAATAAAAAGATCAGACTTTATTTTAAAAGCATTAAAAATACCCTGTCTTTCTATTTAATTATCCTTTATATTTCTTTCTCTCTCTCTTTCTCTAATATATGTGCATATATATCTAACATATATTAGACACATATATACACATATAACATATATACTAATTATATAGTACTAACATATATACTAATTATATAGTATTATCTAAAATATTTTATGTAATAACATATTTGTATATAAGTATATACTAGTATATGTAAGATTATATCATATATAAACTTATTTAGTTATATATTGGTGAATACATATGCATACATTTATAATATGCATTTAAAATGTGAGCACACAATATTCAACTGTAATTTTTCTATTAATACAGACATAGATGTATTTTTCATAGTATTTGGTGATAATTAAATTTATATTCCTTTTATACTAAAATTGGGGGGGGGTTGGTGGTACTGAGCTTCCTGGAAACCCTTCTACCTCCAGGCTACACTCCCAGACACCTATTTTTTATATTTTTATTTGGAAACAGGGTCTCTTAAAGCCACTGAAGCTGGCTTAGAACCTGTGCCATCCTCTTGTCTCCGCCTCCCAAGCGCGGGGATTACAAGTGTGCGCCACCACGCCCAGCCCTTTTATACTAAAATTTTTAATCAAGCTAATTCAAATAGCTGAGTTAAAAAATAATAACTCAAGATAAAAAAATAACCCAAGGATAATATATAACATAGAAAATACAAGTATAGAGTGTAAAGTGGACTAACCAACTACTATGGATTTGAAATAAAATTAATTAAAAGTAGTAACTTGAAAATCCCCACAGAGCGGCATTACAAATTTATGTAAACATCAATCCATATGCCTCCTATTTATAACTTCTCAGAAATATTGGAGGGAGATGGAAAATACAAGCAAAAAGGAAAGATATCTGAGGTAATGGAATAAAAATAGAGAAAACAGGGATAAATAAGATGATAGGTTAAGAATAATTAAACTACCGGGCTTTTTTTTTTCTTCATAGTTTTTCTTTCTCTGCATTTCCTGATTGAGTTTGATTTATTTTTAAGTGTGGTATTTTCTACCACTGCTGCTTCACAGGCCCAAGTTCCTTCTATCATTCAACTCATCGTGGTCAAGCGAGTGATGGTGGACATGGCTTTCCATACTGTTCCCTTTTCCCTGAGTCTAGACTTTATGGAAGAAGGCGGTACACCAACTTCCATCATGTTACAACTGTACAGAGATTCTCTTTTCTGTCTCTTATGAGGCTGATAGTAACCAGCCCTCCACACTCAAGGCTGAAAAGAGCTCCATCATTTTCATATTGGACAGATACCATGGTATATGCAAAATGTATATATTCCTGATGAAGGGAGAGAAATAGACTAGAAATAATGACAATTATGTGGTGAAACAATTTTCACCACATTAAATTGTTTGCATAATTTTTGTGTAGTATTGAATATTTAACCCAGAGTATTTTAACTCTGAGCTATACCCTCAGCTCATTTGATATTTTGTTTTGAAACAGGATGTCACTAAATTACTACACATTGGCTTCCAACTTGTGATTCTCCTATCAGCCTCCCAAGTACTGGCATTATAGGCATGCACCAGCACACACAGTTTGGATTTTTTTGTGTGCATGTGTGGTACTGGGGATGGAATTCAGGGGAATTCTACCTCCAAGCTACACACCCCTAGCCCTATGTTTTATTTTTTATTTTAAAACAGGGTCTCACTGAGTTGCAAAGGGCCTCACTACATAGCTGAGGCTAGCTGTGAATCACAATCCTCCTGTCTCAGCCTCCCAAATGCTGGGATTACGTGTATGTACCACCAAACCCAACTGGATTTCTGTTTTAAGGCTACTGTGAGCTGTGGAAAGAGCAGCACACAAATTTTAAGATTTAGGTCTCAGAGTGACCGAGTCCTTAACTTTCAGAAATTGGCTATCCCTTCAATGAATAGTTTCTAATGTAAATTTTTTTTTTTTTTTTTTTGGTGGTACTGGGGTTCCTGGAAGCCCTCCTTCCTCCGGGCTACACTCCCAGACCTATTTTATATTTTTGAAACAGGGTCTCTTACGCCAGCACGGCTGGCTTCGAACCTGCGCGATCCTCCTGTCTCCGCCTCCCAAGCGTGGGGATTACAAGTGTGCGCCACCACGCCCGGCTCTCTAATGTAAATTTAAAATGAAATATTTTCATTCTAATCTCTTATTTGTCCCACTTTGTAAACTGTAAAGCCACTAAAAGAATGCTGATTATCATTATTATTATTGCATTAATTTTACCAACAATATAATGGTATATATATTTGTTTCTACTTATAAATTTCATTGTACCAATTGACCCTATTTCCTTTGTGCTTATTTGAAGACTAAAGGGAGTACTTCAGTATAATTAGGGTCCTCCCAAAGTCCCATTCTGTTTCATTTGTAAATTTTGCTCTCATTGGCAATTGATTTCAAATTTTTTATTTCATAATGCACTTTTTCCCTGGAGCCCCTATCCATGCTTGTGGCCCCACATTTAAGGAAATAGAGTTGAACTAACCCACTTTCAAATACAAGCATATGTTGCTATGGGTCATGTTGTGACAGAATTGAAACTCATTTTCACATGAGCCGAAGGTACAAGTAAGGTGACCAGAAATGTTTTATTTGTGTTAATAATAGATGCAGAAGGGCAAAATAGCTACTCCAATAATTTGTTCCATAGACTGGTACAAACAACAAAAAAACCCTAAGATTCCCAGGCTAAATGAATTAGTGCCCTTCACTTATGCCATTTCCCAAGGCAGATTTTGCTCTTTATGATGTCTTTTTAGTGCCAAGTAGCTTTTCAGTTCCTAGTGGTGTAAAGCCAGGCTGCCTAGACTGTACCATAGACATAAGCCAAGGGTGTCAGTTACCTTATTCACGGGTTGCTAATGGGACATTTCCTGCAGCTTTGGATAATCTTTGGGGTCATAACAATGCAAATAGATGGTTTGGTTTGGTTTTCCACTTCAGTTTGCAAAATCGCTTTTATATCTGCCATCATTTCTAACTAGAATTTGTCATCTTTCTTTTATTATTTTCTCCCTTTTCCAAGAGTATGAAGTGAAGAAGACCGCTCTTGCTCATGAGATAGACATGTAATGATACGTAGCTACAGTTCAAGGGAAGAAGACCTTGAAGATGCATTTTAGTTCCCACCCCATGAGAGTTGGACCTATGCTTATTCAAATAAATATAAAGAATGCTCTTTAAAGAAAACAAGAATTCTATTCTAGGGAATGTGATGTCATAAAGAAAAACTCACACATTTTTTCCTTGGTAGTACTGACATGACATGGCATGGCTGCGAGAGCATCTGAGTGTCCTGGCATTTTAAGCAGCCCTTTTGCCCTATTTCCTCCTTTGCTCCAGCAAACTCAGCCAATTTGTGGTGCTGCAGATAAGATTTGGATAATACACATTTACCCACGAATAAATCAGATAAATATTGAGACTAGTGTTACAAGCAGCATATTGTAGGAACTACTGTAGAGAGTACAAAGATAAATTAGTATACCTAGGAAATAGACCAGAGTCAAAGAGAGAGAATAACATCTATAGAAAACCCACTTTTATACATGCTTCATTCTTTTCCAAAGAGAATGACATCACCATTTATTTAGCCCAATCTAGAAATCTCACACCATCCACAACTTTTCTTTCTCATGCACTATTTAACGTTGGTAAGGTATCTTATCATTCATTTCCAAAATGTTTTAATGCTTCCTTTATTGTCACTGTTAGTATGATTTGGCGAACATTTATAAATTTAAACTTTGTCTGTTGATTTATGGTAATAAATTCTTGGTTTGATTATTCTGGAAGTAGTATAGCAATACTGAAAGACTCATATTAAAAGGAATAGATGATCATGCCTCCTTTTTCAAAACAATTATTGGTACCCTTATAATTCCATTACATTGGAGACTGAGACAAGAAGATTGAAGATTCACAGCCAGTCTCAACAACTTAGTGAAGTCCTTTGAAACTTAGGGGGAGACCATTTTTCAAAGTAGAAAATAAAATAAGGCTTGGGTTATATCTCAGGGGTAGAATGTCCCTGGGTTCAATTCCTAGTACAACTCACACACAAAAAAAAATATTAGTGTTGACACTGTTACTAAGAGTGGTGAAGATTATTCAATTTTGTTGGTGAAGAGAAAGAAGAATTTGTTTAAACCAGAAATCAATCATAGCATAGAATTCTCAGAAACTTATTCAATTTCTTTGGGTCATATAAAATGTGTACCAAAATATAATTACTTAACAAATTAGCACAGTAGGCGCCAAATTCACATCTTTACACTAGACACATATCCTTGTGCACATATCATTGCATATTGAACAGATATGTCATGAGATTTCCAGTAAGGCCTAAACAATAATTGCCACAAACATACGAGACAGCTGACAATGATTGTGTTGTGTCGGGGCCTATGAATAAAGAGCTATCACAGTAGAAAAAGGTAGGAAGTAGTTAAGTAGAATGGCAAAGCCAGTAACCCCAGAGACTTTTGAGGCTAAGACAGGACTGTCACAAGTTCAAGGCAGGCTGGGAGATTTAGCAAGATATCCTCAAAGTAAAAACATAAAGGATGGTATATAGCTCAATGGTAGCATTTACCTGGTTCAATACCCAGTATCACAAAACTTTTTTAAAAAAAGAAAGTTAAGTGGAAGCCTATAAAACTCTACTCCCTATCCCTAGCCAAAAACCAAAAACATTATAACATTCATGGAGAGAACTTGTAAAGCTGTAACAAATGGTTTAGCTCATCGATCAAGGGCTTAGAACAGAGGAAAATTAGAAGTTTCAGGAAAAAATAATTTAGGCAGAAGTATTTAGCTTGACCTCAGAGAGAGGCACTAAATAGGAAGATATTTCCAACCATAAGTTAGCACCCACAAGAGATCAACCATCACAAATTAAACACCAACCACCAAGTTAACAAAGTGATTTGGAAGGTGTTCCTTCCTTGGCCACCCCAGGGCTGGCATGATATGCCCATGATACAATGACCACGGTGGCAAAATTGCATTAAGAATGATAGAGCTATTGTCATTACTCCATGTCTAACCTGCTCACAACAAACAACATTCAGTTCCCAGTATGTCACCATTCCTCAAGGAGACCAAAGAGGAATGACTAGTGGATTGGTGTGCTATTAAGTACTACTGCACAGGACAGATATTTCTAAAACATTGTTGGTGGGATTGCAAATTGGTACAACCACGTTGGAAAACAGTATGGAGAATCCTCAGAAGAATGGGAACAAATTTACCATTTGATCCAGCAATATCACTTCTGGGTATCTACCCAAAAGAAAGGAAACCAAGCTACCAAACCAATGCATGTGTATCTGTGTTCATAGCTGCACAATTCACCATAGCCAAACTATGTAACGAGCCAAGATGTCCATCAAAAGATGAATAGATTATGCCATGCATGGTGGCGCACGCTTGTAATTCCTGCGCTTGGGAGGCAGAGACAGGAGGATTGCACAGGTTCGAAGCCAGCCGTGCGTGCTGGCTTAGGAGACCCTGTTTTCAAACAGAAATGTAAAAATAGGTTTGGGAGTATAGCCCAGAGGTAGAAGGGCTTCCAGGAACCCCAGTACCACCTACCACCAAAAAAAAAAAAAAAAAAGATGAATGGATTACAAAACTTTGGGATATGTACACAATGGAATTTTATTCAGCCATTAAAAAATCACAATTGCGGCACTTACAGGGAAATGGATGGAACTGGAGGACGTTATGCTAAGCGAGATTAGTCAGTCGCAAAAAGTAAAAAATCGGACGCTTTCCCTAATATGTGAAAAGCTAGGGTGAATTGGGTCATAGGAAGAACCCCAGGTTAAAAAGGAGATCCTACAGAGGAGCAAATAAGACAACCTAACTGTGGGGATGGGAAGGGGAAGAAAGAAACTCTTAAAGGGCACAATGTACTTATTCATATCATAGTCAACCACTAAGCCAAGCATGAGAGGGAGGGATGGGGAGAAAGTGGGGTGGGGACGGCATTGGGGCTGGCCTTGTGATGTGTGCATTTATATCTACACAAGTTTTTTACCCCATTATGATGTATAAATACAATGCACTAATAAAAAACTTAAAAATAGAAATAAAAAAGAAATAAATATTCTTAGTATGTTTTCTCTTTTCTGCTCATGGAGGCCTCAATCAATACCCCTATCTAAAGGTTTATAATATACTTGATCAATCTCACTTAGCATATGTTCTCAAGTTCCATCCATTTCCCTGTAAATGACATAACTGTGTTTTTATTTATGGCTGAGTAAAATTCCATTGTGTAGATATCCCATAGTTTTGTAAGTCACAAAAAGTAAGAAATCAGATGTTCTTAATATGCTGAAGCTAGGGAGAAAATGGATCATAGGAGGAACTCAATATGAAGAAGGAGACACTATAGATGAGCAAATAAGGCGACCTGAGGAAGATGGGAGAAAGGAAAAGGAAAGTTGCCTAATGTACCTGATGTACATTCACAAACATCAATCACTAAGCCAAACATAAGAAGGAGGGAGGTGGGAGGGAATGGGGTGGGAATTGGGCAAGAGCTAATGGGTGATGTGTGCATGTATCTATCATCTTGTACTTCATTAAAATGTACGACTACAATGCACCAATAAAAAATTAAAAATAATAATAACATGCTTGTTCTACCAGTATTTGATTCCATATAGCTTTGCAGCAAATCAGGAAACCCACTTTATAGTAGAATGTGTGGGCAAATGCCTATGGTCAGGGAACCCACATATCAGAACATCCAGAAACTGATGTCTCCACAGAATACTGGAGCATCCTCCTGAAGGCATAGTTGAAGCATCAGTTAATATGTAATTTTTCTTAAATATCATCCCACATTCAAACCTTGAAATAAAGAACTTATATGTTGCTGTTCCTCTAACAAGAATAATAGATTGCTCCAGGTATCAAGAGATAAAACTAGGGATGACTATTCCATTGCCTGGTTGCTTTCCAGGATCATACCTCTTGGATATTTCTTTTTCTCTGGCTCCCTATAAGTCTTTGCAATTGCTTCCATGTTTCAGAATGTTACAAAATATTATTCTCAACCCTGAGGCCATATTGGTGTGAATGACTCAGAGGAGACCAAATGGTGGAGTTAAAAGTAAATAGCTAAATTGTAGCCTGCTGTATATATGTAATAGATATTTCCTGTTTAACTGTCACCATTAGTTGGCTCAGTGCTAGCGGCCACTATTAAAAAGGGCCATGCCCACATTTTTTCCTATGTACTTGGCTTTAAAATGTTCTACATTGTCTTAACAATATTTACTGGGAATTTGTTATGTATGAAGTATTCTGTCTGGATTCATGAAAAACATCAGGAAAGCATTTTGACAGTGAACTGGCTACAAAAACAGGGAGATGACAGGATCCGAGATTTGCTTCTCCTGGTAACTTCCCGTTGTTTTCATGTTACAAAGCAAACACTTAAAATCAAATCAATTTACTTCTCAGTAATCCTTTGCAAGATATTACATTAATATTACTTCACGATAATGTCAACGTATGAGATAAAAATCCAGTTGAAAATAGAAAAGCAAGCTATCTGACCTACAAAAGGTCTAGTTTTATGATGTCAAAATGGTTTCCTCCAGTATATTTCTCTGAATTTACTAAGTTGAACAACTTTGGGAGAGCAGGTGAGCTAAGCCAGGAAGAGAGACCACAGCATTGATGTGTCTCTCTTTGGGTGGGCAGGAAGGGGGTGAATGGTGAAGATAATGGTCCAATAAGCAAATCAGCTCACAGGAAAGACTGTACCCACTTATTTACCTCATTCATCATAAACAATTTCCTGTTTTCTTGTAGCATCCCAGGTTATTTCCCAGAAGGAGCCTAAGTATCCAACTTCTGGGAATCAATTTCTTCTTCATCAGGGACAAATGCAAAGGCAAACTACTCCGACTCTCCAGGCCCCCATTTCTAGAAGCTGAGTTTGCAATAAGGAAGAAAAACCCTAACTCATGGACCTGATCCCATTTCTAATTCAAACCAGTAGCATATGCAGAACTGAAAGCATAGAGACACCTCCAAAGAATCTTATTAGGACGTGGACAAACACTTGCCTCCTTGGGAGTTCTCCATCCAAATCCTGAATTCACTTCCTGAGGACTTCCTTGAGCCAGAAGTCAATGCCCATGGGACACCGTTTGCTAGTGTGATGCAGGTTCAGTTGCCTGTCATTTTTCTTTTCTTTCTGCTATTTTTTCCCTATCATTCTTGAATAAAATAAGGCATTAATGGGTTGTTTTTGGAGGTAATGGCCCTCTTCCTACAGTCCCTTCTCTGTGAAATTAGATAACTCTGTTATTGCACATTTGACTTAATAGAGCTGCTGCTTTTAATGTAGTGATGCTTGCAAATGGAAATTGAATTAGGGCAGCCTGTCCGAAACGGTGACTCCAAAATAATGAATAACAAATGCACAACAGACAGCAGGATCCAACAGCCCTGCAGTGTGCACTTGTCTTCATTTAGAAAATGCTATTTTTGTTCACATGTATCTGGGGTTCCAACCATGTCTACAACAAAAATTAGGCTGCCAGGAATTATCATCATGATCACCAGCTTGAGATCACAGCCTTGTTTCTTGGTTTTGAATTATTATAATACTATATGACCTATCTCTACAGTAAACACATCATTAAGGTTGTTAGAAAAACGCCTCTATTGTTATGGATTTAGGCCAAATTGCACTGAGAAACAAAATGCAAGAATTTCTGAGTGGCTGTTTTATTTTATTATGTGTAACAATCTTCATGTATTAAAATAACTGCTACTAAAATGAGTGACAATATCCTGGAGTCAGCTCTGATTTTTATGAAGAAAAAAAATAATTTCTGTTTTCAACTAACATGAGTTTATTCACATGAAAATGGTTTCCCAACAACCTTTCAAATCATGTTTACAGGCATACATGTATTTTAGAAAACATTTATTCCTCTCCAGATGAGAGAATAGAAACATGATCCTTCATTTCCTTGACTATATGCCCCTGAGTTTACATTTGCAGAAAGTATACTATGATTTTAGGAATCTGAGATGAAGCATTTGGAAAAGAAAAGGAAGTTACTTACAGGGAAGAACTGCACCGGGAACTGAGACTTTACAAGATCCACTTAACTAATTAAAATAGAGGGAACTTGATTATCAATTTTAAAAGCTTAACTGTATTATTGAACTTGGACTTTACTTACTCATATTGGAGAGTAACAGTGTTCTCACATGTTTATCATACCCATGGGTATCTTCATCTCATCAGGCACCTGCATTGAAAAATTCAGTCATAAAGATATTTGTGTTAAGGAGTCAGAAATATAAGGGAAGTGCTAGAAGTTATGTTTACTTGGGAATCTAAAATTTGATAGAAAATCTGTTGTGTCGTTGCTGCCGTGGCTACTTATTGTGTTGTGTTGTAATGTAACATGTAACAGCAAATTTTATATGTATACTTTATAAAACACCATTAAGAAAAAAAAATAAGCATGGAGAAAAAAGCAAAGTCCTCTCTTACTTACAATGGCAACAAAGCTAAATATCAATTTTCTTTCATAGTCTAAGACACTCCCAAATTTTGTTATTATTCTAAGGAATACAGAAAAAAAGAAGAAAAAAGGGCACCCAGGGTGTTATGAAGAGAAGACAACCAAAGAAATGAGCCAGCAGTTGGCATAGCTTATGCAGCATGTCCAGAAATATGAAGTAAGAAATAAATGTAAGAATATAATCCCTTGTGAAATTCCATAAATGTAGGAGACGAAAGAGACTTCCCATAAAATGTGGACTGGAGGCTCAAGCTATATTATTTGATATTTACTGATATGGAAATAATCTGCTATCTGTTTTTCAAAATGACAACAAATTTAAAATATAAGTGAACATAAGAGCAATGTTTTAGAGAAAAAGATATTCCATATATTTTTTCTTTCTATTAAAATGAATATTTGAGCCGGGCGTGGTGGCGCACGCTTGTAATCCCCGCGCTTGGGAGGCAGAGACAGGAAGATTGCGCAGGTTCGAAGCCAGCCGCGCGCTGGCTTAGGAGACCCTGTTTCTAAATAAAAAAATATAAAATAGGTCTGGGAGTGTAGCCCGGAGGTAGAAGGGCTTCCAGGAACCCCAGTACCACCAAAAAAAAAAAAAAAAGAATATTTAATCCCAGTCTTTAGAAGATAATCTCTTAAACCAAAGAGGCTATTGTACATCAACAAACCCTCAGAGGATATTAAATCTTTGGAAAGAAAATGAAAAGGCTTTTAGTGTCCTTCATATCACAACATGAAATAAATTTACAAATACCAAGTAAATTATCTTCTAAAAAGGAAAATCTCTCTTCAAAAGAATCATCTAGTAGTACACAGGGTTGCTCTTCATTTTGTAACTGCTCAAGACATCACTCACGGTTTGTACTTGCATCTTCATTTCTTCTTTTGTACATAATATTCACATCGTATAGTTTCAATGAAGAAAAGGGGAACACAGTAACAATATCTTGCTGCTTAACCAGACATTTTTCAGTGGCTTAACACAATCCATCTGGGGATCTTCATAATACAATGTGATGTTTATTGAGAAAACTACTCTATCATCTTGTGGCCCAGTTTCCTTCTATTCTATGACTATCCCATGTCTAAGGCCTCCATAATTCTTTGCCAGCTTCTCAGAAGCTGGCTAGCAGATGGAGAAAAGAAAAAAAATCATTCGCAGAAATATTTTGTGACCCAAGTGGAACACACTCTTCCACTGACATCTCATTGACTATGACCAGTCACAGAACCAGACCTAAGTGGCTAGAGGGATGAGGAACTTATAATTTGTTTCTCTAGAAAGAAAAAAACAAAAGGTTTCGGTAAATATCTGGCTAGTCTCTGCCAAAATGTACATATCATAACCTGAAACACAAATTTTTTCTGATGCATACATATTTAATACTTTTAAATAATTCCAATGCCCAGCAGAAGAGTCATGCTTGGAGTCAAATTCAAAAACTAAAAATGGGTTAAATGAGTGATGTGGGCATGCATGCCTCTACAATCTTGTATCCCATTAATATTTATGACCATACTGCATCAATAAAAAAAAGAAAAAAGAACTAAAAATGTTCTATCACCGACAATACTGTGCAATTATGGCTGTTTCAAATGTTCCCTGCTTGCCTCTTTGAATGCTTACTACACATGGAATACGAAAGATGTATTTCATAAAAGTAAATTTTATACATCTACGTCATAAAAGGACATCTGGCTCTTCCTAATATCTAAATTATCAAAATTTTGTGCATCTACGTCATACTTTTGAGTGTTTACTTGAAACAGGTTCAAGTAAAGTTCGCTTAGATAGAAAGCCAGAATGACTTCATGCATTAATTAGTGTGGTCTAATATTGAGAACATCCAGTGAATCATCAGTTCTGCTTATTATCCCTTTTAGGACCAGCTCTACCACTGTCTTGGCTGTACTTTGGAAGCCTGGGGATCATTTTTCCCCAGCTGTCATGCAGAAACGATCCTAGTATAACAGGTCATTACAATTCTCTAGGCTCTGAGGTGTGACAAATTCCAATGTTGCTGAAGCGCATCAGTAACTCAGGAGGGTAAGAGAATGGTGGCAGAAAATGTTACCCTGTGCGATGGTGATTCAAAAGCCCTAGACTCATGCCTAAAATTGAGGCAGTATTCCAACTCTTGAATAATCTGATGTACTCACAACGCAATCAATTGTAATCATCCTGCCAGAGGAATCATGGGTGTGTGTTTACTCCAAAATGCAGTATGTGCATACCCTATTGTGTACAGTCATCTGCTAGACTAGAACAAAAGAAGATATTAGAGCCACTATGTGCAATCAATCAATTCTTATATTAAAAATGAAGGAGTGAAATTAAGCTCACCTAATATGTACTATATATCTTGATGCTGCCGGGTTCATCTGGTTCCCTGTAATATAACGGAGGGAATTAGTCTGAGAAAAGAGTGAGAGTCCCACAGCGTTGGGGGGAGCCCAGTTAAGTGAATTCGTGAATTGTACTAGGTGGTTTTTATTAAAAGTAAACCTCATAAATATATAGGAAAATGTCATTAAAAGATTATTTCAAGAATCTGGGAATTAAACATAAATCCATAATAAAAAAAATTAGCATCAACCAAAAATGTCAGTGCGGACTTATTCTGGCAATGTTAGCTACAATAAAAAGAGGAAGAGCATGGATCTAGTCAGCAGGCAGTAGTATGCTACCTATCATGTGTTTTGAGAAAAATGAAGGCTTAATCTCATCACTCTAATGTAGAGAAGATCTTATTAAAACAATTGAAGCAGTTGCTTTTCTTAAAAATCTCTGCTATGGAAAGAGTATCATGCAAATAGATATTTGATATTTCTGTTCCATTTTGATGTAGAAAACAATTAATGTGTAGAATGTACAAAAAAATTTAAAAGTATTGCTACAGTGGTTATTTTATGTGTCAACTTCACTGGTAAAGACAATGGTTTAAGAAAACTTCACTGGGTTAAGACAACTGGTAAAATATTGTGTTTAGGTGTTCTATGAGAGTTTTCCTGAGATACTAGTATTTGAATCAGTAGATTTATTATAGATGATTCACCCCCACCAATGTGAGCAAGCACCATCCAATCTGTTGAGGGCTGTGGAAGAGGGGCAGAGGAAAAGTGAACCCTCTTTCTCCTTGGGTTGGTAATACCCATTTCTCTTGCCTTTGGCCAAGTTACTAAAGAAATGTTAAAGAAAAACTATTTTGACACTTTTCAAACTTTAAAGGAAAACTTATTCAAGAATATTACAATAAGAGAGACATATTGGGCTCATTTCCAGAGACAACAAGGACACGTGAAAATTTATAGGCAATGAGTAGAGTGAGGGGGTCAGTGAATGGAAACTTACTAAGAGGTTAAATTCCTAAATCTTTTAAGAGTAGAGTTTTTTTTCTAAATACACGTATTATCATTCTTGTTAAAGTCAAGTCTAAGATTTAGATATTGAAGGGGGTTTTGAAAAAGATGATTAATTATAAAGAGGTGGGTGTTATTAATAAACTGATTTAGCAGGATTCTTGTTAATATTGGGCCAGGAAAACCAAACCAAAACAGGTGGCAAGGGCAAGAACTAGCTGAAAAGCATATTAAAAAGAATCTACTAAAGATTGGCCAAGGAGAGAGTACATCAGGAGTAACAGACCTAAAGAGAAGCTGAAAAACGAATCATAATAGTCATATATAAAAATAATCCTGCAGACATAATATGTCAGGCTTCAAATGCTATCCCATTTCAACATGATGCATTTTTCAAAATATTTTAAAATAATTGCTGCAGAAAATATTCTGTATAATATGAAAAAGTAAGGTAAAATATCTAATTTCAGATATATGAGTATCTATACATTTTATATTTTTATCTCTTTTATTTTTGGCACTTATTCTAATTTTTATCATATTTGAAAAATTTTCTTTACCAAAGATGACATCTGAATTGGTCATCATTATGTGTTTTTCTAAATATATTTTATCACTATTCAGATAAATCAGATATTTGGCTCAATATCTAACTCTATATTTGTATTATATTCAATATAAACATGTAGAACATTTTAAATATTAAAGTTAATTTTAAAATTTGTTTTCCATTTTCAATTTCATAATATTTTATTTTCTCTATTTGGTATTGTGGGTTGAACCTGGTCAACCTCTGAGCTACATCTTCAAACCTTTTTAATTTTTATTTTTAAACAGGGGGCCTTGCTAACTTGCCGAGGCTGCCTCAAACCTGTGATTCTACTGTCTCAACCTCTCACATACTGAAATTACAGGCATGTACCACCTTGCCTACCAAGAATCTTTAATAATTGTAAAACTAATTCTTTTCTCTCATAGGAACAAGGTATCAGTTGTACCTCATATTTATTTTCTTGATACCTCCTATGGATATTAAGTAATTTCATAGTCAGCTATATATGGACTTAGGCTTGCAAAAAATGGAGTATTTTTAGTAAAAAATATAGAGATTATAATTTTGACACTTATATAGATTTTCTTGTGAAATAACATAAAATTCTTATTATAGAATATCATGAAATTATCATAGAAAAAACGGTTACATTTTAAAGTCTATATGGTTCCGGGAAGATGGCGACGGAGGAAAGCGGCACTTACAAGTCCCGCTAACAATCCAACTCTACTACCACAAAACCAGCGCCTTTCAGAGCCAGAAAACACCACCAGCAAAGAAATAAAAACGGTAACTACAAGGGACAGAGAAAAAGGGCTGGAAAAACAAGACACCAGAAAAAAACCAGCCCGAAGTGCCGCGCCCGCGCGGCGCTGAGCGGCCAGAGCCGCAGCGCGGATTGGGGGGAGCCGCAGAGTGGAGCGGCCTGCCGCGTCGCGGAACCGCCAGAGCGGCCGGAGTGGCCAGACCCGCGGTGCAGAGCAGCCGAAGCCGCGGTTCAGAGCAGCCGAGTAGAGCGGCCAGAACAGCCAAGCGGAGTGGCCAGAACAGCCGGAGCAGCCAGAGCCGCAGCGCGGATTGCCTGGAGCAGCCGCGCGGAGTGGCCAGAGCCGCGGAGTGGAGCGGCTGGAGCAGCTGGAGCGGAGCGGCCAGAACAGCTGAGCGGAGCGGCCAGAGCAGCCGAGCAGAGCGGCCAGAACAGCCGGAGCGGAGCGGCCAGAACAGTCGGAGCAGCCAGAGCCGCGTTGCGGAACGGCCGGAGCGGCCGGAGTGGCCAGACCCGCGGTGCAGAGCAGCCAGAGCCGGGCGCAGAGCGGCCGGAGCGGAGCGGCCTACATCTCCCCTAGCAGCACCAGGCTCCAGAGAGGAGGGAGACTCAAAACAGAGCTCAAATCCAGAGAGGAGGTACTTTGGCCTCGCGGCCTAGGACGCAGAAGCAGCGTCTTACTGCTGGCGGCAGTGGTGAGTTCACCGGACGGCCCTAGACCAATCCATTCAACCAGCCACCAGGAGCCTGAGAGGAGCGGTTGACAGCGAGCTGAGGTGAGCAGGTGCTGAACAGCCGGCGGCAGTCAGCAGTTTTGTTGGTGCAGGGAACATCTAAAGCTCCCAAGGGCCGAGCACAGCACAACTGGCAGGGACTCAGAGCGGAGTTCAAAACCAGAGAAGAAATACGCCGCATCACGGCCAAGGGCGTGGCAGTGGTGCCATATTGCCAGTGGCGGCAGCAGCGAATCCACCAAGTTCACTACAGCTCCATCAGCGCACTCAATAACCGTGAGTCAAATTGTGACCCCTAGGGAAGAAATCCCAGTACTGCGCTCCCAGGGACTTGCGCAGATAGTCTCCCTGGGTCGGAGATTTTAGCAGTGCAGCCCAGGGGGGGAGTGGCAGTGGCAGAGATATCATACCATAGTCACAACTCCCCACTGGAGAACGCCCAACTTGGCACTCCCCACGGTCTAAGCAGCCTTGATTGACTCCCTGGGTCTGAGACTTTGTGATACAAACCAGTTAAGGAGTAGTGGTGACTGAGATACCACAGACACGAGATCCAGAGCATCTTAAGTGAACTCGTAGTGACTCGGGGAAGAACCCAGAGAAGGCACAAACTTCCAAAATCATGGGAAAGAGAAATAACAATGGAGCAGTGAATGCCAACAACCCCACAACATCAGAATCTGATAACACAGAAATCCAAAGATCTCTAGAAGATCAAATTAGGAAAATAACTTTAGAAATAATAGAGGACTTTCGAAAAGAATTTAGAGAGAGTCAAAAAGAGATAAAGGATGCAATTAATGAAGTAAAGGCCTCAATCCAAAGTATAAACAACAGATTAGACCACATGGAGAATAGAATCTCGCTCCTTGAAGATGATCATTCTAAAAATGAACGCATAGTTTCTAATTTAGAAAAAAAAACCCGACAGCAGGAATCTGACATTGAAGAAATATGGGCCCATTTCAAGAGAGCTAACCTAAGAATAATTGGAATAGAGGAGGGAAAAGAAGGTGAAACCAAAGGGATCAACAATCTCTTCAAGGAAGTAATAGCAGAAAATTTTCCAAACATAGAGCAAGAGGTCGATACACAGATCCAGGAAACTTATAGAACTCCCTTTAGACAGGATCAGAGAAGAGGATCCCCACGCCACATAATTGTCAAAATGACTAATGTGGAAGCCAAGGAGAGAATCTTAAAGGCAACAAAAACAAAAGGCCACGTGACATACAGAGGCAAACCAATTAGAATCACTCCAGACTTCCCAAACCAAGTTATGAAAGCCAGAAGGGCTTGGAGTAACATATTCCAAACTCTGAAAGAAAACAACTTCCAGCCAAAAATTTCCTACCCAGCAAAACTATCCATCAAATTAGATGGGGAAATAAGAAGCTTCCATGACAAACAGCAACTGAAGGAATTTATGTCTTCAAAACCAGCGCTAGAGAAAATACTCAAGGAGATTAACTGCAAAGAGGAAATGGGTAATACACGCCAGAACCAAAGAAACAAGAATTCCCATCCAGCAGACAACTAAGCAAAGAAGAATAAACAGTATCTTAAACAGAAATAAGATCTTAACATGTTGGGAATTAAAAATTATCTCTCTATAATCACACTTAATGTAAACGGCCTCAACTCCCCAATAAAAAGACATAAAGTGGCAAAATGGATTAAAAGCCAGAATCCATCCATCTGCTGCTTACAAGAAACACACCTTACAAGTAAAGATAGGAACAAACTCAAGGTAAAGGGCTGGAGCAAGGTAATCCATGCTAATGGTACTCGAAGACAAACAGGAGTAGCAACTATGATATCAGACAAGTTAGACTTCAAACCCAAACTTATTAGAAGAGACAAAGAAGGTCACATCTTACTGGTAAAAGGAATAGTCCAGCAAGAGGAAATAACAATAATCAACATCTATGCCCCAAACATAGGGGCAGCTACTTTCATAAATCAAACTCTTTGTGATATGAAGTCACACATAAATCCCAACACAATAATACTGGGAGACTTCAACACACCTCTCACAATACTAGACCGATCTTCCAGACAAAGGGTCAGTAAAGATGTCTCAGAACTAAAGAACACCATTAACCAAATGGACCTGTTGGACTCATATAGAATATTTCACCCAACTACAGCAGAGTTTACATTTTTCTCAGCTGCTCATGGAACCTTCTCCAAAATAGATCACATCCTGGGACACAAAATGAGCACTAGCAAATTTAAAAAATGTTACATACTTCCCTGTGTCATTTCAGACCATAATGGAATGAAACTAGAAATCAACTATAAGAAGACTCAGAGAAACAACATAAACATGTGGAGACTGAACACCACACTTCTGAATGAAGAATGGGTCATAGAAGATGTAAGAGGTGAAATCAAGAAATTTCTAGAAACAAATGAAAATAAAGAAACAACATATCAAAACCTCTGGGACACTTTGAAGGCAGTATTAAGAGGAAAATTTATAGCACTGAGTGCTCACATAAGAAAAACAGAAAATCTTCAAATAAATAGCCTTATGACACACCTCAAAGCCCTTGAAAAGCAGGAACAATTGAACCCCAAAGCCAGCAGAAGACGGGAAATTATTAAAATTAGAGCAGAAATTAACGAAATAGAGAATAAAAAAACAATACAGAAAATCAACAAAACTAAAAGCTGGTTTCTTGAAAAAATTAACAAGATTGATAAACCATTAGCCAACCTAACTAAAAAAAAGAGAGAATCAACCCAAATTATGAAGATAAGGGATGAAAAAGGAGACATTACTACTGACAGCGTAGAAATCCAGAGGATTATCAGAAACTACTTTGAAAAACTATAATCCAACAAAATGGAAAACCTGGAGGAAATCGACAACTTCCTAGATAAATACAACCTTCCTAAACTGAGTCAAGAAGATATAGAACACTTAAACCAACCAATAACAATTAAAGAGATTGAAACAGCAATAAAGAGCTTACCATCAAAGAAAAGCCCAGGACCAGATGGTTTCCCAAGTGAATTCTATAAAACCTTTATAGGAGAACTAATCCCAATACTACTCAAACTATTTCGGGAAATAGAAAAAACCGGGACTCTCCCAAATACATTCTATGAAGCCAACATCACACTAATACCCAAACCGAATAAAGACAGTTCAAGGAAGGAAAACTACAGGCCTATATCTCTGATGAACTTGGATGCAAAACTATTAAACAAAATACTAGCAACACGCATTCAAAACCACATCAAGAAAATCATTCACCATGACCAGGTAGGGTTCATCCCAGGGATGCAAGACTGGTTCAATATACGAAAATCAATCCATGTAATTCATCATATAAACAGAATCAAAGACAAAAACCACATGATCATCTCAATAGATGCTGAAAAAGCATTTGATAAAATTCAACATTCATTTATGATAAAAACACTGCAGAGAATTGGAATAGAAGGAACATATCTCAACATTATTAAGGCAATCTACAATAAGCCCACTGCCAACATCATATTAAATGGGGAAAAACTTCAAGAATTCCCCCTAAAAACTGGAACGAGACAAGGATGTCCACTATCACCACTTCTCTTCAATATAGTACTAGAGACTCTAGCCAGAGCAATAAGGCAAGAAAAGGAAATCAAAGGAGTACAAATAGGAAAAGAAGAACTCAAGCTTTCACTATTTGCAGATGACATGATACTATACTTAGAAAACCCAACAAACTCAACCAAAAGGCTTATAGAACTGATCAACAAATTCAGCAAGGTATCTGGATACAAAATCAATCTTAAAAAATCAGAAGCTTTCCTGTACACCAACCATAAATCCACTGAAAAAGAAATTCAGAAAACACTTCCACTCAGGATCTCCCACAAAAAAATAAAATACCTAGGAATAAACTTGACCAAGGAGGTAAAAGATCTCTACAAAGAAAATTATAAAACACTGAAAAAAGAAATCGAAGAAGATCTTAGAAGATGGAAAGACCTTCCATGTTCATGGATTGGCAGAATAAATATTATTAAAATGGCCATACTCCCAAAACTGATCTACAGATTTAATGCAATGCCCATTAAACTACCAAGATCATTCCTCACAGACATAGAAAAATCAGTCCTTAAATTTATCTGGAATAACAAAAAGCCCAGAATAGCCAAGGTAGTTCTCAGCAACAAAAACCACGCAGGAGGAATCACAATACCTGACTTTAAACTATACTACAAAGCCATTGTAATAAAAACAGCATGGTACTGGCAAAAGAACAGATATATAGACCAATGGAGCAGAATAGAAGACCCAGAAACAAGTCCACACACTTTCAGCCAATTGATTTTTGACAAAGGGGCCAAAAACATACACTGGAAAAAAGATAGCCTCTTTAACAAATGGTGTTGGCAAAACTGGTTAACCATATGCAGAAAATTGGATGTTAATCCCACTTTTTCACCCTGTACAAAAGTCAACTCACGATGGATCAAAGACTTGGAAATTAAACCAGAGACTTTGAAGCTCCTTGAAGAGGGCATAGGTCCAACACTACAACACATAGGCACAGACAAACATTTCCTCAACAAGACCCCAAAAGCACAACAAATTAAAAGGAGAATCAATACATGGGATTGCATGAAACTGAAGAGCTTCTGTTCAGCAAAGGAAACTATCAAGAATCTCAATCGAGAGCCAACAGAATGGGAGAAGATTTTTGCCACCTACACCACTGATAGAGGACTAATATCTAGAATATACAGAGAACTCAAGAAACTCAACACTAAGAAAACAAAACATCCAATAACAAAATGGGCAAATGAACTAAATAGACACTTCACAAAAGAAGAAATTCAAATGGCCAATAAATGCATGAAAAAATGCTCAACATCACTGGCAATCAGAGAGATGCAAACCAAAACTACCCTGAGATTTCACCTAACTCCAACTAGAATGGCCATCATTCAAAACACAAACAACAACAGAAGCTGGCGAGGATGTGGAGAAGTGGGAACTCTAAGACATTGTTGGTGGGATTGCAAATTAGTGCAACCACTTTGGAAAACAGTATGGAGAATCCTCAGAAGAATGGGAACAAATCTACCATTTGATCCAGCAATACCACTGTTGGGTATCTACCCAAAAGAAAAGAAACCAAACTATCAAACTAATGCATGTGTATCTATGTTCATAGCTGCACAATTCACCATAGCCAAACTATGGAACCAGCCAAGATGTCCATCAACAGATGAATGGATTACAAAACTGTGGGATATGTACACAATGGAATTTTACTCAGCCATCAAAAAAAACTCAATTACATCATTTTCAGGGAAATGGATGGAGCTGGAGGACATTATGCTAAGTGAGATTAGTCAGGCACAAAAAATAAGAAATCAGATGCTTTCCCTAATATGTGAGAGTTAGGGAGAAATGGGTCATAGGAGGAACTCTTGGAAGAGCATCAGTAACTTTTAACTCTCTTTACATTGTCTTTGGATATACAATATTTTTTTATTTTTTAAGGGAGTTTATTTACCCTTTTGTTGCCTGTGCCATTGAAATCATATCCAAGAAATCACTTCCAATTTCAATGTTGTGAGGTTTTATGACCCAGATTTTCTTCTAAAAGCTGATAGTATTAAGATTTATATTTAGGTCCTTTATCTATTTTGAGTTAATATTTGTATATGTGTTAGGTAAGGGTCCAATTTTATTATTTTTCATTTATTATTATTTTTCAACAATATTTAGTTAAAAGACTAGTATTTCCTCCACCAAAAGTTCATGGAAACCTTGTCAAAAATAACTTGACAATGTATGGAAGAATTTATCTCTAGGCTTTTATTTAGCTCCAATGGTTTATATATCTGCCTTTAGAACAGTACTACACTGTTTCAATTATTGTAGCTTTATATGGTTTGAAATCAGAAAATATACATCTTCTAGCTTTGTTCTTCTTTGAGACTTTTTTGGGTATCTAGAGCCCATATTCCATATCAGGATAGATTTTTTTTCTGAAAAATAAATAAATAAATGTATGATAGTTTCACCTAAAAAAAAAAAAAAGAAAAAAAAATATTCTCTGGTAAGAAAGAAAGCAAAAAGAAATATTGAAATGTTATCTTTAAGTCATCAAAAGTTTGGTACCAGACAAATGAAACTGTTATGTGAGATTATCAATGTTAATATTGTATAAATTGCTATAATACTAGATGTCAACCACTAAGCCAAGCGTGGGAAGGAGGGATGGGGAGGGAATGGGGTGGGGATCGGGTAGGGGCTAACTGGGCGATGTGTGCATGTATGTCTACAAAAGTATCTTATTTATACCACTATGATGTATGAATACATTGCACCAATAAAAAATAAATTTAAAAAAAAAAATAAAATAAAATAAAATCATCAAAAAAAAAAATAAATAAATAAATAAATAAAGTCTATATGCCTGTCTACCATAACAGAGTAAAGTGATATTCAAATCTTTCTAAAAAGATTATTTGGGAATTGAGCTGGGGATAGAGTGGTAGAACATTTCTCAGCATGCAAAAGGCCTTGGGATCAATCTCTAGCACTGCAATAAATAAATTAATTAATTAGTTAATAATAAATACATGTTATATTTCTTTCATCATTTTTGTCATTATTGATTGGCAAATACATATTTCTGTCTCATAGCTTTTGAATGACAGATCTCATATTAAAAAGCTTCATTATCCATCCACAGAGGCAAGCAATAGAGGTGTGCAATGTGCAACTCCTCAATGGCTGAGACTCTTCTATATACCCATTACAAATGTCATTTTGGTTGGTCAGGAAGTAAGCTGTTAGTAACTTCTGCCCTGAATGAACTGTTGGGTATTTTAAGGTGCTAGATAGAAGAAGGTAGAATAGAAGAAAGAACATAGGACTGGAAGGCAGAGGACTGTCTAATTCTGTTATCCTCTTCTACTAAATTACAGAATTCAATAAGAGAATCTACCTTTTCATCCATCCAAGCTTGTTGATTGTGTTTTTGAAGTCAACATTAGTGAAGGTAGCAGAAACCATAAACAAAAAATAAAAATGAAAATTCTAAAAAAATAAATAAAAATGAGGAGACAGTAAAAAATCCTGTTTGTTTTCCTTTTTTTGTTTCTTTTTTGTGATGCTATGGATCAAACCCAGGGGCTTCTTTCTACCTCCAAGCTACACCCCCATCTCTATGTTTTTATTCTTTGAAAAAAGTTCTCACTAAGTTGTGGAAAATCTCACTAAGTAGCTGAGGCTGGACACAAATCCAAGATCCTCCTGCTTTAGCCTCCCAAGTACTGTGATTACAAGTGTGGGCCACCACGCCCAGATCCTGTTTGATTCTTTTTTTTTAATATATTTTAATTTTATTTCTCTCTTTTTTTATTGGTGCCATGTATTCATACATCATAATGATATAAAGAAAATACTTTTGTAGACATACATGCACACATCGCCCAGTTAGCCCCTACCCGATCCCCACCCCTTTCGCTCCCCATCCCTCCTTCCCATGCTTGGCTTAGTGGTTGACATCTAGTTTTATAGCAATTTATCCAATATTAACAATGATAATCTCACAAAACAGTTTCATTTGTCTGATACCAAGCTTTTGATGACTAAAAGATAACATTTCAATATTTCTTTTTGCTTTCTTTCTTACCAGAGAATATTTTTTTCTTTTCTTTTTTTTAGGTGAAACTATCATACATTCATTTATTTATTTTTCAGGAAAAATCTATCCTGATATGGAATATGGACTCTAGATACCCAAAAAAATCTCGAAGAAGAACAAAGCTAGAAGATGTATATTTTCTGATTTCAAACCATATAAAGCTATAATAATTGAAACAGTGTAGTACTGTTCTAAAGGCAGATATATAAACCATTGGAGTTAAATAAAAGCCTAGAGATACATTCTTCCATATATTGTCAAGTTATTTTTGACAAGGTTTCCACGAACATTTGGTGGTAGAAATAATAATATTTTAACTAAATATTGTTGAAAAATAATAATTACATGGAAAAAAATAAAGTTGGACCCTTACATAACACATATACAAATATTAACTCAATATAGATAAAAGACCTAAATATAAATCTTAAGGCTATAAACTTTTAGAAGAAAATCTGGGTCATAAAACCTCACAACATTGAAATTGGCAGTGATTTCTTGGATATGATTTCAATGGCACAGGCAACAAAAGGGTAAATAAACTCCCTAAAAATAAAAAAATATTGTATATACAAAGACAATGTAAACAGAGTTAAAAGTTACTAATAGAATGGGATAAAATATTTCCAAATGCTATATCTGAAGGTATATTAATATTCCAACAAGAAATCCTAAAAATTAACAACAATAAAAGCAAACAATACCATTTAGAGATAGGTAAAAGACTAACATAAATAATGAATCTCCACAGATAACCAATCTTAGTTGTCTGTTGGATGGGAAATCTTGTTTCTCTGGTTCTGGTGTGTGTTACCTATTTCTTCTTTGTAGTTAATCTCTTTGAGTATTTTCTCTAGTGCTGGTTTTGAAGACATAAATTCCTTCAGTTTCTGTTGTCGTGGAAGCTTCTTAATTCCCCATCTAATTTGATAGAAAGTTTTGCGGGGTAGGAAATTTTTGGCTGGAAGTTGTTTTCTTTCAGAGTTTGGAATATGTTACTCCAAGCTCTTCTGGCTCTCATGACTTGGTTTGGGAAGTCTGGAGTGATTCTAATTGGCTTGCCTCTGAATGTCACTTGGCCCTTTGTTTTTGTTGCCTTTAAGATTCTCTGCTTGGCTTCCACATTGGTCATTTTGACAATTATGTGGCGTGGGGATCCTCTTCTCCGATCCTGTCTAAAGGGAGTTCTATAAGTTTCCTGGACCTGTGTATCGACCTCTTGCTCTACGTTTGGAAAAATTTTCTGCTATTATTTCCTTGAAAAGATTGTTGATCCCTTTGGTTTCACTTTCTTTTCCCTCCTCTATTCCAATTATTCTTAGGTTAGCTCTCTTAAAATGGGCCCATATTTCGTCAATGTCAGATTCCTGCTGTTGGATATTTTTTCCTAGATTAGAAACTATGCGTTCATTTTTTGGAATTATCATCTTCTAAGAGCGAGATTCTGTTCTCCATGTGTTCTAATCGGTTGTTTGTGCTTTGAATTGAGGCCTTTACTTCATTAATTGCATCCTTTATCTCTTTTTGGCTCTCTCTGAATTCTTTTCGAAACACCTCTATTATTTCTACAGTTATTTTCCTGATTTGATCTTCTACAAATCTCTGAATTTCTGTTTTATCAGGTTCTGATGTTGTGGGGTTGTGGGCATTCATTGCTCCATTGTGATTCCTCTTTCCCATGATTTCGGAAGTTTGTGCCTTCTCTGGGTTCTTCCCTGGGTCACTACGACCTCACTTAAGGTGCTGTGGATCTCGAGTCTATGGTATCTCAGTCCCCACTACTCTTTAATGGGTTGTATCACAGAGTCTGACCCTGGGAGTCAATCAAGGCTGCTTTAGACCATGGGGGGTGCCA
The DNA here is from genome assembly GCF_963383645.1 of Muscardinus avellanarius. Taxonomy (NCBI): domain Eukaryota; kingdom Metazoa; phylum Chordata; class Mammalia; order Rodentia; family Gliridae; genus Muscardinus; species Muscardinus avellanarius. The sequence goes on along the minus strand of NC_137786.1, from coordinate 35,112,453 downwards.
GGTTGGGCATTCTCCTATGGTGTAATATCTCTGCCACTGCCACTCCCCCACTGGGTCAAGTCCCTGGGAGTACAGTACTGGGATTTCTCCTCTAGGGACCCCAATTTGACTCACTGTTGAGCACGCAGATGGAGCTGTCGTGGACTCGGTGAATTCGCTGCTGCTGCCGCCGGTAGCAATATGGTGCTGCTGCTGCACCCTCGGCCGTGAGGCTGGTGTATTTCTTTTCTGTTTTTGAGCTATTCTCTGAGTCCCTGCAGGATGTGCTGAGCCCAGCCTCTGGGAGCTTTAGATGCTCCCTGTGCCGAGCAATCTGCCAAATTCCTCCCGGCTGATCCACAGCGGCTCACCTCGGCTCGCTGTCTGCTGCTCCTCTCTGTAGCCTGGTGGGCTGTTGAGTACGTTGGTCTGGTGCCGTCCGGCAGCAGTAGGGCGCTGCTGCCGCTTTCTCGGGAGTGAGGCCGGCATATCTCCTCTCTGTTTTCTGAACTCCTTTATGAGTTCCCTTCCTCTCTGGAGCCTGGTGCTGCAAGGGAAAATGGCACCCGCCGCTTCATGCCGCGGCTCCAGCTGCAGCACTGCGGTCTGGTTTCTGGTGTCTCGTTTTTCCAGCCCTCTTTTTCTCTGTCCCTTGAAATTACATTTTTTGTTTTCTGCTGATGGTGTTTTCTGGCCATGAAAGGCGCTGATTTTGTGGTAATAGAGATTGGTTGTTAGCGGGGCTCGTAAGCCTCGTTTTGCTCCATCGCCATCTTCCCGGAAGTTCTTCCTGTTTGATTCTTATGCATGTACACTTTGACAGTTTATAGCAGTAATTAAAATGAACTACATCTTCCTGGTATTAACCTTTGCTATTAGTTTTATATTAGAACAGTTGCCTGATAGACTGATACAGATATATTTGAACATTGATGATAAATGTACATTTAAGTTTATCCTCAAAAAACTAGAATTTGACGTGAGAATGATAAGAACAAATTGAAACTGGCAATTTAGGCCAAAATCAGATTTTAAAATGTTATTTTAGAACTTTATATTATTTTTAAAAAGAACATAAATATTATGGAGCTTTCATACCCCCCCCACACACACACACAAGTAGGATCCTACTACTTAGTGAGGCCCTCTGCAACTTAGTGAGATCCTGTTTTAAAATAAAGAATAAAAAAATAGGGCTGGGGGTGTGGCTCGGAGGTAGAATGCCCCAGAATTTAATCCCCAGTATCATTATTAACTAAGTAATTTGCAAAGAATACTTTTATGTAAAATCAGCCCATTATTCAGTATGCTAAAAACTTTAAAGATAACTCACTATTGCTGTCTTTATTTTTCTCTCCCCTAAACACAGACACTTTCATACACACATTCACACACTTAATGTGTGTATATTTTTTTTATGAACAGAGGAGTTTAACTGTCACCTACTCAAGCTCTTAAATTTTAAATATGAAGAAAACCTGGTTTTTCCAAAATGGCGACTGAGGGACACAGCACTCCTCAGTAGCTGAAGCAAATAAAGTTCAAATACTTAGAAAGCTGTGTCTTAATCAACAAAATAAATACATACCAGGAACCAAATCAAATCCTGGTACCTCGGGGGAACTCTGAACTTGAAGAAGAAGAAGAAGAAGAAGAAAATAGATCGGACACCGGACCAGCTGCAGATACAATCGGATCTGAACACTGTTCAGCGGCGGGCTGCTTTCGCGGGCCCGCGGAGCTGCCTGCCCGATAGTCCCGATAGTCCCGCAGAAAGATAATCCAGGACTGAAAACAGCGAGCAGCACCCACCGTCAGAATTCTGTGTGTTCACCAGCGACTGGACCACAACAACATAGAGACTCCCACGAATCCTGAACCAAGGAAGACAGGTACCTGCGGGCGCCCAGGGAAGTGCAGACCCCCCCAGCACGCCCAAGCCTCAGACCCTAGCACTCTCCTCTGCGCACCTTGTCTGCGCCCCGTCCCCTGCTAGCAGTCAGTGCCTGGGCCACTCTCTCACTAAATTGGAGCCTTCCTATGTGTCTCGCCCCCCCCCCGCCCCCGCCACCTTGCCAGAGACGGCCTTCCAGGCTGCGAAAGCCCTGTGTAAACCGGAAAACTCCTTGGGGCACCCCCAGTTTCTACATCCCGCGGGAGGCAGAGACCATTACTGGGCACCACGCACTGGATCCTTGAGCACCTATCCTGCACTCCTGGCCCACCGCTAGGTGTTCCTACTCTCCTGGTAGCCAGATGCTTAGTTCTAAGCGAGAACTCAGCTCAATACACCTTGGAAGAGCATACCAGCAGCAACAGACAGCTGCATCCACTCACTCCTGGGTCCAGTAAAAGCAGCACACCCAGCCTGCACTCTTGGAATAGGCAGAGCTCTGGCAGCAAGCGTGGGCATCCAGGAACCAGCATCCATTTGCCCAGGGTACATCTTGGGACCACACCGGCTAACCCAGCTGGAATTTCCAGAGACACAGGAAACTCCAGAGGGCCACAATATCTGCACAGGACCTCAGGGGGAGGTTCTAATTATACCTTGGTCATTCTCCACCCATGTTGTAGGGAAGCACAGGTTGGAGCCTAGGGTGGTGAGTGCAGAGGTACTGACCACAGGTTAGAATTTCGCAGAACCTGTGAATTGTACAGAATCAAATAAAAGTGAAACCAGACATCCGGACACATAAACCTAAAGCAGCTAAAGGAGACAAGGTGTCCAAACACCCAGAGTGACCTAAGTAGATAAAAAATAGAGTACAAAGAAAACTAAGAGACATTGGATGGTATCCTGAAAGTTACCAAAGCAATCAGATAGCACATACTATATAGACCTGATCCCATATGCGTAAATAAGGAGGACTGTTTATTTTACTTTTAATGTGGATGTTTTGTTTTATTTTGCTTTTACAGTGCTTTTGTTTTGGTATGGTTATTGCTGTTTTATTTTTTTTTCTTTTAACCCACACTTCTCTTACTTTCACATGTTGTTTATATATATATATATATATATATATATATATATATATATATATATATATATATTGGATTGTTTGCCTTATTTTTTTATTTCACACAGCTGCTAGTTCCTTTTATTTTATTCTTGTTCTTTTTTCCTCTTTCTTCCGCTTTCCTTCCTTTATTTTCATTCTCCTCCTTTGATTGGTTTTCCTCCCTTTTTCTTGGATTACATAATAGTCTAGGTACCTTGTGTGGATTTTTTTTCTATTCTTTTTTTTTATGTCTGTCTGCTCCTTCCATCACCCCTATTTACAAACCTTCCCACACTAACCCTACATACTTTTCTCCCCCAAAACTTTTCCACATAATATACCTCCTGGTCTAATACCCTACGTATTTCTTACATCCATAATTACTCCACGAACGACAAGAGTCCTAGTAGTTAACTCTCTCTCATTCCTAGCAAGATTTCACCTTACCATACTTAAAGTCTTTCTCAACCTAAACATATCCTCTACCTAATCTGACTCCTTTACCAATCACCCCAGCTCCTCCCACATCACCCACCCTCAACACTGGAAAGGCTCTGCTGACTAGCCGATACCCCAACTCCTAATATTAAGATTTGACTAAGCATAATACTCACGAACGATGGGTAGAAACCAGAAAAACAGGACAGAGAACGCTACAAATATGAGAACGAGGAATTATGAAGAGACAACAGAAATCACGAATACTGACCTACTAGAAATGCAAGAAGGGGAGTTCAGAATCTTGTTGTTCAATATGATGAAAGGATTCAGATCAAGTATAGAGGAGGTTAGAGGTGAATTAGAAACACTAAAAAAGAATCAGAAAGAGGTCTGGAATGAAATGAAAGAGGCAATAAGTGAAATGAAGACAGCAATTGAAAGAAACTCTGGAAGATTAGATGAAATGGAAAACAGAATATCAATATTAGAAGACAGTACATCCCAAACCGAAAACACAGTCAGCGATATACAGAAATCTTTACAGCAACAAAACCTAAACATCCAGCAATTATGGGATAATATGAAGCGCCCTAATTTACGGATAATAGGCATTGAGGAAGGGATAGAGGTACAGACCAAGGGCATCTGTAATATCTTCAAGGAAATAATCTCAGAGAATTTTCCAAATATGGAAAGAGACTTCGATCTTCAAGTCCAGGAGGCATACAGAACTCCACTGAGACAAAACCAAAGAATGACCACTCCACGCCACATAATAACCAAAATGACCAATATAGAGGCTAAGGAAGGAATCTTAAAAGCAGCGAGAAAAAAAGGTCGGGTAACATATAGAGGCAAAACAATAAGAATCACCCCAGACTATACAACCCAGGTTAGGAATGCTAGGAGAGACTGGTACGACGTGATTCAGACCCTGGAAGAAAATAAGTTCCAGCCCAGATTAATCTATCCAGCAAAACTACTATTCAAGATCAATGGCGAATCCAAAGTCTTTCACGATAAACAGAATCTCAAAAAATTCATGAATTCAAAGCCAACACTAGAGAAAATTCTTAAAGAAATAAACCATAAGGAAGAAAAAAGAAACAGACTTCAGAATCAGAGAAGAGAGGAAGTTAATAAGTGGGCCACTTAAGTAAAGAAGAAAGATCACACCACCCAAGAGTAGACAGAACACAAAATGGCAGAAAACAAAAATCATATTTCAATAATATCTCTTAATGTCAAAGGACTTAACTCATCAATCAAAAGACATAGACTGGCAATGTGGATTAGGAAACATAATCCAAATATATGCTGTCTGCAAGAAACACACCTCACAGCCAAAGACATTCACAGGCTGAAGGTGAAAGGATGGAAAAAGATATACCATGCCACCAGTGACCAAAAAAGAGCAGGGGTAGCAACCCTAATATCCAACAAAACAGACTTTAAACTAAAACACATCAAAAGAGACAAATCAGGGCACCTCCTTTTACTAAAAGGAACAATATACCAAGAAGATATAATGATAGTAAATATTTATGCCCCAAATATGGGTGCAACCACATTTGTAAAACAAACCCTTCTGGACATAAGATCCCAAGTAGACCCAAATACAATAATTCTGGGAGACTTTAATACGCCTCTCACACCACTGGACCGATCTTCAAGGCAAAAGTTGAGTAAAAACGTGTTAGAACTAAAGGAAACCATAAACCAAATGGACCTAATAGACATTTTCAGAGTATTTCAACCAGGAACTACAGAATACACTTTCTTCTCAGCAGCCCATGGAACCTTCTCCAAAATTGATCACATCCTGGGACACAAAGAAAATACCAGCAAATTCAAAAAATATAATATAATTCCTTGCATCTTTTCAGATCACAACGGAATAAAAGTAGAAATCAACAACAGGAAACTTGAAAGAAAGTATTCAAATTCATGGAGAATGAATGATACTCTATTGAATGACGAATGGGTAAGAGCAGAAATTAGGGAAGAAATGAAGAAATTTATGGAAACAAACGAAAACAGAGACACAACCTACCAAAACCTATGGGACACCATGAAGGCAGTACTAAGAGGAAAGTTTATTGCATTGAGTGCCCACATAAAAAGGATGGAGAACCACCAAGTAAAGAACCTAATGACACAACTCAAGGATCTAGAAATTCTGCAACAGTCTACTCCCAAAGCCAGCAGAAGGCAAGAAATCATCAAAATTAGAGCAGAAATAAATGAAATAGAGAACAAAAAAACAATTCAGAGAATCAATAAAACAAAAAGTTGGTTCTTTGAAAAGATTAATAGAATTGATAAACCCCTGGCCAACCTAATCAAAAGAAAAAGAGAATCAACTCAAATTATCAAAATTAGAAATGAAAAAGGAGATATCACCACAGATAGTGAAGAAATTCAAAATATTATCAGAAACTACTTTAAAAATTTATACTCCAATAGACTTGAAAACTTGGAAGAAATTGATAGATTTCTAAGCACAGTTAACCTTCCTACACTTAGCCAAGAGGACATAGCAAGCCTAAACCAACCAATAACAACCAAAGAAATAGAAATGGCAATAAAAATTCTTCCACCAAAGAAAAGCCCAGGCCCAGATGGGTTCCCAGCTGAATTTTACAAAACCTTCAGTGAACAACTAATACCAATACTGCATAACGTGTTCCGGGAAATTGAAAGAGATGGAACTCTCCCAAATTCCTTCTATGAGGCCAGTATCACATTAATCCCCAAACCAAATAAAGATACTTCAAGAAAGGAAAATTACAGACCAATATCCTTAATGAACATAGATGCAAAAATTCTAAACAAAATACTAGCTATACGCATTCAAAACTATATCAAGAGAATAATACATCATGACCAAGTCGGTTTCATCCCAGAAAAACAAGGCTGGTTCAACATACGCAAATCAATACATGTTATTCACCACATAAATAGAATCAAGAACAAAAACCACATCATCATAGCAATAGATGCTGAAAAAGCATTCGACAAAATCCAACACCCATTTATGTTAAAAACACTGCAAAAAATTGGGATAGAAGGAAAGTACCTCAACATCATTAAGGCAATATACTGCAAACCCAAAGCCAACATTATATTGAATGGGAAAAAACTGCAAGAATTTCCGCTACAGTCAGGAACAAGACAAGGATGCCCACTATCACCACTCCTTTTCAACATAGTCCTTGAGACTCTTGCTGCAGCAATCAGACAAGAGAAGGAAATCAAAGGAATTCACATAGGAAGAGAGGAATTAAAATTATCCTTATTCGCAGATGACATGATCCTCTATCTGGAAGACCCAAAGAACTCAACCAAAAGACTTCTGGACCTGATTGACAAATTCAGCAAAGTCGCAGGTTATAAAATCAACCTAAAGAAATCAGTGGCTTTTCTTTATGCCAACAACGAATCCACAATGAAAGAAATAAAAACAACAATTCCATTCACTATAACCTCAAAACCAATAAAATACCTAGGAATAAACCTAACCCAAGATGTAAAAGACCTCTACAACAAAAACTATAAAACATTAAAGAAAGAAATTGAGGAAGACCTTGGAAGATGGAAAGATCTCCCATGCTCATGGATAGGCAGAATAAATATCATCAAAATGGCCATTCTGCCAAAACTGATCTATAGGTTCAATGCAATTCCCATTAAAATACCAGTGACATTCTTCAGAGACCTAGAAAAATCAATCATGCATTTCATATGGAGAAAGAAAAGACCTAGAATAGCCAAAGCAATTCTCAATAACAAGAAACATGCAGGAGGCATTACAATCCCAGACTTCAAACTATACTATAGAGCAATAGTAGTAAAAACAGCATGGTACTGGCACAAAAACAGATATACTGACCAGTGGATTAGAATAGAAGACACAGAAACAAACCCACACATCTTTAGTCAATTAATCTTTGACAAAGGGGCCAAACACATACGCTGGAGAAAAGACAGCCTTTTCAACAAGTGGTGCTGGGAGAACTGGCTAACCATTTGTAAAAAGATGAATCTAAACCCCTATATCTCACCAAACACAGGAATCAACTCAAGATGGATCAAAGACTTAGAAATTAGACCTGAGACTGTGAAGCTAGTAGAGGAGAGCATAGGTTCAACACTACAACATATTGGCACAGGCAGTAACTTTCTCAACAAAACCTCCAAAGCTCAGGAAATTAAAGCAAGAATAAACAAGTGGGATAACATCAAACTAAAAAGTTTCTTCTCATCAAAGGAAACTATCAATAACCTAAAGAGGAAGCCTACAGAATGGGAAAGGATCTTTACCAGCCACCATTCTGATAGGGGGCTAATATCCAGAGTATACAAAGAGCTCAAAAGACTCTACACTAGCAAAACAAACAACCCAATCAAGAAATGGGCAAATGAACTAAATAGACACTTCACAAAAGAAGAGATACAAAGGGCTAATAGATACATGAAAAGATGTTCTTCATCACTGGCCATCAGGGAGATGCAAATCAAAACTACACTGAGATTCCATCTAACCCCAGTCAGAGTAGCAAGCATAAAAAAATCAAACAACAACAAATGCTGGCGAGGATGTGGGGAAAGAGGAACTCTTTTACACTGTTGGTGGGAATGCAAACTAGTTCAACCACTATGGAGATCTGTGTGGAGATTCCTAAGAAAGGTGGGAATAGATCCACCATATGACCCAGCTATACCACTCCTGGGTATCTTTCCAAAGGGGTTGAATTCAGAGAACTACAGCAACATATGCATACCTATGTTCATAGCAGCACAATTTGTAATAGCCAAAATATGGAACCAACCCAGATCACCATCAACAGATGAATGGATAGCAAAACTGTGGGAAATACACACAATGGAATTCTATTCAGCCATAAAGAAGAACAAAATTATATCATTTGAAAGAAGATGGAAAGCCCTGGAGAACATAATGTTAAGTGAGATCAGCCAAGCACAGAAGAAGAAGATACATATGTTTCCTCTAATATGCCCAAACTAGGAAACACAAAGAATACCAGTGGGTCTCCAGATATTGAAGGGGAAATACTAGCTAAGTTTAGATGGTAAGATAGGAGAGGAGGAAGGCCGGTCTTGATTAATAAGGGTCTACACTTGAACATGTGTAAAATTATGAATAAGATATGGTTAACCTGGACAACCATTGGTGGGAGGGGGGAAGGGAAAATGGGGGCGGGGGGGGGAGAGGGCACCAAATATAGTGTAAATGTATACTATTTATGTTCAATAAAAAAATTGTTAAAAAAAAATAAAATAAAATAAAATAAAATAAATATGAAGAAAACCTAAGCCCAGGTTACTTTAGCTGGCATGCCCCAGTTCACAGAGCTGGCTCCGGGAAGAGTGAAAATAAGAATTCAGGTTTCCTGTCTCCTGGGAGAGACAAAGGACCACAGGCCAGCAACTAAGTCCTACCTGCTTTCAATCTTGGGAGAAGGTTTGGTCCTACTCCCTCCAACAGAGTTGATTCATGGCCACCTTGACTCATCTTTAACAAATTCCTTCCTCATGATCATTCAAAACTTCCCCACAAGTCCAGTTTTTAAAACTGTCTTCAAAATTCTTATGTGTGTGTGTGTGTGTGTGTGTGTGTGTGTGTGTGTGTGTGTGTGGTGTTTCTGGAGATTGAACCCAGGGGTATTCAATCTCAGAGCTATACCCCAACACTTTTTATTTTTTTGTTTTAAAGCAGAGTTTTGCTAAGTGACTGAGGGTCTTGCTAAATTGCTGAGATTGTTCTCAAGCCAGTAATTCTTCTGTCAGCCCCCCAAGTACTATGATTACAGGTGTGTGCCACAATGCCTGGCTACCCTCAAGATTCTTTAATAAAATAATTTGCTTGACGTTTTCCATTTTATAAAGAAACTGAGCTTCTGACTTCTAACAACTGGACACCAGGCCAGATGCCTCATCAGGCAAGACTGGGAAGCAGCGCCATCGGGAACTGGCCAAGTCGGCACACACAGGGTTTGTTTTCCAGGGTGAAGGATCCAGGGCTTGGCTGGAATAAGAGTGGCCCGTGCTGGTGAAATGAAACATTGTCTCCTTAGATGCTTCTGAGATGGTGCTGAAAAGAAAGTTTCTCAACTGAGAACACTTAGATTTAATTCTCTCTTATTTTCATTTATTTTATTGACATTATGAAGATAGAATTAGATTTTAGGTTAGTCATAATCCTTGCTTCGTGACATAGACCACGCTGCTGCATTTAAGGCAAGGCCTGCTTCTAGTTAATGATTGAATTATTTTAATAATGTAATGATCTTGAGGGAACAACCACCTCTAATAAAAGCAAGGCCCTAGACAATAACATGCAGGTAGCCATTGGGAGCCCACCTGCCCCACCTCCTTGCCTCTGCTACAATGAACAGGTGCAAACAGGTCTGAGCCAAATTCAAAGCACTGTTTTCATAGGCAGTGATGTTTCTGCTTTATTTTGTATGAAACTAAAAATGATTCATTTAAGTGTCATCATTGGTCAATCTTAGAACTTTCATACAATTAATAAAATTTTAAACTTGAAATTTAAGAAAGAGTAAGGCAGTTTGGCTAAAGGGCTGGAGTTCTGGAGTCAAATTTGCCTTGGTTTAAATTGGAGAGCCACCTGAGGCCAGGATCGGAGCCAGCTGAGGGGTTAGACTGGTGTCGGGGCCAGTGAGACCAGAATCGGGGCCTCCCATGAGGCAAGGCCGCTGCTTGAGCCAGCGAGGTCTGGATCAGTCCACCGGGTAGCCAGGCCACTACTGGGGCCATCAAGAGTGGGATCGGTACTTGCAACGCAGCATGCACAGAGAAATACCACAGAAAATAAAAATCAGATGCTTCCCCTAATCAGCAAAAACTAGGAGGAAAGGGGCAACAGGAAGAGGTCGAGCTATAGAAAGGGTCCTATAGTGAAGCAACTAAGGTGACCAATCAGAGGGTATGGAATAGGGGAGGATGGGGCCTCTTTAAAATGCAGGAGGTACATAAACAAATGTATCAAAGTTAATCACCAAACAACCATGGGATCGAGGGAGGGGGAGGGAATGGGATGGGGGCTGGATGAGGGCTAATTGGATGATGTGTGCTTGTATATCCTCTCAAGTCTTATACTCCAATGTGATATGATTACAATGCACCAATTAAAAAAAATAAAAAAATGTGAAAAACAAAACAAAAATAAATAAATAAATAAATAAATTGGAGAGCCACAATTTATTACTATTTCTTTATTTTACTCAAGAAAGTCACACTTCTGGAAGCTTCCAGTTCTTCCTAGTGAAGGGCATGATTATGAATATCACTTAACTTAGGGCCAGACACAGAGAAAATCTGTGTTTGTGTGTGTGTGTGTGTGTGTGTGTGTGTGTGTGTGTGTGTATGTCACCTAAGGCCTTGCACAAGTAGGCAAGCATTCTACCACTGAGACTCACCCCCCGTCCCTGATAGAAGTTATGATATATATATACGTTAGTATTATTTCTATTTACTACTCTTCAGGAAATACTTTTAAGGATAAATTTTAAAGTATATGCTTTTAATGTATCGTAAAATAAATTTCATCTCATCATAGGTCTTTAGTTCCAAGGAGATGATTAACTATGTAATAGTAATACTACACTACATTTTCTGAAACTACGTGGTTTTTAAAAATACCTTTTCCTCATTTTGTACAAGAAAAAGTTCTATGAGATATATTCAAGAAAACATTACTCCAAATTTTTATAACTGGGGTTCAGTATGATTAAACTGCTGAAAATTCACTAAAAATCCTGAGAGTCAGGTATATTTTCCTCCTTAGTCTCTCCCATCTATTCTGTGTTTCAGGGAGTTTCTTCTTTATGTCAAATTTTGTCACCTCAGGCAAAGTAGACACTTCTTGCCCATCACTTACTAGTTTCCTATTATGACACACATCTTTTTAGAGGACAACACACATCAGAACTATTTTCTTAATTCCTTCTTATTACTATTGCCATTACTTGTATCCTACTTATTACAGAAAAGGTCTTCATTTCCGTAAATTCTGACACAGATTCTTTTCCCTGTTTACATTGTTTTTGAGCTATAAATTGACTGGTCAAAAATGGCCTGCACATCCTAATAACTTTTAATTTCTAGTTTAAAAACTCTTGTATATTTAATTATGAGTTGCACCTCTTTATTTTATTTTATAAATTATCATGAGAAACATTGCTTTATGAACAAACCAATCTTCCTTTAGCATGACTCTGAACCAAGACTAATACAGTACTTTCAAAATGTCTAATTTTACACATTAACATTCAAGGTATTTATATTCAATTTTTATATGACCATCATAATTTTCTTTTATAATGTCAAGTATTAGTCATCAACTAATGGAGTTACAAAAGCTTTTATTATTCTTGAATAAAACTCAAACTCCTGTAAGATTTTAGTTTCCATATGTTCTGGCTCTCCTCTTATTTCTAACTTCCTGCCTACTACTCTCCCTCCCTACACAGATCCAGTTTGGTGGTCTGTTTTTCTATGCTTCTGACTTACCAACTTATTTCTTTCTTTTCCTTTTTTCCTTTATTTTTCCTTCCTTTTTTCATTCCTTCTTTCCCTTCTTCCATCTTTTTTTCTTTTTTTTTTTTCTTTTTTGTACTAGGGATTTAACCTAAAGTCTCACGTATGTTAGGCAGCCATTTCTACTGAACTATATTTCTACCCTTTATGTTTTATGCTGAGACAGGATCTCACTAAGTTGCATAGGCTGGCCTGAAACTTGTGGTCCTTCTCCCTCAACCTCCTGAGTAGCTGGGGATACAGGTATGCAGCACTGTTCTAGGCCATCTTTCTTTAGTTGGAACTTTTGTATTAGAAGTGCATGATCATAGGATGTTTCTTGCTATTCAGTTTTCTGACATCATCTACTCATAAAGACTGACCAATCTAGATTAGCACCTCCTGTTTAATTCATTCATACACCATCTAAGGTTGCCTTGTTATTTAAGGTGGTTTCTATTTGTTTTCTATCTACCACACTACAATGGTTTAGATTTAGAATGTCTCCTTCCTCCCACAGGTATCCACGTAGGAGGTGTAGCTTGGTTGAGGAAGAGTCTCTAGGACTGTGCCTTAAGAAATATAAAAGGCCCCTTCTCCCCCTCCTTTCTCTGGCTTCCAGTCTCCATGATGTGAGAGCAGAGCCCATGTTCTCACCTTCTCTTTACTTCCCAATTTCATACTCTGAGCTCTGCCAACCTAGCCTGACATGGACTGTAACTCTGAAATCTCCAAAACTGTGAAAAAATAAATCTTCTTCCTTTAAAGTTGTGTGTGGCCTGGCATACTGGATCACAGCAGCAAGGATGCTGACTGATACACACACTTATCTTTCCCCCAATCTCTGCCTTCCCTTGATATGTAAGCAGTTCCAAATGTTCAGAGATTTTAAGAAACAAAGGTCAGCAAACTTGGGTCTGCAAACTAAATTTGGCCCACTGCTTGTTTTTGCAAATAAAGTTTTATAAGACAGACAAAACGCCATTTACATGTTGTCCATGGCTGCTTTTAGGTGATAATAGCAAAATTGGTTAATTACAATAGAGACCAATTGGTTCAAAAAAGCTAAATATACTTACTACCTATCCATTTACAGAGAAAGTTCACAGATCTTAGACCTAGAACCTGGATGATGACACATGTTAGAAAAGATCTGTTGGATAGGTCCCCATCTGTGACCCTTCAGCAATATAATACTTCATTTCCCCCTCATGCCTTTTGCCTTAAAAAGTTATATCTATCAATCTCTATTTATTAATTAAATAAATTAATGCACATAGAGACTTTTGATCGGAATAGCTTCTCAACATAAGACAGTTTGTGGGACCACATTAGGATGTCATTATTGTTGTAAAAAGTAAAGAAAGTTTTGTTCAGATCATGTGCCCTAATGGAGGGACACATAATTGATTTAAATTAGACTTTATTTAAAATAAAAAAAAGTTTTCAGATTCTTTGTATATCCTAAAGGATCTTCACAGGTTTTGGAACTCCAGATTATGAATCAAAATAAGAGAGAAAACTATGCTCAAGAATTTTTTTGCTCATTGTCACCAAATAAAATTCAACAGTAATTAAGACCAGGCATTCTGATTTACCTTCCTATTTTTTCTTTACCTTTATTTCTGTTAATTGTCTTACAAAGAGTACCAAAGAATGAGAAACCAGGAAATAACAAGTAATAAGTAATAATAAGTAGGCCTTTTATAAAGTAAACTCAATAAAGTATAAGGCTAAGAAATATAGATTACTCAGAAAGAGAAGGCCTACATCAAAAAGTCAAGGTAGGCCTGGATTCTGAAAAAAATCTTTTGGAATATCATTAAAAATAGTAAGTACTCTGATATTATTTACTGCAGTGCTATAATAATACAAACAATATTAATGACACAAAACAGACACATAGGACAATGAAACAAAAGCAAATACACACACTTATAACCAACTGATTTTCATTAAAGGTACCAGACAAATACATTAGAGAAAAGACAGACTTTTCAACAAATGGTGTTGAGAAAACTGTAAACTGGGAGAAAAATGAAATTAAATCTCTACCTCCTACCCTGCATAAGAATCAACTTGAAAAAATAAAAAATCAGATGCTTTCCCTAATATGTGAGAGTTAAGGAGAAATGGGTCATAGAAGGATCTCTTGAAGGGGGAAATCCTATAGAGGAGCAAACAAGACAATCTAAAGGAGGAAGAAGGAGGAGGGAAGAGGAAAATCTCTAAAACGCACAATGTACTCAAACATATCGAAGTCAATAACTAAGCCAAGCAAGGGAAGGAGGGACGGGGAGGGAATGGGGTGGGAATTGGGTAGGAGTTAAATCAGTGATGTGTACATGTTTGTACACACAAGTTTTTTACCCCAAGATGATGTTTGAATATAATGCACCAATAAAAAATTAAAATAAATTAATTAATATAGACATCTAAATTTGGAAAAAAAAAGAATCAACTTGAAATGGATCAAAGACCTGAAAAGTAGACTGCAGACTTTGAAATTACTACTAAGGAGAGTATAGCTCCAATACTCAAACATATAGGCACAAGTTGAAACTTCCTCAATAAGATCTCAAAAGATTAGAAAATTAAAACAAAAATTAATAAATAGTATGGCATTAAACTAAAACGTTTCTGCTTACCAAAGGAAGCTATCAATAGTTTAAAGAGTAAGCCTACAGAATGGGAGAAGATCTTTACCAGCTATTCCTCTCATAGAGGACTAAAATCTAGACTACACAAAGTACTTAAAAGACTTAACACTAAAAAATAACCCAATCAAGAAATGGGCAATTGAACTAAATAGATTCTTCACAAAAGAAGAAATATAAATTGTCAAAAAATACATGAAAAAAATGTTCAACATCATTAGCAATCAAGAAGGTGCAAATTAAAACTATACTGAGACTACACCCAAATTAAAGAGTTAATAATCAAGAAGTCACACAACAATGAATGCTGGTGAGAATTTGAGGAAATAGGAACTCTTCTACACTGTTCATGGAATTGAAAATTAGTACAATCGCTATGAAGATTAATCAATGTGGAGATTACTCAAAAAATTAGGAATGAATCCACCATATGATCCAGGTATACCACTCCTAGGTATCTTTTCAAAGAGACTTAAATCAGAATATTACAGTAATATATACATATCCATGTTTATAGCAGCACAATTCACAATATGCAAATTATGAAGTCAACCTAGGGTATCCATCAACAAATGAATAGATTACAAAATTATGAGATATGCACACAATGAAATTCTACTCAGCAATAAAGAAGAACAAAATTATGTCATTTGCAGGAAACAGGAGGGACCTGGAGAACATTATGCTAAATGAGATTAACCAGCCACAGACAGTGAAGGAACAACTTTTTTCTCTCATATGTGGAAGAGATGGAGCAATCTAGATATAAGAGGGACTTCAGATAATGGAGGGAACACTCTAGTGGAGCCAGGGGGTAGTCGAGGGGGTGGGAGAGGAAGAGAAAGAATCAATGAAGAATGACGGAATCTTTTCCATTGACATTATGTACATATTTGAGAATGCTAATGTCAGTTCAATATCCTGTATGGAGAAGGGAGGGATTGAGAAGGGAGCTGGGGGTGGGGAGGCTCACTGAGTGCTGTGTGCATATATGTCACTATCACGGGAAACTACATTGTGATGTGAGACTATAATGCACCAATAAAGTATAAAAATAGGAAAATATAATATTTTTAAATGGTAACAGATAATTGCCTTATTTTCAACACCTACCATTCTCAGGGACAACAAATTCACAGCACCATTAATCATTACCAGAGAATAAATTAATAGAGTTCTGCATTCTCTGAAAAAAAAATGCAAGCTATTCTCTGAGATTGCATCTCATCTTGTTGGCATGTTTTCTTTCTAACTTTACCCCCTTGCCTTGCTAAGAAAACCATTGCTATTGCTGTTATCTCCTTTCCCTCACAGCCTGCAAATTTGTGGAATAGTCTGCTCAAGTTACCAGGCATATTGCCAGAACTGCATGCTCCTGACTCACAACCCACTTTGGGAGAGTTCTGCCTTGAAACAGGAGTAAGCCTTGGACAAGTTGGACTGGGAGAAGGCCACCCAGATTCCTTGGAAAAAAGCCTCAGAAACAAACTGTTCAGACTATTTATTGCTTTGTATGTACTATAGAGTTGTTATTGTTTTGTGGTCCCTTTGTTTTATTAATAAATAAAAGTAATAAAAAGATGATGATAAACATTACTGAAATATTTGTATGCATCCATGTGTTTAGTAAAGTCTTGGATTATTTTGATGGCGGTATGAACAGGTCATAAAAGCCAACAGAGAAAGAAATTCCTTCCACTAAATTATCTCAGAATAATAATATTAAGTAATTACCTAATTACTAAGCAATTACCTAGCATGACCTCCCAAAGAAGAAAACATCAGACTAGTGCCATTAGGGTCTTGGCCAAAGAGAGTTAAGGAAGAGACAGGAGGAGAAAGTGAGGGGACAAGGGCATCAGAAGCTCTTGTATCATGAAGAAATTTACTCTCCTTTTCTCATCTCTAAAGTCACAAAGTTAAATCAAGTATATTGGAGAACATTTCTACCTATGAAACTCCACAATTCAATGACTTAAGTGGGACTATGGGCTATTCTAGTACCCTGTCTCCTGATTCTCAGTAATATTTCTGCTAAATCATATAGCTATCTTCTCAGATTTTATCAAAATCATCAAACTTATTTAATGACTATCTTCATATTCTACATATATTTGTTTAATATCATTCT
This sequence comes from Muscardinus avellanarius, assembly GCF_963383645.1. Taxonomy (NCBI): domain Eukaryota; kingdom Metazoa; phylum Chordata; class Mammalia; order Rodentia; family Gliridae; genus Muscardinus; species Muscardinus avellanarius. The sequence continues at coordinate 35,095,681 of NC_137786.1, read as the reverse complement.
ATAATTACAATACTTGAATGTTTTAATAATTTATATATCTAAAACCTCATTTTGTTTCATTGTTCTACTAAACATTTAACCAATCATTTTCAAGTAGTGAGTAGTAACCAATATTGTAAAAAATGCACAGGAAATTTTCTTAAAACTGCAAGGGCTCTGCTCTCAAAGAATTTGTAATCTGTATGAGTGGGTAAATACTGTTCTTTCCCTCTGATAGATGAAATAACAGGATTACATGAGAAAAAAATGGTTTTCCATGGCCACACCAAAAGAATGAGGCAAAGTTAAAGCTAGAACCTCGAGTTCCTGGCAGATTCACATGATTTTATTCCAATTTTAAACTATGCTTGTCTGATGGATTTTTTCCATTGTTTCTCTATACCCACTGTCATAAGTAATAAAACCAAGAAATAATATTTCCCTCTGAAACAAAACTTACTGATACATATTCTAAAATTAAAATAGCTTCAAGACAATACTATTATACTGAGATTAAGGTTATATTGGAACTGGAATAAAAATAGCAATTCAAGAAAATCATGTGGTCATCATAACTCAATTCTTTATCTGAGGTCAATATCTACTCATATAAGAGGAAGAGAACATTTGCAACCTAATCTTACCATATGTCTATTTATTATAAACCATTTCCCCTAAAAAATAATTGAAACTCTGGTTAATTCTAGTAACGAACTTGAAAATTCTATATATTTAAAACTCATTTGCGGCTTCTATATTTGATTGTTTGTTTTGTGTTTGTGTAACTGGGGATTGAAGCCTGGGCTATTCTATCTTCAAACAATACCTCCAGCTCTTTTTTTATTTTTGCTTTTGAAACAGGAACCAAAATAGAACCAGGAACCAAGGCAGAAGGAATCTAGTACTCTGAACTGTGAGATCTACTGCAAAAAGCCTGAGCGCACGACTGACCTGCTGTGGATGCAGCCCATCCACCGGCACCATGACCTGCACAGGGTCGCAGCAGGTTGCTCCACCAGCACCATGACCTGCACAGGGTCACAACAGGTTGCTCCAACACTACACTGGATGCCCCTGTTGGTGTGGGTATGGACATGTAGGCACAAAGCAGAGGGCCTGAGCCCTGTGCAGAGAACACAAAGGCCTAAGGGCATGTGTGGAACACAGGCTGGAAAAACAAAGAACCTTGGGAACTCATTAACAGTGACATCCGATGCCTTGAAATCTAAAACACAAAGCTGTCAGAGGTGAGTGAGGGGCACAAACATTCAGAGAGTGGATTAAAAAACTGACAATAGGTTACAGAGCAAATGAGAGACATTGGAATATACTCCAGAATCTACCACAGTGAACAGACATACAGATATTATACGGGCCCAGCCCTATATTCGTAAATTAGTAGAACTGTTTTTTTTTTCTTTTTTGTGTATGTTTGTATGTTTGTTTGTTTTGCTTTGTATTTCTTTCACACTGTCACTAGTTCTTTTTATTTTATTTTTGTTACAGGAAAACTGTACTGTACAGTGTCCCTGTTGGGCTTTGAAACTGTACCAGTGGAAGATGTAGTCATAGGTTTTTCTTCTCAGCTATTTTAGAAAACAATAGCCAGAACTCTTTTTGGCTGTAAGCTTAAGTAATTTTATTATTACGAAGAGAGAGAATGAATAGGTATTAGATTAAATCCCTACACACAAAAAGGGGGGGGGTATAGGGGAGTAACTTGAAAATAAGTTACTGGAGTTTTGGATATAGAACAATTTTTATAAAGATACATTATCCTTCATTTTGCTCAGACAATAATCTTTTGACCTAGGTGTGAGCCCATGCATTAACCCCATGCAGGCCCTTTTTTTATGATTATGGGGATTTTTGCTTGTCCCCAAATCCTTCCTACATCAATGCATATATAGGCCTAGGTTTGTTTGTTAGGACCAGAATGATTAACAAAGTCAGGGGTCATGTGGTATCTGCCCCCTCTTGACAGAGGCCTGTACCCTCCTCCCACATTCTTGGGGGATTCTAGCCTACAGCTATAAGTTATTATGTAAACCTACTTTTAGAATATAAAGGCTCTGGGTCCCTTCTTTTATGTCTACTTGCTAATTACTTCTAGTGAGGGAACTCTATATTATAATAGCTGCCTGAGTGCCTGGCAATAACCAGGCCCTGACTGCTTTTTATATTTTGAAACCAATTTTCAATACATGGATACCAAATTTATTTGCAAAATTCATTTTCCAGTACATTAATACCAAAGTCACTTTCCAAGACCAGCACATTAATACCAAAGCTATTTTGAAAATACGTTTTGAAACTGTTTTCTAATATCAGTACATTAATACCACAGCTATTTTCAAATACATTTTGAAGTCATATCCCAGTACCGGCACAATTTTTGTCCTTTATTTATTTTTTCTTTCTTTTTTCTCTTTCTTATTTCTTCTTTTTTTTTCTTGGTTGTTTTCTTTTTGTCTTTGATTTATAATTGTTAGTCTTTATAACTTATTTTGTTACTGTATTCGTGTTTGTTTGTGCCTTCCTTCAATTCCTTTTACAAACTTCTTCACTCTAACCTATCTACTCTCTTCTCTCAAAACTTTTCTTTTTTCCCTTGCTATATATCCTTGACTTACATTCAAGGTATTTCATTTATCCAAACAAATACTCTACTAACTATAAGAGTACTACTATCTAAACTTCTCTCATTCTCAACCAGATATTACCTTATTATACTTAAATTCTTACTCAACCTCATCATATCCTCTATTTTGCCTGACTACTATACCCAGCTCCTCCTCCATTATCCAACCCTCACCACTGAAAAAGCACTGCTTACCTGCTAGCACCTCTAAATTCCACTACTAAGATTGGATCAGACAGAATACCCACAAAAGACACAATGCCAAGACATCAGAAAAACAAGCCAGAGGACCTTGAAAATATGAAAAATACAAACAGTGATAAAATAATGGAAATCACAAATATGGACCTATAAGAAATGTAGGAAGGAGAATTCCATATCTCGATCTTTAATACAATGAAAGGCCTCAAATCAAATGTAGAGGAAATTAAAGAGGAAATAGAGACACTAAGAAAGAATCCAAAAGAGGTCGAGAATAAAATGAAAGAGTCAATAAATGAAATGAAGACAGCAATAGAAAGAAATTCTGGAAGATTAGATGAAATGAAAAATAGAATATCACTGTTAGAAGACAGTTCATTCAAAACCAAAACCACAGTCAACAAACAACATACAGAAGTCATTACAGCAACAAAACCTAAACATCCAACAACTATGGGAAAATATGAAACATCCTAACTTACAGATAAAATGCATTGAAGAAGGGATAGAGGTACAGACCAAGGGTATTCATAATCTCTTTAGAGAAATAATTTCAGAGAATTTTTCAAATATGGAAAAAGACTTGGACTTACACAATCAGGAGACATACAGAACACTGTTAAGACAAGATCAAAGAAGGACCTCACTACGCCATGCAATAATCAAAATGACCAACATAGAGACCAAGGAAAGAATCTTAAAAGCAGTGAGAAAAAAATAATGGATGACCTATAGGAAAAAAACAATAAAAAACACCCCAGACTATATAACCCAAGTCATGAATGCCAGGAGAGATGGGTATGATGTGATGCAGACCCTGGAAAAAAGCAACTTCCAACCAAAACTTCTATATCGAGCAAAGTTATTAGTCAAAATTGATGGAGAAACAAAAGTTTTTCAAGATAAGCAGCATCTCAAAAAATTCATGAATTCAAAACCAACACCAGAGAAAATACTTTAAGAAATAAACCATAAAGAAGAAAAAAGAAGTTGACTTTAAAACCACAGAAGAGATGAAGTTGACCAGTTGGGCATCCAAGTAAAGAAGAAATAACATTATACCAAACAGAAGACAGAACACAAAATGACAGGGAAAAATTCATATTTTAATAATAATTCTGAACATCAAAGGACTTAACTCATCAATCAAAAGACATAGGCTGGCAACATGGATTAAAAAAAATAATCCAAACATATGCCTTTTGCAAGAAACACACCTTACAGCCTAAGACATTCATAGCCTGAAAGTGAAAGGATGAAAAAAGATATATCGTGTAAAGGGAGACCAAAAACAGACAGGAGTAGCAACACTGATATCCAACAAAACAGACTTTAAGCTAAAACACATCAGAAGAGACAAAGCAGGGCACTTCCTTTTATTAAAAAGAACAATCCACCAAGAAGATATAATGATAGTAAATGTTTATGCCCCAACTCTGGGTCCAGCCACATTTGTAGAACAAACCCTTCTGGACATCAGATCTCAAGTATACCCAAATACAATAATATTGGGAGACTTCAACACACCTCTCACACCACTAGATCGATCTTCAAGGCAAAAGATGAGTAAAGACGCTTCAGAACTACAGAGAACTATAAACCAAATGGATCTAACAGACATATAGAGAATATCTCAACAAGGAACAGCAGAATACACATTCTTCTCAGCAGCCCATGGAACCTTCTTCAAAACATATCACATCCTGGGCCACAACGCAAGCACCAGCAGATTCAAAAGATGTAATAGAATTTCCTGCATCTTTTCAGACCACAGTGGAAAAACAGTAGAAATCAACAACAGGAAACCCAAAATAAACTATTTAAATACATGTGGATTGAATGATACACTATTGAATAATGAGTGGGTAAGATGAGAAATAAGGGGAGAAATAATGAAATTTCTGGAATTAAATGCAAATAGAGATACAACTTACCAAAATCTATGGGAAACTTTGAAGGCAGTATTAAAAAGAAAGTTTATAGCATTGATTGCCCACATAAGAACCAATAGTAGTCAAAAAACAACCTAATGACACATCTCAAGGACCTAGAAAAACTGCAACAGTCTAATCCCAAAGCCACCAGAAGGCAGAAAATTATTATAATGAGAGAAGAAATAAATGAAATAGAGAACAAAAAACAATTCAAGGAATCAACAAAACTAAAAGCTGGTTCTTTGAATAGATCAATAAGATTGAAAAACCCCTGGCCAACCTAACCAAAAGAAAGAGAGAATCAACTCAAATTATTAAAATCAGAAATGAGTAAGAAGACATCATCACAGACAGTGGGGAAATTAAAAGTGGTATCAGAAACTATTTTGAAAATTTATACTCCAATAGATTGAAAAACATGGAAGAAATCGATACATTTCTAAGCACATATAACCTACCTAAATTGAACCAAGAGGACATAGCAAGCCTAAACCAACCAATAACAAGCAAAAAAATAGAAACAGCAATAAAATTTCTGCCATCAAAGAAAAGCCCAGGCCCTGATGGGTTTCCAGCTGCATTCTACAAAACCTTCAGTTAAGAACTAATCTCAATATGTCACAACTTGTTCCAGAGAATTGAAAGAAATAGAATTCTCCAAAATTCCTTCTACAAGACCAGTATCAAATTAATCCCAAAACCAAATAAAGATGCTTCAAGAAAATAAAATTATATACCAATAGCCTTGATGAACATATATGCAAAAATTCTAAACAAAATACCAGATATACACATTCAAAACCATATCAAGAGAATTGTACACCACAACCAAGTTGATTTCATTCCAGAAAAGCAAGGCTGGTTCAACATATGCAAATCAATACATGTTATTCATCACATAAATAAAACTGAGAACAAAAACCATACGATCATATCAATAAATGCTAAAAAAGCATTTGACAAAATCCAATACCCATTTATATTGAAAACACTGCAGAAAATTGGATAGAAGGAACATATTCAATATCACTTAGGCAATATACAGTAAACACAAAGCCAACATCATATTGAGTGGGGAAAAACTGCAAGAATTTCCTCTAAAATCAGGAATAAGACAAGGATGCTCACTATCACCACTCCTTTTTAATATAGTCGAGACTCTTGCCAAAGCAATAAGATAAGAGAAGGAAATCAAAGGAATTCAAATAGGAAGAGAGGAATTAAAACTATCCTTATTTGCAGATGACATGATCTTTTATCTAAAAGATCCAAAGAACTGAACAAAAAAACCACTTATTTCTTTTTCTGTCTATAGCATTTTTTAAAAGTGAACTTTATTTATATTATTATTTTTTTTGGTGGTACTGGGGTTCCTGGAAGCCCTTCTACCTCCGGGCTACACTCCTAGACCTATTTTTACATTTTTATTTGGAAACAGGGTCTCCTAAGCCAGCCTGTGTGATCCTCCTGTCTCTGCCTCCCAAGCGCGGGGATTACAAGCGTGCGCCACCACGCCCAGCTTCTGTCTATAGCATTTGAAATAAAAATAAGAGCCAGGCGTGGTGGCGCACGTTTGTAATCCCCGCACTTGGGATGCGGAGACAGGAGGATCACGCAGGTTTGTATCGCTGACTTAAGAGACCCTGTCTCCAAATAAATAAAAAAAGGTCTGGGAGTGTAGCCGGGAGGCAGAAGGGTTTCCAGGAACCCCAGTACCACAAAAAAAAGAAATAAAAATAATATTGTATTTACTTATTCCTACAGTTTTGCGAAACACTTCTTATCCAAATCCAATTCAGTAACTCTAAGGGACAGTAAAATCCCTTGGTCTTTCTGTTTTCCTTTCCTTCTTACATTTTGTCCTCTCTCAGAGAAAGTCCATACATATTCAATTCAACTATTACATAATACTGCATTTAACATTGTATAGACTTATGTACTTACAGGTTCTGTGAGTCATCAAGATGATTACTGCAAAGTGTGTTCAGGTAAAATGACAAGTTGCCATAAGATTCTTTTATTTTTCAAGTAATTTAATAATATTGAACTAATATCTTAGAGAATGCCCAGGAAGAGTTGACTGTATTAGTCAGTGTTCTCCAGAGAAACAAAGTACTAGTACATTATAGAGAGAGGAAGAGATGAGAAAATTCATGGAAATTAGCTCATGTGATGATGAAGGTCAGAAAGTCCTATCATCGCCTGTCTACAAAGGTGGAGAACCAGCAAAGCCAGGGATGTATTTCAACCAGAGGCTTAAGGCCTGAGAGCCAAGAGCTCCAATATCTAAGGGCAGGAGAAGCTGGATTCCTTGTAACAGACACCTGCTTCTGACTCTGGCATCTTAGTATATTCACAGAGTTGTTCAACCATCCCATAATCTTATTTTAGAATATTTCCACCAGTCCAGAGCCTATACCCTAATATATACTTGTAATCTCAGTACTTGGTGGAGGCTGAGACATCGGAGGATCTCAGGTTCAAAGTCAGCCTCAACAACTTAGTGAGATCCTCAGAAAACTAGTGATACCCTATTTACAATAAAAATACAAATAAAAATGAACTGGGATTGTAGCTCAGAGGAAGAATTCCCCTGGGATTAATCTCCAGAACCAAAATAAAGAAAGAAACCCCATAACCATTAGAAATAACCAGCCATCCCTCTCTCCCACTACCTTTAGACAATTCACAATCTACTTTCCATTTTCATAAACTTGCCTATTTTAGACCTTCCACACAAACAGAATCATACTGTCTGCAGTCTTATATGACTGTTTCTTTCATTTAGCATAAGTTTTTCAGGCTTCACCCATGTTGTTGCATAAAATAGTACTTCATTCCTATGTATTGTCAAATATTATTTTATTTTTAAATTACACGACACTGTAGGATGGCTACCAGAGGCTAAGGGTTGGGGATAGAAGGAATAGAAATATTTTATAAAATTGTAGAAAGTTTTAGATGCACAGTGAAATAGGTTTCAGATCTATTGCAGAGCACAGAGACTATACTCAATGTATTATATTTCAAAGCACCTTAGTAAATTTCAAATGTCTTGCCATAAAATTATGGCTAAGCAAAGTGTTAATATGTTAATTATTTTGGTTTAATTTTACTACATTGATAAATATATAAAAATATTTATAAGCCAGTTGTGGTGGCACACACTTGTAATCCCAGCATTTGGGAGGCTGAGACAGGAGGATCACAGTTCCTGGACAGCCCCAGCCACTTAGCAAAACCCTTTGCAACTCAGAGAGACCTTGTTTCAAGTAAAGAATAAAAAATAGGGCTAGGGGTATAGCTAGGAGGTAAGATGAGCCTGGCTTCTATCCCCAGTACTATATCTATCTATCTATCTATCTATCTATCTATCTATCTATCATTTGTGTGTATATAAACTGATACAACATAAATATATCAAAATATTACATAAATTGATATAACCATTATTTCAATAAAAAATAATATCATTAATAAAGTTTGTAATTAAAAATAATTGCAAAGAAACTATTTCCTGGTCCAAGATTACAAAGATTTCAAAGTTTAGTTCTTCGGTTTAGATCTTTTTGAGTTAAGTTTTGTGCCTAGTCTAAATTAGATGATCATTTTCATTCTTTTTATGTATTCTATTATCATAAAAATGCTATTTAAAACACTATACTTTTTTCTTTGAACTGTCGTAGCACACTTGTTTAAAATAAATTGCCTATTAATGTGAAGGTTTACTTCTGGAATTACAACCCTATTCTAGTGATCCATATGTATGCCCTGATGCCAGTACCATGCTGTCTGGATTACTGTAGCTTTGCAATTCATTTTAAAATTTTTGATTTGTTCAAGTGGCAATGGTTGTTCTTATGAGTCTTGGTCCACATCTGTTAATTTAAGCCTTTGAGAATACATGCTCCTAGTTTGCATGGATCAAGACTGAATGTCTTCTTTTAGTTTTTTTTTCTAAATGTCGGGTCATTCATTGCCTTTGTTAGAAGCCTGTGGGATCTCATTCCACATAACCACTAACACTGATCAACAGTAAGCCCCAAGAGCAGCTGAAAATCACAGACAGGATGGAAAACAGGGCCAGTTAAAAGAAAATGACAGATTTAGGTCACATGAAAGTCTTTGAATAGGATGTTGTGGGAAAAGAAGACTGTACAGTGACAAATTAGACTATAAATGTTAGAATAAGTTTTTTAAACATTTCCCTTGTGTATTATTTTCCTCACGTGGACTGAGTAGATTGTGTTGAACTAACTTAGTTCATTTTCTCGGACTCTTCCAAACTGAAATGAATCTAGGCTGCTTCTCATGTTTTTAGTATGAACTCTGTCTTTTGTAGCCAATATTCAAGAGACTTTCATACCAGTTAGAAATTAAAGTCTTAATTCTCTATTTTTAAAATAAAAAGTTATAATTTGGAGATACACCTATATTAAGGGAATTACAATAAAGGTATCCCTTTGGAAGAGCTCTCAGAACATATGTTTGTATACTAACTCTCCCATATTCACATGAGATCATGTCAGATGCCAAAGAAACTGACTGCTCTCATCCTACTTCACACACAGAAGTTCCGAATGATAAATGGACTCATTCAAATAATCAAGTATGATGGAGAAAGAACCAGTATCAAAGTGAAGCTTTTGTCCTCCGAAACGATAAACTGAAGTACTAACCCTTAGCGTTTGCGAATATGACCTTATTTGCAAATCAAGTCTTTGTGGATAGAGTCAATTTAAGATGAAACCATTGGGAGAATCTTGAATAAATAAATGAGTAGCATCCTTACAAGAAGAGGAACACCATTAGGATGACATAGGCGGAGACTGGAGTGATTTTTTACTGCGAACCAAGCAATGCCAAGAATGATGCAGTAATCTGAAGCCGGGAGAAGGCGAGGAAGGACTCTCAGTCTCCTTTAACAATTTCAGAAGGAGTGTGGTCCTGCCCACAAATTGACCTTGTGCTAGAACTGTGAGACGATTAAGTTTCTGTTCTTAAGAGACACTCAGTTGTGAGACTTAATTACAACATCCTTAGGAAATTGATGCAGACACTCTGAACTCCTAAACCAACATTTTATAGCAGGAAATAAGCCTGCTTGGAGCATCAGATGGTGCTGCAGCTTCTAGGGGCCACTCCCTGCTATTTACCCTCACTATGAAGAACAAATTCAATCTCATTTGGTGAACATGGTACAAACTACTCTTCCCCTGTTTACACACCGCTAATTTAAAAAGTCTCCTATATCATGATTCAGAGTATGCCCCCGTTGACACAACTGTGACTGTTCGAAGATTCTTCCTCCTGAACAAATTTGCCTTCCTTGCACATCCATTCATCTATAATTCCTCTTTCATGTGACAGGCTTACAATACTTAAAATCATATAAGTGATCCCTATAGCCTCTTTTTCAAATAATTTCAATAGTTCCTCATAGATTATGTTCCCAAAACCATTCATCATGCCTAAAAGATAGATATCAGTGACCCTGTGTCTCTCCGAATAGAGCATCCAAAAGTGAATGTCAAATGCCTGAAATCAGCATCTTAGGTCAAAGAGAGAAGAGCCAGCACCTCTATTGTCATAGCAACCTCTTATGAAACAGAAAAATATGGCTTTTATAGACTCAAAAATATGCCTTTCAGAGAAAGCATATCTTAATGTCTAGAAGAATCACATTATAACTAGCATCTTGATAGACTGAAGTGAGGACAAATTTTGGAACTCATCTTTATTTTATTTTACTTTATTTTGCTTGTAAATCGGGAAGACAGTTCCTAAAAATGTGGGGAAGGGAGATTGAGAGAAAAGACTAATTGTATTCTACTCTATAGAATAGTAGCCCCAAATATCATAGTAACTCAGGAGGTTGTGTCAAACTGAACACCAGCAAACTGAAGGTGGCTAGGTTAAGATTCCAAGTCTCAGGGCTAGTGCAGGACACATAACTCACTCAGTGCACTGTTGAGTGCGTCCTGGTGCAGAGGTGTCAAAGCCCTTGGAGGTCACCCACCTTCCATTGGTAGGGGTGGTGGGCAATGGGAAAGATGGATACCCGACTTGCCTAATCCAGGCCCCTCCCCTGGCCGAGTTCAAGGAGTCATCAATTGCCTTTTGGGACCTAGGAAAAGTACACTTGCCCTGGTCCATCGGGCAGGGCCCCAGGTATGTGTGAGGGTCAGCACTCACCCAGTGAGTGCCTCCACTTCCAGCCTTTCCCAAGCCTGGCTCACATTTATCCATATGGGCAGCATGAGACACCTGCAGAGACATGAAATACGAGTCACTATGGTGGTGATTTCACATGAGTTAAACGTGCTGAATTTTGCATTTCAAATTGAGATTGCACGATATAAAGAGGAAAGGTAAAATTTTAGCTAGTAGTGAAAGATTTTAATTTGTCTTACTTGGAATGTCACTAAAACAAATATAAACCTTGTGACAATTTAAGAGCAAGACTGTGGGAACAAAGCAAGTTTTTTTTTTTTTAATGTACTCTAACCACACTGTTTTCTTGGTTTTTGAAAACTGAGCTCCTTACTTTCATTTTACATTCATATATCCAGGATGATTACAGAGAACAGTTTCTTTGTCTTTTTCAGTAATTCTCATAGTATTTAGATGAGTTTTTGTGAGACTCTGGTCTTCTCACATATCTACTGACTCATGTATTGTGATTTTTTTATCTTTCCACTCACACACCCCAGCTCTACTCTCTCTCTTACACACACACACACACACACACACACACACACACACACACACACACACGCATGCACACACACACACACGCACACACTCACACATGCACACACACACACAATGATACATCTAAACATTTTTTAATTGTGACAGCCCAGTACCTACTTTTATTTTTTTCTTTTGCAGGACTGAGTATAGAACCCAGGGGCTACACCCATAGTCCTATTTTTATTCATTTTGAAACAGGGTCTCACTGAGTTGCAAAGAGCCTCACTAAGTAACTGAGGCTGTCCTCGAACCGCGGTCCTCCTGTCTCAGCCTCCTGAGTACTGGGATTACAAGTGTGTGCCACACACCCGGAAGCACTTAACATTTTTTTTATTACTGTTTTTTTTATTTTTCTTGGCTATTCCAATCAATTATAACTAGAAAATACCTTTTGTTTTCTTCACTATATACATATATATGCACATACATATTTATATGTATATATATATAATTTTTAAATAATTCTCATCCATACACACCAGATTCTACTCTTAACATGATGGTCTTACTTGATTCTAGCAGGCTCTGCTATTACTCTCCTTTGTATATCGGTCTTTAAAATGTAAAGATTTAAAAAGGACCTCTGTACCCATTATGTTTGTATCGTTTTTAATCTCACTATGATATTTAGTTACATTGTGCCATAAAAGCATAAACAATAAAAATTAAAATGACTTTTAACACAGCAATAAACTTTTCTCCTCCTTTTTGTTTGTTTTTTGTTTGTTTGTTTCTTCCTGGCAATCATACTGGATGTCTTAGGTATCCTGCTTCTATCCTGTCCGTCTACCTTAGATTCCAGTTGCCACTATTAAAGCTAGTCTTGCAAAGGTATAATTGGAAAGGAGTCATCTCAGTCGTGTATGTAACATTCAGTTCTTTCTTTTTTAATTTTTTATTGGTTCATTGTAGTCATACATCTTAATGGAGTACAAGATGGTGGAGACATACTTGTACATATTACCCAATCAGCCCTTACCCAATCCCCACCCCATTCCCTCCCCATCCCTCCTTCCCATGCTTGGCTTAGTGACTGATATGTTTATATACATCAGGCGCTTTAGAGAGTTTCCTTCTTCCCCCCATCCCCTCAGTTAGGTCACCTTATTTGTTCCTCTATAGGATCTCCTTCTTCATCTAGAGTTCCTCCTACTACCCATTTCTCCCTAGCGTTCACATATTAGAGAAAGCATCTGATTCCTTCCTTTTTGTGACTGTCTTTCCTCCCTAGGACTCTGCTGATGCAACTCCAAGGGAGTCCTACAGAAACCAGCTGGTGCACGGTGCAGAGGACCTGGAGTACAGGGAGTGAATGCATCCCAGGAATGCCCTTCACAGTGGAGTACAGGGTTAAGAAATGAGTGCCCACACTTCTGGCCCTTGAGATACGTCCTGAGCAGCATATCAGGAGCTCTCCAGGAACTCAGAGCTCCGGGAGTGACCAATCATGGTTCCCCACCATTTCCATGTTACACTATGCCAGTCCCCATATCTGTTACCTATGGTTACTTCACAAACAAATTATATACAAGCCTGTATTTTATGTTCTGTTTTTCCAGAGAAGAAAAAATATAATGCTAAATTCATTATGACATTAGATATACAATTAATATTCCTAAGTACAAATCCTCAGAAAGTGATAAAAAGGGAAACCACCTGTTTGAACTATGTGAGTTCCTGTCCATATATTTCTCCCAAATTGTTAATATGAATTTTATCACATTTTATTCACTGGCATTTCAGAATATGGTCCATCTGTGCTAGGAGGGAGAAGCAGGTGGACAATACAGATGACGATCACAGGAGTGTGCTAAAAGGATATATCTGTTTAGAAAACTGTAACCCATCACCTTGATGTCTATGATCAATGATCCTAAAATAAGGAGAAGGGAAAATTATATTGTTACAGAAATATATCCAAATGTCAAGAAATATGTGAATAAGACACACACAAAAAATTGTAATGCAGGAGAACCCACAAATTATGTAAATAAACATTTGCTCGGTTATAGAATTAATAGAAATGAATTTGAGCTGGGAGTGGTGGCACAGGCTTGTAATCCCAGCATTTGGGATGCTAAGACAGAAGGATCGCGGTTCATGGACAGCCTCAGCTACTTAGTGAGGTCCTTCACAACTCAGTGAGACACATTTATACATCATATATATATATATATATATATATATATATATATATATATGTATATATGTATATGTATATGTATATGCATGTATATATAATTTTATATATATAATTTTTAAATAATTCTCATCCATACACACCAGATTCTACTTTATTTAAAAATAAAGAATAAAAAATAGGGCTAGCAGTGATGCTCTGAGGTAGAATGTCCCTGGGTTCAATCCCCAGTACTGAAAAAAGAAAGTATCAGTGGAACAGTCTATATTTCAATTATCATTCTTGGAAAATGTTAAGTGGTTTAAAGGTTGCTTTCTGCCGGGTGTGGTGGCGCACCCTTGTAATTCCCACACTTGGGAGGTGGAGACAGGAAGATCGTGCAGGTTTGAAGCTAGTCTCCTGGCTTAAGAGACCCTGTTTCCAAATAAAATATAAAAAATAGGTCTGGGACTATAGCCCAGAGGTAGAAGGATTTCATCCCCCGTACCACAATAAATAAATAAATAAATAAATAAATAAATAAATAAATAAATAATAAAAATAAATAAAAATAAAGGCTGCTTTCTCTATTCATATTACTGTAGCAAGCTCTGGAGCAAAGAAACATTGTTTCTTTTTTCCTGGATATTTCCGGTCAAAACAGACAAATAAGGTTCTGTAATGAAGTTGCCTAAGTATGAAACTATAAAGCAGATATGATTTCATTTTTATGCAAGTCTTCTTGGAACTAGCCAACTTTTCTTGGTCTGTCTTTATCAACTTAGATTTTAGTTAATCTAATGGAAAGGAAACACTCACAAATATAATAAAAATAGTTTTCAAGCTGTGTGTGGTTGTATATGCCTGTAATACCAGTACTTGGGAATCTGAGACAAGAGGATTGCAGGTTCTAGGTCAGCCTCAGCAACATAGCAAGACCCTGTTTCAAAATAAAAAATGGCTGGGGGTGTAATTTGGAAGTAGAATGCCCCTGGGTTCAATCTTTAGTATCCCCTAAAATATTGATTTTTAAAAGTAAGTTGTCTAGCCAAATATTGGAACTAGCTTAAGTGTCCATCAACAGATGGATTGATTACAAAAATATGAGATATATACATAATATAATTCCACTCAACAATAATGAAGTATGTGTCCCAAGAGCTAAGGTTAAAAATCACCTTTTATGATTCAGCCTCAAAAGTCACAAAGTCTTGTCACTATTGGCAACCAGATTTAAATGGAGCACAAACGTAGCTCAAGTTCCTTAATGGGAACAGTGTCTCTGTTAATTGCAGGAGAGCTGAGCATAGTGGTACATACCTGTAATCCACATACTCAGGAGTCTGAGACAGGAGAATCAAGAGTTTAAGACCAGCCTCAGTAATGTAGCAAGACCCCATCTCAGAAAATTAAATAATTAATTAAAACAAGAACTGGAGGAGAGGTATAATGTACTTTTTAGTCATCATAACTACAATTATGTAGAAGGAACAAAGATTTTCTGTAGAGTTGGTTTCATATGGAAATCTTTTTGGTAAGTATATTTGGCACATTATTTTTAAAAAAGTAGGCCTAAGTACATCAATGAAATAAAATGAATTATAATCTCTGAATGCATGATCTCTGCAAGAGTCATCAAAACCTCTACTGGAACAGAAGGAACATTGGAATTAAAGGAAACCTGTTATGTTGGGCATGGTGGCTCATGCTTGTAATTCCAGTAACTGGGAGGCTGAGACAGAGAATCGCAGATTCACAGCCAGCTTCAGCTATTTAGTGAGGCCCCTCACAACTTAGTGAGACCCTATTTCAAAACAAAAATTAAGAAATAGGGTTGGGGAGTATAACTCAGAGGGAGAATGCCCCTGGGCTCAATCCCCAGTACTGCGAGGAGGAGGAGGAGGGGGGCGGGGAGGGGAAAGGGAAGGGGAAGGGGAAGGGGAAGGGGAAGGGGAAGGGGAAGGGGAAGGGGAAGGGGAAGGGGAAGGAAGAGGAAGGAAGGAAGGAAGGAAGGAAGGAAGGAAGGAAGGAAGGAAGGAAGGAAGGAGACATGGTTCTTACTGATGTGACCTCAAAACGGCTTTGGAATACTTAAGAACCCTAACTTTTCATCTCTAACTTGAACTAACTATATTATGACAATTGAGAGAATACAACATTTTCACTTTATGTAAAGCACATAACTTGCAAAACCATTCAAGTAACATTAT
Source organism: Muscardinus avellanarius (assembly GCF_963383645.1). Classification (NCBI taxonomy): domain Eukaryota; kingdom Metazoa; phylum Chordata; class Mammalia; order Rodentia; family Gliridae; genus Muscardinus; species Muscardinus avellanarius. The sequence continues at coordinate 35,079,841 of NC_137786.1, read as the reverse complement.
CTACCTTTTTAAGTATTACATTTTCCTGGCTAGTACTACCACCTCTTGAGATCCACTATATGATAATATTATAATTAATTTATAATTCATAATTTATAATCACAGATAATAAAGGAGATGGTTTAGTGAAATTTTCTATCGCTGTAACCTAAGTACCTGACAAGAAAAACTTAGAAGAAGAAAGATTTACTTGGTCCCACAGTGGCAGATATTTCAGTCTGTAGGGCCAGCTCCAAAGTATAAATGGCCGAGGTGGCAGCAGCGTGCACTGAGGAACAAGGAATGCTGCTCTCATATCACAGAGGCTGGGAGCAGAAAGCAAGGAGAGGAGATGAGGGAGAGAGATAATCCCCAAAGCCACACCCTTCACCCTTCATTAAACTACTTCGTCCAGCTACATCCTACTTGCCTATGTTACCACCCAATAAATTCATTAAAATAATTAATCAATCACTGGATTTATCTATTGATGAGACTAGAGTTCTCATGATTCAATATTTTACCTCTGAACATTTTTATATTGCCAATATGTGAGCTTTTCCAGGGGGTATCCTAGATCAAAAGCATAACAGAGGTCATTACCAGAATTATATTTCACTGAGAAAACTCTAGATACTAGACTATACTATAAATCATCTTTGTTAACCGTGAAACCAAATATTTCACTTTTAAAAAGATTCATTTTACAAGCCCCATGTTATGTGAGTATATTTTAGTCATGACTTAAATATTCAGAGGCAAGCTGTTGCCTACCCAAGAAAAAAATACAATTAAGAAAGCCTTAGGGAACAGTAAAATTAAAAACAAACATAGAAAACACCCTGTTCTACTTCAAGCAAAAGCAAGAAAGAGGTCATATAAAGGAAATAATAGAAGTGTGAGCATGGAAGACTCAAAGTACTAATTAGAGCCCACTGAATTAATATGATAAGGGTCAAAATGTATTTATTCAATGTTATGATCAGCAAACAATGTTCAAAATATGTGGCTATATTTTTGCTCATCACAAGTAATTATAAAAAATATTAAGAAATGTAGAAAGATCCTTTTTTCTACTTTAAAAACAGGTAAGGGAAATTTTGCTACATTATTTAAAAAAAGAAATATGGAAAGATTGAGAGAAAGAAAGGGAAATGATTACAAGGTTTGGTAAATCATATGGAAGAGAGAAGTTGACAGAGTTATTGCAATATGGTTTTTAAAACAACAGCCAAGAACTTAATATTTGCTTACAGATAGATAAAGAATAAATAAATTATTACTTTCTTTGCTTTGTCCAAACATTAATACAGGGGCTTCATCATCAACGGAGCTTGGAGCGAAATTACGCTTCAGCATCCGAGCGAGACAGGCTATAGAATTAGATTTACAATGATTTTTTCTAGGGAAAAGGAACCATTTCACTTCTTAGCTTTGATGTTTTCTAGCTACACATCATGAACTTGACTGATAATGACTACCATTATGCATTAATCTAGAAGCTAGGATATTATGGGGAAAAATTGATTGCCCTATTAAAAATTATATATGGTTTGGTAATTTATGCAACAAATAGATAAAATGGAATTCTTTTCATATCACCTATGAGAACTCTTTTTATGGAAGGTCATGCATTTGTCAGAAAATTTCATTGATAATATGGCTGAGGAGGGGCAAGGGGAGAGTAGAGGACTTAGAAGCCATGCAATGACAGAGACAGAAAGGGTTTATTTGTTGCTTCTGAGAGGAAGGAAAAGAATGCATGGGGGTAGAAGACTGTAAGGGTGTTACCAACAAAAGATCAAACCAGTTCTCTTATATCCTTAACATACCTTGTCACTGAAACATTTTTATGACTATAAAATTCTTTCTTACTAATAGATCCCTTGTGAAATAGTTGAAGGAAGCTAACATTTGCAACTAAAGCACCATGGAGACCTACCCGGTGATAGGCCAAATGCAGAGAATATTAATAGCGACTCACTCTGTTTGGGTTTTTAGTCTAAATTCCAAATCTAAACAGTTGCCCTGATAGTTGAAATTTAATAATATGTATAAATTGGTACATATTTATTTCTTATCATTTAATAAACATTATGTTCCACATAGAAATTAATTTGAAGAAATCCCAGTTAATCCATCAGCCCCCAGCACAGAGGTTTAGCACCGTGTCTTCACTCAAGACTAGGATTTTATTTCACTCAAGATCAATTTTTATTTCTCCAATTTTACAGTCACCATGGTGTCAGTCATTTTAAATCAGTTGCTTAAAGGAAGACATATGTACTACTAAAAGAGATCTTAAATTGTTCTAAATTATATAGCACAATTATTATTTTTTGGTTAGAATGTTCTTTGAAAGCCACTAGAATTCACCCAAACACATATGACAGTTTTGCAATTTGCTGAATTTATTGTGAAATAAAATTTTTATGCATCTCTACCTAACATTCTTATGTTTAGTAGTTTTTCTGACTATTAGAAAATGTGTACTAGATTAAAACTAAGAAAATGTACTTTTAGTTTTAGCATAAGATGTTAATAAGAGAAACTGGATGTAGTATATGGGAATCCCATGTACTATAAAATCTTTCTATAAATCCAAAATTTATCTTAAAAATAAAGTTTAAACCCTTTTAGAAAACAACTATTTATATAATTGATTCCAGATGTGAAATAATTTTTAAATTAAAATCACAAGTTGTTCTTTGATCAATTATGAGCAAGGATTAATGAACAATTCTGACTATGATGTTTATTAAGTCTTAAAGAAATGAAGAATAACAAAGTCAATTCAATTTTTCAGATGTTAGTGATAGACACTAATAATAACATGTTATTATTCATTACCATGACAGATCAATATGTAGTTATAATTTTTTATTTTCTTTGTTTCAAAAAATGCACCAATGTAATTAAAAATTAGCCCATAATTCTTCCTATCTGTGCTGTTATATTTATTTTATCTTTCATGTTTTTACACTAGCATAATATATATAATATATATAATATATAATATATATATAATATATAATATATATAATATATATAATATATATAATATATATAATATATAATATATAATATATAATATATATAATATATATAATATATATAATATATAATATAATACATAATATATAATATATAATATATAATATATAATATATAATATATAATATATAATATAATATATATTTAGAAAACAACTATTTATATAATTGATTTCAGATGTTAAATAATTTTTAAATTAAAATCATAGTGTTGAAATGAACTGACATATATATATATATGTATATATATAATTTATTTTCTACTCTAAGGAAGTATAAAGTGAGTGATATTTATGTATGTTTTTGTTCCTTTCCCTTCCATTGTCATAGCAAAATACCACCAGCAGGGTAATTTACAAAGAAAAGAAATTAATTTGGGCTCATGGTTCTGGAATCTAGGGTCCAAGGGCACAGCACCAGCTTCTGGTAAGGGCTTTTATAATGTGTCCTGAGGGGTGGAAAAGTGTAAGGGCAATGAAGAGTGTGGGAAAGAGACAAATCCAGAAGGACAAACTTGCTTTGAACTAAACCATGACCTCAATAGAGGCATTAATTCCTCCTAATGACCTAATCACCTCTTACAAGCCCCACTTCCCTTCACTACAATGACATCAAATTTCAGCATGAATTTCAGAGGAGACAAATCATAATGAAGATAGAAAGTTCAAAACACAACCCTAGGCATATATCAGAATGTCTGGCATGTGGCATGTAATATGAAAATAATCCTACAAATGGTCCTGATTAGTTCTATCCCCAGGAGTATTAAGCCCTCCTCATGAAATCCCAATTAAAAATCCAGACCTGCTGCATCTTTCACTTGCTGGAAAAACATTTCACAGCCATTGACCAGACTATATCAAGACTAGGCTTCTCAACTGTATTCTTAGCTCTGGTTGGCCATGCTCTTGCTATTAGTCTGTTTCTGGGGTTGGCTGGTCTTCTAAGCCAAGCTGAGTCCTCTCTCTATCAGCTCAAAAATGTTAACAGTCTGCATGCTTCCCAGAATATCACTGTCTCTTAGCACACCATGCCTGGCTTCATTTTAGTATCCGGCCAACATCTCTTCACCCTTGATTATTTATAACGTTTTGGAAGAAAAAAGGAGGAAAAGAACAAGCGGGATGGAGGATGGGGGAAGGGATTATTATTTAAAAGCTTAAAAAAATTTACATTTAAAACTCCTCCTTTTCCCAGCCACGGATTTTTTTAATCATTCTTAGTTTTTTTTACCCACTGATTTTAGAGTCTGTTGATTAGAGTAGGAAATGCACAGCCTTATATCTCACACTGATATGGTTCTCAAATGATCAAGTATTAACTAAATAAATTATTTTCTCTTTTTCTTTTGAAGAATACTCACAGTTGGCTAATTGTGTGTTCTTGGTTTTTGTACAAAAGTAATGATCTCGTATCTATATAGTTATCTATTTAGTATTTGTTTAAAGTCAAGAAGAATATTTTGCGACTTCTTTATAAAATCATATGCTTAATAAATAAATTGAGGCCTGTTCATGAAGCCTGATTTCCAAAGTTTCTATTATTTTCATAACTCTTTTATAAATGACTGTTGTCAAGGCAACAATAAAATGGTAACTAAACAAAATCAATTTAGAGGTTGGGAAATCATCAAATTCTGCCAAGGTAAGCTGGGCACAGTGGCACACATAGAATCATCCTATGTTTCTTTTAGCATTTAGACTAGCAAAGTGACTTAGGGTGCCACCAAGACAGATACAATTAGTAATTTTCTAAAACCTATACATTTCACTCCTATTTCATCAGTCTCAACTACAGTAAGTTATTTTCTGGAAGCTTATTTATTGAGCCTGTTTTGCTTTGTCCTGCATTTTCCCAGAGAAATATGATAAGTCTCTTCCCAGGCCTGCCCACAAACACTATTTATTCATGGAATGTCAGAGCTGGGAGGACTAAAAAGTCATCTGGCCCAATCATTTTGAAACCATAATGTTGCTAAAGCCATAATAACAGTTGCCACCAGAGAGCCCTTGGAGACCTTCCTGCGTCCATCCGGACTCCTCTGTGCCCTGACCGGGCCAGCTTGTTTAGGGTTGTTAAAGACAAAGTCCAGGAAGCTGTACCAGAAACTAAGCTTACCCTGGGAAAATCCTTGTAGAATCAAGAGCATTCTACGAGTTTGAAGATCTAGCAGGAAAGAAGTGTTGGTAGGGAAAGAACTGTGAATGTTTGCCTTGAGAGAGAAGTGCCCGGCTAAGAAGTACTCTAAAAGTACTCTAGAATACTCTAAAATTATTCTTACTCTAGACTTTAGCTAACCCTGATTTTAGCTGGGCGCGATCACGGCACATGCCTGTAATCTCAACATTTGTGAAGCTGACTCAGAAGGATCACAGAAGCTGACACAGAAGTTTGAGGCCAGCCTCAACAGCTGAGTCCCTGTTTCAAAATAAAATAAGGCTGGGTGTGTAGCTCAGAGGTAGAATGTCCTTGGGTTCAATCCCAGCACCACTAACCCAAACAAGTTCATTTTTTCTATTTTGTCAATATATTTCCTTGACTGACTTGACTTTACACTGCTGTTTTCCTGAGAAAAGGACAAAAGAAAACATCATTTAACTGGCACCAAGATTCTATGCCCAGCCCAGGGAATGTGGAATGACAGGGATGTCACAGCAGCAAACCTGAGCTGCTCACATTCAATTCCCCAATTTGGGGGTCCAGTATTATTTATTATCCTTTGTAGATCTCATAAAGAAGAGGGAAGACCAGCTTCTCTCATAACCTGAAGATCTAGCAAGGCAAAACAGCATTTTATAAAAGCTTCTTCCTGGAAAGATAGATCCCAGAATAAGATTGTTTGACTGCATTTTAAGTCATGTTCCTTTCAGTTAATGATCTAATGATAATCTCATCTCCCTCACCCCCATTAAAGTAAAGTCACTTACTTCCTCCAGGATGACATAAGCCATCATAAAGAATTACTGTCCTGAGACCAACCATTATTTAAATACCAAATTAACTATGACTTTCTTATGACTTTCTTAACAATACCAATGGGTATTGTTATCATTAGTTTTATTTTAAATCTGCCGCAGTTGTTTAGATTACTTACTCTCTCTTCCTCTGATTTGCCTTAGCCATGTAAATTTTACTCATATTTATATAAAACAATCTTCCCTGATGTACTATAAGGACTATTTATTTTTCTAAATCTGCTTCTCTTTAAATGTTATTTTGGCAGTGTTTAAATTGGCACAAGTCTCCAATTTGTTCAAATAATTCTGAAATCAAATCTGTACCTCTAAAGGGCAAGCCTCATCCTCTTCCTTTTTCTTTCCTTTTTTACAATATGATATTGTAGCAAAAACAAGGATGTCACGATTAACAAGGCATGTGTAAGTATTTAATATCAGTTTGTGGACATTTTTTTTTACCAATTCACGGATTAATGGAAGCAAAGGGATCTTTTTTATTTCCTTTCTCTTTCTTTCTCCTTCATTCTTCCATCGACAAAGTACAAACTTTCCACATAGTAGATGGTCATTTAATGTGGTAAACAAGGTAATCCCAAACCTTTCACCGTGCGAGTTCCCAGTAACCACTTATCAATGCAACACTCGGCTTTCTGTTATGACCTAGGTCCTCCTCCCCACAACCAATTAACGAAGATATTAAGCACTTTGAATTTCCAGTGATATATATTACTTTCTGTCACTTTGGTTTCATTACTACATTGCAGAGTTATTGTCCCTTCCAGTCAAACCTCACAGAACACGAAGGGAACACACTCTTGCCTGGAATTTGATTTTCTGAGTCTGTTTCTTGACACTGGGCTGTGAATGTCATCCAAACAGTACATTCTGTACTCTCTGCTGGAGCTGGAGCAATCTTAGCCTAAAATTTAAATGGCTGAACAATTTCACCAGATACAGCACTGTATTAAGCACTTCATGTTATCTTTTCCAACATGGCCTTAAAAATGACAGCAACAGATCTAACCAGATATATCAAGTTGTGATCACATGGGTTTTTTTTCTTGATTTTTATAAAATAAAGTGAAAACCAAACTGGAGGTATTTTAACAGAATTTGCAGAAGGTAGGGCATCTCTGATATTTATTTGGTCTTCTCATTTGCCAGAGAGTTTTATGACTTTCTCAGTTTTTCACTATCAAATAAACATGTTTAATGATAACGAGACAGGATAACTAAATGGCTCCATTTAAAGAACATGGTAACACTACTCATCAGTTGAGAATGAAAACCAGCAAATATATTTCTGATATTAAAACTTATACATCTTTAAATTGAGGAGCTTAGTCCATTTGAGGAGACTCTGTTGATTCTTAAGACAGCAACATTTGCATTGATTTCTTCTATTTATATTTGCTGTGCCCAAACTCTATTAAATAGGAAGAGCACTTTTTTGAAAGCTGTAGTACTTGTTAGTATTTAAAAGTCCTGTGTGGTATTACTGGCATGTCCATCTGCTTGCTCTCTGCCCTGTCATGTTTTTGTGCCTCCATTAACTTTCTCTGGGATATGAGCAGATGTGACACCTGCCACTGTCACAGAGACAGTCACACATTGGTAAGAGCAATGACAGTCGATGCTAGTTCACAGCTATTACATCAGGGGGAAAGGGCTCGTTGAGAATTGTACTCAAATTTTTTTACATTTTATTATTTTTTTATTTTACTTTATTTTTATTTCACATATTAATTGTGGATATTAGCGGGATTCAGTATAATGTTTCCATATATGCATGCAGTATGTTTGATCAAATATAACCATATTTTATCCACTCACCATCCTTTTCAGTCTCTTCTACTTTCAAATCATTTGTTTTAGTTTCTACACATGAGAGAAACATGAAGTATTTGTCTTTTTGTGTCTGTCTGGCTTATTTCATTTAACACAGTGACTTCTAGTTTCATTCATTCTGCTCTAAGCAGAATTCCATTCTCCTTTTTAGCTAAAACTACTCTTGTGAATATATTCCATGTTTTCTTTACCCATTTTTCTGTTGGTACACACCTAGGCTGAGTCCATGTCTAAGCTAATGTGAATAGTACTGCAGTAAACATGGTGTGCAGGTTTCTCTGGTGTATGCTGATTTAATTACCTTCAGAGATATACCCAGGAATCAAATAATTGGATCATATGGAAATTAGGTGTTTTTTCAGGAATCCTCACATTTTTTTTTACAGTGGTTGTACTAATTTACATTCTAGCCAATAGTATATAGGCTTGCTTTTTGTGCACATCTTCACCAGCATTTGTTATTGTTGGTTCTTCTGATAACAATTATTCTAACTGGGGGGATGTCATAATATTATTGTAGTTTTGATATACATTTCCTTCAGTTATTAATAATGAGAATTTTCATATTTTTGGCCATTTGTATTTCTTCTTTTGAGCAGTATCTTTTCAAATCATTTTATGTGCGTATGTGTGTGCACATGTGATTTGAACATGTTGGGGAAGGGTACTGGGGACTAAACCCAGGAGCAGTCTACCTCCACGCTACATCACCAGCCATTTTTACTTTGAACCAGGGTCTTGGTAGGTTGCTGAGAATCTCACTAAATTGCTGATGCTGGTTTCAAATCTGCTGTACTACTGCCTCAACCTCCCAAGTACTGGGATTATAGGAGTGAATCACCACACCCAGTTTATAGTCCCCTCTTTTAATTGGATTATTTGGTTTCTGTTGCAAAATTTACTGAGTTCTTTATATATTCTGGATATTTACCCCCTGTCAAATGAAGAGCTGGCAAGTAACTCCTCCCATTTGGTAGGTGGCCTCTTTACCTGGTTGATTGTTTCCTTTGCTGAACAGAAGGGGTTTTGTGTGTGTGTGCTACTAGGGATGGAACCCAGGGGCATTCTATCTCCAAGCTACACATCCAGCCCTATTTTTAATTCTTTATTTTTGAAACAGGGTTTCACTAAATTGCAGAAGGCCCCACTAAGTAGCTGAGGCTGTCCGTGAACCCTGATTCTCCTATCTCAGCCTCCCAAATGCTGAGATTACAAGCATGGCCACCATGTCTGGCTCAGAAGGTTTCTTTGTTCTGTTAATTTTTGCTTTTGTTTTCTGTGTTTTAGGAATCCTACCCAAAAGCTCATTGCATGTCTCTCTCATAGTTCTTCTAGTAGTTTTATAACATGGGGCTTTATATTTAGGTCTTTGATCCCAATTTTGGGTTTATTATTTGGAAGGAGAGGGCTTTAAGTTTCAATCTTGGACTTCCGGGAAGATGGCGACCTAGAAAAGCGGGGCTTAAGAGCCCCGCTAACAACAAATCTCCATTACCACAAAATCAGCACCTTTCATAGCCAGAAAACACCATCACCAGTGAAACAAAAAATCACCAGGGTCCAGAGAGAAAGCGGACTGAGAACAGAGCCACAGAGGAGATACACCGGCCTCGCACCCGAGGACGCTGCAGACGCGGCAGCAGCGCCATACTGCCGGAGGCACCGGCGAATTCACGGGACGGCTACAGCAAGCCGAGGTGAGCCACTGCGGAACAGCTAGGCGGGATTTCTCCGCGCAGAGAGCATCTAATGCTCCCAGTGGCCGAGCTCAGCACACGCTGCAGGGATTCAGAGTAGAAATCAAAATCAAGAAGAAAAACGCCAGCCCCATAGCCGAGGGCGTAGCAGCGGCGCCATATTGCCACCGGAGGCAGCAGCAGCGAATTCAGTGAGGCCAGTACAGCTACATCTGCGTACTCAAGAACAGTGAGTCAAATTGCGGGCCACAGAGGAGAAATCCCAGTACTGTACTCCCTGGGACTTGACCCAGTGGGGGAGGGGCGGTGGCAGAGATATCACACCATAGGAGAACGTGCAACCTGGCACCCCCCACAGTCTAAAGCAGCCTCTATCGACTCTCTGGGTCGGAGACTCTGTGATACAACCCAGTAAAGGAGTAGTGGGGTCTGAGATACTACTGACTCGAGATCCAGAACACCTTAAGGGAAGTCATAGTGACTCAAGGGAAGAACCCAGAGAAGGCACAAACATCCGAAATCATGGGAAAGAGGAATAATACTGGAGCAATTAATGCCCACAACCCCACAACATCAGAACCCGATAAAACAGAAAATCAGAGATTTCTAGAAGATCAAATCAGGAAAATAACTGTAGAAATAATAGAGGTGCTTCGAAAAGAACTCAGAGAGAGCCAAAAAGAGATAAAGGATGCAATTAATGAAGTAAAGGCCTCAATTCAAAGCACAAACAACCGATTAGAACACATGGAGAACAGAATCTCGCTCTTAGAAGATGAGCAATCCAAAAATGAACTCATAGTTTCTAATCTAGAAAAAAATATCCGACAGCAGGAATCTGATATTGAAGAAATATGGGCCCATTTTAAGAAAGCTAACCTAAGAATAATTGGAATAGATGAGGGAAAAGAAAGTGAAACCAAAGGGATTAACAATCTCTTCAAAGAAGTAATAGCAGAAAATTTTCCAAACATAGAGCAAGAGGTCGATAAAAAGGTCCAGGAAACTTATAGAACTCCCTTTAGACAGGATCGGAGAAGAGGATCCCCACGCCACATAATTGTCAAAATGACCAATGTGGAAGCCAAGCAGAGAATCTTAAAGGCAACAAAAACAAAGGGCCAAGTGACATTCAGAGGCAAACCAATTAGAATCACTCCAGACTTCCCAAACCAAGTTATGAGAGCCAGAAGGGCTTGGAGTAACATATTCCAAACTCTGAAAGAAAACAACTTCCAGCCAAAAATTTCCTACCCCGCAAAACTTTCTATCAAATTAGATGGAAAAATAAGAAGCTTCCATGACAAACAGAAACTGAAGGAATTTATGTCTTCAAAACCAGCACTAGAGAAAATACTCAAAGAGATTAACTACAAAGAAATAGGTAACGCACACCAGAACCAGAGAAACCAGAGTTTCCATCCAACAGTCAACTAAGATTGGTTATCTGTGGAGATTCACTATTTATGTTAGTCTTTTACCTATCTCTACATTGTATTGTTTGCTTTTATTGTTGCTAATTTTTAGGATTTCTAGTTGGAATATTAATATACCTTCAGATATAGCATTTGGAAATATTTTATCCCATTCTATCAGTAACTTTTAACTCTGTTTACATTGTCTTTGGATATACAATTTTTTATTTTTATATTTTAGGGAGTCTGTATACTCCTCTGTTGCCTGTGCCATTGAAATCATAACCAAGAAATCACTGCCAATTTCAATGTTGTGAGGTTTTATGACCCAGATTTTCTCCTAAAAGTTTATAGTCTTAAGATTTATATTTAGGTCTTTTATCTATTTTGAGTTAATATTTGTATATGGGATTAGGTAAGGGTCCAATTTTATTCTTTTCCATGTAATTATTATTTTTCAACAATATTTAGTTAAAAGATTATTATTCCCACCACCAAATGTTCGTGGAAACCTTGTCAAAAATAACTTGACAATATAGGGAAGAATTTAGCTCTAGGCTTTTATTTAACTCCAATGGTTTATATATCTGCCTTTAGAATAGTACTACACTGTTTCAATTATTGTAGCTTTATAGGGTTTGAAATCAGAAAATATACATCTTCTAGCTTTGTTCTTTTTCAAGATCATTGTGGGTACCTAGAGTCCATATTCCATATTAGGATAGATTTTTTTCTGAAAAATATATATATAAATATATGATAGTTTCACCTAAAAAATAGAAAAAAATATTCTCTGGTAAGAAAGAAAGTAAAAAGAAATATTGAAATGTTATCTTTAAGTCATCAAAAGCTTGGTATCAGACAAATGAAACTGTTATGTGAGATTATCATTTTTAATTTTAGATAAATTGCCATAATACTAGATGTCAACTACTAAGCCAAGCATGGGAGGGAGGGATAGGGAGAGAATGGGGTGGGGATTGGGTGGGGGCTGACTGGGAAAAGTGTGCATGTATGTCTACAAAAGTATGTATCCTGCTATGATGTATGAATACAGTGCACCAAGAAAAAAAAATAAATTAAAAAAAAAAAGTTTCAATCTTCCATACATGGATGTCAATCTATTCAACTTCGATTTGTGCAGAGGTGACTGACCATGTTGAAGGAAGGATGAGGGAAAAGCAAGAGACAATGACAGGAACTTTAGTGGAGCCAGGGCAGTGGAAAATTACAAAGCAGAAAGGGGGATTGATTAATATGACCAGGCCATCCAGGCTTGTGAATTAGCACTGATCTGGATAGAAACAAATTTTTAAATCTTTATTACAGGAAGCAATGAGGCAAATTAAAGCAGGAACCCACCAAATTTAGGCTGATACTTATCCTCTCACAGGCTGGAAGGAAAAAGAGACTTACTTCTCTGAATGCTTGAATTTAAGGAGATATCTCTCAGGTCTCTGAAAAGATAGTTCTGAATTGTACAAGATTTATAGTAAGACCTTTCACCCTGACCTGACGTCTTACTTTCCCTGTTTTCAGTTATTCTTGGTCAGTTACAACTTTGGCCTAGTTATATAAGTGAAAATTTCTAGAAGTAAGCAATTCATGAGTTTATAATTATAGACCACTTTGATTTTCATACGAAAATACCACCCAAGTCATCTTATTCTTCCCACCTAAGATGTGAATCATCATTCTATCCAGGGTATTCATGCTGTGTATACCACAAGCCCAGTAGTCACTTGGTACTATAAAATCAATTGTCACAGTATCAAAGTGCTTGTGTTCAACTCATCTTAATTTTGTCCAAACTCCTTGTTATATAACACACAAAACTCTTTATTTGCTTGTTCAAAACTATATATTTTTTTAATCTAGTAGCATGAAGCCACTCTCCATTCACTAAATGCTTTTCCAATCTGTGTTGCACAGAATATTGTCTTGGCCAACCATGGTTACCATAACATTTCTCCACAAAGAGAATCACTTCAGTATGAGGTCCAAATGCCAACTCAAGCCATTTTCAATTCTGTTGTTATCTAATGTCCTGATTATGCCACTCTCCAGTCATCAAATCCCACAGTCCTTCAAATGCTCCCTGAAGATCTACCATGCTTTCAAGTGTTTTCAAAATCCATATGGTTGACTCATCCAACAAACTAGCTTTATACGTCTTTGGCTTCCTCATCTACTGGATATTCATAGCAATTCTTCCTCATCTACCCACAGGGAGTGCAGCAACAGGAATTGGTTCACCTCTTAAACCTTAAATTCAAATATCCTCTTTCTGAGCACAACTTCCTCCTCTCACTCCCCAGTGTGACAATGTTTTAGTTTTGTTGCATGCTGACCTTCTACTTTTGGTCATCCTATCAACACTGTCCTGGCTGTTGTCATGTTCCCTACCCAGTCTCAACACCATGATATGGATCTATAGGGAAACACTTGCCTAAACCTTCAAGTGTTTTTATTCAAGCACATCCCCCCTACAAAATTTCAAACAGTAATTCTGTAATTTTCTTTATTTTATCTTAATCTAATGTTCTGAGGATTTCAGGAGAAAAACCACAAAACCACTTTATTTCACTTAGGATGCTCTTAACTTTAAGTAGTGGAAAAACAATTGGAAATGACTTAACAGTAAGGATGTTTATCATCTCATATGACAAGAAATCCAAAGGGTGCTTCTAGGATTGAATCACCAGAATGTCATCTTGGCTGGATCTTTGGGCTCATGACTTCCAAACAGCAAAATGACAACTATTATTCTATGTATCACAAATATGTAAGACAATATCCAGACCAAAAGACAGTAGTTTATAGTTGTCTCTTGGTGTCCCAGGGATATTGGTTCTATGACAACCACAAATACCAAAATCTGTAGATGCTCAAGTCCCTTATATAAAATGCTATAGTGTTTATATATAACTTATTTCCTTATGCCAATACTCTTATACACTTTAAGTCACCTTTAGATATAATATCTAATTATAACTTAAATTCTATGTAAATAGTTGTACTATTTTATTTCAAAAATAATGAAAATAGGTCTCTCTACATATTCAGCTGAGAAACAACCATCATAGGCCTAGCTACAGAGCACACAAAGGAGATTCAATGTGAACAGTGCTCATTGAGCAATGAGTATATATCTAGGGTCTGGGAAACATCAGGGTTTGCTTACACATTATTTCATTTGTACGGATTCACTACAGTGCATGGCAAATTTAAGTTTTGCTTTGTGGAATCTTCTGGAATTGCTTTCAACTATATTTTATCCATGGTGGTGGAATCCACAAAGATGGGGGTGAAGGAAACTGTGCCATTTATCCATTTGAATTAAATGAAAATCTCTCTACAGATCCTCTCAGTGCATTTTCTCTTAGGTTTGGGTCATTTGGGCCATGTTTGGGTCGTAAGCCCTTGCTACCAATCCAAAGGCTGATGAAAAAGCCAGGATCTGACATTTTACTAGTAATTGGTTTTTGTCTTCATATGTGGAGTGGCTTTTGGATTGGTGACAGTCAGCATTTGCTGAACATTAATTTCTACACTTATAAATGTTTAGTCTCCATCTTAACTGGACATAATGATGCAGAAATGTTGAGAAATATACCATTAAATGATTGTTTTATTGTGGGAACCATTATAGAGTGACAGAGCATTGATACAAATCTTGATGATATAGGTCAATTGTTAGGTGTAGCCTCGGAGAGAATAGGAGACATGTGAAGCATGAGATGGATGTGGCTGTTACCAATGAAACACTGCATACTGTATTACAGTAGTGTGCTGCTGGGTATGGTAACAACACCTATAATCCCTGGATTTAGGAGGCTAAGACAATATAGTGAGACTCTCAGCAACTTAGTGAAACTCTGTTTTAAGAATCAAAAAATAAAATAGAGCTGGGAGTATAGCTCAGAGGTAGAATTTCCCTGGGTTCAAGCTCCAGTATCTCACACACACACACACACACACACACACACACACACACACACACTATGTACTGTGTACAGTTGCATGTGCTATATTGCTATATTTTTATACCACTGGAAGCACAGTAGACATATTCACACCGGCATCATCACAAAGATATGAATAATGTGTTGGAACAGTAGGGTGTTAGAAAATTTTTTGCTCCATTATAATCTTATGGGACCACACTCATATACATAGTCTGTTGTTGACCAAAACATCCTTTAGCAGCTCATGATTATATTAATTATCATTCTCCAGCCTAATACTATCCCCACCACTCTCAGTAGATGACCCCATTTCCTATTTTACAGAAAAAAATAGACCTGATAATGTAGGGAACCCCCAACTTTAAAGTAATATTATTTGAGCAATAAGATAATGAGCTTTGACATTAAACATCTGACATTTCCAACTCTAGACAAATAGCTTATTCCCCTGTGAAGGACATCATGCAATGTACAATTGAGACTTGCTTTCACTGTAAAGAGAAACTCCAAAATCATGGTATCTTAAACATGTTACTAACTCATTATTTTCTCCTGTTCAAGGGTCTAGAGGTACCCTCCACAGACTGGCATGGCATTCCACGGGAGCCAGAAGCTTAAGCTGGGATTCTTCTAGTTACTGGGAATGTATATTTTAAGTATGCTCAAGATAGACTCAGAATTCTATCAGGCTTCCAGTGAGTTCAAATCAGATTTAAATTACATGTATCAGCTCACTTCAAAAGACTCCACTCTTCGTGATTGGCCAGGATAATTGAATCTCAAGAACTATAATTGATTTAGAATCTATGTCCAATTAAAGCTAAAACAGTCCATCTGATTTCCTTTTTCCTGTACATGTTTGTCTCAGCAAACATCCTCACTGTTGTAGCTCAAAACAACTGACCAGACAACTTAGAAGAAGGAAGGTTTATTTGCTCACAGAGAGAGAGAAAGAGTAAGGCTCTGCTCTCACATCATGGAGGCCAGAAACAAGAGAGAGTAAACAAGAAAGGGAAATCAAAGACACAAGCAGAGTCCCTAAGGCCACCCAGGGATGCACCTGCTCCAGCCATACCCCATCGGCCTAGGTTGCCTCCCAGATAAATCCATGACAGCTGATTTATCTACTGATGAGGTTACAACGCTCATAACTTAACAATATCAACCCTGAGCTCTTCAGGGGACATTCTATATCTGAGAATAATAAGGTTTACTCTGATAAATGAATGCAGTTATAATATCAGAGTACAAAGAAAGCTTACATAAAGTACATGTAAAGTGACTTCAGAGTTAACCAGCTTCTTTTCAATTGAAAGGATACTAGATGTGGATATTAGGTAAGAAATTTTGACACCATGAATGGTGGATCATGTCAATTTTCAGTGGTCAGACTAGGGTCTTTTTGATTGTGTAAATAAGCATAACACCAGTGAGTCACATAGATATTTTGGTTCTTGGTTCAGATCTTTCTAATAAACTATCATTATTATTTTCTTTGATAAGCATATTCCAGACCTTCAGTCTGGAATTTTCAAGCTAAGTTTGTGTCTACCAACTTGTATTTCATTCCCTTCTGTTAGAATATGGGAACTGATGTCAATAGCACTCTCTCTGCTAATACCTATAGACAGCAGGAAATAGCCAATACAATGTTTTGCAAAGCTTTAATGTGCCTCTGTCCTATATCATGTGCATATGTATATAAAACCATATTAATAAAGAGGTGTGTACAAGGCCATTGGATCAATCTACAGCTGCAAAATAGAATAATCCTTCCAAATGATTGTAAAACTTTGGGAAGGAAATCAGACACTGAAAATGTGATTAAATATGTTTATGTAACTGCATTTTATTTACTTTGTTTTGTTCTTTAATTTTTATTGGTGCATTGTAATCAAATATTATGATGAAGTTCAGATATAGACTTGTATGTACACTGCACTTGGTGAGCTTCTCCATGATTCCCACCCACTCCTTCCGCTTCCCTATATACAATATTGAGATTGGCATTGATAATTTATATGTGTACATTACATCAACTGAAGTGCTTTTTTCATCAGATCTTCCTTCCCCCATCTGCTTCCCTCTCTTAGGTCTCCTTCATCACACTACTGGGGTTTCTCCTTCTTTGTCTAGAGTCCCTTTTGTATCCCAATCCCTCCCTAGTTTCCACATATTAGTGAAACCATCAGACCCTTTATTTTTTTGTGACTGTCCAATCTCACTTAACATAATATTCTCTGGTCCCATTCATTTTCCTGCAAATGACACAATTTTGATCCTATTTATGGCTAGGTAGAATTCATTTGTGTGTATATTCATAATTTTATAATCCATTCATCTGTTGATAGACACCTAGGCTTGTTTCATAATTTGGCTATTGTGAATTGTGCTGCTATAAAAACAGCTGTTATAAAAACTGCTATAATACATGTGCTGCATGTATTACTATGGTAGTCTGTTTTTAATTCCTTTGAGAAGATACGCAGGAGTGGTACAGCTGGGTCATATGGTAATTTCATTCCCAGTTGTCTGAGAAAATTCCACACTGATCATAACTGTATTTTAAATATCATGTTCTCTCACCATTTGGCATCTAATATTTCATTTTTTAGCTACTCACAAGAAAGCCAGAAAGTCCATTATATGGAGCCCTTTGACATTTTCTTGAAGCAACCATTTGAATCTTCTCTGAGACTGGAATATCCAAGTGAGTCACTCGCTAACATATAAATCTTATCTGAACACCTAGAAACCATGCAGTGTGATTGTTTAATTTTTACATTTTATTGCTTGTCACCCAGTTCATAGTAAAAAATTTAGACTAAAGAAGATTTGAGCTTCTAACAAATTTTTTTGTATTCCTCTAAAAGTCAACCTTAACTAAACAGTCAATATGCTTGAAGAAAAAGGACATTTAAATAGTGACAGAGAGAGCCTGGAAGGACGTTGTGCGGAGAACAATAACTACCATGGCTTCCGGTGCTTTGGCAAAACCCCAGATGCGGGGTCTTTTGGCCAGGCGTCTGCGGATTCATATCGTGGGAGCATTCATTGTCTCTCTGGGGGTTGCAACTCTCTATAAGTTTGGTGTGGCTGAACCAAGAAAGAAGGCATATGCAGATTTCTACAGAAATTATGATTCCATGAAAGATTTTGAGGAGATGAAGAAGGCTGGTATCTTTCAGAGTGCAAAGTGATGTTGGAATATAAAGAATTTCTTGGATTGGGTTCCATAGAAGTCACTGACTTGTGTTCCTGAACTATGAAACATGAATATGTGCTATAAAGAATAGTTTCTCTGGTAAATAAACAAAAAATACTAAAAAAAAAAAAAATAGTGACAGAGATATGACATAGCCAGAAAAATAAGCAGGATGTGCACTCATGAGAATAAGAAGACAGGTCCCAGGCTGGAGAAAATATTTATAAAAGAGAGATATGATTTTTACTTTTTAATCACAGTCTACAAAGAACACATAACACTCAGAAATGAGAAAATTGGCATCCCAATTTATAAATAGGAAAGCAATATGGGTAAATATACAGAGGGGAAATAAGCATGTGAAGAGATATTTAACATCATCCATCATTAAGGGAATAGCAAGCCAGGCATGGTGGTGCATGTTTGTAATCCCAGTACTTGGGAGCCTGAGACAGGAGGATAGTAGGTATGCAGCCAGCCTCAGCTACTTGGTGAGGCCCTCTGCAACTTAGTGAGACTCTGTTATAAAATAAAGAATAAACATATGGCTGGGGGGTGTAGCTCAGAGGTAGAATGGCCCTGGGTTCAATCTCCAGTATTGTAAAGGAAAAAAAAAAAAAGAGAGAGGGGAGGGAGATAGCAAACCAAACTAAAGTGAGATGTCACAACATGTCTATTAGAATAACAAAAATCCAGAATACTGGAAACATCAGGGGCTGGTGAAGATGTGCTGGAGCAATAGCAACTCTCATTTGTTGCTGGTGGGAATGCAAAATGGTGCAGCTACTTTGGAAGAGAGTTTACCGGCATTTTACAAAACCAATCATGCTCTCACTGCATGACCCAGCAATTGTGCTCATTGGTATTTAGTCCGATGGGCTGAAAACTTATGAACACACAAAAACCCACACGTGGTTATTTCCAAAAAACTTATTCTTATTTCTGAAACACTGGAAGCAACCAAGATTCCCTTCAGCAGGTGAATGAATAAATGTACTGTATTACATCCAGAATTGTATTCAGTGCAAAAAAATAAATAAATGAGTTATCAAGCCATTAAATACATGAACAACCTTAACTGCATATGACTAAGTGAAGAAGCCCTTCTGAGAAGGCTCTATACTGTATGATTCCAACTACAGGACATTCTGGAAAAGGCAAAACTGTGGAGACAGTAAAAATATCAGTAGTTTTTAAGGTTTGGGAGAGTGAGAAATTAAATCCACAGAGCAGTCTATTTTAAAGCAGTGAAATTACCCTGTATGACACTTTAATCTTGGATACATATTATCAAACATTTGTCAAAAACAGTGAAATGTATACTACTAAAGGACTTAATATGAACTATAGACTTTGAGTGATAATGATGTAACAATGTACAGTCATAGCTTTTAAATACTCTATTATTCTTTTGCAAGGTGATAATATGGAGGGAGAGCTGAATGTGGTGACACACACTTGTAATCCTAGCATTTGAGATGCTGAGACAGGAGGATCGAAATTCACCGACAGCCTCCACTACTTAGTGAGGCCCCCTGCAATTCACTGAGACCCTGTTTCAAAATAAAGAATAAAAAATAGGGCTGGGAGCATAGCTCGGAGGTACAATGCCTCTGAGAGTCCCATCCCCAGTACCACAAAAATAAAAAAATAAATAAAATATGGAGGGAGGCTGTGGCTGACACAGGGGTTGAGGCAAAGGTAGGGGTGTATGTGAACTCTGTACTTTGTGTACTTTTCCTTTGAATATAAACCTATTCTAACAATGAAGTTAACTTATTAAAAGAAGACATATAGAATTTATTCATAATTTACAAACACATTAAGAAGTAATTCTATAGAATAGTAATTACAAAAAAAAATTTTAATGGCAAATTAGAGTACAGACATAGGAATAAATGCATCATCCAGCCAGGCATGGTAGCACGTGTTTATAATCCCAGTACTTGAGAGGCTGAGACAAGGATCAAACAGGTTCTAAGCCAGCCTCAACTACTTAGTGAGGCTCTTAGCAGCTTAGTGAGACCCTGTTTCCAAATAAAATGTAAAATAGGTCTGGGAGTATAGCCCAGAGGTAGAAAGCCCCTGGATTTCATTCCCAGCACCACAAAACAAAAACAAAAACAAACGCATCATCCTTTCTTTATTCTTTCTCCTTATTTTAATAAAAATGCATTCTTCTTATAACAAGTTAATTGGCAACACACTTTTCAAGAAATAGGCCTGATAAATTCAATATGGACAATATTATTTATCCAGCAAATGTGTTCCCTTGGCAGAGTTGGATGTTTATTCACCAAAGGTTAACAACAATTTTTATGCCAAAGGTTTTGTTTCAATTAAAATGGCTAAGTGTCAGTAATTCCATAGCTTTTCCAGAAAACAGAAAACAAGGACAGATGATGCTTACGTGAGATTATTACTAGAGGGAAGAAAACTCTAAAAGGTAACCCTAAAATTATAAATTCCTGCATTGTAATTTTTAGAACTAGAAAGGGGATATTGACATAAATTTTAAAACCTCTTTTGGCTTGTTTTGTGATCCTAAGTGCCATTTGTCTTAGCTCCTTATCATTCAGTCTCTCACATTATCAAGTGGATAATTTTTTCTTCTGTTTTCTTTTCTTCTTGTTTTTGTTCACTTTTTATATTCCACATATGAATTCAAATAGCCAAATTTCATTAAAAAAATTTTATGACATAAAAATTCAGAAAGAGAATATACTTGTATATATAAAATTGGTATCTATTTTTTGTAACAATCACATTATATTATTCAATTATTTTGCCCTTTTATCCAAATTTAAAGAAATTTGCTGAACAAAACATCTAATATTAGATTAAATTAGTCAGATAATTATAATACTTTGTCACTAGTAACTTTAAGAGAGTCAGTGTATGGAAAAAAGAAGAAAATTAGTATATAATGGGTGTATCATCTCAGTCACTGTATGAGAGTTACACTTGAGAGTTCTTAAATAGTTCATATTTGCACTTTTTTATAATTTGGGACATTACTTTAAAAATAAGTCATATTTTATTTCATGCTATTAAAACAACAAAAAAGAAGTAGAATAAAAACATGTATGGTCAACTGGATGATGGCTCTGAAGATACTCGGTCCTAATCTTTAGGACATGTGGATGCTCCTATATTTTGAAAAAAAAATGCAAATGTGATTAAGAAGCTTGAGGATAAGAGGTTATCCTGGATTATCAAGAGATACCCTATAGGTATCACATGTCCTTATAAGAAGGAGACCATATGAAAGAGCTGACCACTAACTGAGAAGGGAGGAAAAATAGTTGATGTGCAATAGGGCTCACAAGCCAAGGAAGCAAATAGTGTCCAAAAGCACAGAAATAAGCAGGCTCTCCCCTCAGGCCTCCAGGAGACCTGGCCCTGCCAAAGCCTTCAGCTCAGTAGAACTGCTTCCACACTACTGACTTCCAGAGTATAAAACTGGAAGAGAATAATTTGTCTTAAGCCACCCAGTTTGTGGTAATTCATTTTCACAGCCACAAGAAACTTAAACCACATGTAAAAAGAAAAAGAAAATAATCTATATACATATAGATGTATGTATCTCAAATATACATAGCATTTAGAAGAAATATCACAGGTATTTTAGGAAGTTTACCTTGAGCTGCAAAAAAACAGATGGACAGTATGGATAGAGGAATGGAAAGATGGACAGGTACTAAAAGGTAAGTATCTATGCAATGGAAATGTAGAATCTAGGTGATAGGAAGATAGGTTATCACTGTATAATTTTGTTAAGTTTTCTAAGTTTGAAACATTTCATAATAAAATATTGGGAGAGAATCATAGATGCCAATATAGTTATCCTAACATGAGATGCAATTTCCTTCCTTCCTTCCTTCCTTCCTTCCTTCCTTCCTTCCTTCCTTCCTCTTTCTCTTTCTTTCCTTCTTTCTTCTCTTTCTCTGTCTCTTCTTTCTTCTTTCTCTCTTTCTTTATCTCTCTTCTTTCCTCTTTATTTCTCTCCCTTTCTTTCTTTCTTTCTTTCTTTCTTTCTTTCTTTCTTCCCTTCTCTTTCTTTCTCTGTCTCTTCTTTCTTCTTTCTGTTTTTCTCTCTTTATCTCTCTCTCTTCTTTCCTCTTTCTCTCCCTTTCTCCTTCCTTCCTTCCTTCCTTCCTTCTTTTCTTTCTTGTACAGAAGACTGGAGAATTAAAACCAGAAGCATTCTACCTATGAAATACACCATATGCCTTTTTTATCTTTTGTTTTTGAAATAGAGTTTTGCTAACTTGTTGAGGCTCTCACTAAGTTGCTGTGGTTGGTCTCGAATCTACAATCCTCCTGTCTCATCCTTCCCAAGTACTGGGATTATAGGCATGTGCCACCACTCATGGCTAGAAGCAATCTTATTATTTTTCAATATTACACCAAGAGTAAGGCAGGAAATGAAAATATTACTGGATTAACATGAGCCAAAATAAAAAAAAAACTATGTGGTTAAAAAAATGAGCAAAGTTCAAATAAAAATAATTAGGAAAGATTTACCACATGTGTGTCAAAAAATATGTATCCATAATTTGATACATGAACATGTTCACTATAGTATTCAAAGATGTCTTGGTGATGATAACTACATAAATGCATATGCTTAGGATTCAGGTTTTACTCTGTAGTATAGTAAAACTTTATAGTTGTTTTCTTTTCTCAACTATATTGTTATTTTTATTATTACTAGGTAAAAATGATATGCCAAGGCAGTTGGAGAAGAAACTCAATTGAAAATTGAGTGAAAGTTCTCTTACTTGTAAGATGATCTATGCAGTAATAATATATGGCAAGAGTTGGGCCTTTCCCCAGCAGAGCAAGTGTGCTGAGTGCTTACTCACTGAGAGGAATATCTACACTGACTGAGCCATAGCCCTGCCTTGATATCTCTTCCAAGACACAAAGCTGTTCCTAAGAAACTATCAGATCTCCAGTCACTCATTATAAACCCTATGTAGAATACAAAATGCCCTTGGATTTGTATTTACTATAAAATAGGACGCTTGAATATTATAAAGAAATCAGATACCACCTGAACAGTATTCATCTGAAATAAAATTAATACTCAAATTATGGTATATTCAATCTATGACACAGTATGTAACCAGTACAAATTGATACGTTTTATAACGTATCAATTATAATAAGTGGGGTGGGTATTGCACATCCCAGATACCTAAGAGTCTGCAACAAGAGGAGTTTAAGCTCCAGGCTACCTAGGCAACTTTGTGAGATTCTGAATCAAAATAAGATGAAAGAGAAGTTGGGATGTGGCTCCATGGTAGAGTGCTTGACGGCATGTGTGAGGCCTGGGTTCAATACCCGATACCACAGAAAAGAATATTATAAGAGCAGTATACAAGCACACATCGTCCAATTAGCCCTCATCCAGCCCCCATCCTATTCCTTCCCCCTCCCTCGATCCCATGCTTGTTTGGTGATTAACTTTGATACATTTGTTTATGTACCTCCTGCATTTTAAAGAGGCTCCATCCTCCCCTATTCCATACCCCCTGATTGGTCACCTTAATTGCTTCACTATAGGGCCCTTTGTATAGCTCGACCTCTTCCTGTTGCCCCTTGCCTCCTAGTTATTGCTGATTAGGGGAAGCATCTGTTTTTTTGTTGTTGTTGTTGTTGTTTTTACTGCGATATTTCTCTGTGCATGCCGCACTACAAGTACCGATCCCACTCTTGACGGCCCCAGTAGTGGCCTGGCTACCCGGTGGACTGATCCAGACCTCGCTGGCTAATTGGATGATGTGTGCTTGTATATCCCCTCAAGTCTTGTATTCCAATGTGATATATTATTACAATTGCACCAATAAAAGTAAATTTTTAAAAATGTATATTGCCTTTCTGGATTTAAAGAGCTATTGAAATAGGAAAGGTAAGAAGTGTTGTGGTTTATTTTCAAGAATACATGGAAAAGCACAGAATACTTACAAAACTCTCTAAAAGGATTGTGTACATATATATTTCCTGATTTGGAAAGTAATGTTCATTTATATAAAGATGCTTTAATGTGTCTAATTAAAAGTAATGACCAGTAAAAAAAAGAGCAGTATAAAAATTTACTTATATGATATGGTCCTAATAGTTTTACAAACTTTGTAAACAGAAGTGAAAAATATAGAGAACAGAAAGAGGAAACTGAAATTGTAGCAGTTGTTTTTCTATTTTATGGGAAATGGTCTTTGTTTCTTTCAATTTTGTCAAGTATTTTTTAAAAAAACATGAATAACTTGACTAATAAATAATACAAGTATATAGTTGCTCATTGTTACCCATGGTGATGATTACAGGGCCCCCACAGACACTCAAATCCACAAACGGATTTGATAAAGCCCTTTACATAAAATGGTATATATTTGCATACAACATATGCACATTTTTCCTTATACTGTAAATTATAGTTAAATTACTTACAATACCTAATACAATATAAATTCCATGTAAGTAGTTATTATACTTCATTGTTTGTGGAATAATGACAAGAAAAATATCTGTATATACTCAGTACCCATGAAGTTTTTCAATTACTTTCTGCCTTTAGTTGAATTCATGGTAACAAGAACTCACATAGAGGGCCAATTAGGTATCATAAAACATATATATATATATATATATATATATATATATATATATATATATATATGTTTTTATACAGCTTTTTGTGAAAGCAAGGAATTCAGCAATGTAATCAGATGAAATGTCAACAGTACCTCCGAGTTTAGTAAACTTGAAGAATGTAGTCACTACTGAATACCACCATGCCTGCTTCTCAACTCTGCAAGCCTGAATTTTACATTGAAATTTCTCAGGACAACTTTTAATACACAAATTCTGGGTCTTAACCTTATACATTCTGAGATGTTTTTAAGTGGGAACAAGATGTTTTTATTTTACTACATTTTTCTCAAGTGACTCTAATGGTCAGAAAAATCTGAGACTCCATGGCCAAGCAATGATAGTCAAATTCTGTATGTTTAAGAATCATCGGGTGCTTATTAAAGTCTAAAACTTTTTTACCCTCACCTCCTTCTAATTCTTTAGTTTGAGATAAATTCTAAATAGATATCTGAACTTTTAACAAGCATTCAGGTAATCTTCTATATGTATTCAACAAGAATAACTTTATAAATCTCAGCAGTTTTGGTTTAGCATATATAGTAAAGTTGAGAGAAAGTACTTCATGAGGGTTTTCAATTTTATTTTTCTCATATATTTAATTATATCTTTATTGGTGCACTGTCATCCACATCATAATGTATTTTAGAATGAGAGTGACATACATGGACCCAGCACTTGGTGAGCTTTCCCCGCATCTCCCTTCCCACTCTCTCCACTTCTCCATACATGATGTTGAGAATGGCACTTACAATTTTACCTGTGTGCATGACATCAATGGAAGTGTTTGCCCTTCGCTGCCTTTGTTGCTCTTCTCTTTTGCAGCCTCATGCAGGATAATTCTATTCTCCACCTTTGCCTGGTGTCTTTGAATCTAATGAGTAATTCTGGATTAAGAAAATACAACCTCAGCCTAGAGTGGTGATACACATTTATAATCCCCGCACTCATTAGG
This sequence comes from Muscardinus avellanarius, assembly GCF_963383645.1. NCBI lineage: Eukaryota > Metazoa > Chordata > Mammalia > Rodentia > Gliridae > Muscardinus > Muscardinus avellanarius. The sequence continues at coordinate 35,054,107 of NC_137786.1, read as the reverse complement.
CTAAGACAGGATTGTGGGTTTGAGGCCGGCCTCAGAAACTTAGCAAGAACCTCAGCCATGTAGCAAGACCTTGTTTCAAAATAAAAAAACAAATAAGGTTGGGGCTGTATTTCAGAGGTAGAATGTCCCTGGGTTCAATCCTTAGTAACACACACACACACACACACACACACACACACACACACACAAACATAATATCATACTGAGTTTATGGTATATAAATGGCTGCCCCCTCCCATCAGAGAGCTTGGTGGTTCTATTGCCTCCCCCAAAGGAATTCCAGGGATTAGCTACAGCTTGGATGTTTGCCATGCCTCCAGGCACATGGACTAGAAACCTCTGGGCTGAATATATGCCCACCCAGCGTGGCCCACATTCATGGACCAAAATTCAGCCCATGAGAAGGGATTGCTATGCCCCCTTGGCATGCAAACTGAAAACCTCTGGATCGAGTCTGTACCTGCCTCCTGGGGTTCACAGTCAGTGAAAACTCAGTGGTGAGATGGGTCCCATAAAGCTCTGACATTAGTCTAACTCCTGGTCTGCATGCAAAAAGCCTCTGCAGACAAAAGAACCCTGGCCAGGTCACCATGTCCTTAATCTATCTTGTAAGAAATGTGAAGCCCTGCTTTCTGCCCCAACTTGTTTGGAGTGAGCTGAAATGAACCACAGCAAGCTGGAGCTATGATCTCTGATACCTGGCAGATGCCAACCTTAGAAGACTCAGAGAGAAGCATTTTCAAGCACTACAGCTAGGAGGACTTTTTGATGTTTTTATTCCCCCCTTCAAATATATATTTTTTGATAATTTTTGTGGTGCTTTCTAGTCCCCCATCATAATATATTTCATAGAGATAATGACATGCATGCATACAGCACTTGGCGGCTTTCCCCCTACTCCCTCCCTCCCTATCACTTCCCCCATTCCCCATACGTACTAAGATTGGTTTGGTACATATATATACATACATATATATATATATATATATATATATATATATATATATATGTGTGTGTGTGTGTATGTGTATATGTATATATGTGTGTGTGTGTATATATATATATATATATATATATATATATATAGAGAGAGAGAGAGAGAGAGAGAGAGAGAGAGATACACAAGGGAAACATTTCCTTCATAAATTCTATTTCCCCTACCCTCTCCTAGACTACCTCCCTTGTACAACTGGGGTTTCTCCTGCATTATCTCAAGTCCTACGATAGAGTTTGATATAGAATGGCTCCTGAAGAATTCATAAATGGACAGAGTTGATGCAATTGAATCATGAGGATTGTAATTTCATTAACAGATAAATCTATTATAACGGATTGATCTTAGTGGAAACCTAGACAGGCAGGGTATGTCTGAAGAATGTAGGTCTCTGAAGGTTGTGGCCTTGGAGATTATATGTGACCTCTGGTCCCCTTGCTCACACTCCCTTGCTTCTAGTCTCAAGGTGTGAAGAGCAGAACCCATGTGCTCTCCCCTTCTTTGCTCGATGGTGTCCGGGCCTGAGCTCCAGCTCCACACTCGACCTTCACAAGAACTGAACTCCAAAATCTCAAAAAATAATGGTGAGAAAATATATCTTTCTTTCTCTAATGTGTGGGGTAAGTTGTCTTGGATTATAGCAGTGAAAATGCTGAGACATCCCAATATATCTCTTGTTATTTTTAATTTCTCATTTTTTCTTATATTTATTTCTTTTTTATTCTTTATTTTCTCTACTCTTCCAATAAAGAATTAATGCACAGAATATACTAAGAACTCAATATCTCAGCACTAATAGAACAAATAACCCAATCAATAAATGAACAAATGAACTGAACAGACACTAAGTACAAATGGCCAACAATTATATGAAAAAGTATTCAATGTATTTAGCGATCAGAGATGAAAATCAAAACTATAATGAGATTTTACCTTAGTATTAATCCAAAAGAATTTAAATCAGCATATTTCAGAAATACATACATACCTATATTTTATAAAAACAAAATTCATAATTCACAATAGCCAAGTTATGGAATTAGCCTAGGTATCTCATCATCATGTGAATGATATCTGAAAATATGGTATGTATAAAAGTGGAAATGTGGCATATATAAATATATGTAAATATATATTTATATAAAAATGTGGTATATATACCGCATTTCCACTTATTTACATAACATATAAATATATAAATAAATATATTAGTATATATGTATGGGTGGATGAAAGGAAGGATAAATGGCAATTGCTTATATTTTTGCTGGCAGCCTGTGTCACCTCGTCCAAGAGGAGTAGCATGTGTATGACTATCATTTACCCTTGTCCACTTACCAGTTAATAAATGACCTGTTTTCCATTGCTTTTCAAAGCCATCAGTGTCCACTGTCTATGAACACTAGCTGACAACTGCTCTCTAACAGATACCAGGATCAACAGACTAGCTTCTGCCCTAAATATGTAATGTAATAGACTGTGTTTTAAAAATGACTGGCTCCAGGTCTTAGTTCCTGAGTTCAGTTGTTGGACATGGTGTGCATGAAACTAATGCCAAGGATATGAGAGTATTTGCCTGAGTGAGATCTATATATCATCTCAAATGAGTGACCAGGTGTCTCCCCTCTTCCTCCTCTCCTCTTCTCTCTCTCTCTCTCTTTCTCCTTTTCTTCCTTCATTCCTTCTTATATATAAATATGTGGCATTCATTAATGAATATTAAACATCATATTAAATTAGAATATATGTAAAACATTTACATATATTTTCAGAATTATATCTTGTTATTGGTTGAGAATATATGCAAAGCACTTAGCATAAACAGAATACTTACCCATCAGCTGATATGCTAAGAGCTTTGTATAAATTCTCATTTAATTCTCATAATAACACTATGGAGTAGATTATGTTATTATCTCTATTTTACAAATATTATTTCAAGTTTAATAATAATTTACCCAAGGCCATATATCTAGGAAATTATAGAGCAAAAATTTAATATTCAATCTCAATATTTATAATTTAAAATCATATACATATCATACTTATTATATAGTAATATTATATGTAATAAATATTTTAAATTATAGTTAAAAGTATCTTAAAAACATATAGTTTGTATATATCATTTTTCCAATTGGGGAAAAAAGAATGCAGTAAGACAATTACCTAAACTCATCCCCAAATCAGGAATATAACTGAAAACATGTGTTCTGCTAATTTTGGACTCTCAGCACAAATTTTATAGAACATATCAATTTAATAAGTTTCAAGCAATCTCTTGCTTTCAAGGTCCCTAACTTTTATTTGTTTAATCCTGGAAGAATAGGGGGAAAGATGAAACAGCTCTGACATACCTGTATTCTTAGCAAATATGGATATGGTTGGTGTTAATTTTTGTTTAGAAGTGGGGAAAAGCCAGAGACATTCTAGTTTTCTCCAAACATTCCTTCTTTAGTGTTATATCTGGAAAATCAATTTCTGAATACAACCACACAACGACCTTCTTCTTATAGGCACACTAATATTCATCTCACCATTCAAAATAGCCCAAATCTGATAATAGAATCACTAGTTGGAAACTAACAGGCTTTATTTTTAAGAAGTCAAATTATTTATCAACTGAGAGTAAAGTCGACAGAGTCTCTTCTAAACAGATATATATGTTCAGAACTATGTTCCCCTTTTCCTACACAAAGGCATTGCAGTCATCGACACTGCTTCTAATAGTGTAAAGTAACTTACTGGAAAAATTCATCATCCTCTCACATCATCAGTGTCATGTATGATGGGAACCCAAAGATAATGGCCCTAGTATGTCACACTATAAGGATGATTCTTTAAGAGGTAAAAAATCTCCCTGGTCCAATTCCCAGTAACTAACTAGTGTGCATGCATGCACACACACACATACACAAGTATATTTGTAATTCAAGATTTAAGAGAACAAAATTACATGGGTCCATGAAACCAATGAATATGGAAATCTCAGAGAGAGAGAATTTAAGAATATTTAACATCATTTCAAACATTATGAATATAGAGCAAAAGCATTTTCAGTTTAAATAAGTGTCATAGAAATTGCATGTAAAATGGTGATTATTGAAAGCTGGGGCAAGTAGAGGAAAGATCAATGGGGAAGGTTAGTCAGTGGGTATTACTTTGCAGTTAGATAGGAATAAGAAGTTGTGCTATTGCACAGTAAATATAGTGACTGTCTCCTGTATAGCTCAAAAAGCCAGAAAAAAGGAATTTTGTGTGTTTCTCCATAAGGAACAAAGATGAATCTCAGAAGTTAAAAACAAGTGATAAATATTTAAGAAGATAGGTATGCTTAACAAAGTATACATGTATCAAAACCTCACATGGTGACCCATTAATATCCACAATTTTTATTTTATGCATCAGCTAAAATAAACTTAATTTTAAAGCAAAAATAAGAAAGTTCCAGCCATTTTTTAAGTTCACAAAGAAGTGCAAAAGAGAGAATTCCCACTTTTTATCTATCCAAAAGAAAGCAAACCAAACTACCAAACCAATCCATGTGTATCTATATTCATAGCTGTGCAGTTCACCATTGCCAAACTATGGAACCAGCCAAGATGTCCATCAACGGATGAATGTACTACAAAACTGTGGGATATGTACACAATGGAATTTTACTCAGCCATTAAAAAAAATACAGTTACATCATTTCCAGGGAAATGGATGGAACTGGAGGACATTATGCTAAGCGAGATTAGTCAGTCACAAAAAAGAAATCAGATGCTTTCCCTAATATGTGAAAGCTAAAGTGAAAGAGGTCATAGAAGGAACTCCAGGTGAAAAAGGAGATCCTATAGAGGAGCAAATAAGGCAGCCTAACCGAAGGCATGTGAGGGGGGAAAAGCTCTCTAAACCACATGATGTACTTAAATATATGGATATCGACCACTAAGCCAAGCACAGGAGTGAGGGTTGAGAAGGGAATAGGATGGGGATTGGATGGGGGCTGACTGGGTAATATATGCATATATACCTATACAAGTTTTTTTTTTAATCCCATTATGATGTATGAATACAATGCTGTTGGGGCCCACTCGGCTGGACCGAGATGGCACCCAGGCTTGTTGCCAGCGTGGACTCAAGATGGCGCCTAGGCTTGCAGCCAAGTCATGAGACTCACAAGATGGACGTCTCCTTGAGCATGTGCAGTGTGCCATGCTACATGCCTGCAGTATGATCAGTGACGCAGCACCTCGTGCTACCACCAGCCTGCCTATGAGAGAGTCAGAAATGTGCATGCCCTAGCTGTTGAAAGCTTGGGGTTGGTAGGGAATAGAGGGAGGGATTATGATGCTGATATATATTGTGCTTGCTGTACGCATTGTCAGACATATTCAGACATATTGAGACATATTAAGAGAAGAATTAAGGATCCATTAAAGAAGAATTTATGTTTCAGCTGAAGAGGTGTCTGTGTCGTTCTCTAAGCCCCTGCGGGTCGGAGTCTTAGGGGACGATAAGTGGCGCCGAAACCCGGGAGAAACAACGTAGCAAAAAGTTCGCAGGTAAGTGACAAAATAAGATAAGGCTCGCGGATAAGCGAGGGACAGCGCTGTAAAGGTTCGCAGGAATTTGCGACGATAGGTTCGGATAGGTTCGCAGGAATTTGCGACGAAGTAAAACTTATCATGGGGTCTAAGGCTGCTACCATGAAGGTCAAAGAGGCTCTTTGTAACATTCTGTCCAAGGGAGGAGTGAAAGTGAAAGCAGCCACTATAGAAAATTTTCTTAGCACAGTTAAAACTGTAGCTCCATGGTTTTTAGAGGAAGGATATGTTAACACTCCTCAGTGGAAACGTCTTGGTCAGGATCTTCTTAAGGCCGATGCCGAAGGGGCTCTCCCACCTGGGCCATTGGCTGTTTGGAGTTTAATTAAATCATGCCTGACAGATAAAACAGGGAGGTATCATCAAGTTCTGGCTGAAGGCTCTAATGCTTTAGAGGAAGCAAAAGAAGAGATTTCAGGGCAAGGTCAACAGGCAGACTCTCACAGGGACGAGGAGTCCTCTGAAAGCGACTCCTCCGACTCCTCCGAGGAGGAACAAGAGATATGGCCTGTTCCACCAGAAAGAGATAAGGAGGAAGAAGCTTTGTTAGAATTTTGGCGCAGATTCCAAATGTCTTATAACAGAAAAAAGAAACATCCTGAACCTTTTGCTCCTCCCCCTCCCTCTCCTAGTCCACCGCCATATCTTACTGAGAAAGGAAAGTCTGATAGGCAGAAGACACCTGAGGTTAGTCCGTGGGCGGAGATTTTGCCTACACCAGGAGCCTTTCCTGTGTTTCTTGACCAGAATCAGCAAAGGTATCATGAGCCATTAGATTGGAAGATTGTTCAAAGATTAAAAGAAGCTGTGTCCACATATGGAGTGCAGGCCTCATTTACCTTGTCACTGGTAGAATCCTTTGAAAGATACTCCATGACTCCAAATGATTGGATGAATTTGTGCAGGGCTGTACTGTCTGGTGGAGCCTATCTTAAGACTATCAGAAAAAATTGTTGTTATGCATTCTTACCACAGATCTCACACCCACTGGAGTGTTGTGGCAAGAGGGTCCCATAATGTGGGTACACCTCCCTCATTCTCCCAAAAAAGTGTTGCCATGGTATCCAGCCTGTGTTGCACAAATAATTATTAAGGCACTAAAGGCAACTCTGACTGCATTTGGGATGCAGCCTGATCTTATCATCACTCCATATACTAAAGAACAGCTTGCCACTCTAGCTGCCACCAATTCTGACTGGGCTATTGTCCATGTAGTGGCCACAGGACAATTCGATAATCATTATCCACAACATCCGTGGCTCAGGTTTCTTTTGGCTCATCCTATTATTTTTCCTAAAATCACTCGATCTGCACCGATTGCTGGAGCGCCAAATATTTTTACAGATGGATCCAAAGGAGGTATGGGAGTGATATTCCAAGAAGGCTCAGATCCACAAACTTTTCTTTTTCCCCATTCATCAGCACAGGCAGTAGAGATTTTGACAGTGATTCAAGTATTTATGCTCTATGATTCCACTCCATTCAATTTAATTTCAGATAGCTTATATGTGGTACAGGCACTTAATAGCCTTGAATGTGTAGGACATATTAAGGGACAATCTACTATTCTTTTATTATTGGCTAAGTTACAACAATATATTTGGAACCAAAAATGTTCCTTCTATGCAACCCACATACGAGCTCATTCAGGACTTCCCGGACTGCTTGCTGAAGGCAATGCTATTGCAGATTTTCATACCCGAACTGTACTTATTTTTTCAAATGAAGACAAGGTGTTACAGGCTCGAGAATTTCACAATAAATTTCATGTAAATTCCCAACGCTGAGACTAAAATTTAAAATCACTAAAGAACAAGCTCGACGCATTGTACTGCAATGCAAAAATTGTTTGACATTACTGCCACAGCCTACTACAGGAGTAAATCCTCAAGGTTTGCGACCTCTTCACCTATGGCAAATGGATGTCATGCATGTTCTTGAATTTGGCTCTCTTAAATATGTACGTGTTTCTGTGGATACATGTTCCGGAGTCATCTTTGCCTCTGCTCATACTGGAGAAAAGGCCCAACATGTAATTTCCCATTGTCTGCAGGCTTTTGCTGCCTGGGGCATCCCTCACCAAATTAAAACTGATAATGGACCTGCTTATGTTTCTCAGAGATTTTCTCATTTTTGTGCCCAAATGGCTATACAATTAAATCATGGATTACCATATAATCCACAGGGCCAAGGCATAGTAGAACGAGCCCATGCCACTATTAAATCTGCTTTAATAAAACAAAAAAGGGGATAGGGGCTCACTGGAGCACACCAAAAGATAAACTAAATCTTATATTATTTATTCTAAATTTTTTAACGTTGGATGCCAATGGACAAATGGCAGCGGAAAGACATTACAGTCCTCATGAGCGCTATGCAGGGCAAGCAATGTGGAAAGATATCCTTACAGGAGTATGGAATGGTCCGGATCCAGTGCTAACGTGGGCTCGAGGGTCGGTATGTGTTTTCCCACAGGACAAAGACTCGCCGATTTGGGTTCCTGAAAGATTGGTGCGCCATGTACAGGAACCAATGGAAGATGCCAAGCGACAAATGGATATTGCTAACTCTGTTGGTAATGTTTCACATTGGAATGGGTGAAAAAGATCTTTGGGGAATTATTTCTGCCTTCCCTCTCCCTTTACCTGTATCCACCACTGCCACCATTTTTCCTCGGTTCTTTACGACCAATAGTTCCTTAAATTTGCCCTGGATTCCCTTTGATGAAGAAATTAGGCCTTATGCATTTTTTAATATAACTTTAAGTGGCAGTTTATGGTTTTATGCTAATAAAATTTTGAATGATACCTATGATAGTCCTAATCCATGTGTGCAGTTATATAATCAAACTATGGGAAAATTTCAGCCATTTAATGATTCCAGTCCCATAGGAAATGTTACTGTCTTAGAAGGATATGCTCCTTTAGCATTTTCTAAATATGGACATCCCGAAAATAAAACAGCTCCTTTGCAGCCGCGGTGGGCTCCAAAATGTTATAGCCCACGTAGCTGGCCATTTAAATGGACTGATTGCCAAGACTCCAAGGTAGTCTGGGCCTCTTCAGGCTATGATTTAAGTTTTTCTCCAGGCATATCTACTATGCGCAATCATACTTGGGCAGGATATAATTATACATATCAAAATCCTATACAGTATAAGCCGCCCAATCCCTTTAATATTTGGCTTCTCTGTGGGATAGCAGGAGGCTGTACTGATATAACAGCTATGTCTATGATTTTAGGGGGAACTGTAAAAAATTGCAGCTATTCTCAAAATTTTTCCGATACTTTTGAGGATAGCGTCAAAGTAAATTGTTCAATGGGACCACGATTCCCATTTGGACCCACTCCTGTTTGTGTAACTACTCCATTTTTTTGGCTTGTTTCTAATAGTTCCTTGGCTAATGATAGTCTAGGTTGTTTTATGGATACCTGTTTTCTAACTTTCTGCTGGAATGCTTCTATGCACCCTTGGGCAGTAGTAATGAGACTGCCTATAGCAGTCCCTTGGCCAGTAAGAGTGGATGTGAATTCCCTTTCAGTTTTGCTGAAATGCGAAAAGAGAGATTTTGGAATTTCTGCCCTTATTGCTGTGATTGTGGCCTCTGTGGCCGCGGCAGTTACGGCTGCTGCCACTTTGGCGACGTCTATAAATACTGCAGCCACTATGAATGCCCTATCCTCACATGCGGCTACTGCCATGGCTCAGCAAGCTCAAATAAATGGACAACTTAAAGCTGGCATATTAATGGTAAATAAAAGAGTAGACCTGTTACAAGAACAGGTTGACATTCTAGGGCAAATGGCTATGGTACCATGTATTCATAAATTATCTGGATTATGTATAACATATGTGCAGTATCAAAATTTCTCCCATGCAGGCAATTTGTCTCGTCAATTAAGCAAGATGCTTCTAGGGACTTGGAGCCGTGAATTTGAACACACCATGATTGAGCTTCGAGCGTCCATCGTTGTAATTAATTCTACCCACATAGAAGTCGCCACAGTACAACAATGGATGGACTTTATACATGGAACATTGGGTTTTTTAAAAGATTGGGGTGGCATGGCATTCTGGGCATTCTTGCTGGTGGTAGCATGCTGTTTCCTGATTGGATATATCAGGCAAACTTGACAACAAACACTGCAACAACAGCGCATATTGGTGCAAGCTATGGCAGCCCTTGATGTTGGCTCATCTCCTCAGGTTTGGCTCAATATGCTGAATCGGTAGTCAGTGACGGGTAAGATCATCCCTGGGATCATATCAACCTAAGGGAAACAATCATGCTATTGTTCTCCCAATGATGGGTAAGAATGATCCTTGAGGGTCGACAACCTAAGACAGGCACGATCCCGAGCCTTATTTTAATAAAACAAAAAGGGGGAGATGTCGGGGCCCACTCGGCTGGACTGAGATGGCACCCAGGCTTGTTGCCAGCGTGGACTCAAGATGGCGCCTAGGCTTGCAGCCAAGTCATGAGACTCACAAGATGGACATCTCCTTGAGCATGTGCAGTGTGCCATGCTACGTGCCTGCAGTATGATCAGTGACGCATGAGAGAGTCAGCCTGCCTATGAGAGAGTCAGAAATGTGCATGCCCTAGCTGTGGAAAGCTTGGGGTTGGTAGGGAATAGAGGGAGGGATTATGATGCTGATATATATTGTGCTTGTTGTACACATTGTCAGACATATTCAGACATATTGAGACATATTAAGAGAAGAATTAAGGATCCATTAAAGAAGAATTTATGTTTCAGCTGAAGAGGTGTCTGTGTCGTTCTCTAAGCCCCTGCGGGTCGGAGTCTTAGGGGACGATACAATGCAGCAATAAAAAATTTAAATTAAAAAAATTTGCGTGCATTTCTGATAAGACCCAGATTTATTTCCTATAAAGTAATATTTTAAAAGAGGTGGTTTGAAATAAGCCAATAACTATTTTTGCTTTTAAATAGTAAGTAGTTAATAGATAGCAATTCCCTTTATTGCGTAATTTTTAATCAATTCAAAACTAAAACATGAAAGTGATTGAGTTAAATCATTAAGTAAAAAAATTAAAGAATTAAGTTTTAGTGTTGCATATCAATGCTTGTTAAAAGCATCGATTTCTAATATCTTAATTATCTTGAAATATTAGTAGCATTTTTATTTTAAAAGAAAGCTATGAGCCAGGCTTGTAATCTCAGTACCTGGGAGGCTGAGATAGGAGGATCACAGGTTTATGGCCAGCCTCAGCTACTTAGTGAGGTCCTCTACAACTTAGTGAGATCCTGTTTTAAAATAAAGTATAAAAAGTAGGGCTGAGGTGTAGTTTGGAGGTATAATTCCCCTGGGTTCCACCAGTACTGAAATAAAAAAATCTTTGAGCCAGATAAAAATAAAAAATTATTTTGCTATTAACTGCCTATTTTGATTCATGATATAAACATCCTTTCACTAAAAATACACCAGCATTTGTTCTAGCTGTACATGTCATCTATATTAACTAATGCTTTACTGATAAGTTACTTAATTAAATATCAGTTAATATTAATCCATTAGTAGGAAAAATTCTTGCTTAGGGATTTAAACTAGGTTCACAGACAACTAATTTAAATATTTACAAAAGCTAGTAAGAAGTATTAGCATGAAAATAACATTTTTCCTGAGCAAAATCCCTAGGATTAAAAAAAATCAAAAAATCAAATGGGAGAAGAATAAAATTTTAGGAAAAATAAAATACACAAACTAAGATCACAATCTCAGAGGGATGGGATTTTTTGGCTCTGAAACAGTTTATTTTTTTGCTACTTTTAAATTTTTATTTATTTGTGGAACATATTGAAAATGGTATACATTTAGACTGTGCATGGTTCCCTCTCCCCCATCCCATTTCCCTTCCCCCTCTTCCAACAATGAGTGTCCAGGTTAACCATGCTACATTCATACTTTTACACATATTTGGATGTAGTTCCTCCATTTATCAACTTCAGTCTTCTTTCTCTCCTATTCTTCCATTCTAGCTTTGCTGAGATTTCCCCTCCATTATATGGAGTCTCTCTGGTATCCCCAATACTCCCTAGTTTGGGCATAGTAGAGAAAACATATGTCCCTTCTCTTTCTGTGCTTGGCTGATCTCACTTAACATAATTTTCTTCAGATCTTTCCATCTTCTTGCGAATGGCATGATTTTGTTCTTTATAGCTGAATAGAATTCCATTGTGTGTATTTCCCATGATTTTGCATCCATTCATCTGTTGATGGAGACTTAGACTGGTTCCATATTTTGGGTATTACAAATCATGCTGCTATGAACATAGGTATGCATATGTTACTGTAGTTCTCTGATTTCAACCCCTTTGGAAAAATACCCAGGGGTGGTAGAGCTAGATCATAGGGTGAATCTATTCCCAGTTTTCTAAAGAATTTCCACACTGATCTCCATAGCGGCTGAACTAGTTTGCACTCCCACCAACAGTGTCAAAGAGTTCCTCTTTCCCCACATTCTCATCAGCATTTGTTGTTATTTGATTTCTTTATGCTTGCCATTCTGATTGTGGTTAGATGGACTCTCCCGATAGTTTTGATTTACATCTCCCTGATGGTTAATGATGTAGAACATCTTTTCATGTATCTATTGGCCATTTGTATCTCTTCTTTTGTGAAGTATCTATTCGATTCAGTTGCCCAGTCTTGATTGGGTTATTTGTTTTGCTAGTGTAGAGTCTTTTGAACTCTTTGTATATTCTGGATATTAGCCCTCTATCAGAGTGGTGGCTGGTAAAGATCTCCCATTCTGTAAACTTCCTATTTAGGTTCTTGATGGTTTCCTTTGATGAGAAGAAACTTTTTATTTTGATGCCATCCCACTTGTTAATTATTGCTTTAATTTCCTGTGCTTTGGAGGTCTTGTTGAGAAAGTTACTGCCTGTGCCTATATGTTGGAGGGATGTTTTGAGGATTAAATGAGGTGATCCACAGAGTGGCAGCAAGGTATCAGGTCCATGGGAGGAGGCCAATAAATCACAGAGCTTTTCTATAGAATACTAGAAGGCAATGACACTTTTTAGATAAAATAGAAAATACATTGTCTAGCCTGGCATGGTGGTGCATGCTTTTAATCCTGGTACTTATAAGGCTGAGACAGGAGGATTGCAGGTTTGTGGCAAGCCTTAGCTACTTAGTGAGAGCCTCCACAACTTAGTGAGACCCTATTTCAAAATAAAGAATAAAAACTAGGGCTGGGGGTGTAGCTGGGAGGTAGAATGCTTCTGGATTCAATCCCCAGTAAAACACACACGTGCACGCACACACACACACACACACACACACACACACACACACACACAAAAATACATTGTCTAACTAAAAATAAGAAACCTGGAGGAAGAAAATGGCAACTGTGCAATGCAGCAAACCTTAGTAGCTGTAACAAACAAAAATCAACTACTAAAAGGTACCTCCTTGACAAGAAAAACAAAGCAACAAAGATACATATGAATGGAAAGAAAACACACAAAAAATGGAACCATGGTGGAATAAAATCCAACAGTCATAATGCAAGATCTACAACAAAGAGCCCAAACACAGGACTAACCTCGTTTGGCAGCCAGTGCCAACTGAGGCTGCAGGCCTGAACCGCAACTGCTGGCTCCACAGCCACAAAAAATTCCAGCAAGTAAAGCAAGGACTTGAGTGCAGTAAGTGGCGGCAGTGATCCAACATCTTAAGCAACCAACAACATGCTTCGGGGATGGAGAAAAAGACCCTAAATCCTGTGCTCTCACCAGAAGCCAGTACCTGCAGAGGCACACTGTGCTATCCAGAGAACCGGGCCCACAGGACAGTAAATTAACTGTGTTTCTCGGTGAACAACCACCCAGACAGCTGCAGGGACTCCCATGAGCTACGATCTGGTGGCTCACTCCTGAGGTAATCAGGTTAGATCCTACAGAGACACAAGAGAAGCCCATAGTGCCCTGGGCACAGGAACCACACAGGGTCACAGGGAGATCTTTCTGAGATTACACTGGACACCTTCTGCTGGTGCAGATAGGAATGTTTAGGTCGAGTCAGAGAACATAAAGCCCAGGGAAGAGAGCATGAAGCCCAGGACTGAAAAGTACAGAGCCCGGAGCTGGAGAGTACAGAGCCTAAGGCCAGAAGGCACAGAACCCAGGTCCAGAAAGTCCAGAGCTGAGGGCTGTAAATCGCAGAGCCCAGGGCAGGAAAATGCAGAACCAAGTACTTACACAGAACTCATTTACAGTGACACCTGCCACCCTGACACCTGAGCACAAAGTGGTCAGAGGCAAGAGAGGGGCACAAACACTCATAAAATGGGTTCAAAAGCTGACAATAGGTTATGGAGCAAATGAAAGATAATACAACATGCTCCAAAATTTAGTGCAGTGAACAGACATTATATGGGTATATGTATATATATATATATATATATATATATATATATATATATATATATGCAGTACTGCTTTTCTTTTCTCATTGTCACTCGTTTTTTTTTTTTTGTTGTTGTTGCTGTTGTTGTTATCTTTGATTTAATCTTAATATTTTTAGGATTTTTTGCTTGTTTTGTAATTTTATACATGTTTGTTTGCTCCCTCCCCCATTCCTTTTACAAGCTTCCTCACTCTATCTTCTCTCTTTTCTCAAAACTTTTTTTCCTTACTATATGCTCTTGTTTTATATTCAAGCTATTTTATATTTCCATACCTAAATACTATATACTAACTATAAGAATCCCACTATATCACTATTATATCACCTTATTTGTAAATTCCTACTCAACTTAATCATATTCTCTACTTTACCCTACTTGTGTACCCTTCACCCAGCTCCTCCCCCCTCACCTAACTCACACCATTGAAAACAATACTACTTATTCATGCATGAACTTGCTTTCACCTCTAAATCTCTACTTCTCAGATTGGGTCAGACAAGTGATCCACAGGAAAGGACAACCAGACAATAAATATAAACAAACCACAACCAGTAGAAGAAAGCACTCAACAGACCACACATCAAGGTTTAAAAAACACACAGGTCACAAACTATTCTGACTACACACTGAGCTGATCCTTTATAAAGATATTTGCAGACAGAACACCTGAACTCCTATCAATTCCACCATAACAGCAAGCAGAAAGTACCGCAGAGCAACTCAATTTTGCTGACCTACAGGTAGAACAACAGTGGAGTAATAGTAGACACAGTTTTTAGGTTTAATAGCAAAGTGTGAGAAATAGCTGGAACCATTTCTCCCAATAGCTATCTGAAAAGGCAACTATCAACAACAATTTACATGCAAAAAGAAAGAAGATGCCAAGACAAAAGAAACACAAACCAGACCAGAAATGAGTGAAATAGAGAATAAAAACAGTACAAAAGGATAAACAAAACAAAAATCTGGTTCTCTGAAAATATTAGTAAGATTGAAAAACACCTGGCCAACCTAACCAAAAGAAATGAAAGAGGAGACATCATCACAGACAGTGAGGAAATTCAAAGGATTTTCAGAAATTATTTTGAAAATGTATACTCTAATAGACTGGAAAACATGGAAGAAATCAATAGATTTCTAAGCACATATAACCTATTTAAATTGAACCAAGGGGACACAGCAAGCCTAAACAAACCAATGGCAAGCAATGAAATAGAAACAGCAATAAAAATTTAGCCATCAAAGAAAAGTCCAGGCCCAGATGGTTTCCAACTGAAATCTACAAAACTTTCAGAGAAGAACTAATCCCAATATTTCACAACTTGTTCCAGAAAATTTAAAGAGATTCTTCAAAACTCCTTCTACAAGTATAGTATCACATTAATAACAAAATCAAATGAATATATATTAGGAAAAGAAAATTACAGACCAATATCTTTGATGAACATAGATGAAAACTGCTAAACAAAACACTAGCTATACACTTTCAAAACCATATCAAGAGAATTGTATACCACGAACAAGTTGGTTTCATCCCAGTAAAGCAAGGCTGGTTCAACATATGTAAATCAATACATGTTATTCACCACATAAATAGAACTGAGAACAAAAAACACATGATCATATCAATGGATCCTGAAAAAGCATTTGACAAAATCCAACACCCATTAATGTTTAAAAAAAACACTGTAGAAAACTAGAATAGAAAGAATGTATCTCAACATCATTAAGGCAACATACAATAAGCCCTAAGTCAAGATCATATTGAATGCAGAAAAACTGCAAGAATTTCCTCTAAAATCACAAACATGACAAGGATACCCACTATCACCACTCCTTTTTAATATAGTCCTCAAGACTCTTGCCACAGCAATAAGACAAGAGAAAAGAATACCAAAGAAATTCAAATTGAAAGAGAGGAATTAAAACTATCTTTGTTTGCAGATGCAATTATTCTATACCTAGAAGACCCAAAAAAAATCAACCAAGAGACTACTGGAGCTGAGTAACCAATTCAGAAATATAGCAGGATACAAATCAACCTAAAGAAATCAGTTGCTTTTCTATATGCCAACAATGAATCCATGAAGAAAGAAAAAAAAGAAAACAATTCCATTCACAATATCCTCAAAACAAATAAAATACCTAGGAATAAATCTAACCAAAGAAGTAAAAGACCTCTACAATGAAAACTATAAAACATTAAAGAAAGAAATTCAAGAAGACCTTGGAAGATGGAAAGAACTCCCTTGCTCATGGATAGGCAGAATAAATATCATCAGAATGGCCATTCTGCCAAAAGTGATCTGCAGATTCAATTCAATTCCTATCAAAATACCAACAACATTCTTCATAGACCTAGAAAAAACAGTCATGAATTTTATATAGATAAATAAAAGACCCAGAATAGCAAAAGCAATTCTCATCAATAAGAATCATGCAGGAGTCATAACAATCCCTGACTTCAAATTATAATACAAAGCAATAGCAGTTAAAACAGCATGGTATTGGCACAACAACAGGTACACAGACCAACAGAACAAAATAGAAGATACAAAAACAACCCACAAACTTATAGTCAATTGATCTTTGACAAAGGGGCCAAATTATACACTGGAGAAGACAGCCTTTTCAACAAATGGTCATGGGAGAACTGGCTATCCATTTATAGAAAGATGCAACTAAATCTTTACCTCTCACTGTGCAAAGGAATCAACTCAAGATGGATCAAAAACCTAGAAATCAGACCAGAGACTGTGCAGCTATTAGAGTAGGGCATAGTTCCAACACTCCAACATATAGGCACAGGTAGTAACTTCTTCAATAAGACCTACAAAGTGCAGGAAATTAAAACAAGAATTAACAAGTGGGATGGCATTAAACTAAAAAGTTTCTGCTCATCAAAGAAACCATCAAGAATATAAAGAGAAAGCCTACAGAATGGGAGATCTTTACCAGCTACCACTCTGATAGAGGACTAATATCCAGACTATACAAACAGCTCAAAAGACTCTATGCTAGCAAAACAAATAATCCCATAAAGAAATAGGACACTGAATTGAATAGACACTTCACAAAAGAAGATTCAAGTGGCCAATAGGTATAGGAAAGAAATGTTCAACATCATTGTCAATCAGGAAGATGCAAATCACTGAAGACAGGCATGATGGCGCACACTTGTAATCCCAGCATTTGGGAGGCTGAGACAGGAGGAGCCAGGTTTGAGGACAGCCTTAGCTACTTAGTGAGGTTCTTTGCAACTCAGTGAGATCCTGTTTCAAAATAAAGAATAAAAAAATAGGTTCATCCCCAGTACCACCACAAAAAAAAAAAACTACAATGAAATTCTATCTAATCCCAATCAGAGTGGCAAGCATTAAGAAGTCAAATAAAAACAAATGCTGGTGAGGATGTGGGGAAATAGGAACGTTTTTATACTGTTGGTGGGAGTACAAACTAGTTCAGCCACTATAATGATCAGTGTGCAGATTCCTTAGAAAACTGGCAATGCATCCACCTTACTATCTAGGTATACCACTACTGAGTATCTTTCCAAAAAGGTTGAAATCAGAGAACTACAGTAACATATGCATACCCATGTTCATAGCAGCACAATTCGTAATAGCCAAAATATGGAACCGACCTAGGTCTCCATCAACAGATGAATGGAGAAAATATACACAATGGAATTCTACTCAGTAATAAAAAAGAACAAAATCACGTCATTTGCAAGGAGATGTAAATTCCTGGAGAACATTATGCTATGTGAGATTAGCCAAGCATAGAAAGAGAAGGTATATGTGTTTTCTCTACTCTGCTCAAACTAGGGAGTATTGGGGATACCAGGTGGACTCTGGATAATGGAGGTGAAACCTAGGCAAAGCCAGAAATGAAGGGTAGGGGAGGGGAAGGCTGAGGTTTATTAACGGAAAAACTACATTTGAATATGTGTATACATGCGAATATAACATTGTTAACCTGAGCATTCAATATTGGGAAGGAGAGAAAAAGAGAATTAGCAGGGGTAGGGCACCAAATACTGTGTGAATATTTGCCATTTCCAAGATGATCCACATTATGATGTGACACTATAGTGCACCAATAAAATAAATAAAAAATAAAGCTGAATGTGTACAGCAGTGGTAAAACCTTTGTATTCAATCCCTAGTGACACACACACAAATACACACCTACACAAAGACACACACATACACACACACACACACACACACACACACACACAAAAGTGAAAAGTTTGTTTTTCAGAACCTTTATATTGATTACATGGTGTTTTAACAGGTCAGGTTAAATAAAATATATTGCCAAAAAAGTTTAAAAAAGAAACTTAATAATCATGTTTTATCGTGAAACTATTACATAAAAATATTGATATGTCAATTAGAATAACCAAGGACAGTTTTAGCAGGGGTATAAGGTAATTAATAAGCAATTTGTAGAGGCTACTGAAATAGTGAGTTCAGATTTTCTATTTATTTTCATTATTTAGGCATATGCAGAAAAATGACAATAAAGATAATCCAAAGTTGTAGAAAACCCTGTTTTAAAATGTACTGGTGCATTGTAATTGTTTGTGAAGATAAAATGTATAGTGATACATTCCTGTATGCACATAACATTTTCTCTGTTTTCTTCCCTATAGTTCTCTTTTCCTCCCCTCCTTCCTATCCTAAACTCCTTTCACTATTCTACTGACTTCTTTCCTAATTTTCATAATGTCTCTTTTTTTAATTTTTCTTTCTCTCTCCTACAAATGAGTGGAACCATATGACCTAGCAAGCTAATCCTATTAATCTGAAATCTTATAAGTGGTGGATATAATAACTAAGGTTTCAGGGTTTTTTAGGTTCTTGTTTATTTATTTGTTTTGCTGGTGGAGATTGGACCCAGGAGCAATCAACTTCTGAGCTACGCCTCTAACCTTTTTACTTATTTAATTTTATTTTGAAACAGAGTCTTGGACTAAGTTGCTGAAGCTGGCCTCAAACTTGCGATCCTCCTGTTCAAGCCTTCCAAGTACTGAAATTACACTCATGCACCAACACACAACACACCTGGCTCTCATTTTTAATCTTTGAAGTGAATGTTCTTGAAGGTTAAAGGATCTAGTTCTTCTCAATTACAGATGTCAATACTGCACAAAATTTCTCTCTCTCTCTCTCTCTCTCTCTCTCTCTCTCTCTCTCTCTGTTGTGTGTGTGTGTGTGTGTGTGTGTGTGTGTGTGTGTGTGTGTGTCTAACTGGGGACAGAATACCCAGGAGCATTTTACTCCCAAGCTACATCCCCAGCCTTTTTTTATTTTGAAACAGTGTCTCACTATTTTTGCTGAGGCTGTCCTCAAACCTGGGATGCTCCTGTTTCAGTCTCCCAAATACTGTCTCTGTCTGTCTCTCTCTCGGTCTCTCTCTCTGTCTCTCTGTCTCTCTCTCTTTGTAATGTAATTTAACTCAGCTAAAGAAGAAAATCCAGGCTCAGCAAATCAAGAGTCATATGTTTTCTCACATCTATGGAAGCTAGAGAGTAAAAAGTAAGGTGGCACATGCTTATAGTTCCAGTATGTAGGAGCTTGAGACAGGGGAATTGAAGGTTTAAGACCAACCTCAGCAATTTAGCAAGACTTAGCAACATAGCAAGCCCCTGTTTCAAAGGGGAAAAAAAAGACTGTGGGTCAGAAATAGAATGTCTCTGTGTTTAATCCCCCAAACCACAAGAGAAGAGGAGGAGGAGGAGGAGGAGGAGGAGGAGGAGGAGGAGGAGGAGGAGGAGGAGGAGGAGGAGGAGGAGGAGGAGGAGGAGGAGGAAGGGAGAAAAAAGGTCTGAGGTGAAGTTCAGTGGTTGAGCACCTCTGGGTACATTCTACAGTTTTGAAGAAGAGATAAGAGAGGAGAGGAAAGGAGAGGAGAGGAGAAGAGGAAGGGAGGGAAGGAGGAGAGGAGGGGAGGGGAACGGAGGGGAGAGGAGAAGAGAAGAGAATGGAAGAGAAGAGAAGAAGGGAGGGGAGAGGAGGGAAGAGGAGGGGAGGGGAGGGGAGGAAGAGGAGAAGAGAACAGAGGAGAGGGAAGTAGGATTTCATGTTTGAGATCCTAGGAATTACTGAATTTGTTCATTAAAATAAGCACTTTCCCATCTACTATGGCTCTAGAGGAACAGGTAAGCCCTGTTGATATAGGAAAAAAAATATCAACCCCTATGAAACACAAATTGGATTTTGACCCATTTTATGTATCACTAAACCCCAATGACCTTGTTTCAGAAAATCTGAAACAATTGCTTTGATTCTTTGCCAACAAAAGTAGACCCAGAGACAAGTTTTATGTACCAGCAGAGTGACCATGTAGAATTCATGTAGACAGTTTCTTACAGAATGAGAACGGTCTGCCTATGCCCTGGCCTTACAGGATCCTTGGCTCTTTGGCTTCCCTTGAGGTGAGCAGGAAGTTACTCCCTTATCCAAAGAACTTGGACCAAGAAGGAGAGGAAGAAAACTCCAGCAGATAACGTTATCCTTTCTCTCTCATTATGGACAATATAGATCTGATACACAGTAGGTCTGTACAACTCTCCTTAAGATATCTTGCAAGAAGAGTGACCAGTTGTATATATTATAAGCTATGGCCAGCTAAAATAATGTAACTCTGTCTTTCTCTTTAAATTTCCAGGGGCTGTACAACTCATTAAACATTAGCATGAGCCAGGCATGGTGGCACATACCTGTAATCTCCGCTACTCTGAAGCCTGAGACAGGAGGATCACAGGTTCAAGACCAACCTGAGAATAATAAGACCTGATCTCAGAATAACTTCTTTAAAAAGGCCTGGGGATATGGTTCAGCAGTAGAGAGATTGTCTAGGATTTGTCAGGCCTGGATGTGTCAAGCTCTGGGTTCAATCCCTAGTAATGCAGGGGGAAAAAAACTTGTAAGTTTTTGCCTCAGATTTTATTTCTTGGAGAAATCCTTTCTAACACAGGGAAAGGATGATCAGTCTAGGAGTTGGAGGCAGGCTTTAATTCTAAGTATGGGTGAAATCTAAACAAAATGGAAATGGACCTGGTAGGATGCAGGGCTGGTCACTAGGTCTAAGTCAGTAATGGATGAACTCCTCCTATATACATAGAAGTGAGAATGTGAATCACCCTTGTCCACGCCCAATTAAGTAGACCCAAGGATGATGGGCAAGTGCTCTCCTGGAAAGTTGTTCTCTGTTTAAATTCTCAAATCAAAGTGACCCCTTCTGTAAAGGGGAATTTCATTAGAAGTAAGACTTAAGTTTCAGTAAATCAGTAAAAGGCAAAAAGAAAATAGGACAAACGTGAAAAATAACCTTTTGAAGACGGGCATGGTAATATATGCCTACAATCCCAGTACTTGGAATGCTGGAACAGAAGAATTACAGTTTGGAGACCAGCCTCAGCAATTTAGCAAGGCCCTCAACAACTTAGGAGCCTGTGTTTCAAAAGTAAAAGTAAAATAGAGAAGAGGGTATAGCTCCAAGATAGAATGTCCCTGGGCATCAACCCCCAGTACTAAAAAACAAAACAAAATAAAACAAAACAAAACAACCTTCCTCCATATCTTTATCCTAACAATCTAGTTACTCCAAGGTGTTAGGAAGAGTGCAGGCTTTAGCAGACAAGAAAATTGAAGAGAATTTGCTGAGGAACAAAGGAAATTTTCATCAGGTCATAGGATCACTCTTTCAGCTAACTTTCATTGGTCCTTACTCTGTACATGCTAAAAATAGTGTGTTAAAAAGAGTGTGTGAGTGGTCACCAAAAACTCAGAATTTTGATGGCAGATGTCTTACTGGCTAGTTGTGTGATATCATCATGTCAGTTAAACATTTTGAGTCCCAATGTCCTCTGTAGACTATAAAAATACCCACCTTCCAAGATGGTTAGCAGGATCCAGGGAGATAATATGAGAGATCTATTTAAATTGCTATCTTAGAATTTTTCCAGCTGCAAGGTAGAAAATATCCAACTAAATACAAGTAATATCATCAATATGGTGATATTATTACAGTAAACCTATTATCCTAGCCTATCTCCTAACCTAAGCATCATTCCATATTATTCACTCTCATGATCAAAAATCCTTTCCAGCACTGGTAAATTCAGCAGTTCAACAATATCAGCAACCAGCTTCAGCTTCCTTTAACTGGATTAATCTTGAGTTTATCTCAGCTACAAGTACCATGTCTTCAAATGACTATGAAAAAGTGGGAAGAAGAGTATCTATGTTTCTTTTTTTATATCAGAAAAGGCTTCTAGAAATCACAACACACCTTCCCCTTGGATCTCATTGGCTAAAATTGGCTTCTTTGCTCTACCCCATTGCATTTACAGGTGAGAAAATAGGATTTGGCCAAATTGGTTTGAAACTATTCTGCCCTTGGGCTGAGAAGGGCTTCTCTCCCTTTCTGTAGTCTAGGGCCATGGAATACACTAATAGAACCAAGGTTCTGGTGGCAAGAAATCAGAATTGGCTGTTTTCCAGGAAACCAAAGTGATTACCATAATGTAAGAGTGTTAAACAGTATTTTTCAATGCTCTCTCTAAAAAGTTTTAGGATTTTTCTTCTTAAATGTTCCTATTTTTACAGACCTTAAAATATAACCCAAGAAAACCACAAAACAAGCCAGCTTTCTTAAAAAATGAGGATTCATTCTGAGGATAACCTTCCCTTATGAATTTGACTTTCTATGATTTCGAAGCAAGGGTTAGGATAATAGATTTGCTTTAATAATGTGTTCAACCACCAAATCAATCAGTTCTGCAGAAGTACAAAAAAGAAGCAAATGAGTAGCATGCCTTCCCCATTAGAAATAAATTCTGGCTTACAAAATCTCCATTCCTAATTGTTACAAATCTAAGAAAGAGTTGATTTCTTCATTTTCTGTGTATTTGGGTTTTGATTTGCATGAAAAGCTGTGTGGTACAGCTCTGGGTGGAGGCCCTATAATCTGCCAGACCACAGCACTTACAGCCTCCTACACTGTCAGTGGGAATTCCTGACCCTGGGGGCAGTTTCATCTTTCACTTGATGCCTGTTGACAGCTGTGATGTACAGTTTTACAAAATTAAAGACAAAATGAGGTGTTTAGGAATGTATAAATAAACTCTTTAACCATGCTCTAGCACACAGACAGTATGTCCTTGGGGATTCCTCACACCACCATCTTCCTGTCCTCTCTCCACTCGCCAATTCTTTGTGTTGGAAAACTCTGTTTTCTTATTAATCTTTAATGAAACCAGTATGTTTATCACATTTCATGGCAGACTCGGTTGTTTGCTTCTCCAGGTTACGTTATTGTTTTCCTTAAAAAGATTCAACTGGCAGCCTTTGCAGATTCCTTTGCACAATAATGACACCAAGTCATCAGAGCCTTAGTGGCAAGAAGCAAATTCTATACCTCAGTAGTTCCATTGGGAAGATAAAGCACTGCCAGTTGATTTTCATTTTATTTAAGAAGACAAAACAAAAAAGTTAGAATGAAAACTCTCTGAAAGTCCTGACAACAAAACAGAATCACATATCCCAACAGAACAAGGGGCTATCAAGCTTTCTAAGATTTTTAAGTGCTTGGTTGAGGCAATAGTCCCCTCAGATCTTCAGATCTACACTTGTCAGCGTCAGATCTTGGACTCTGAGCACAGACTAAATGAGATGATGAATTCTCCTAGTCCATAACCTTAGACATCAGCAAAAGAGGGGAGCCAAGCAGACGCAGTGCAAATAACAAATGAGAAACATGTTGCAAAAATTTGCTTTAAAAATATGCCTAGCTTGCCGGGCATGGTGGCGCACGCTTGTAATCCCCGCGCTTGGGAGGTGGAGACAGGAGGATCATGCAGGAGGAAGCCAGCAGTGCTGGCTTAGGAGACCCTGTTTACAAATAAAAATATAAAATGGGTCTGGGAGTGTAGCCCAGAGGTAGAAGGGCTTCCAGGAACCCCAGTACCATATATATATATATATATATATATATATATATATATATATATATATATGTGTGTGTGTGTGTGTGTGTGTGTGTGTGTATGTGTGTGTGTGTGTATATATATATATATATATATATATATATATATGCCTAGCTTGTTTACTCCTCTGTAGGAGAAAGGAGGGGGGAAGAAGAAAAATCTCTAAAACACACAATGTACTTAAACATATGGAAGTCAACCACTAAGCCAAACAAGGGAGGGAGGGATGAGGAGGGAATGGGGGGAATTGGGTAGGGGTTAAATCATTGATGTGTACATGTATATCCACACAAGTTTTTTACCCCAATATGATGTATGAATATAAAACGCCAATTTAAAAAAAATTTTAGGGACTTCCGGGAAGATGGCGATGGAGCAAAATGGGGCTTATGAGCCCCGCTAACAACCAATCTCTATTACCACAAAATCAGCGCCTTTCATAGCCAGAAAACACCATCAGCAGAGAAACAAAAAATGTAATTTTAAGGGACAGAGAAAAAGAGGGCTGGAAAAACGAGACACCAGAAACCAGACCGCAGTGCTGTAGCCGGAGCCATGGCGTGAAGCGGGGGGCGCCATTTTCCCTTGCAGCACCAGGCTCCA
Organism: Muscardinus avellanarius; assembly: GCF_963383645.1. Lineage (NCBI taxonomy): Eukaryota > Metazoa > Chordata > Mammalia > Rodentia > Gliridae > Muscardinus > Muscardinus avellanarius. The sequence goes on along the minus strand of NC_137786.1, from coordinate 35,029,477 downwards.
GAAAGGAAGGGAACTCATAAAGGAGCTCAGAAAACAGAGAGGAGATACACCGGCCTCACGCCCGAGAACGCAGCAGCAGCGCCTTACTGCTGGCGCCAGCGGCGAGTTCACCAAACGGCACTAGACCAACGCACTCAACAGCCCACCAACTCCAGAGAGGAGCGGCAGACAGCGAGCCGAGGTGAGCCGCTGTGGAACAGCCGGGCAGAATTCGGCTGATTTCTCGGCGCAGAGAGCAGCTAAAGCTCCCAGGGGCTGGGCTCAGCGCACCATGCAGGGACTCAGAGTGGAGTTCAAAAACAGAAAAGAAATATGCCAGCCTCACGGCCGAGGGCATGTCAGCGGCGCCATATTGCTACCAGTGGCAGCAGCAGCGAATTCACGGAGTCCACAACAGCTCCATCTACGCACTCAACAGTGAGTCAAATTGTGGCCCCTAGAGGAGAAATCCCAGTACTGTACTCCCAGGGACTTGACCCAGTGGAGGAGTGGTGGTGGCAGAGATATTACACCATAAGAGAACACCCAACCTGGCACCCCCCATGGTCTAAAGCAGCCTTGATTGACTCCCTGGGTCTGAGACTCTGCGATACAACCCAGTAAAGGAGTAGTGGGGTCTGAGATACCACAAACTCGAGATCCACAGCACCTTAAGTGAAGTCGTAGTGACCTAGGGAAGAACCCAGAGAAGGCACAAACTTCCGAAATCATGGGAAAGAGGAATAACAATGGATCAATGAATGCCCACAACCCCACAACATCAGAACCTGATAAAACAGAAAATCAGAGATTTATAGAAGATCAAATCAGGAAAATAACTGTAGAAATAATAGAGGTGTTTCGAAAAGAATTCAGAAAGAGCCAAAGAGAGATAAAGGATGCAATTAATGAAGTAAAGGCCTCAATTCAAAGTACAAACAACCGATTAGACCACATGGAGAATAGAATCTCATTGCTAGAAGATGATCATTAAAAAATGAACGCATAGTATCTAATTTAGAAAAAAAAATCCGACAGCAGGAATCTGACATTGAAGAAATATGGGCCCATTTTAAGAGAGCTAACCTAAGAATAATTGGAAGAGAGGAGGGAAAAGAAGGTGAAACCAAAGGGATTAACAATCTTTTCAAGGAAATAATAGCAGAAAATTTTCCAAACATAGAGCAAGAGGTCGATACACAGGTCCAGGAAACTTATAGAACTTATAGTTAGAGAGGATCAGAGAAGAGGATCCCCACGCCACATAATTGTCAAAATGACCAATGTGGAAGCCAAGCAGAGAATCTTAAAGGCAACAAAAACAAAGGGCCAAGTGACATTCAGAGGCAAGCCAATTAGAATCACTCCAGACTTCCCAAACCAAGTCATGAGAGCCAGAACGGCTTGGAGTAACATATTCCAAACTCTGAAAGAAAACAACTTCCAGCCAAAAATTTCCTACCCAGCAAAACTTTCTATCAAATTAGATGGAGAAATAAGAAGCTTCCATGACAAACAGAAACTGAAGGAATTTATGTCTTCAAAACCAGCACTAGAGAAAATACTCAAAGAGATTAACTACAAAGAAGAAATAGGTAACACACACCAGAACCAGAGAAACAAGAGTTTCCATCCAACAGACAACTAAGATTGGTTATCTGTGGAGATTCACTATTTGTTAGTCTTTTACCTATCTCTACATTGTATTGTTTGCTTTTATTGTTGCTAATTTTTAGGATTTCTAGTTGGAATATTAATATACCTTCAGATATAGCATTTGGAAATATTTTATCCCATTCTATCAGTAACTTTTAACTCTGTTTACATTGTCTTTGAATATACAATATTTTTTTTTTATTCTTTAGGGAGTTTGTATACTCTTCTGTTGCCTGTGCCATTGAAATCATATCCAAGAAATCACTGCCAATTTCAATGTTGTGAGGTTTTATGACCCAGATTTTCTCCTAAAAGTTTATAGTCTTAAGATTTATATTTAGGTCTTTTATCTATTTTGAGTTAATATTTGTATATGGGATTAGGTAAGGGTCCAACTTTATTCTTTTCCATGTAATTATTATGTTTCAACAATATTTAGTTAAAAGATTATTATTTCCACCACCAAATGTTCGTGGAAACCTTGTCAAAAATAACTTGACAATATAGGGAAGAATTTAGCTCTAGGCTTTTATTTAACTCCAATGGTTTATATATCTGCCTTTAGAATAGAACTACACTGTTTCAATTATTGTAGCTTTATATGTTTTGAAATCAGAAAATATATATCTTCTAGCTTTGTTCTTTTTCAAGATCGTTTTGGGTATCTAGAGTCCATTTTCCATATTAGGATAGATTTTTTTTTCTGAAAAATAAATATATAAATATATGATAGTTTCACCTAAAAAAATAGGAAAAAAATATTCTCTGGTAAGAAAGTAAAAAGAAATATTGAAATGTTATCTTTAAGTCATCAAAAGGTTGGTATCAGACAAATGAAACTGTTATGTGAGATTATCATCTTTAATTTTGGATAAATTGCTATAATACTAGATGTCAACCACTAAGCCAAGCATGGAGGGAGGGATGGGGAGGGAATGGGGTGGGGATCGGGTGGGGGCTGACTGGGCGATGCGTGCATGTATGTCTACAAAAGTTTGTATCCCACTATGATGTATGAATACAGTGCACCAATAAAAAATTTTAAAAAAGAAAAAAAAATGAAAAAAAAGAAAAAAAGAAAAATAATTTTAGTGTAATTTCAAATGTCTCCATTGTTGCAGACACAAACATACGCATGTCTCTTATATGAAGATTTTTTCTTGTTTCTGATGTCTAGTCCAACTGCAGAATATTTCTTCTCTTTCCTTTACTGCCAAACTTTTCCAAAGAGATTTTACATTTTTCAGCTCTCAACACCCTTTTCTAATAATAATCTTCTTTCTGCTCCCATAGATTTGTTTAACCATTTCCCACAGCCCAGTGGCTTCTTTCCAGCTGATCTCTTAAAACTTTCTGAAATATCTGTTCCTTTTATTCCATTCATCTTTGTTCATAAACTACTAAGACCTCACACGTGGAAATTCAGTCAAACTTAATCATATCCTGTGTTTTGCCCAAATGCAACTTAATCCACAAGTTTTCAACAATTTGAGGTTTTTCTCTCCAGATTACCCCCGTCTACTCCTGTGGCTATAAATACCCACCTCATGCACATTTATTTATTAAACTGGACTTCTCATCTAAACAGCATATTCAACTGTCAATGACTAATCAGGGCATAGATGAACCAGAGTTCACCAATGAACTCTCTCCTTTAATCTAATCCTGTTCCATCTCCCAATGTACCTTTAGCTAGCGTTCCCCAAAACCAGGTGAGAACAGGAGTCATCTTTGACTAATGCTTCTTTTGAACTCCTAATAGCCAATCAGTTGCTCCATTCTATCCCTTCTGTGTCTATATTATTCCTCATCACAGTTTTCACCGCTGTGCCCAAGATCCACTTCCCTCGCCTCCTTCATAGACTATTTTCTGAAAATATTAAGTGTTCTTACCACAATTTTAAAAAATCAGCCATCTATTTTAGCACTGAAGAATCTTCATACTTAAGGTGTTAGATGAACAACAAAAACGAAATCAAAACAAGACCAAAATGATACCTTTTTGTCTCTTATTTTTTCCAATTTGGTGACAAAACTTATCTTTTAACAATGATTGCATTGCCATCTATTGGAATATTTCCAGAACTGCATTTGGATTCCAAGATTTGAGAGGTTTGGTTTCAATTTTCAGAAAACTCTCTAAATGTGGCTTTTTAATGCTGGATTTAACAGCAAATATTATACCTTAGTTTTTTGTTTTCTGTTTTTAATTTGTTTGTTTGTTTGTTTTGTTTTTATGATACCAGGGGCTTAACCCAGAAGTAATCTATCTCTGAGCTATACCCTCAGCTCTATTTTTATTCTTTATTTGAAACAAGCTCTCATTAAGATTGCACTAGGTTGCAGAGGGCTTCACTAAGTAGCTGCAGCTGGCCATGAACCTGTGATGCTTCTGTATCAGCCTCTCAAGTACTGGGACTACAAGCTATACCTTAGTTTTTAAAATGCACAAAATTACGTCAGGCGTTGGGGCGCACACTTGTAATCCTCGTGCTTGGGAGGCAGAGACAGGAGGATCACACGTAGGTTCCAAGTCAGCCATGCTGGCTTAAGAGACCCTGTTTCCAAATAAAAAGTATAAAATAGGTCTGGGAGTGTAGCCTGGAGGTAGAAGGGCTTCCAGGAACCCCAGTACCACACACAAAAATAAAATAAAATGCACAAAATTACAATTAACAAGTTGCTAAATGGTTTTTGCTTTTAAGAGACTATGCTTCCCCCTTCTTTGTGGAGAGCATGTCATTGAACCCACAAATCCAGAGAGGTGCCTTGTCTGAAGTCAGGTGGTGTTCAGAAAATCACATTTTCTAAGCATACTTGAAAATCAAATCTTTCTCACCTTTATCAGCTCAGAATTAGAATGACCTTATCAAAAGAAGGCTTCCCAAGCCAAGACTTGCCTTCCTGTTATTACAGAACTTATTATTTCAGCCATCCTTCATCTGGGAAGCTGATGACCTTGCAGGGTATTCCCAAGTCCTATTTCCTCATTCTTCCTCTAAAGATACATTAGTGTTTAAGAATTTGGTCTCTAAACTCAAACCTGTTTGAAATGTAAGTTTGCCACTTACTAGCTATTAATTAATTTTTTAAAAATATTTTCCCTCTCTGCCAGGTGGAGGTAGTCTGCATTTCTTCCCAGGATTGTTAAGGAGATTAACATAATACGACCCGTGAATGCACTGGAAACAGCTCCTGCCATGCAGTAAGCCCTTAACAATTGTTAGCTAATACCTTTAGCCTGAGCAGGTTGTTACAAATAGGATTGTTGCGCAGCTCGTCCAGCAGATGGCAGTCTGTCCCATGCCATTTACAAGAGTCACATTAAATGAAAGCTTTCTGTTACTAAGTCAATTCGATTTTTTTGAAGTATTATTTTATATTTTTTAGAATTCATCAAGTTACAAGGTACAATTTGGGTAACTGGTTACAATTTTATGACTAATTACAGTTGGATAATCATAATCACAATCAGGATAAAGAATATTTCCATCACCCTGATAAGTCTTGTGACCATTTTCTTATATCCCTTGTTTCAACTTCCAAGCTCTAGATACTACCAACTCCTACTGACTACTTATCAACGTCTTATTGTGATAGCTTTTCTTTTTCTAGCTTTATACAAATGGACTCATAGCATTATGCCTGGATTCTGGTACTTATCAACATCATTTGCGGACCTATTTATGTTCTTCTGTGGAGTAGTAAGTTCATCCTTCACATCTCATATCAGCATTTCATGGGTATCTGGATTACCTGTAGGTTTTGACCACTGAAAATAAAGCTGCTTTGTGCAAACACATGTTTTTGTTTTTCTTGGGTAGGTACCAGGAAAGTTGTTAAAAGAGAGATGCTTAAGTGTATGTTTATCATCTAAAAAAATAGCAAAATGGTTGCATTATTTCTTATTTCCACCAACAAAGATGAATTTTTATTGCCCTGCATCCTTACAAGTAGGTAATGTATTCGATTTTCTTAATTTAGCTATCCTAATGATTAATAACATCAAATATGCTCCATTTTCATATTTGCTATTCACATATTTTCTCCACCATTCATATATCTCTTGCCTATTTTGTACGGAGCTATCATCTTACTACTCAGTTGCTGCATACAAGTTATTTACCAGACATGTGTTTTGCAAAAGTTTTCTTCTAGCCAGTGGATTGCCCTTTCATTTTCTTAACAACTTCTTTGAAGAGCAAAAATTTTAATTTTAACAGTCTAGATTGTCATATTTTTAACATAGAAAATATTATATAAGCCAAGATCTCAAATATTTGTCCTATCTTTTATGGTAGGATTATTATTATTTTTTCCAACATAGGGAGAAAAAGGTCTTGCTATGTCGCCCTTGCATACTTCAAACTCTACATCTTCCTGCCCCAGCCTTCCATGTAGCTGGGATTACAGGCACATGCCCAGATCCAGTAGGAAGGTTTTAGTTTTATATTTTATCTTTAAAACTCTGTCTTGAGTTAATTTGAATACATGCTATAAGGTAACAGTTGGGATTTAATTTTTTTTATGTTGATATTCAATCATTCCAGCATCCTTCATTAACACTAACCTTTCTGCTGTATATAGTAGTGCACACCTGTTTTCCCAGCTATTTGAGAGACTAAGGCAGAGGGTCACAGTTCAAGCCCAGCTTAGGAAACTTAGTGAGACCATTTCTCAAAATAAAGGATAAAAAAAAAAAGGCTGGGGTGCAGTGGTAGAGTGCTTGTTGAGCATGCTCAAAGCCCTGGGTTCAATTCCTAGTACAAAAGAAGAGAAAGAGGAAGAGGAGAAAAGGAAGGAGAAGAAGAAGAAGAAAGGAAGGAAAAAAGGAAGGAAGGAAGGGAGAAAGAAAAAAGTAAGAAAGGGAGGAAGGAAAAAACCTCTCATTTCTCCATGATAATATTTAGAAACTTGTCAAAAATCAATTAACTATCTATTTGACATTCGAATTTTAAACCTGATTTTGCTCCATTGAGCTCTAAAACTTTTCTTAATTTTTTTTTTTTGTCAGTACTGGAGATGGAACCCAGAGGCATTCTACCTTCAAATGACACCCCCAGCCATATTTTTTATTTTGAAACAGGGTCTCAATGAGTTGCAAAGGGCGTAAGTAGCTGAAGTGTCCGTGAACAACTACCCTCCTGTCTCAGCCTCCAAAATGCTGGGATTATAAACATGTACCACTAAGCATGGCTTAAACAGGTTATTTTACAATAGTAGCATAGTCTTTTCTTTCCCTTCAGTGCTGTGGATCATGCCCAGGGCCTCACGCATGCTAGGCCAGTGCCCTACATCTGAGCTACATCCCTAGTCTCTGGTTTCATAGTCTTAGTATCAAGCATTATACATTCTCCAATTTTTTTAAGTTTTTATGTCCTCCAGTTGAAGGCAGTTGGAACAGCCTTTAAAAGTGTGCCACATAGCTGGACGTGGTGGTGCACGCTTGTAATCCCAGCGCTTGGAAGGCTGAGACAGGAGGATCACACAGGTTCGAAGCCAGCCTCAGCTACTTAGTGAGGCTATCAGCAACTTAGTGAGACCCTGTTTCCAATAAAGTAAAAAAAGAGCTGAGGGTATAGCCCAGAGTTAGAAAAGCACCTGGGTTCCAACCCCAGTACCACAAAATAAAAAAAAAAGTGTGCCACATACTTGCTGGCTTCCATTATTTCTGATGAAAACATCTACATTCATTTGAATCATTATTTTCTAATGTATAATACGCAGATAAGAAGATCAATGAGTTATCAATCTTTTTGATGGCCTGTTCTTTTTGTCTGGAAGCTTACTTAATAAGTAAAATTTCTTAACATATACATGTATTAATTACGCTAGCATGGAACCAGGCCTGTTTTTTTTATTCCATTAAACTCTCTTATCACTCAGATGGTCTTTATCATCTAGAAATTCAAGCCTCTAAACAATTCATAGGAATTTCTTCTAATAATGATTTGTGTTGCGTTGTTCTCCTTTTAAAAGATTAGCTGGAATCGTTTGTTTCATGATTGAATTTTGTCTCTTTTTATTTCTACTTAAATTTCTTTTATTCCCTGTCTCCTGGTGATCTTTGATGACAAAATATTTAGCAGTATCTCTGCTGTCTAGGATTTTTGTGGCTGTAAAGCTGCTCTCTACCACTGCATCCTCAGTCTTTTTTTATCTTTTACTTGAGAAAAGGTCTTACTAAGTGGCTCAAATAGCAGGGAACTCAGAAAGCTGCAGGGAACTCTGTGTACAATTTCTCTGTACCATCGGAAGTTATATGAGGAACAGAAAGCACAGGTAAAAACCAGTGAGGAGATGGAGAGGCAGAAACAGGAGAGAGAGATGTTCTTAGCACTCTGTGAGGGAGACTGATGAGCCAAGGAAAAGTGAGGTGTTCATGAGGCCAGAGGAAGAAGAAACACATACCTGGGGTTGAAGAGCCAGGTGGCCTGCCTCCAGTTGCAAGGTCAGGAGGCACAGCAGTTAAGGAGAGAGGGGGCACAGCTTGTGGAAAAAAGACAAGGCCCAGGTTGAACGTGAGAAAGAACAGGACTAAAGAAATGGAAGACAAAGCAGGAAATTAGGACACTTTTCCAAAACCCAATCCCAGAGAAAAGAAAATCAGGAATACAGAAAAGAGCAAGACTGGAATATGACTAAGGGGCTCTTCAAGACTTACAAGGAGAAGCTGGTAAAAGAAAGCAACAAAGAAAAGATATGGGAAGAAAACAGAGGCTTTAGCATGAAGATGCAGCCCAGTAGCCTAAGGTAGATAAAGCTCAGGAGAAAGAACTGGGAAAAAATTATAGAGGAAGAGAAAGGAAGGTTGGATGAGAAGGGCAGGGGGCTAAGGCTTAACCAGGAGGCAAGGACAGGACTTGTGAATGAAGTCATATGCATAGGGAAAGTTCCAGTCCAAGAACATTTGTAAAGAAAGGCTAGATAACTGGATGAATGTTTTGTGGAAGAGGATTGCATGAGTGAAGCCTTAAAAAAAATTCAGGAATGATCCAGGCGTGGTGGCACATGCCTGTAATCTCAGTACTTGGGAGGCTAAGATGAGAAGATTGAAGGTTCGAGGACAGCCTCAGCAAATAGTGAGACTCTCATCAACTTGGCAAGACTCCATTTCAAAATAAAAATAAATTAGGGAAGGGCTAGGGGAGTAGCTCAGAAGTAGAATGCTCCTGGGTTCAATCCCCAGTGCAAACAAACAAACAAACAAACAAGAATGAGGAGAAAGAAAATTTTGCAAGATGCTGTGGTTTAGCCCAGGATTGCTGCCATTGCAAATGTTCTACCTGCAGCAGGCCTGAGAAACAGAGAGGGAAGAGTAGATCAAACATTTGAAGTGGGCCAGCAAACAAGATTTGCAAGAATATGACTGAAAAGACATTCAACACCACTCAAAAGCCATCTCATAAGCTTCTGCTTTTTCTAAACATCAGCATTTTTTTTCTCAGACCTTAAAAACATTTAAATACGTTATATTTTTATTTCCCTTAAAAAAATAAGTACCCTATTCTACATAGCCTCTTCCATTTCAACACCACTGTTGTAAACCCATATTATGATTATTAGGAGGGAGATTCCTTAGAACTGGCAGATATGTCTCCTGGGTGATTATAAGACTGAGAATAAAAATATGTTTCACTCTCCCAGGAAGCTGCTGACTTCAAGCCAACCAGTTGTAACCTGGGATTAATGGGTGGAGAGAGAAGCCAACAGATTCCTCGGCTTCTCTCAAATCTTCAGACAAAGAAAATGATCATCTGAGGGGGACAATTTGGCTCAAGAGGCCAGGTTTCTTCTGGATACTTTTGTGGACAGTGACAGCCCCTCCAAGAGTCACTGCAGTTTTAGGACTGGGTGCATGGCAGACCTCCTCAAGAATCGGCAATATCTTAGCCAGGCCTGTAATCCTAGGACTTGGGAGGCTGAGACAGGAGGATGGCAGGTTCGCGACCACCCTCAGCAACCTAGACTGCCCCTGTTTCAAAACAAAAATTAAAAAGGGCTGGGTGTGGCCGAACGTGGTGGCGCACACTTGTAACCCCAGCATTCAGGAGGCTAAGACCAAAAGAATCGTGGTGCAGCCTCAGCTACTTAGTAAGGCCCTTTGCAACTCAATGAGACCCTGTTTCAAAAAATAAAAAGACTAAAAAAATAGGGAAATAGGACTGGGGGTGTAGCTCGGAGGTAGAGTGTCCCTGGGCTCCATCCCCAGTAAACACACACACACACACACACACACACACACACACACAAAAGGGGTTGGGTACATAGCTTAGAGGTAGAAGGGCATTGGGTTCATTCCCTAGTTGAAAAAAAAAGAATTTGCAGTGTCTTTAGATTTTGCCCTCGGCTCCCCATGTGTACTGGTCTCTTCTTTTGCCTGGGGTTTTTCAGGTCCCTTACTCAGGACCTTAGAAGAGAAATGTCCAGCCACTCCTTGGCTTTCTCAAGATCACTTGGAGCCTTGGTAAGCAGGGGCCTTCTTCCTCCACACCAACATTTTCTCCCCTCCTCCCTGCCTCAAACTTACATAAATCTATTTCTGTGCCCAGCTGGGACCTTAAGAGGAGAAAGAGATCAAACATTTTCAGAAGGCACTTTCAGAAGCCTTCAAAAACTATGTATTAGATTTATTATTTTTATACAGCATTACTACTTTCCCCTAATATAAGCTTTTTTGAGAATAGGTAGTCTTTTAATTTTTTCTTATCTCCACACTCCTGATCATGGTGATTGGCTTAAATTCCAACATTTTTTTCCCACCACTAGGGACTGAACTCTGGGTAATTCTACCTCTGAGCTACACCCCTAGGCCTTTTGCTTTGTTTTTTTGTTGTTTTGTTTTGTTTTTGTTCTTGTTGTTGTTGTTGTTGTTTTGTGGTACTGGGGTTTCTGGAAGCCCTTCTACCTCCAGGCTACACTGCCAGATATATTTTATATTTTTATTTGGAAACAGGGTCTCTTAAGCCAGAGCGGATGGCTTCAAACCTGCGCGATCCTCCTGTCTCCGCCTTCCAAGCGTGGGGATTACAAGCGTGCACCACCATGCCCGGCTGTTTTATGTTTTTTGAAACAAGGTTTTGCTATGTTGCTGAGGGCCTTTCTCAGTTGCTGAGGTCAGCCTTGAACCTCCTATCTCAGCCTCTCAAGTACTGGGCCTATACATGTGAGCCACCACTATGCCCAGCTCAAATTTAAAATTAAATATCTTCTGTTCCCAGAACTTACGACAGATCACCTTTACAGACAATTTCAAGAAACACCTCTAGGTGTTATATAGTTCACCTGCCTGAGAAAAGCAAGCTAGCAGATCCTCAGGTGGTTCTAAGACTTCCATACCTCAATTTTGAGAGCTTGGCAAGTTTGGAAAGGGCCTACCTCATTTCAAAAAGGTTGGGAAATATCTCACTTAGGCTGTCAGAGATCACTCCTATAAGTGAGGGAGAGAATGAATAAGGTCCCAATTCCACACCTCACAGCATTATCAAAGCAAAATGCTCATTTCAGAAAGCGAGAAGAGCAGATGTTCGGATAAAAAAGGTTGTGCTTTAAAAAAAAAAAAAAACAATAATAGGTTGTTCCTCCAAGAACTTATCCTTTGGGTTTTGATTTAAAGTTTTACTTTAACACAGTTAAAAACCAGCCCCCACTCCACTTCCAAAGAAAGCTGGAAACCTTGCCTGCAATGCTTCATTAATCCTGGCTCTCCATCTTGTTCCATTGAAATGTTTGGGTTACTTTCTATAAAAGTAAATGCCCAAAACTCTTTTTATAGATGCTAATAGACTGAACTGTTCACTGTGACCACGCTTCAAGAGTCAAAGGTCAAAGTTTATATTCGTTTTGTTAAAGTATAATCTGGTGTCTTGCTCAATCCAGCATGATGTTGGCTCATCTTTATTACTACCCTTGGAAGATGATAGGTGAATAAATACCAGAGGAATTTTTTTAATTTGGCTTTTAAAAATTACCTGCATTCAGCACTAAACAGGAGCCCAAAGAACTTAAACACATCTTTAATTTGGGAGAAAAAAAAATAAAGGAAGCTAGCAAGTAAAAGTAGATGTGCATTACCTAACCAAGTAAATTGCACTTGATTTTTAAAAAGAAGCAATTTGTAAGAGACACACTGACCTACAGGCAGGAGTGATACACACGGGTGTAGTTCTTCTGGTTAATCAGGTTTCATAAGCACAGGCTGGCCATGGGCCAGCAGTCCACAGTGGCTGCAACCTGAAATCCTGAAATCCTCCTATCTCGGCCTATGTGCCTTGCTCGGCACATTGGATCATACTCACAGGTAAAGACACTTGTTAGGTATCCACCATAATGCAGCTGATTTAAAAGAGCATTTTGATCAGCTGGGCTAGAAAGAGCCGCTGCTGCTTCTGTGGCTCCCACGATGTAGTTGGCCAAGGACAAGCCTCTTTTGGAAATTAGAGGAGGAGCTGGTGGCTGCATTTGAGAACCTTAAATTATAGGAGAAGTGCTGGCCACTGTCAAAACTAGGTTGCATCCATTTATCCCAAAGAAGATTCTTAGAACAGGATCAGAAGCAGCTAGACCTAAACAACAGAGATGTTAAACAGCCTCAACTTTTAAGACTCAGGTAACAAAGTATGGCACAGAACTGGGGGAAAGGCTGTTTTCTGTCTATGTTCCCCTAAATCAGCACTATTGTTTAAAGGACTCTGTGTGTGTGTGTGTGTGTGTGTGTGTGTGTGTGTGTGTGTGTGTGTGTTACTGAGGATGGAACCCAGGGAAATTCTATCTCCCAGCTATATCCCCAGCCCCCTTTTTTTTTTATTATTCTTTATTTTGTAACAGGGCCTGACTGAGTTGCAAAGGGCCTCACTAAGTAGCTGAGGCTGGCCAAGAACTGCGATCCTCCTGTCAGCCTCCCAAATGCTGTGATTACAAGTGTGAGCCACTGTTTGCTACGAATTTGATTTTAACTTTTGGAGAAAACTTAGGACAGAAAGCCATAAAGCAACCTCTTAGCAAAGATGTTGGCTCTTCCCCCCAGTCCCCTTTGTGAACAAGGGAGGAAAATAAACTAAATGCCACACAGTGTCCAGAAAATGGCCCAATTATGCCATTATGGACATATTATAAATTTTAAATTTTGTATTTATGGGTAGCCATACATAATTATAGGTATATTACTTCTGGCCAAATGGAAAATGACCATCTTTCTTTCTCTGTTGATGCACAAAATGATACTGTTTTGGGGGAAACATACCTCTACCAGTCATTTGACTTAGTCTATCTAAACCACTTTTCAGTGTAAAGTTTTAATATTACCATACCCATTTTGTTCATGAGGAAAACAAGGACCAGGGAAGGTAAGTACCCAAGGTCCTATAGGTAATAAGAGGTAGAATTAGGATTTCACCCAAGCCTATGGCTATAGCTTCTATAACCGACTAATTCCCCCCCAAAATCTCTCATTTATATCAATGAGTGATGGATGTAAGTGTTACCATAATTAAATAAGATAGTGAAAACTAAAACAAAAGCACATGTTACAGAAGCGAAGGTATATGTGGCACAGAGGACAAGATGATCAAATCTATTCACGGTGGTTTCATTATTTCATCAAGGAGGAACCTGCAGGAGATTTAGCAAATGAATGAGATGCTTGCCAGCAAACAAGCCTGGGAAGGGGGTGTAGACAGAAGGGGCAGGTGTGCAAAGGCTGGACAGCTCTGAATAAGTATGATGTGCTTGTGCAATTGGCAGTAGTTTGGTCCAGCTGGAGTATAAGCCATACATGAGGAAATGAGGCTGATCGGAAGGCGAGAGCCAGCTCTGATGGGAAGAGATCAGTGTAGCCTTCTCAGAAGTCTTAGCCTCTGTATGATAGCAGGTCGCTGAACTGCTCTAGGCTTGCTATGTGTGTGCCGGTGGTGGTGACATATTAGGTTGTCATTGCAATGGTAGGAAACTGAAAATAGATACCCCCCCCCCATATCATTTCCGTGGTAGGGTCAGTCCACTTAATTTTAGCATAAGTAGTTAGAGCCATCTCAGAGGAACCCAGCCAGCCAGGGACCACTAAGTACAAAGGACAAGTTAAGTTTCCAAGTTCACACGTTTCCCAGCCAGGCATGGTGGCACATAACTGTAATTCTAGTGTTTGTGAGGCTGAGACAAAAGGATTACAGGTTGGAGACCAGTCTCCATAACTTAGGGAGATCCTCGGCAACTTGGCAAGATCCTGTTTCAGATTTCTCTTTTAAACGTTTTTAAAGTTTACACTTTCCCCTCCAAGGTACAAAACACAAAGATGAATGCTGTATAGCTAAACTTATGTTCCTTCTACCTACTACCTAATTTCTAGTAATGTAGAACAGTCCAATTGTCTCCTTGTTACAGATTATATATCTATGGTGCATTTCTCAATATTCAAAGTGCATTGCTCAATATTCATACATGTAATTCAAAGATTAATTCAACAGTTAACCTTACTGGTGTGAGTAAGTTGGCACCAGGACATTTGGCACCTTAGAAAACTCTGCACTGATTTTTCTTGAAAGTACCTTACCACTAGCAAATCAATTTTGTTTATTACTAATTTATTAATCAGTAATTCAATTGGTGAATTGTTTCACTAATAAACACGTACATATACATGATGCATATGTAGTCATGCTTCCTATCCACTTGTGTTAGGCAGTTTTCTAGCTTAAATACCTGAGATAATCAACGTCTAAGGATGAAGCATTTATTTTGGCTCACACTTTAAGAGGTGTCAACTCATGATCTCTTGGTCCCCTGATTTGAGCCTGTGGTGAGGCAGAGCATCAAGGTAGAAAGTGCTTCGTAGAGCAAAAGTGCTCACCTTGTGTCAGATGGCAATCAGAGAAAGAGGAAGGGCTGGGATCCTAATATCCCCTTAAAGGGCGTGCCGCCCAATAACCTAACTTCCTTCCAACTAGGTCTCACTTCCTAACGTTTCCAACACCTACCAGTAGCACCACAGGCTGGCAAGCAAGCCTTTGACATATGAAACTTTGGGGGACACCTCAGATGATCTAAACAAGTGTGGAATCGGTCTCAAGAGCACCCCTTCCCTCCAACCCCATCCCCATGGATACCAAAACCTTCGGATGCTCAAGTTCCTTATATAAACCAGGATAGTATTTGCATACAATCTACACACATCCTCCTGAATACTTTAAATAATTTCTATATTACACATACACACACACACACACACACACACACACACCCCTAATACAATGTAAATGCTGTGTAAATAGTTGTTATCCTGGGTTGTTTAGGAAATAATGAAAAGAAAAAAGTCTTTACAGGTTGGATAGGGATAAATTTCTTTTTCAAATGTTTATTAATCTGTGTTTGGTTCAGTCTTCCAATGTACAACCTAAGGAAACTGATGGTTCACTAAATATGTCTATGCACACACATATGTATATGCATCTGTTTGTGTATATACATATATAACATATAAATATGCATTTAATATAAACATACAGACATAGAGATATATTTAAATTTTTTATTTGTGGGTAGCAATACCTAATTGAAAGAGCTGTTATAAGGTTTATATGATGGTATATACTATACCCAACATGGCCTGATGAAAGAATATACTTCCTTAAGGCTCCACTTCCCTGGTGTCCAGCAGATTAGAAATGAATGCAAGTAAATTCAGACTATGCTTCAGAAAAATGAAAGGCAAAGAAAGGATGGATGTCTACCTTGAGCTATCTTAAATGGGAAAAAAAATGTTTGGGCCCTCATGATGAGGAGGTTCAGAAACTACTGATTCAGGGCATACCTTAGATTCTATTAAATCTCCCCATCTAATTCTCTTTTTCCTTCTTCCTTTTCCTTCCCTCCTCATCCTTCCTCCATGCTGGCTGGATGCTCAGAGAACTTCTCCCCACAAGCAACAAGGACATCTGCCAGCAGCTTTAGAATTAAACTTCACCAGCCAAGAAATCTCTAAATAAAAGATCACATCCTTCCAACAGCTTCATCATGAATGTCAAATACAACGCCGGGCGTGGTGGCGCTCGCTTGTAATCCCCGCGCTTGGGAGGCAGAGACAGGAGGATCGCGCTGGTTTGGAGCCAGCCTCACTGGCTTAAAAGACCCTGTTTCCACATAAAAAAGTTAAAAAATAGGGCTGGGAGTGTAGCCCGTGGGAGTGTATCCCAGAGGTAGAAGGGCTTCCAGGAACCCCAGTACCACCCCCCCCAAAAAAAAGAATGTCAAATATAGCTGGGCACGGTGGCGCACGCTTGTAATCCCCCGCACTTGGGAGGCGGAGACAGGAGGATCACGCAGGTTCGAAGCCAGCCACAGTGGCTTAAGAGACCCTGTTTCAAAAAAAAAAAAAAAAATATATATATATATATATATGTGTGTCTGGGAGTGTAGCCTAGAGGTAGAGGGGTAGAGGTTTTCCGGGAACCCCAGTACCACCAAAAAAAAAGAATGTCAAATATAGCATGATCTAGAAAACATTAAAATCTTCAAAATCATTAGAAAATTATTATAATTACCTTCTTATGGCAATAGGTGTCATATAACTAGAATTCTACAGATAATTATGGCAAATTTAAAGGAAGAAAAAATAACAATGTTGCCAAATGTTCAAACAAAGACAATGATTCTGATGAAGATTCCATATTGAATCATAAAATAAAGACTAGACTCCATTCATGACAAATTAGGGCTCCAAACTTAGAGACAGCAAGTCTATGTGCAGAAGAGGAGATAGAAAAATAAAAGGCTCCCTCTCTGTGGCACCTCAACCCTTTGGGAACATGACCTGAAAAAATGGTAGTCTTCTTGTGAGAAGAAGGGCTGTATTCCTTCCTCCAGGTATGCACAGCCCTGTTCCAGAGACGGGACTCATTGTGGAGACTTGGGCTCTGGCTGGACCTCTGCTCTTCACTGTCCCCTGGGCCAGCCACAGTTGGACAGACACCACTGCAAGACAGATGGAGGTGCTCTGGCTTCCAGTACACCCAACACACCATTCAGGATGCCCCGGCCACACTGGCCCTCAGTATTTGCTTTATGGATTGATGGATTTAAATACAAACTAGTTTGGGTCGCTAAGCCCTTGATTATTAGGGTAAGTGATTTTGTATTGTTACAAATACATTTAAATGTTGACAAATATTTATACAATAACAAAAATTTGCATTAACTCAAGATAATGATAGATATTCATGTATTAAAGAGCTTGAAGAGGGTTAAAACTGATCAGTCTAAAGCTACTATACAGGTATGTACCTCAGCTTTGGGGTTTGACATTAAAAAAGCTGGCAATGTTTTATATATGAACGATAGTTCCATAAACTCTCCAAAAGTTGATCAGGGGTCAGCTGTAAGTCACTGGTAACCAGAGATGGCATTTCAGTAACCAAATATTTCCTTAAGTTCTTCTTTGGTACAGTTATCAGGACCATTGCTCTGACCCACTTCATACAAAGTGAGGTCTTTATACCACAGCGAGCACCTGAGAGGATTACTGGGAAAACACAGAAGAGAGTGGAGGTGATTCATGACTCGCAGGCACTGGAGTCAGGTGGAAAGAAGGAATGAAGAAGATGAAGAGGAAAGAAAGAGAACAATGGTCCATTTCCCCTCCTCATAACCACTTTTACATAGACAATCATGTATTAGACTCTCTCGTCCACATTGCTGCCAAAGGGTTCCCAGACACAGCTGACAACTGGTACAGACAGAGGTATCTCTAGAAATATGCAACTCTTTGTGTGTATGTGTGTGTGTGGTTCTGAAGACTGAACCCAGAGGTGTTCTACCTCTGAGCTACACCCTCAGCCAGATTTTTTTTTTATTCAATTTAGTTTATTTTTTTTTCTTTTGTGGTGCTGGGGAGCCAACCCAAGTGCATTCTACTCCCAAGTGATACTTCCCCAGCCCTTTTTATTTATGTATTTGAAAACAGGGTCTCAATAAGTTGTTGAGAGCCTCACTTATTTGCCTAGGCTGACTTAAAACCTGTGATCCTCCTATCTCCACCTCCCAGGTACTGGGATTACAAGTGTGTACCACCATGCCCATTTTATTTTTTACTTTGAAACAGAGTCTCACTACATTGCTAAGGCTGGTCTCTAATCTGTGATTCTGTTGCCTCAGCTACCCAAGTATGGGAATTACAAATATGGGCCACCACACCCAGCTTTAGAAATAGCTGCCCTTGAAGCAGCCCTCAGCCCTGTCATCCAAAGAAAGCCTCAAACCAGAGTCCAGTGCAAGGAGTGTTCATCCCTTGGACAAAGACAGAGATCTGACTCCTAATTCTGACTCAACTGTCACCAACACATCAAAATCATAAGTTACGAGCACAGACCTGGATTCAAGTCTGGGTATGGTTACTTGTTACTATTTGATTTTATCCTTATCTGTAAATTGAGGATAGTGAGGGTAACTGCCTGCCTTTATAGTATTTATGTGAGAAACAATTTAATAAAGTTGGCAAATCATAAAGCACAGTAGCTGCACACAGTAAACACCTAATAAATGGTAGCTGTTAATATCAAAGTACAGTTAATCTAGGACCCTTAGGAGAAATTCTCTAACTTCATTTAGCAGTTATGCAACCAATAATGAAAGTCTTTCTAGAGTTTAACAACTAAGTTATATTTGCAAATAACAAACTTGATGAAGATATTCTGAAGACTGTGAAAAGCCTTTAAATGACTTCATAAAATGTCTTTAAAAGTACTTTCTAAAACTAGATAACATTCAAATCATTACTGAGTAACATGATAACTTTGGAAGAATCAATTCTAGAAATCTTATCAGGCAGTTTGGTTATTCAAAAGGTATCTGCATAAATTTTGCTAGAAATTAATTTTCAGTTAACACTGATAACGGTCAAGGTAAGCTGATTTATATTGCTTTAAAAAATAAATGCCGAGCATGGTGGCATATGCTTTAAAATCGCAGTACCTGGGAGACTGAAACAGTAGGACTAAGGGTTCAAGGACAGCCTCAACAAGTAGTGAGACTCTCATCAGCCTAGCAAGACCCTGTTTCAAAATAAAAATAAAATAGAGCTGGGGGTGTAGCTTTAAGGTAGAATGCACCTGGGCTCAATCTCCAGTACCACACACATACACATATACATACACACACACACACACACACACACACACACACACACACACATACACACACACATACACACACACACACACTTCAAATAATGTTATGTTCATATATTAAGATACCAATTCCAATCTCACTAACATGTATAGGGAGTGGAGGGGAGGTATTAGAGAAATATCAAGATACTTAAAAATAAAGCTTACCAGCCGGGTGTGATTCTGTATGCTTGTAAACTCAGGACTTGGGAGACTGAGATAAGAGGATACAGAATCATGGCTCACCTCAGCAATTTAGCAAGGCTCTCAAAAACTGAGACTCTATTTCAAAATAAAAAATAAAACAGGGCTGAGGGTATAGCTCAGAGGTAGAATGCCCCAGGATTCAATTCCTAGTACCATGATAAATAAATAAGCAAGTAAACACCTAAAGAAAAAACAAAGCTTAATTCAATTAAAAAAGAAATAGTCAGAAAATATCAACATGTAAAAATATACTTATTTCTTGAAGCATGTCTATTGCAAGTTGACATACACCAAAGTAAGAAAGCCAAGTGAAAACGAAGGAAGAAATTAGGGCTGAGGAAGGGGATGTGGCTCAGTGGAAAACTTATATGCTTAGCAGGCATACTGCTCAAGGCCCTGTGTTCAATCCACAGCTTGAAAGCAAAGATAGAGACAGAGACAGAGAGAAAAGGAGAAGGAGGAAGAAGAGTAGGAAGAGAAGTTGGTGCAAGGAGGAGGAGGAGAAGGAGAGAAAAGAAAAGATAAAAAATTAGATAGAGCTACAAGCCCAAAACTCCAAGTACTACTGGAAACCACCAGAAGCAAGGACAGACATGAGATATATTTTCCTTCAGAGGCTTCAGAACTGAGAGAATAAATATTTTTGTTTAAGCCACCCAATTGTGGTCTTTTGTTATGGTGCTATGGTTTGAATATACCCCCCAAAAAAAACTCAAGTTGAAGTTTAATTGCCACTGTGACAATGCTAGGAGATGGGACTTTGGGAGGGCTCCACCCTCAGAATGTATTGATGTCATTATCTGGGGATTTTGCTGCTACAAAGCAAGCCTTCTCTCCTGCACATTCCCTCACCCCACCTTCCTGCTCTCTTGCACAATCTCTGTTACGTGATGTCCTCAACTATATTATGATACAGCAAGATGGCCTCTCCATGTCAATCACTAAACCAAACAGGAGGACGGAGGGGGAGGGAAGGGGCGGGAACTGGGAAGGGCTAAATGAGTGATGTGTGCATGTGTGCCTCCACAATCTTGTACCCCATTTAAGATGTATGACTACAATGCACCAATAAAAAAATTTAAAAATAAGGCCGCTTCTGACGCTAGGACCTTCTCATTGCACTTCTTGGTCTCCAAAACTGTATGAAGTAAATGTCTTTTCTTTATAAAGTACCAAATCTCCTATATTCTGTGATAGAAGCACAGAAGTGATGATGATATGTAGCAACTCTAGAAAACTGACACCGATGGCAATACCATACTACAGAAGCAAAACTGAAATTCTAAACAAAAGAACTTAAGTTTTCCCACACTCTGACCCTTTGTGACCCACACAGAAAGCCAGTTCTAAGGCTGAGAGTTGCATATGTCTTATCTATAAACTTGGTTTTATTACTACCTCTCCTGCCAACTTAGAGGATCAAATAAAATGAAATCAAATTTTTCTGAACTACACTGGATGTTCAAAAATGTGCTGAGTTGAAGTGGGAGATCTATAAAAGCAGATTCTGAGGCAAAATGGGTTTGGAACATCCTATATGCATGACTTCTCTATGGAAGACTCACAACACTGGCTATTATGTAAAAAGCACAGGAACACTCATAATTTTGAATCTATTTAGTCTTACTTCACCTAATCATTTCCAAATTTATTTGGCCATGGATCATTTTCTTTGTGGAAATCCAATCAATATCTTGGTGGTTGCTTGTATTACTTTGGAGCACAGATTAAAAAACACCGGGGTTATGCCATTATGGGGTACTCTAGATCTTAGGGCTATGCATGTAAGAATTATTTATGTGAGAAAAATGAAAAATATTTGGGAAATCTGCAGAAAGCATCTATATGTCAACATATAAGTATTACCACTCTTTGGAGGTGGGGGGGGGTGACATTAGGGATTGAACCCAGGAGCATTCTACCTAAGAGCTATACCTCTAGCCTTATTTATTTATTTATATTTATTTATTATTGGTACACTATAGTCTCACATCATAAAGTGGATCATGTTGAAAGTGGCATATATTCACATAGTACTTGGTGCCCTCCCCCTCTGCTTCCCCTTTTCCCTCCCTCCTGATGCTGAGTGTCTAGGTTGACAATGTTATATTCACATGTATACACATATTCGAATGTAATTTTTTCATTAATAGACCTCAGCCTTCTGTCTCCCCTACCCTTCCTCTCTGGTTTTTCTGAGGTTCCCCTTCATTATCTGGAGTCCCTCTGGTATCCCTAATATTCCCTAGCTTGAGCCTATTAGAGATCATATGTCCCTTCTCTTTCTATGCTTGGCTAATTTCACTTAACATAATGTTCTCCAGGTCTTTTCATCTTCTTGTGAATGACATGACTTTGTTCTTTATTGCTAAGTAGAATCCCATTGTGAATATTTCCCTTAATTTTGCAATCTATTCATCTGTTAATAGAGATCTAGGTTGGTTTCATATTTTGGCTATGATGAATTGTGCTGCTATGAACATGGGTATGCATATGTTACTGTAGTAACATTTTGATGATATTTATTCGTCTATCCATGAGCAAGGGAGATATTTCCATCTTCCAAGGTCTTCTTGAATTTCTTTCTCTAATGTTTTATAGTTTTCATTGTAGAGGTCTTTTATGTCTTTGATTAAGTTCCTAGGTGTTTTATTGGTTTTGAGGTTGAAGTGTTAAGGTCAGGTGTTCTGTTTACCACTACCTTTATCAAGAGTCAGCTCAGTGGTGTAGGCAGACTAGTTTGTGACCTATAAGTTTTTAAGCCTTGATGTGCGGTCTGTTGAGTGTCTTTCTACTGGCAATGGTTAGCTTATCTTTACTGCCTGGTTGTCCTTTACTGTGAATAACCTGTCTGATCCAATCTTAACCGTAGGGATTTAGAGGTAACATCAGGTTCATGCATGGGTAATCAGTGTTGTTTTCAATGGTGAGGGTTAAGTGAGGGAAGAGGAGCTAGAGTGAAGGATACAGGAGTTGGGTAGAGAATATGATTAAGATGAATAAGAATTTAAGTAGAATAAGGTACTGTCTGGTTGAGATGAGAGATAGTGATATAGTAGGATTCTTGTAGTTAGTATAGAGTATTTATGTATGGAGATATCAAACAGATTGAATATAAAACAAGGAGATACAGCAAGGAAAATTTTTTGAGAAAAGAGAATAGATAGAATAGATGGAGGGAGCTTGTAAAAGGAATGGTGGAGGGAGCAAACCAACATGCACAAAATAACAAAATAAGCAACAAAAAATAACAGTAATGATATTAAATCAAAGACAAAAAAAAATCCCCCAACAAAAACTAGCAACAATAAAAATAAAAAACCAGTACTGTCAATTTATACATATAGGTCCCATTTAATGTCTGTTCACTGTAGTCGATTCTGGAGAATGTTCAAGTAACTGTCATTTGCTCCTTAACCTATTGTCAGCTTTTGGACCCACTTTATGAGTGTTTGAGCCCCTCTCTCGCTTCTCACCACTTTTTCTCTGTGTCAGAGCAGCGGGTGTCACTGTAAATGAGTTCCGTGTAAGCAGAGTTCTGTGTTTTCCAGCCCTGGGCCCTACATTTTCTGTGCCTGGACTCTGCACTCTCTGGCCCTGTGCCTGCACCTCCCTATCCACACCGACGGAGGGTGTCCAGTATAATCTCAGAGTGACCCCAAGACCCAGTGAGGACACTGTGCCCTTGGCACTATGGGCCTTTCCTGTGTCTTTGGGTCTAACCGAACACCTCAGGAGTGGGCAGCCAGATCTCAGCCCGCTGGGGTCCCTGAGGCT
Source organism: Muscardinus avellanarius (assembly GCF_963383645.1). Classification (NCBI taxonomy): domain Eukaryota; kingdom Metazoa; phylum Chordata; class Mammalia; order Rodentia; family Gliridae; genus Muscardinus; species Muscardinus avellanarius. The sequence goes on along the minus strand of NC_137786.1, from coordinate 35,006,705 downwards.
GCTCTGGGTGGTTTTCCACTGAGAAATGCAGTTAACTTACTGTCCTGCGGGCCGGGTCTCCAGAGGGCACAGTGACTGCTGCAGTGCCAGCTTCCGGTGAACACATGGCTTTTGGATCTTTTTCTCCATCACTGAAGTGTGGTGCTGGTCACTTAAGATGTTGGAGTTCTGCCGCTGCTTACTTCACATCTTAGTATACTTGCTGGAATTTCTCGGGGCTGCAAAGCCGACCAGTTCTGGCCGGCGGCCCGGCGGCCCAAGATGGCGTCGGCCGCCAAACCAAGCCAAACCAGGGTCAGTTGTGTTCTCGAGCTTTTTGCTATGAATCTCGCGTTACTATTGGATTTTATTCCACTGTGGTTTCCTTTTTTGTGTGTGTTTTCGTTTGTATGTATCTTCGTTGCTTTGTTTTCCTGTCAAGGAGCTGCCTTCTAGGGAGTTGATTTTTGTTTGTTACAGCTACTGAAATGTGCTATGTTCCACAGTCACTATTTTCTTCCTTCCCTCTATTTTATCTTTTTAAAACAGGGTCTCACTGAGGCTTGGCTAAGTTGCTGAGGCTGATCTTGAACCCCTGATCCTCCTGCCTCAGCTTCCCAAGTACTGGGACTACAAGCATGGGCCTCCACACTCGGCAGAATTTCTGTTTCTGTGTTTCACCCATGTGACTTTTCCTGAGGGGAATTGGACGAGCTTTATAAATGAAGGAACAGGTTTTATAAAATGCATACCTTATCCTCCTCTCCTCAAGTACAGGAGCAACTAAAGTTACTTGCCTGTAGGAGAGGAGAAAGAGAACTGTTAAGATTTCTCTATGTTCTTTTGTGTGGGGATACTAAGGATTGAAGCCATTTAACCTCCAAGCAAAACCTCCAGCCCCCTTCAATTTATCTTTTATTTTTAAAACAGGGTCTCCCTAACTTGCTGAGGCTGCTCTCAATTTACAATCTTCATATCTCTGCCTCTCGCATGCTGGGTTTACCTGTATGGGACACCACACCCAGCTTACACTGCTTCATGTTCTAAGCCTGGGACGGACAATTCCTTAAACATCATCTCATTTCACTGAAATCTTCATAATTTATAAACTTTAATATTTGTATTTTAAAACATGTGAACCCATATTTATACATGAATATTTTATTTAAAAACAAAACAATCTAAAATTAAATTCTTTATTAACACTTTATTGACAATAGAATTTAAAATAAGTAAATATTTGTCTAGTCCAGAATTCTAAATCACATTTATATTTATATTGTTTTGTATTATAAAAAAACTAGAAATTTTCTGAATATGGTGGCACATACCTATAATCCCAGCTTCTCAGAAGGCTGAGGCAGAAGGATCAAAACTTTGTGGCCAGCCTATACAACTTAGTCTCTCTCTCTCTCTCTCTCTCTCTCTCTCTCTCTCTCTCTCTCTCTCTCTCAGTACTAGATTAAACCCCGGGTGCTCTACCTCTGAGTACCCTCCCCTCCCTCAGCTTTATTTTATTTTTATATTTTTATATTTTATTTGGAAGCAGGGTCTCACTAAGTTGCTGAGAGCCTCACTAAGTAGCTGAGGCTGGTTTAGAACCTGTTCGATCCTCCCAAGTGTGGGGATTACAAGCGTGCACCACCACGCTTGGCTTACTTTTTATTTTTATTTTTTTGGTGGTACTGGGGTTCCTGGAAGCCCTTCTACCTCCGGGCTACACTCCCATCAGCTACACTCCCAGACCTATTACTTAACTTTTTTTTTTAATGTGGAAACAGGGTCTCTTAAGCCAGCAAGGCTGGCTCTGAACCAGCGCGATCCTCCTGTCTCCGCCTGCCAAGCACGGGGATTACAAGCGTGCGCCACCACGCCCGGCTTATTTTTGTTTTTAAAACAAGGTCTCGCTAGGTTTCTGAGTCTTGCAAGGTTGTTGAGGATGGTCTTGAACCTGCAATCCTCCTGTCTCAGCCTGTCAAGAACTGGGATTACATGCCTGACACATGCATGGCTCTGAAACTCTCTCAAAATAAAATTTAAAAAAGGGCTAGGGATGGAGCTTAGTGGTAGAGCACTCCTAGGTTCAATCCCTAGTAAAAAAAATTCACCCAAAAAAAGAAAGAAAGAAAAGGAAGGAAGGAAGGAAGGTAAGTAGGTAGGTAGTATGTCTTAGTGGACCATCAAGTGTTGGCTATTCTAACAATTCTGAGCTGAGTTAATTCATTTTTTTCTAGCTATGGGAATCTAGTAGTAAGTATAACAGACATAGTCCTGGATTCTAGAGGAAGGAGACAAAGCACAAAGCAATGAGCTTAGCTGTATTGTAGGTGATGACACCATCATGGAGAAAGGGTAATCAAGGGTGCAGAGTGCAGAGGGAAGCTGGTGGGCTACTGCACACACATAGTCAGGGGAGGCATCACTGAACAAGGGGCTGGCCAAGCCTGATAAAAACTTAGGTATAATCAGGCTGCCCGGGGAGACAAGCAAGAGTACCAGGCAGCGGAAACAGCGAATGCCAATGCCCTGACTCAGCCTAGGAGTGCTCAGCACATCCCTGGAGCAGCGAGAAAGCCCAGCAGGAAGCAAGGGAGCTGAAAGGTGAGAGGTGAGAGAAGAACTTGCACTTCTACTGGGAGGGACGAGGAGAGAAGCAATTTCGGGTTTTGAGCAGAGAAGTGGTAGGATCTGAATGATCAGACTACATTTACAAATATTTTCTATGAGGAGAAAACTCCAAGTAGCAAGATCGTTTAGAGACTGTTAACCCAGATTAGCCCAGCTGAGAGGTGACCGTGGCTCAGACCATGGCTGTAGGTGCAGAGGTGGGAAGAGGGTGGACCCAGGTGAGTCTGACTCCAAAACGTGAAGTAAGAGAAACCAAGAGTACACGTGAGGTTGAAAGCCAGGCTCCTAGGAACACGCTTAGATGCCACAAGATAAAATGATTGGGTAGGAGCAAGTGTGTTTTTTTGGAGGGAGAGGGTGAGCTGGGGGTAAGGTTAGTGGAAAAAGGAGAATCCAATTGTGTGGTTTGGGACACATTAAGTTTAAAATCTTTTTAATACCCAAAAGGCAATTGTAAGTAGGCAGGAGGATATGCTAATGTGGAATGTGGTCTTGGTGTCTTCAGGTTATAAATGCTACTTAAATCTTTGAGACCAGATGAGATCACTCAAGAATTGAGTTTCACCAGGTGCAGTAGTGCACCTATAATCCCAGTGACTCGGGAGACTGAAGCAGAAGGAACAAAGGCAGGCTAAGTAACTTAACCAGGCCCTGTCACATAATAAAAAGGATTGGGGATGTAGCTTAGTAGTAGAATGTCCCTGGGTTTAATACCGAGTATCAAAAGAAAATGGAGCCGGGCGTGGTGGCACACGCTTGTAATCCCAGCATTCGGGAGGCTGAGACTGGAGGATTGTGGTTCGCGGACAGTCTCAGCTACTTAGTGAGGCCCTCCACAACTTAATGAGACCCTGTTTCAAAATAAAGAATAAAAAATAGGGCAGGGGATGTAGCTTGGAGGTCAAATTCCCCTGGGTTCCATCCCCAGATACCCCCCAAAAAATGGAAAAAGAAAACAAGAAAGCAAGGCTCAGAATTTAAGTATTTTAAGAGTATAGACAATAAATAACAGAGCTGAGATGTGAGTGCTCCAAAGTTAAAAAAAAAAAAAAAAACTTTTATGTTATATTGCAGTGTAGGAACAATTGTTTTTTCTTAGTGGCAAAGAAAGAAAAACGTATTTCTGTGTCACATTCGTGTAATAAGTAGCATTTTGAACAGATTACAGCCCTTTATCAGGAACGTAACAGAACTGACATCATCATCCTGAGCATCTGTGCACACTGCCTGCTGAGGTGCCTCCGTGCTCAGGATTATCATCAGCACTTGATGAAGCAGACCAGAGTCCAGCAATCGGCTCTTCCTTGTGTTCACAGTGACTGTGACCTGCCAATCACTAACCAATAGAAAAAGGTTTCCTGATGACTAATACTAAGCCAGGAAACCCTATGCAGGACAGTAAAAATGCAACATATGTTTTCGTTCTTTGAGAATATATAAAGGGGAGTTATGATAGCACACATAAATGAATCATTTACATGCAAGACAATACTATTTATGTGCCAAATATGTATAACTAGAAATAGCAAAGGAAAGAAAAGGGACAGAGTCGTCAGGGGCTGTTTCTGAAGGAGGCAGACTTCACACTTGATAACACAGCTTTGATTCCTCAGTTTCAAAAACTGGACTGGAAATGTAGCTAGGTGGTAGAGTACTTGGCTAGTTTGCACACAGTCCTGGGTTTAATCTCTAGTACAGTGAATAAAAGGAAAAAAAGATATTAACTAATGAATGTTAATCATTAGATACTGTTCCTGAAGTCCAACATCCTTTGGAAATAAATGTTAAATAAAAACGGCTAATTTCTAGAGGTAGTAATTATTTTAAACAATTTTTTCTGACTTGTATAGAGGGTTCTTGCCACTCCAGATCTCCAAAGGAGACTGACTAAAAGCAGCTTCCTCCTGAGAGCTTTTCCACAGGATTCATCTCTCATTTTGCAGCAAAGCTTAGACATCTCAGCTCACTTTAGATTGTTCAACACTCAAGAAACTGTGGGCTGTAAGGAAAGCACAACAGATTCCCTAAGCCTGCCCCCTGGCCTCCCACTCAGATTTAGTTCCCTCCAGAGATAAAGTTCAGACAGCACAAAGCAATCAGGCCAAATCTCTGTGGGTCTAGGATTTGAGACCCTAATCCTGCTTCTTTTGTGGCTTATCTGGCTCACCCGAGGATGTTTTATCTACTTCAGAGCCAGAGCCATCCTGAGCACAAATGCAGACTTTACAGGGTTACCAGGTGCGGAAGATCACTGGGGAAAACTAGAGATGATTTTCTTTCCTTGTGCTACTTATAAATCTTTCCCCCTCTTTTCTTCATGAATCTTTCTGTTCACCCAAAAAGTAGTCATCAGGCCAACAATTCTTCCCAGAGTGCTGCCACTTTATTTACTCCAGACTCCTAGCCATGAAGTCTGAATATGCATGAGGATGTTTCAAAACACAATCTGATGGGGGTGGGTCGTTGAAGGGCATGCTGGTCTTTTCCTTTATCTCAGCCAGGCCAGGTGGTATCACCAACATAGAGTATCAGCACTTGCAGGAAAAACTGAACTGAAAAGGATAAAGGGAAATGTTGCTCTCCTTTGGAAAACTCAAAGCAATAATGTACTGGCTGGCAGTCAGGGTTCGAAAGGCCAAGAGCATAATTAGTGCTAAAATATCAGTTATGTCTTTGGCTTAGGGATTTAAGGAATGACCTTAAAAATGCCATAAACATCAAATCCTCAGGACAGAGTTTTCAAGGCTGTTTGTTTTTATTTTCTGAGTTTAAAGAAAAGAAGGCTGCATCCTTATGAGATTCTTCATGGGGAGTCCATTTCAGAAGCTTGGGTTTTAGCGAAATAAATAAACCAAATTCCAAGGCAGCCTGAAGTCTCATTGAGAGGCAGTCAGTCAGAAGCCCAGGCAAAAAATGTGGGCTGCGGCCATGAGGCCATGAGTGTTCTAGACTTCACATGGAGGAAGAAGCACCCAGGTGCTGTGACTTCTGACCTCTGAAGGATCTTGCGACAATCATCCTTTCCTAAAGCCAGCTTGACTCCCATTTTAAAAGCCACTTTTTGCTTCAAAATTGGGATTTTCAAAATGTGTTCCTTAACCCACAGCATTCTTTATTGGTGCCTAAGGGGCTGCCAAGGAAAACGAATGGTTTGGTCTGCAGAATCTCTCGTAGTTTTATCCTTGTTTATTCATTATATCTGTTTGAAATATTTCTTAACAAACAGATTGAAAGATTTAGCTTACCAAGAGAGATTTTGCTAAAAAGTAACAAGAAGAAATGGGAGGAGATGAACCATCCACACACCTTACTGAGTCAAGGTGATCAAACAAACAAAAAATTTCCCAGTGAATTATTCCTTACAGTGACAGTAAAGAAAAAATACCTTTTTATTAATTGTAGAGCTATCAATTAGTTTTATTTGTTAAACTAGTTAAAAATTTCCATAGGATACATAGCTGGTATCTATCTCTGCCACATAATTTAGGGAGGGCCAATCTAAGAAGTAAAACCTTACATACTACAGACAGAATGACAGTGATTAGTGAAAGGCACCAGTGTGTTGTATGGTTGATTATTTGTGTCTTTTAGTTTTTTATTAAAGAAGATGCCTGCTGGTGGTAATTATCCTACAAAGTCTTTTGATATCACCAAATGCCAATTCTACAAAAATCCACCCACTGCAATAGAGGGAAACCGATCCTAAATATTCATACCACATGTGTGTGTATGTGTGTTTAAGTGAGCCTAAAGGAAAATGCGCTTGATTTAAATGAAAAGAGAAAGCAATATTTTGCTTACCCTAACCCTAAAATCCTGTTTTCTTTATTTTTTATTTTTTCTTTTCTTTTCTTTTTTTTTTTTTGAGGATGGGAAATGGTTTAGGTTTCTTTCCAAAATATCAACTATCAACTTTCTATTTTAGTCTGTCCTTCATTACTTCTCTCAGTAAGTGCTTTCATAACTTCTCACTAATGGGAAACATAGAGCAAGAACAAAATTAATGAATTTCTTTGGGGAAGAAAAAAAGTCTGCATTCATTGGACCAAAAGAGTGGACATAATGCAAGAGACTGTAAGATTCACAACATGCCATCTATTAGACTCAGCAGGAAATGGAACTGGAATAATAATAGCTCTGGGATTACCAGGATAAACATGAGAGCTCATATCCTTGGCTTATTAGGAAGCACTTCTAATGAACTGTTTTATTCAGAACTATTGCAGAATAGTTTATCAGAACAATAAACAGTAGTCATCTAAAAAACAACAGTAACAACAACATCCAATTCTATTCCTTGGCCATAGATGGAGGGAAGGCTTACATGCAATATAGACCATTCTTGTGAGTTAGGGGACCCTCACCCCAGAAATAGAGGGTAGATTGTGTATTCCTGGATACAACAACAACAACAAACAACAACAACAACAAAATAGAGATCCAGCATTGACTACTAGCATCTCAGATTTTGCCTTCTCACACACAACACCCTACTGCATTTAATCATTTACAGACTTAATGAATACCAAAGTGACAGTCACATGATGGTTTAGGGGACAAGCTTTTTTTTTTTTTTGGTGTTACTGGGGTTCCTGGAAGCCCTTCTACCTCCGGGCTACACTCCCAGACCTATTTTTACCCTTTTATTTGGAAACAGGGTCTCCTAAACCAGCGCGAGCAGCTGGCTTCGAACCTGCAAGATCCTCCTGTCTCTGCCTCCCAAGCGCAGGGATTACAAGCATGCGCCACCAAGTCAAGGGGACAAGCTTTGACTCTAGCTGATAGTAACAAAGTCCTTAAAGTCTCAGTTGCCTTTCCCCTCCTCCTCCCCTCCTCCTCCCCTCCTCCTCCCCTTCTCCCCTCCTTCTCCCCTCCTCTTCCCCTCTTCTTCCTCCCTCCTTCCTCTTCCCCTCCTCCTCCCCTCCTTCTCCTCTCCTCCTTCTCTTCCCACCCTCCTCCCCTCCTCCTCCCCTCCTCCCCCTCCTCTTCCTCCTCCCCTCTTCCCCCTCCTTCTCCTCTCCTCCTCCTCCCTCCTCCCCTCCTCCTCCTCCTCCCCTCCTTCTCCTCTCCTCCTTCTCTTCCTCCTCCTCTTCCTCTCCTCCTCCTCCCTCCTTCCCTCCTTCTCTTCCTCCTCCCTTCTTCCCTCCTCCTCCTCCTCCTCTGTTTCCTCCTCCTCCTCCTCTTTTTCGTCCTCCTTCTCCTCTGTGTGTATATGTTACTGGGGATTGTTGAACCCAGGGGTGCTCTTTTACTGAACTACATCTTCCTGCCTTTTATATTTTATTTTAAAACAGGGTCTTGCTAACTTACCCAGTCTGGCCTCAAATATGCAGGCTGCCTCAGACTCATGAGTTTCTGGGATTGCAGGCATGTGCTACCATGCTCATTTAGGTATCAGCTTCCTTACTTTAAAGCAAGAATGATGCTAATCCTGACCTCAGAGGAGTTTTGTGATGATTCAATGAACTAAGGTAGCTCTGATGGCCATGAAAAAGAGATTTTCTATTGTAGAAACATAATTGCAACCGTGTGTGTGTGTGTGTGTGTGTGTGTGTGTGTGTGTGTGTGTGTGTTACTGCTGATGGAACCCAGAGGTATTCTACCTCTGAGCTATACTCTTAATACCTTTTTATGTTTTATTTTAAAAAACAGAGTTTCACTGGGTTGCAGAGGGCCTTGCTAAATTGACAAAGCTGACCTGTATCACCCTCCTATATCACCCTCCCAAGTACATGATTGCATTCCTGCACCAACCCGCTCTGCTGCAGCCACTGTCCTTTTCAACTTGGCCAAACATGACTTGGAATTGCACTGCAGCCCAAGACTCTTCTCACCTAACCCAGCCCACCTGGCCCCTGGGTGCCAGAACCTCACTCTGGCATGAAGACCCCTGCCCTCCCTCCTCTTTTGTTCTCCACACTTGCCCCCTACTCCTAATAGATCTCTTTCATGTTAGCCCATCTTGGCATATCCAAAGTAACACAGCAGGTTAAGAAAAAGTTTGATATGCAGTGAACACTCAAAAAAGAGTATTTTTATTATTATCATTTAAAAAAAAGTGCTAAGTAACATAAACATGACTATGTGAAGGAATCCAAGGGAAGGAAAGGAATAATTACTTCAAATCAAGGCACTCAGAAAGGTTTCATGTGTGAGGTAGATTTTGAGCTAGCTTGGAAGATCTCCAACATAAGGTTTATGAAGATTGTAGATAGGAAATTTGTTCCAAGTAATAATAAGATCAGAAACTTGGAAATGGAGATGCTACAAGATTAGCCAGATTGTAAGGCACTTTTGCAGTTATAGTTCCATATATGTCTAAAAGGCAGACTGGGGCTAGCCCAGGGTGGGTTGGGGTAGGAGGATGCATATCAACATTGCTGTCATAATAAGGAAATCGCAAATCCCAGTGGCGTATGAGAACACACACCCATCCTCACTTGTGCGATGTGATGGCTGTGGATCTGCTGCTGTGATGCTGCATTATGTGTTTTCCTGCAATGAGCTGTGATCCAGTCTGATGGAGCAAATTCTAATTTGAGGGGCAGGGTTTCCTAAGGAAATATGTATGTTTTTTTTAAGCTTCTGCTTGTACAGAAACCCTGTATCATGTTTTCTCAAAGTCTGTTGGTTAAAGAAAGTCATATGGCCCAACCTCACACCAACAGACAAAAGAACACTGAGCCCTGTCAATGAACAACTGAGCCCCAACACAGGAGTCACTGAAATTCACATTGTGATAACTTTGTGTGCTCCCCTCATGGCAAAGAGGGATAAAGAGCTGGTAACAGCTGCTGTGGTAGCACATGCCTGTAATCCGGTAATCAGAAGGCTGACTCAGTAGGCTAGCATGTTCAAGGCCAGCTTCAGCAACTTATCAGGACACTTTCAAATAAAAAATAAAGTAGAGTTGAGGGTATAGTCTGGAAGTAGAATACCTCTGGGTTCAACCTCCAGTACTATTGCTACTAACACAAATCATAAGAATAATAATAAGAGCCAATAACAATAAATTAATCTACTTACCAGTAAGAAGTTGACCAAGTACAAATATTTTTTTTTTGTAGGTCAGTATTACCTTTGGGTTTGTATTTTGGTATAGGTGAATCTGGCAAGGAAGTAGACAGAAGAATATTATACAGTCCAGGCAGAAGACTACGACAGGCCTGCCTGGAGCAATGGCATCAGGAACTTAATTGTCCCTCTACTGCAGGGCTCAGCATTCTGGTGTTTGCTCTGAGATATTCACAGGCAGATAGAGAATAAAAAGAAATCACTTGTTTGGATTAGGGACAATTGAATCACTTTTTATAAGTATCTGGATATTGAGGACGGTAGCACCAATTATCAGGTTATAAAAGATAATTTCTTTTTTATTTGGAGTCACTCTTTCTTGTATCTGTATCTTCACAGTTTCCTATAATTTTTAGTATCAGTGACCAAGCCTCAATCTATAGTGATCTCAGTTTGGCCCCTAAATTCCTAGATTTCCCCATTAGAGACCTCGCTGTTGCCCTCCCAAGAAATACCCATTGCCAGCAGAGCATGGTGGTGCACTCTTTTAAGCCCAGCATTTGGGAGGCTGAGACAAAAGGATCATGGTTCATGGATAGCCCCAGCCATGTAGTGAGGCCCTTTGCAACTCAGTGAGGCCCTGTTTCAAAATAAAGAATAAAAAATAGGACTGGGGGTACATGTCAGAGGTAGAATGCCCCTGGATTCCATCCAAAGAAAGAAAGAAAGAAAGAAAGAAAGAAAGAAAGAAAGAAAGAAAGAAAGGCAGACCCATTACCTCTAGCTTGTCCCTTCCTTACATCCCATCTTCCTTAAAGCACCACACTCCTAATCAAAACACAATTCCTATCCTCAGGGCTTGGCTAGGTAAGTGGCTAGTTGTTCTCTCTAAAAGTACAATTCACTGTAAAACATTGCTTTATGATCTCATCTTGAAATATTTATATTTTTAATTAGTTACTTGGACATGAAATGCTTTAACCTCCCCAAAAGAAAGCTCCTACAGAAGCCAACTAAAGTATATAAATTCTCTTAAGAAAAGAAATCTTTCTAGATTTTAAGCCAGATCACATAAGAATATGGCCCATTAATATAGGGTCTCAGCTCAGCCACTCCCTAACAGGTACACAGAGTATGTGACATGCTGTTACCCTGTGTGCAAAAAGTACAGATTGATGACTTGATGCCAAACAGAGCATTCTAAAATATGAATGTGTTAATAGAGTAGTCAATTCAGAGTATATGAATATACAGTGACTATATCTGCATCCTATAAAGCTCTCCAGGGTAGGGGACAACTTCTTTGCTGTAGACCTCTCCCACATATGAACACACTCTGTGAATAAGTTATTGCTTCTAGTATGGAAATAAAGCCATGCAGAAAAATGGGCAACCTCAAACTATCACTGCCTTGGCAAGTATGTCAAAGATGTAAGTAATCTTTCAGCTTGGCATTGTGGTGCACACCTGGAACCCCAGGACTTTTCAAGGCTGAGACAGAAGGGTGGCAGGTTCGAGGACAGCCTTGGCAATTTAGCAAGCTCCTCAGGAACTTAGTGAAATCCTTTTTTTAAAATTAAAAATAAAATAGGTCTGGGGGTGGAGCTTAGAGATAGAATGCCCCTGAGTTCAATCTCTAATATCACAGGGGAGAAAAAATATCACCCTCCACTGGTTCCTTGGTGAAAGTGATTTTTTTTTTTTTTTAATTAGATGATTCTAACAACACAAGCCCTTGAGTGAATCAATAACCGGCCATTTTTTTTTTTTTTTTTTTTTTTTTTTTTTTTTTACCACCAGCAACACCAGTTCGCATAATCTCCATTGCACCATCAAGCACAGGCACAGAGAGGGAACCCTCCTCCAGGCACACCTTCCAGGATGTCTGCTCTCTGTCAGTAGTGCATCTAGTCGGACCTGAAAACAGACTGCTTAAGGCCAACTGTTCCTGAAGCACTCCTGAAGTCCTGAGACATCGGCTCACCAAGGCAGAGAAACCAAGTCACCTGGGGACCTGGTTACTCCATCACTCGGAGGCTCCAACCACATCAGGACCTGGAACTCCATGGGACTGTAGCACCAGGTTTCTGCTCCCGAGAGACAGTGAGACATCCACTTCACAGGTAAGTTAAATGGTTCTCATTCACTTAAAAAGAAAAAAAAATGTTTGCAAGACAGACAGAGAAACCTGGGCTGAGAGACAGGCTGAGTTGGCAGAGGATAGATATTGTTACAGATTTTTAAAATAATGTTGCTTTAAGAACAGAAAGAAAACCAAGCCAAGAAACATCAACAGTAAGTTTTCCTTCTCCCCCCCACCCCCAAGATATGCTGAAGCCAGGTTTAATTTTATGTCAGGAAAGAATTCCCTCCTGAGACTTTCCTGGCTGCGGTTCAGTTGAGGATAATGTTTTCCAGCCTCCTTTCCAGTGTCCCTGAGAAGTTGAAAGGAAAAAGGCCGCTGCGGGAGCGGCCCTCACTCGGCAACAGCAGAGGGCGCCGTTAGGACAAGGAGCCTGGGTGGGTGCTGGTACCAAGGAGACTTCAATTCATCTCCTGGCACAGGACGCTCTTAAAGAATGAAATATTCACAGATACCAACAGCTTTTATACTGACTTTAATGCAAAGCTTTCATGTTATATATTAAATCAAAGGGGGGGGGAGTCTTAAATAGCTGAATAAATTGCCAGAAGACTGCAAAGCATAACAGCATTTTATGCTTACTTCAGTCGCCATGTAATGAAGCATGTCTAATGCTATATATTACAACTGCAAAGACTCCTATGGAAATGAATATTTAAAACAGGACTTCCAGGACATATAAAAGAGCCTTTATAACGACCTCATGGAAATATGTCTACCTTTACGATATAAGGTGCATCAATAATGCCAAAATTACTTATCTGTTCAGTACAGTGTGGTTTTCAAATTGCTTGGGCTCATTTAAAAATGGAGGGGGGAGAGCTGGGCATGGTGGCACACACTTGTAATCCCAGTACTCGGGAGGCTGAGACAGGAGGATTGCAGGTTTGCGGCCAGCCTCAGCTACTTACTGAGGCCGTCTGCAACTTAGTGAGATCCTGTTTCAAAATAAAAAGGGAAAAAATAGGACTGTGGGTGTACCTCAGAGATAAAATGCCCCTGGGTTCAATCTCTAGTCCTGGAAAAAAAAAGATGGAGGGGGAGGAGGCCAGGAAAGCCTAACGCACTGCTAATCATCATAGTCAGTCTTGGCTCCTCTTCATTGCATGGTTTTTGAAGTCCTACGTTATATCCACACAGTGTAACTCCACACTAAGTCAAGGATGAAGTGACTGTTAACATTTTAAGCAGTTCTTATACTCACCTACCAGTGATGACTCAGCTCCTTCTAGCATCAACAGAGGACTTATAGAACCTCCTGGAGCTCAACCTCAACAGTATTGCTGATATATATGTATATATACATATACATATACATATATATATATATATGAATGATTGTCTTATATGCATACATAACTGTAAAATATGCCCCTAAGAGTAGAAAATATGGGCTACCAGGAAAAGTTAGTCAGAGGGAATGTTGACATTCAGGTGAACTGAGTCCCAGGAAAGGGGGAATGAATGATGAATTTTCTGGAAAATAGGGGATTCAAGAAGAGAAGAGAAAATTTCCAAGGAAGAAATCAAAAATCAAAGATATCTGAGCAGGTATATGGGACAAAAAAGATATCAAAAATCTGAGCAGGTATATGGGACATACAGTCACCTTAAAAGTGAGTATTTATGGACTGAGAATTTTCATTATAGCATTTAACTTCAGATTTTCAGAGAGATTGTGGGGAAAGGAAGAAAGGAACTGAGACAGAAAAAACTAATAGAGGGCCAGCGGGAACAGAATTGATTAGCAAGTGACATGGTATATACCGTAAGATAAATGAGAGAGAGGGAGGGAGGGAGGGAGGGAGAGAGAGAGAGAGAGAGAGAGAGAGAGAGAGAGAGAATGAATTAAGAGAGAGAATGGTACAAAAGTATTTAAGAAATAGCCTAGTCTCCTAGTCTCTCAGAAGAATTTCAGGAGAAATGACTGTTATTATTCTATAGCACCATGAAGTAATTTGTATTTCTTCTTTAAGAACAAAACAACTAACATTTCACTCGTTCTCAGGTATGACTGGCTTACAATATTATACTATCTGATAATCAGATCATCTGAGTTCTCACTGAGTCCCGAAAGGTTTTTCCTGAGCATCTTTTAAAGGTTAAGTTCTCATTGCAAGCTGTGTGGCAGGCTGGCACATCTTCGCATGCCATACTCCCTTTCGGTTACAAGACTAAACATTTCTGGTGTCTTCCATGGTGACTCTTGACCACCTTGTCTCCTGATAATTCACTAGAAATATAATGAATAAACCCTTTTGGAAGGTTTTCTTTGATAGTGGTTTGCATTTAAAATTGCTCTTTCTTTACAGAGATTCTATGGATTTAAATGGTTTTACTTAAGCATTTCATTCATTTATTCCCCCAGACTTTCATTTATTCCCCCAGACTTTCTTATTTTTATTTTGAAATAGTTTTGTTAACTTGTTGAGGAACTTACTAAGGTAAAATTCTGGTGAACTGAGACTCAGGAAAGTTGCCTCAAATTGTAGGTGTGGGCCACCATGCCTTGCTAAATACTTAATTTAGTAAACAGTATTAATTCAATAAGAAATATGAAGATTTTAAACTTCTAAACCATTCCTCCCCAAAATACTATACTATACCACATATTAATTTTCCACTGGGTAGTACATCTCTTAATAGTACCTGGAGCCGCTTTATAATTTCCAGCTGTTTTCAGATATTAACCCTTAATCCAGTTTCAAAACCTAATTTGAGTTTATCCTTTCCTCCTCCACTTTAACCCTGTGCAAGCATGAATGGGCACTCTCCCTAGCAAAAGGTCTGTTTCAAACACTCCACCACCTCGCACCTCCTTTGCAGAAGACTCTTCCAGGATGCTGAGCTAGAGAAATACAGGGAAAGATGAGTGTCATTTTCACAGGTCACTGTCAACCCCACTCTTTCTCTTGGTTCCTGCTGCTTATTGTGCAAACAAAAAACTGGCTATTGATAGTCTCTGTGAGGCATGCCTCCAATCTGGCTCTCGCCCTCTCTCTCTCTCTCTCTCTCTCTCTCTCTCTCTCTCTCTCTCTCTTTCGCTCTCTCGCTCTCTCGCTCTCTCGCTCTCTCACTCTCTCACTCTCTCTCTCTTGCTCTCTCTCTCCTCTCCTCTCTCTTCTCTTCTCTCTTCTCTCCCTTCTCTTTCCTCTCTCTCTTTCCTCTCCCTTCTCTCTTCCCTCTAATCTGTCTCTCTTTCTCTCTCCTCTCTCTCTTCTCTCTCTCTTCCCTCTAATCTGGCTCTCTCTCTCTCTCTCTCTCTCTCTCTCTCTCTCTCTCTCTCTCTCTCTCCCTCCCTCCCTCCTCTCTCTCTCCTCTCCTCTCCTCTCTTCTCTTCTCTCTCCTCTCTTCTCTCTCTTTCTTCTCTCTCTCCCTTCTCTCTCCTCTCTCTTCTCTCTCCCTTCTCTCTCTCCCTTCTCTCCTCTCTCTACCTCTCTCTCCCAGAGGCATGAGATTCTTGGGTACTGAAGATTTTGTAAATCTAAATCAACCTCTTTAAGCCCCTCACTTCTCAACACTGGTCTTACACTCTGCAGCCTCTTCGGCTGTAAAAGATTAGATGATTGAACAAACCTGGCTCCATTCTAAGTAGAGTCTTTTTGAGCCACAGGAGCCTCCTATCTTGGCCTTTAAACTTGGCAAGTTCATGCTGCCTCCTGTATCCTTTCTTTCTTGAAGACTGTCTTTCTAGCTGGGTGTGGTGGTGCATGCTTGTAAGCGCAGCATTCAGGACGCTGAGAACAGGAGGATCATGGTTCAGAGCCTCAGCTACTTAGCGAGGCCCTTCACAACTCAGTGTGACCCTGTTTCAAAAATAACAAGAACCAGGCATGATGGCGCACACTTGTAATCCCAGCGCTTGGGAGGTTGAGACAGGAATATTGCACAGGTTCAAAGCCAGCCTCAGCTACTTCGTGAGGCTCCCAGCAACTTAGTGAGACCCTGTTTCCAAATAAAGTAGAAAATAGGTCTGGGAGTATAGCCTGGAGGTAGAAAGCCTCTGGGTTCCATCCCCAAAACCACTAAATAAATAAATAAATAAATAACAAAAAAGACTACAAAAATAGGGCTGGACATGTAGCTTTAAGGCACAATGCCCCTGGCTTCCATTCCCAGTATCATTCCCCTAAAAAAAAAAAGAAAAAAAAAGAAAAAAAAAAAAGGCTGTCTTCTTTTGTTCCTTTGTAGTACAGGCAAATCCACAAGTCTTTCTCATCTAGAAATAGCCAACAAGCCTAATGCTTGGGAAGCTGAGACAGGAGGATCGAAGGTTCATGGCCAACTTCAGCAACTTAATGAGGCCCTCTGTAACTTAATGAGACATTATTTCAAAATTAAATAGGACTTAGTATGTAGCTCAGAGGTAAAATGCCCTGGATTCAATCCCTAGTACCACAGGAAAAAAAAGGAATGGAAAGAAGAAAAGACGGAAAAAGGGAGAGAAGGAGGAAGAAAAGAGAAGGAAGGAAGGAAGGAAAGAAGGAAAAAGAAGGAAGGAAGGAAGGAAGGCAGGCAGGCCCAAGGAGGATCCAGGCGTGGTGGAGCACACCTATAATGCCAATATTTGGGAAGCTAAGACAGAAGAATCACAGGTTCGAGACCAGCCACGGCAACTTAGCAAGGCTTTCAGCAATGTAGCAAGACCCTGTTTAAAAAAAAAAAAAAAAAGTAAAAAGGCCTGAGTAGAAGGCCTCTGGGTTCAATCACTAGTACCATAGTACCAAAAGTAAAAGAAAAAAGAAATTCCCAACTAGATAACTAAATTATATATTATATAACAGTTTTTGTGAACCTCTCCAGAAACAGAGCAAAAGACCAGGCATCTTCAGTTCTATTTCCCAGGGAAAGAGGAGGTAATGGCTTCCTCCTGCATGCATACTGCATTCTAATGACCCCTGGGTCAATCCCCCCCCCCTCTCTTTCTTTCTTTTATTTATTTATTTATTTATTTATTTATTTATTTATTTTTTTGCGGGTCTGGGAATGGGACCCAGGGGCATTCAACCTCCAAGCTACACCCCCTGCTCTATTTTTTATTCTTTATTTTGAGATAGGGTCTTACTAAGTTGCAAAGGGCCTCACTAAGTAGCTGAGGCTGTCTTCGAATCTCGTTCCTCCAGTCTCAGCCTCCCGAATGCACCATCCCCAGCTAATCCCTCTCTTTTTATGAACAGAATGGAGGCCAGTATGAGCCAGCCACATTTGTCACCTCTTAGGAGCCTTTTGCTATGACTTCAGTGTTTCTCCCTCTCTCTCTGTTCAGGTCTACATCAGGAATACTTTTCAATTGCCAGTCTCAGGAGTCCTACTAATTGCTGTTACCAGTTGAAAGTAAATTAAGTTCCCTGAAAGGAAAAAACAGACAAACAAAAAACCACACAGTCAGAATATAAATATTTAGCACAGCTATTCATTATCAGCCAATCCATTGTTAAGATATTTCATCATCACCCATTACTTCAATTTATTTAGCAAATAAGAACCAAATGCCTGCCACGAGTTAGACATGATGATAGATCTCAGTAACACAAGGAAGAGGGGGAAAAACACCCCCTGCTCTCTAAATATATTTTCTTTTGTGTGATATTTACAATTCAATTCGGGACCCTTAATGCTAGTGCGAAGACAGGGGACCAATAGACAAAAGCATTTCAAGTAGAGAAAATCGTGCCACGCTTGAGGATGAAGATCACAGTGATGTGAGTGCCGCAGCCTTGGTGGTGGACAGCGAGGGTATCCTCAAAGCTGAGTGATGCAGTCATGAGCGTACATCGTAAATGGCCTTATTAGAGCATTGAGACTTTTATGTATATGAAATGGAGACTCATCAAAGGTTTCAAATTAAAACAACAGCATATGGAATGCTGTTTCCACTATAAACCTCTGGCATCAATATGAGATAGAAAAGAAAAGAGGAGAATGACTCAGGGGTTCTACGTAGGAGTGTCTGGTTGCTGAAATAAGGAACATAGGCAGAGATGGCTGGGAAGAAGATAGGGAGTTCAGGTTAGGACACAGTAAGGTTAAAGTGATGTAAAACATTTAGGAGGCTGCCAGGGAGCTTCTAGAGAGCTTTCCAGGAGCTTCCAGGAGCCTCCTGGAGCTCCAGGGCTGGTGTTCAATCCAGGCTGAATGTGGGAGCAACGTGTGAATAGGCTGGAAGCTGGGGAAGTGCACGTGAGAATTATCAGGAAGGATAAGTGAAAAAAAAAGGTAGGGAGCCAAGAACAGAGCCTTAAAAGAACCGATAGAGGAGCCAGGAGCGACACATGTCTGTAATCTCAGTTCAAGGTCAGCCTGGGCAATTTAGTGAGATTCTGTTTCAAAATAAAATATAAAAATGGCTGAGGGTATAGTTCAGTGGTAGAGCACACCCCCAGTTCAATCTCCAGGACCACACACACAAAAAGAACTGAAAGAGGTGTGACAAGACTAGCAAAGAAGGCTAAGAAGAAGGCTGCAAGAGAAAATATAAAGACGGCCCAGGGTCTCCGAAGCCAAGACAGTAGAGAATGTCAGGCAGAGCAGAAGTAGTTCCTGTGTTAAATATTAGCAGAAAACTTGAGCAAAATAAAAACCTGGGAAAGGTCATAAAATAAATAGTGAAGCCGGGCATAAAGGCTCACGACTGTGATTCCAGTACTTGGGAGGCTGAGACAGGAGGATTTCAGGTTCGCAGCCATCCTCAGACACTTAGTGAGATCCTGTTTCAAAATAAAGAATGAAAAATAGGGCTGGGGGTGTAGCTCAGAGATTGAATGTCCCTGGGGTTCAATCGCCAGTATTGCCCCCCCCAAAAAAAAAGAGAAATTGTGAATAATGCAAGATTTATCTAGACTGTGTTGCTGTTATGTTTACATATTTTAAATAGATACTTTAGAATAGACTTTTTAGAAAACTTTCAGCTGTCTCTTACATCAGAAATCTCTGCAAATGCTGATTTTTTTAAGAGAACACAAAATGTGCTTATATCTTTACATTTTTCTTTAGGATAAACAATTTTTGAGCAAATAAGCAAAAGGAAGAGGTTTTTTTTTTTTTTTTTTAAAGTACATGGTATATAAAAAGGGCCATTACTAAAGGGCTTGGAAGTGATAATAGCATTTTTTCTCTGCAGGAAAGGAAATAACTCAGATTCAGGAAAAGTAGCTTGCTGACAAGGCAGTTAGTCACATGTCTCCCCAAAGGAAGTTAAGAGATTGGTTTTTTAAGGTCATAGTTCAATGGAAAGTGAAGTTGATGGTCTTTTGAATAAAGCTTTCTTCAGTTATAGTGAGTGCACTGTCAAAATAACTAGCAGAAAACAGGACCAGATTTCAGGGGCTCTCACAGCCCACTGGGCTTCTAAGAGGCAAGTAAGATTACCTGATGAAAGCACGAACATCTTGAAGTGGTGACAACAGTCCTGCTTCTCTTGCTGGCATTCTAGTTCCATGTGTGCATTTCAGTGCAGACTTTATTGAACAAACCATTAAAAATAAAAAATTTTCACTGGGCATGGTGGCACATGATTGTAATCTGAGGACTTGGGAGGCTGAGACAGCAGGACCACAAGTTCAAGGCCAGCTTCAGAGGTAAAATTCCCCCAGGTTCAATCCCCAGTACATAAAAAAAAAAAAAAAGATTTTCAAAATGTGGAGAGCTAGATCAATGGCTCACCACATAAACATACAATATTATTTTTATGTTTATAGATAATACATCAAATAAAATTATTCTCTTTTGTTAATACTAATCAAGAAACCATGTCGTAATATTTATGGAACCAAAGAGGATGAAGGAAAAAGAAGATAATATTAGTTAAGCACCAACTATACTTCAGGCACTTGTTGAGAATTGTGAAATATAAATGAATAGTCTATGAGTTATGTCCAGTGGTCAAAGAGCTAATGTCTTTTTTTCATAATTGGGACAAGTTTTCTAAGCTTCTGAAAACCCCTGGGTGTTCATTTCATCAGAATATGATATCAGTAATCTTGGACCTGTTCAGTTACCCTTGATCGAAGAATTTTAAAAAATGGCCAAAGTGGAACATTTATTTTGTACATCTCACTATAGGCAAATTCCTCTTTATTTTCAAGTTGTCATCTCTTGACTCTCTTTTGGAAGGAAGGCCTGCTAAATTACAGCAGGAAATGTAACAAGATTATTTGCATTTACCTCCAATTTTATTTTTTAAATTTTATTATGACGATCATTATTATTAGTAGTATTTTCAGGGCTAGAAATCAAAATCAGGGACTCTCTACTACTATCCTACATCCCCAGCCTTTTTAAATTTTTTATTTTGAGACAGGTTCTTGTGAAATTGCAAAGGCTGGCCTCCAACCCACAATTCTGTCTCAGCCTCCTGAATTACTTGGATTATAGGTGTGTGCCACCACAGCCCATTTTTCCTATAATTCTATACTCTTTTTTTTTTACCTCATAGATTTATCTACTTCTACATCGTATATAAATAGGAATCCCTTCTACACAGTGAGACATCCAAGCTCAATGTCTGAATTTGGGCATCACCCCAACTTGAGTTCCATTCCCCACTGTCACTTATGAGCCAGGCAGTCATGTGTGGTATTTAATTCTTCAAGTAGAATGGAGATTATTAAATGTCTTTTTCTGTAGAACCATTATAAAGAAAAAAATATCATACTACATGTTACACCCAGTCATATCTCACAGAGTTGAAATGGTAATTGAGAGAAAATAACTTGGCTATTTTCAGTTACCATAGCGCATTATCTTAAATAAGTCTACCTCATTTTTGAAATCTCAAAATGTTATAAAGTCTTCTCTGAATATGCTGAAATCCTTCTTCATTCTACCCACAGACCCTAATTTTATTCTCCAAAATGCAAGATAGTCCAGTTTCTCCAGTACTTCCACTCTATTTGGTACTAAGCTGTGTACTCCTAAGAAACAGACCCAAGCAAGACAGAGTTCCAGGCTGAAATAACCTCAGGCAACAGAGGAGACAACAGACAGAAAAACACATGCATAGGCCATTATGTATTTGCAGGTCCAGAGGTATGAGTTGTGTATTTGATTAATATTTAGATAGAATATGAACTCAAAGTACAAATTATAATGACTACCAGGACAAAAACGAAGGTGTGAAATCCAGTTGTGGTTGAGGAGAAATTGTAAAGAAGGAACTATACTCTCCTGAAGAATGTGTAAGACAAAAGAGATCCTGGAAGAAACAGTGTGAGCAAAGGTGCCCAGGTATATTCAGAAAAAGAAAGGAATTTCAATTTTATTAAAGCAGCCATTGCAAACCTTTGAGCTTTGTAGGTAAAACAAAAATAACCAGCTATCTTATATAACTTTACTAACAAGATTGCATGAAGGCTTCAAGGGAAATATTAGCCCACACATGAGCTAAACATTGTACAGACTGAATTACAACATGCCTATCCCCTGATGATTTTTAACTAATTATAATTGACCAGCTGTTTTAATTAATAATAAAGCCAAAATTCTGGGGTTTATTATTATTATTGATGGGGACTCAAAGTATCTATTGCTACTAAGTAAGGAGTTTGCAAAAAAAATTATTAACATTACAAGGAAAGCACTCATGAAATGTTTGGGAGCTACCATATTAGAATGTGCAGCGTGGAGCGCGAGTGGCTATTCTTTCTGCTTACTGAGCTCCCTTCCCCTCTCACTATTTATAGGACCCCGCCTGCTCAGGCGATTTGCCCCTGTTTTAACGTTTTCCTTACCACTACAGCTGTTTCATTATCAGGCAATTTCTTTGTGACTTCTCATAGTCTTGTTCCAACCCCACATTACTTCTGGCTCCAGAGAGCTAATTTTTCCTGAAAGAATAATTTACTGGGGGAAAAAAATAGTTGTGTGCATGTAGTTGCTGATTCCCATTCCAATAATTTTTGTGCATGTGTGTGGGCTTTGACTTCAAGATATATCTATCTGGATGGGCATGGTGGTGCACACTTATAATCCCAGTACTTGAGAGGCTGAGACAGAAGGATTGTAGGTTCAAGACCAGTCTCAGAAACTTGCAAGACTCTCAGCAACCTAATGAGACCATTTCAAAAAAAAAAATTTAAAAGGCCTGGGTGTGTAGCTCAGTGGTAGAATACCCGTGGGTTCATTCTCCATTATCACATGCACATAACATACACACACACTCACACATTCTCTCTCTCTCTCTCTCTCTCTCTCTCTCTCTCTCTCTCTCTCTGTCTCTCTCTCTCTCTCTCTCTCTCTCTCTCTCTCTCACACACACACACACACATACACACATGAAAGATAGATATAGAGATAATTTTTTTCTCTCTCATTTTAAGTAAAATCCTGGCCTATGTGATACTCTCAGATCTGATACTCTCAGATTCTGCCTCTATCTCCTGCTCCTCTCCTTCTCATATAACCTCCCTTTCCTCAACCTTGCCAGGTACTCATCTCAAATGATAATGTGACATAGGCCTACTTACCTACCTAGTACATTTTATCATTTTAGTATGATTTTATTGTATAGTTTAGAGTAAAAAAATAGCTTTATTATTTGAGAACATTGTCTAAAAACTCCATTGTTTATTTTATTCTTTACACATTCCGTGTTTACTTCTTTACACATTTCACATTTATTTACACATTTCACATTTATTTCTGTCTTTTCTACTTCCAGTGACTATTATAATTTTTTTCATGTAGTCTCTTTAAAGTTTTCATTTTAATTACCTCTATCATTATACAGTATTGGCAGTTATCTTCTATGTGAAAGTGTTTTCTGCATTATCTTCAGAAACACTGGTCCTTCCTAAGTAGCCACCACCTCACTGACCGCTCTATAACCTCCTTGGCTGGCTCTTTCGTCTCAGCTTCTAGTCCTTTGGAAAGTTACAGAATTATATCTTTAGCCCTTGGCTCTTCCTATCTATGGAAACTGAAAAATCTCACCTACTCTTGGATACAAATCTCCATCTATACACCGAGCACTATGAAATTCAACACCGACTTCATTCCTGAGCTCTCTTCCCAATTGCCTGCTAGCCAGATCTGTTGATTTGTTTAACTGTCACTCAGACTTAATGCTTCCCAAATTGGGCTCATTAAATGACTTAGAGTACTGAAAACAGGAATTGGCCTGGATATTCCAGGCTTTATAAGGAGATTAAATCATGAGAAAGACAATAACACTCCAGAGTCACAAAGAACAAAGAGCTGTGCAGCAAGAATTATGCCACCCAAATACTGGGATTATAGGCATGGACCACTATGCTGGGCTCCATCCTCTGAATAGTCAAGGGAGGGAAGATAAAATGATGATGATGATGATGATGATGATGATGATGATGATGATGATGATGATAGTATCAAGAAATATAAAGAATTAGGCCTGGTGGCACATACCTGTAATCCCAGTACTTTGGAGGCTGAAACAGGAGGATTGGAGGTTTGCGGCCAGCATCAGCAACTTTGCAAGACTGTTTTAAAATAAAAAATGAAAAGGGTTGGTAGTATAGCTTGGAGGTATAATTCCAGATGTTTAAACCCCAATACTAAAAAGGAAAAATAAAAGATGAAAATTAATTTTGCAAACAGCTTTTCCAGCAAATTATATCCTCAGTGAGTGCACCACCATCTTGCCCAGACACCATGCTTGAAACCTCAGTGCTCCTCATCAGCCTTCCACTTCCATTTCCCCGACAGGTCCTCAGGAGAAGGAGTCTTTGCATTCCAAGGTCTGCATCTTAAGATACAAGAGGGTAGATGGCTGGATGTGTGTTCTAAAAACCCAGAAACTGAGTTTGTATTCTGGTTTGGCCTTTTGTGGTCTTAGGAAAAATTTGATGAGTATTCTTTAATTTTAGTTGTTTTCTCACCTGCAAGGTAATAATTACTTCACACATTTTTGGGATAGATTAAATGGAGTAAATTATACAAGCCCCTAGTTACATGCTACGTTTAAGAGGCCCTCCGAACATTTAATTTCCTCATTCTTTCCTATTAAATGAGGTAATCACATTGCTTGAAAATTCCTCTGCTCAAACATGTTTGAAATGTGCCCCCTCCCCTTAAGAACACGTTGTAAAACTGATTCACTTGTGATTTACATTGATAAACAGAAGGTGAAGAGTTACCTAGAGGGCAAGTCTGATTTATGAACCACTTGGTTTTACTTATCTGGGATATGCAAGTGATCTTGTTAGTGGACTATGAGATAGTGGGTTATTTTTGTGAAGTGAGCTTTTTCTTGTCACTCTTGTTGAAACTCTGCTCCAGAAGTAGTTTATAGAATTAAAAGACATGGATTGAACAAGTCTGAGCTCTGAGAACTGGGGATGTGGCTCAGTGATAGATAATAGATCACTTGCCTGATATACTTGAGGCCCTGGGTTCCATCTCCAGCCCTGCAAGAAAGAAAGGAAATGATAAAGGAAAGAGAAGAAAAGAAAATAAAAAAGAAAAGCACCTGAGCTCTAGAGTAGAACTACCAGCACCCCAACCCTTCACTAGCTACGTGGCTCAGGGCACCATATAGTACCTGTATGCCACAATTAGGACACGAGTTGCTCTGGAGATGGAGTTTAGTGTAAAGACACAAGAAGGAACATCAGTTCAACACCTCACTCAAGAGCCACTGTACACAAATTCTTTCCGGGACTGAATGTGATTTGGAGGCTTCTGTCTAGTGGGGAAGAGTAGGTTGGCCTGGTTTAGGGGAAATTTCAGAATTACACCATGCAGTGATTTTGGCAATTGAAAGAAGGCGTTGAAGAGTCTTTAAATACTGATGATAAATGTTTTTCTGTATATTTTAATTCCTTAGGTTGTGAAGTCATGCTTATCATTTAGTGCACAATTTAGTTTAGAGCAAAGCTATTTTACACTAACAGCCCATTCTTCCTAAGAGAACCTCTCCATTTTTCACACAGGGGAATGACCTATTCCTTGGACCTGTGCTTCATTGCAAGGCACCACGGCATTGCAGCTGTCCTGAAAATTCAGGAGAGCCTTAAAAGAAACATAACTTAAATAGGGCATGAATTTCCAATGTGTAATTTCAAATCTATGCAATAATGGCAAAAATCTCCAGGAAACAGACTTCTTCTAGAGTTTAATAATAACTCCAGCTGGATAATGATTATCTACTACACTAGAATCAATACACTGTGGGCTTAATATAACACAGCCCATTTTGCCCTCTCTAAAATTGCCCTCCTAGCAGCCAACTTTGCTCTGATTCCCTAATACTGAGTTCTTCCTTAGATTCTGTAGTTCACTAAAGTAAAAGAATCATCTCTCGAATATCTGAATTATATCTAAATTAAATTCAAGCCCTCACATTATTTATTGGACACAGTAAAACATACAATTTTAAGATGCAATGGATACTTTGCTTCCTATACAGTCAAGAAAATTTGGAACTCTAAAAATCATACTAACTAAATTTGGAAGATAAAGTCTATTTTGTGTTTAACCAAACAATGATTTCACCAAACACAAATAATTTATCTTTTCTATTGCTATGACTTTATTGTGGAGTAGAGATGAAAATAATCAGAAATAGAGTCCATCTTTAATCATAGCTTCCCTCAGGTGTATCTGGTCTGCCTTAGGAAATTGTTTAAGAGTTTTGTGTCTCCGTTTCAACATCTGAAAATGAATATTATAGCTAGGTAGTTTTCCTTCTTTCTTTCTCTATTTTTCTATACTAAGGATTGAATCTAGAGTCACACACTACAGTTGAGCTACATACCCAACCTTATTTGTTTGTTTTTGTTTTGGTACTAGAGATTGAACCCAGGGACATTCTGCCTCTGAATTATACTCCCCACCTTTATTTTTAGCTTTTGAAACAGGGCCTTCCCAAATTGCTAAGGATCTCACTAAATTGTTAAGGCTGACCTAGAACGTGCAATCCATCTGTCTTAGCCTCCCAAATACTGGCATGCCCCACCGCATCTGGCTTTTATTTTTTTATTAATTTTATTTTATTTTTTGTGGTATTTGGGATTGAACCCAGGGGTATTGTACCTCCAAGCTACACCCCCAGGCCTATTTTTTATACTTTATTTTGAAACAGGGTCTCACCGAGTTGCGAAAAGCCTCACTAAGTAGCTGAGGCTGACTGCAAATTGCAATCCTCCAGTCTCAGCCTCCAGAATGCTGGAATTACAAGCATGTGCCATCATGCCTGGCTTGGCTAATTTTTTAAATTTTGAGTCAGGGTCCTGCTAAGTTGCCAGGCTGACCTCAAATCTGGGATTCACCAACCTCTGCCTCCCAAGTCACTGGAATTGTAGACAGCATGTGCCACCATGCCAAGTCTAGGATTCTTTGTGGGGTGTGTGTGTGTGTGTGTGTGTGTGTGTGTGTGTGTGTGTGTGTGACAAGTGCTCTCCTGCTGAATTATATTCCCAGCCCTGAATATGGTTATTATTACAATTGTACCTTTATCATAGGACTGTCATGAAGATCAGTTAAGGTGATTTATATAAAGTAGATATAGCTTTTTTGATCAGCATCTGCCTACTTAGCTATTATTAAGCTATTTTTATTATCATTACTGTTATTAATTTACCTGATTCTTGAAAGATAAGTAAGATAAGATAAGGCAAATTTTGGAATGCCAAAATGTGTGGAAACCTTCAGGCCTCTCATATTTCAAATGACAGCCCAAATTGCTCAGCTAAAGAAGGCTGAAGTCCCTACAAGCTATACCAATATACTTTCAAAATTAAATAAACACTGAACAAAAGGAGGAAAAATAGAGACACAGTTTCAAATCAGGCCTTAAAACCCAAAAAGTAGTATTTTTAAAAAATTAATGAAGATTTTATTTGCAGCCATAGAATCTTTCAGGATGGAAGGGTTTTTATTCTTCTGATCCCAAACAGGGATAAATTGCTGCCTGAATAGCAGACCAACCACTGACATAGGGTATATTCACCTGAATTGTGCATATCTCATTCCCTGCCTCTGCTTTCAGGACAGAGTTCATATTCTGTAGTTGTTCTGAGTTTATCCAGCCCTTATCATAATGCTGAGTAAATAGTCTTCAAGAGATTAGCACAAAGACTGTTAAGACAAACACTTGTTTTAATCAGAAGGAAGGAAATTACCACTGCAACTGAGAATGAGTTGATGTGATTACACAGCCAGGAAAAGCATCTATTTACTTTGAAAATGACAACAGCCCCATCATTACACGCATCTGGCAGTACTGTATACCATATATCATGCAAATATGTTAAGGAACATTTCCCCTCAGATATCAAAATAAAACAAAGCCATAAAGGGAAAAATAAACAAAAACATTTATGATTATCTAAAATTTTAAAACAATTAAAAATAGAAACAAAGCAATGTGTAATATAGAATATTCAACCACAAACCTGAGTTCCCTAAAGAATTTTATTAAGAAATTTTATCTTTAATTCCCAAATAAAATGTTTAGACAACATAGAATACATTAAAAATTATAATATTTCTGGTCAGGGAATATAAGACACAAAAAGAGACTATATCACTTTGCTAACCTGAATGTAGGATGTTCTTTATAGAAATGGTGCTGCCTCTAGAACTGATACAGGTGGAAGGAAATAAAAAGGTGAAGGTCTTTCCTGTCCAGCAAGAAAATATAAATACTCAGACTCCAATACTTTGGAGTCTGAGACAGGAGTATAGCAGGTTCAAGGTCAGCTTCAGCAACTTAATGAGACTCTCAGCAACCTATCAAGACTCCATTTTAAAACAAAACAAAACAAAAAATTTAAGAGTGGGGTATACTTCAGAGGTAGAATGCCTTTGGGTTCAATTCCCACTACCATCTCCCCCCCCCCATACACACACAGATAATATACATGAATAAAAGGAAACTGAAAGAATATACAGATAAACAAGAAGTCAAGTATTATAGCTGAAAAGGTAAAATTTATTAGGAAATGAAATGAAGAATTTTGCTCAGATGATGTATAGAAAAAAAGAGTCTCAGAAGACAGGCGTGGTGGCGCACGCTTGTAATCTCAGCATTCGGGAGGCTGAGACCATTGGGTTGCGGTTTGTGGACAGCCTCAGCAACTTAGTGAGGTCCCGTTTCAAAATAAAGAATTAAAAAAGCAGGGCAAGGGGTGTAGCTCAGAGGTTGAATGCCCCTGGGTTTCATGCCCAGACCCACACACACACACAAAAAAAGAGTCTCAAATGGCTAAGGATAGACACTTAGAGGTGATAAATAGAGTCTAGAAGAACCAGAAAATATGATTCAGTACAAAGAACCTGAAAAATATGATTTTCTATCGTTCAGTACAAAATATAGAAAAATTGGCTTAAAAATTGACAAGAAAGAAAAATGCCTTACATTTTACTGCACAGAATACTTTCTGGAGTATTTGGCAGAAGCTGTATTTCTTCATTCCTACTTCAAATTTGAGTTTTCAACTTGATTCTTGTTCTATCTTCACTGGAAAATGCCTGAAACTACACATAGATGAGCTCAAACATGCCACCAGCCTCAGACCAGGCAACCAAGTGTTCGAGAAAGTGCTTCAAAAAACCTTAAGGAGCCGGGCGTGGTGGTGCACGCTTGTAATCCCCGCGCTTGGGAGGCGGAGACAGGAGGATTGCGCTGGTTAGGAGCCAGCCTCACTAGTTTAAGAGACCCTGTTTCCACATAAAAAAAGTTAAAAATTAGGTCTGGGAGTGTAGCCCGTGGGAGTGTATCCTGGAGGTAGAAGGGCTTCCAGGAACCTCAGTACCACCAAAAAAAAAAAAAAAAAGCCCAACAAAACAAAACAAAAAAAACCTTAAGGAGCCAGACATGGTAGTGCACACTTGTAATCCCAGCATTCGGGAGGCTGAGACAGGAGGATTGAGGTTTGCAGACAGCATCAGCTACTTAGCAAGGCCCTTAGCAACTCAGTGAGACCCTGTTTTTAAAACAAAAGGACTAAAATATAGGGCTGAGGGTGTAGCTTGAAGGTACAATGCCCCTGGGTTCAAGTACCAAACACACACAAACTAACAAACAAAAAAAGCATAAGAAAGGTTCTCTTGCTATAAAGAGAATAACCTAGAGGCAAGATCCTGGATGTAAAGAGGTGGGAAGTACAGACACCAAGTTCCTTGATGTGCCATCTCTAAGGGCCAGTTACCTAGCAGTGGTCCCAGAGAAGGAGTCCAATCTTCACCTTGAGAGAAGGACAAACTCTGGGTAGAGTCAAGTATTCCAGGAACTGGCTAGACTATAAGCAATGGCAGAGGTGGAAACTTTGTGTTTACAGGACAATTAATGGGGAAAATACATCTGATAAGATTGTTAGGTCCTATAAAAGTTTTTAGCTACCAGCCTAATGACATCAGAATTTGCTTTTAATGTAACATGTGGCTTTAGGGATGGATCTGGAAACCAAGAAAGGCATTAGGAAAGAAGCATTTTAGGAAATAAACTTTAAGCCTGGCGTAGTGTGGTGCATGCTTGTAATCCCAATACTTAGGAGGCTGAGACAGGAGGATCGGGATTCCTGGACAGCTAAGCTGCTTAGTGAGGTCCTCTGCAACTTAGTGAGACCCCATTTCAAAATAAAGAATAAAAAATAGGGCAGGGGGTATAGCCTGGAGGTAGGATGCCTCTAGGTTTAATTCCCAGCACTGCAAAAAAAAAAAAAAAAAGAAAAGAAAATAGACTTTGATGGTAAAGTGCAGTAGAGCATAAGGAATGAGAGAAAAGAGTGGATCAGTAGCCCACGTGTCAACTGATGGACTAAAATTAGGTGGTAGAAAAAATTTTTGGATTAAGTGGAAAAGTGACTAGAGAGATTGTATAAAGAATAATAATTTGCTAGAGTTGGGAAGGAAAGATAATAATCTGCATCACTAAATTTGGTGGCTTATCTGGGGCTGGGGTGCAGCTCAGTGGTAGAGTGCATGCTTAGCATGTTTAAGATCTGGGGTTTAATCCCTAGTACCAGGGCAGGGGGGAAAACAATTCAATCACTAGTCCTTTCTTCCTTACATGAAAGTTTATTGACAATAGCTCAGATTTTTGCAATTAATCAGATTTGCCAAAGCCTATCCTAAGCCTTACCACTGTTTATGTTCTTTTACTTAATGATATTTCCTTCTCTCTCTCTCTCTCTCTCTCTCTCTCTCTCTCTCTCTCTCTCTCTCTCTCTCTCTCTCTCCTCTCTCCTCTCTCCTCTCTCCTCTCTCCTCTCTCCTCTCTCCTCTCTCCTCTCTCCTCTCCTCTCTCTCTCTCTCTCTCTCTCTCTCTCTCTCTCTCTCTCTCTCTCTCTCTCTCTCTCTCTCTCTCCCTCTCCCTCTCCCTCTTTCTCCTCCTCTCCTCTGTGTGTGTGTGTGTGTGTGTGTACACGCATGTGTGTGGGCATGCATGTATGTTACTGGGAATTGAACCCAGGGGCATTCTACCTTCAAGCTATGTCTTATGTTTTATTTTGAAACAGGGTTTTGCTAAGTTGTTGAGTTCCTCAAGTTGCAGAGGCTGGCTTTATACCTGTGATCTTCCAATCTCAGCTTCTCAAGTACCAAAAAAATAGTAATAACAGCAACACTGGTCTTTTACAACTTCTAGGAGGTTTCAGGTTTGAGATAAATATAAATTCTGTGAGAAAAATATTTTCTGCATACATTTCAATGAATTATTTTAAATTACATGGAAACAATCATCTAGAAATATCTTAATTATAGGGAGGAGCCTCTGAGATCACTCATTATTAAGAATGAAGACTATAAATGTCACAAGTATAAGAATAAAAATAACTGTAAATTAGCATTTCTCTCTCTCTCTCTCTCTCTCTCTCTCTCTCTCTCTCTCTCTCTCTCTTCCTTCTTTTTCTTTTTGTTTTTTCCTTTTTTGGTGGTACTAGGGATTGAATCAAGGGGCATTCTACCTCTGAGCTACACCCTGTTTTATTTTTTAGTTTGAAAAAGTTCACACTAAGTTGCTGAGGCTGGTCCCATTGTCCCAAGTACTATGATTACAGGCATGCACTGCCATGCCTGGCTCTCTAGTACTTTTTATTTTTTATTTTGAGACCAAGTTTCCAAACTGGCCTCAAAGTTGCAGCTGGTATTATACATGTGCACCACCACACCCAATCTGAAAACCAGTATTTTTATAGGTGTGATTTGGATCCACATAGGTAAAAAGATTTCTATCTGAATTTCAAGAAGAAGAAAAAGAAGAAGAAGAAGAAGAAGAAGAAGAAGAAGAAGAAGAAGAAGAAGAAGAAGAAGAAGAAGAAGAAGAAGAAAATTGAGCAGTCAATGACACATGAGCAGTCAATGACACACAGTTTTTTTGTTGACAAAATAAGACCTTAATATTGGAGCTTCCAATCTCTCTGCATTCCTCATTAAGGAAGGAAGTTGAAGACAGAGCAAAGCCAAAAGGCTCCACTGAACATGGAGTAACACAACCAACCTATCCATATGGGACATGTACTGACTCTGACTCTTATTCATTTCTAACTGTTACCACATGAAGGGCTATATCATCCCAAACTTCACATATCCACTAATATTCATAATCAACCTCCCCACCACCCCTGAACATGTTGCCTTTCCATGGACTATTCTCAGAAATAGTGTCACAGTTCATTCATTTATAAAAGAGCTGTAATCTTGAGAGTTGTACTGGAAACCCTCCTCATCCTAGTTCTCATTTTTATGTATATTTATATATTTATTTTCTTCATGTGTTCTTTCCCCACAAACTGAAAAGACCATGAGAACAGAGACCTTTGTCATTATATCCCGGGGGTATAGAATAGGGTCTGTCATACTGCATGACCTCAATAAACACTTGATAAATAAACGAATTCTAACATATAATCTCCATTAAGACAGGAAGCTTCTATCTCTAGTTAACTGCTCTATTCTTATTGCCTAGGGTTATCGACCATGAAATGTTGGTAGGAGCCCGTTAAATACCAGTTTAAAGAGTAAATGGGAAGGGTTCACTGTTTTCTCCCCTACCAGCAAATTCAAGACCTAATTGCAGAAAATTATTTTTCTAAGTGAGTTGAATTCTCTCCATCTATAACTTATTCATTTCTATTCTTTGGCCTAGGTTGGACAGAACAAATCATTTTCTCTTCTACATAAAGAGAGGAGTACCATTTCTTTTCTCTACCTTTCTTCATTATTTAGAAAGAATTACATGACTTCTTGACCCTTTCTGTTTTCCTCTTGCAATGCATTGCTACAGACACTATCTGTGACATAAACTATGGCATTGTTACCCCCCATACTTCCAAACTGGATTTGTAAAATTAACATCACCTAAGTTCAGCTTCAATATTAGTTTTCAGTGAATTTTCAGCATGCAATTAAAGTCCAGGAATGTGATTATATCAGCTGCTTCTAGTATGTATGCATTTGATTTACTAAATATAAGTTAGGACTTTATATTTATTGCTAGTAAGTAATAATGAGATTTAAATTTAATATGTTTTTTTTTACTTCTGAGATCTTTTTGCGTCCTGGTCTTGACATCTTAGTGCACTCTATTTCAGTTATATGTCATCCAATGCCCCCAAATGTTCACTGTGTTCACATTGTGTGTGTGTGTGTGTGTGTGTGTGTGTGTGTGTGTGTGTATGCTTTCCTTCTTAAAATCCCACACCATTATCTTTGAGAAATCACTGTCCTAGTTCTCTGTTGTCTAACAGCACCTTCTCAGTGTCCTCTGAAGCCTCTTTCTACATATTCATTCACTCATTCATTTTGTAATACATAAAATAATGTTTAAAGAGCATCTCCTGGTATTGGGCCATGTGCTGAAAATACAAAAATAAGTAAGTCATCCCCATTGCCTTCAAGCCCATTTCCCAACATTTCCTTGGTTTTCATTTATGACTCAGCAATTTTACCTTAATCATTGCTCCATGACACTTCCTGTTTTCCTGATCTTGATTAATGCTCCCATCATTTGCTCAGCTAGCAAACTGGAAGTTACTCTAGGTTTCCCATTATTTACCTTTCACATAATGTGTCACCTGGTCCCATCGATTTACAAATATTTCTTATATATCTCTCCTACTGTTACCATTTTAGCTGTTATCTTCTATCAAATGGAATCTTCTTATATTCTACTTCCAGTCCCGTGCTCTCCAAATCCATCCTCCACACTGCTAGTGGGACTCCGCATGGAACTAAGGATACAAAAAATTTATTCTGTATAATAATGAGATTTCAACAAGGAAAAGAAATAATAAAACAAAAGACCAAAAATAAAAGGTAATCTTGGAAAATAAGATGAAGCTTGGAAAAATATCTAAAATTTAAGTTATCCTTACTACTACTTTGACACTGCCCAAGTGTTTTGCCCCATTGTCTTATCCCATCCTAGATGCCCCTACGAGGAAGGATTCAAATATGAAAACTGAAAACTCAACATATCCAAGGTCACTTGGCTAGTTAATTAGTAAATCTCAACCCAAGTTGTCTGTCTCCATAGCTCATGTTCTTACACTATGCTGCTTCCTAGGAATGAAATTAAAGTTCAAGGCACATCACCGGGGCCCACGGATGTACACACAGGACTTCTGTGGATGGCCATGAAGGCATCTCTGATCCTCTTAACCATGTCTATAAATTTAGAGAAAGAAGGTGTTTCAGAGCTCTAACCAGATACTCAAAAAGGATCTTGGACTGCCAGTAGATCAGAAATGTTCTGTGCTATATTATCTTTTTCTTTATGACACGCTTGTTGGTCTCCACAGCAAAAGTTTTGCATTATTCCTCTTGGGATATTGTCTTTTTCTCTCAAATTTCAAGTTAAATTTTTCTTGAACTGGTCAGAATTTTTCTCCTGGCCAGC
Organism: Muscardinus avellanarius; assembly: GCF_963383645.1. Classification (NCBI taxonomy): domain Eukaryota; kingdom Metazoa; phylum Chordata; class Mammalia; order Rodentia; family Gliridae; genus Muscardinus; species Muscardinus avellanarius. Next base: position 34,973,124 of record NC_137786.1, on the reverse strand, counting down.
TTCTGTCATAGTCTCTATGAAATATACTAAATGCCTTTCCAGACAGGTCGTTCTACCATCATTAAGCCTGTATTATGTGAACACCACTTATTTAGAGTAGCTCTCTCTGGCCTTACCACCTCCCAGAGTTTTATGGTGAGTACACACTGAATTTGGAATCAATGCAGAGAATGCATAAATACAAACACCTTTCTCTTCCTAAGCTATTCTTCTTCAACATTAAGCTTCCTACTTGGGATCTCAAGAATCTGGATAATAGGAAAGAGCATGGTGTTCTAACTACATAGCTATTTAGAAGCAGGTAATGAACTGTGAAGATGTCCATGAAACTAGACGCAAAGACCACTGCTTAGAAGGGGATTTGCCACTCATGCACAAAGGGCTCAGTCTCTATTGTCCTGGTGACTCCAACCAGGGAAGGGGAATGTGTCTCCCTGTTGACATAGGACTGTCCTGGAACAAAGAGAGTTGATGACATAAACATATCCTTTTCCCAGCACTTGAGTTGTATGTGATCTAACCTTTAACTCTTGCTTGTTGATGTAGGTGAGATGTCAAATATTTTCTACTGGGCTGTTGGCAACTGTTTAAAGTGTTTTCATCACTCTTTCACTAAGGAAAAGCCAGGCTCAGGCTAACAGGGTCATTGTAATAGAGCAGCTCCCCCACCCTCTGTCTTCTTTCTGCACCACTTCCTCCAGACCGAAACAGGAAAGCAGCCACAAAGAACAGGGATCAGCCTGGTAGTCCCTGTAAATCTGCAATTACTTAAAGTGTCGCTTCCTGTTTTTTGAAAGAATAAACGTGTAGCTGGGAATAGAGACTGAGGTCTTGTGACCAGCAGTGAAGAAATGACTTAAATTGTGATGCAAACAATAATAAATCCAGTGTCCAATACTGTAATCCCATTTCTTACTCTTTTTTTATTTCTTTTGACCCAGAGTTAAAACCCTTACTGCCTCTAGATTACACTTTTGTCCTTAAGGGACCCACAGATCACCTCTTGCCCACCTTGTGCTTGGAGGAAACCCATTCCAAGTTTTCCAAAGGACCACCTGCCTACTCATTCAGAATAAAAATTTGAAATGGACATACTGCTGTTTAATGTTTAAGCCTAAGGTATAAAGTTCTTGCTAGCTTTGCTTAGCAAGACAAAGGTCCCTCTACTACCAAAAGAAAAAAAGGGAGTAAAAAAATTCTCAGCAGCATAATTTTATAATTTCATACCATTTGTTACTTAGTGGACATTCTTAGACAATTGTATTCTAGGAATTGACTCCTGCATATAACAGTGCATATTCCAGTATATACCTAGAGAAAGCAATGTGAACAAATGAGACACTACTTGCTAGCATTTTTATATTTTGAGTTTAAAGCTTGCACTCATATCTTGGAAAGGAAATCTCTGTTTTATTAAAGAAAACTGGTTATGCCAAATGAACAAAAATAACAGTGGGAGGTGATGGTGTGGGGACAGGGTGGAGGAAGGTCACTGCATGACTCAGAGAAGTTTGGCTTCTATAATTAATATGTTTAAGCCATATTACTTCATATTTAAAATAGAATTATATGGTCAGAGGGGGGAAACTAAGACCTAGCCAAAGTAGTTTCTAAGTCACACACACACACACACACACACACACACACACACACACAATGTGTGCATACACATACACACAATTATACAGCTAAAGTGGGGTATATATAAACTATATATGTGCATGTATATATCACACCTTCATATATTCATATATTTGCATAAAGATATAGACAAATATATTTACTTATATATTTATAGATATATTTATATAGAGATCTCTGTAATGTATATGTGTTCTCTCTATATATCTCTATATATTTGCATATATCTATATATATTCACACAGAGCTAAAACGTATCTTTCACATGTTTATTGGCTGTAAAATTTTTGGGTGTGGTACTGGGGATTGAACCCAGAGGCATTCTATCTTTGAACTACACTCCCAGCCCAATTTTATTTCTTCTTTGGAAATAGGATCTCTCTAGGTTAACGAGTGTCATGCTACTTGCTGAGACTGTCCTCAAACTTGCTATCTTCCTGTCTCAGCCTCCAAAGTACTGGAATTAAAGACATGTACCACCACACCTAGCGTGGATATAGATTTTTAAGTATTCTACATTATGTAAAATTATCTCAGCTGAACTGTCTACTGGGCCACTCCTTAAAATTTTTCCACAGGAAAGTTTAAAATAGCTGTAGGCTTAATTCTTTTTTCCTCAATCATTACAGCAGTCATATTCATTACTACATCTTGAGAGGAAGAGGTGGAAAATCAGACATTTTTAGAACCATGGAATGTTTCTCAGACATCATCTTGGTATTGCTCTATGCACCAAATCCCTTAGTGGTTAATGGCTTTAAAAAGCTTATGTATAAATCAGACATGATCTTAAAGATTACCACTTAAATGTATTACTTATCACAAAAAATTCAGTATGTAGAAAAAAAAAACTTTAGGCAATTTATAAAGCATAGTGCACACCTGTTAAACATTAGCCCCAAGTTCATATTAAAGCATATTAAATTTTAGGGTTATTGGGGATTGAATCCAGTAACATTTTACCTCAATTTTGCCCCATATATACATTTTATTTAGAAATAAGTTCTCATTAATTTTCTGAGGATGACCTCAAACCTGTGATTCTCCTTACTCAGCCTCCCAAGTACTGGGAGTATAGGCATATGCTACTGTACCTGGATAGGCATATTACATTCCTAACTTAGAAATTAGAAAATATAAAAGTTTATTTAGTTCTACTTGACACAGCAGTGAATATTCAGGGATGTGGGGTTCAGATATTAATTTGTAGGTAGACAAGGAAAGGTAAGAACCATGGCAGGGTCAGATAAGATTCTGCAGGGTACCAGAACATCTTTCTAAAATTGGCCTAATTTAGTAAAAAGACAGTATTACTTGACTGAATCAACAGCTTTTCAAAAAATGTAAAATTTGGTCAGGTTTTCTTTTTCTTTGATGTAGAGATGAAGTAAAGGAAGATCAGATTTTATTTTATTTGTAGGAAAATATTCAACTAAAGTTATGTGATCAGCCAGGTGTGCCGGTGCACGCTTGTAACCCCAGCATTCAGGAGGCTGAGATGGAAGGATCGCAGTTCGCGGACAGCCTCAACTACTTGGTGATGCCCTTTGCAACTCAGTGAGGCCCTGTTTCAAAATAAGAATAAAAAATAGGGCTGGGAGTGTAGCTCAAAGGTAGAATGCCCCTGTGTTCCATCCCAATACTGCAAAAAATAAAAAAAGTTATGTGATCAGATGTGTGCTTGGTAGTCCTTCTTCGGCATTGGGCCAAGGTCCAACTTTCTGAAGAGTACAAAAGCTCTATAATTAAAAGAAAGAAAAAAAGCCAAGAATCAGAGCACTGGTGACAGCACCTCCTTGGAGGAAACCAACCTCGAGTAGCTTGGGTATCAAGAGCATCAGGTGGAAGATGAGCTGTTCAGTTGCACACAGCAACTCTGCCGCAGAGTCCTGGACAGTCCCTGTGAGCATGCCCTCTGATTTTCCACTCCTGTAACCCTGACCTATTTTTTTTTTCTCTTCCACCATTCACTTCCTTCTTTATCATGCTCATCTTTTTTCCCCCTGTCTCCATACTATTGACAAAACCCATTATTCATTAACAACTTTACATAATATTTTACTACTAAAATCACTACACACAAAACCTTATCATGTACAAACTAACACACATGGAAGAATTGCTCACTATTGAGAGACAAATGAATACAAAACTTGGAGGTTATTTATTTATTTATTTATTTATTGTTTATTTATTTATTTATTTATTTTTGTGGTACTAGGGGTAAAACTAAGGGGCTTTTCTACCTCAGGGCTATACTCCCAGACTTATTTTATACTTTATTTGGAAACAGGGTCTCACTAAGTTGCTGAGAGCCTCAATAAGTAGCTGAGGCTGGCTTCGAAACTGTGGGATCCTCCTCTCTCAGCCTCCCAAGCCCTGGGATTACAAACGTGCGCCACCATATCCAGCATGGAGGTTATTTATGGTAGCATACATACTAGATGAATAACCTGATCGTTCTAACATCATGTCTTTACCTTGCATGTCACTTGGTGCATTATAAAGAAAATGACATACAGGCCCAATTCCATTAGGGGCATTTTGGACGACAGAGGGGAAATCTGAAGGCGGGCCACTCCCTTTTGTGTGGCCTGCATGGCTATTCATATCCTCCTCTACATCCTTGCCTCCAGGTTCCCCTCAGTCCTGCCTGGTCATTCTGTCACCAGGCAGGAATCCTTCACGGGTGGGAATCCCTTTTTTGGTTCTTGCTTCTTCCAAAAGAAAGAACCCAAATAGAAAGCATGAATAGGGGAATAGGAGAGGTTTATTTAGTGAAGTGGGGGCCAGTGTAAAAGAAACCCATGATAAAAGGGTTTTGGAATGCTCCTCTTTCCAGAGTGGAATGAAGACAATTTGCTCCAGAGAGAGGGGCTGGGACAGTTCATTTCTGGGACTAGAAAATGACCCAGGGTCTTCCATATGGTAAACTTTATTTAGTCTAAAAATCTGCTGTGTGATGCGTATGCACCTGGGGAGGCCACTGCTTCTTTTCACAAAACACCTCAGTTGGATTTGCTGCTTTCACCTGCCTTAGTGGAAACTTTCTCACGAGGATCTAAGTGAAACCTTCAGGGAGGTCAGTGTGTGTGTGTGTGTGTGTGTGTGTGTGTGTGTGTGTGTGTGTGTGTGTTACTGGGGATGGAACCCAGGGGCATTCTACTTCTGAGCTACACCCCCAGCTCCATTTTTTATTTTTTATTTTGAAACAGAGTCTCACTGAGTTGCAAAGGGCCTCACTCAGTAGCTGAGGCTGTCTGCCAACTGCGATCCTCCTGTCTCAGTCTCCCAAATGCTGAGATTGCAGGCGTTCGCACCACGCTTGGCTTAGAGGGTCAGTCTTTTGATCGACCTGCGCTTTTCTAACCTCAGTAACAGCAGCTAGATGAGGATTCCTACACTTGTATTTATGCTAACTTTCCCTCAGGGGCATCTGGTCCTCTCCAGTCTTGCCCATCGCCTCCTTTCTCTCTATCTCCCCAACAATTCAGTCATCCCTCATCATCAGCACACCAATATTTTCTCACTCTGTTAAATTTGCTTTGTACCATATTGATGTTTACGCTCCTATTGTTACAAAGTCCTGCTGATATTGAGCACAATTTTTGGACCACTCAGGAGTATAGTAATTTTCAGATGGGGATGAAATGTCCCTAAGACATAATCATGCCATAGATGTGTTTGTGATGTCCATGTCAACATATCAGGGAAATTCAGCTAAAATAAAGAGTCAATATACTCTCCTGGAGTAAAGGAGTCCAACTGGTTGTTTTGGCCCATGTCTCCAGAACAAGTGATTGACTGGCTTTTTCTTCCTTCCTCTCCCAACAACCTAGTTTGTTTACATGTTTTTGTAACCTAGAGTTTTTTTAGGACATCTTTTTCTAGGCCTAAATAAGAGATCACTAAAAGGAAACAGGCAATCAAGAACGTATTTGTTTTAAAGTCCCCAATGATGACAAAAGCTTTTCATCTTCAGGAGGAAAAACAAACCAAGTGACACACATTTTAGGGTTTTTTATTTTGAGTTGCTGTTTTATGGGTCTGAGAATTGAATCCAGGGTCATCGTACCTATGAGCAACACTCCAAGCTTTTTAAGTTTTGTTTTCAACAGGCTCTCGCTAGGCTGCTGAAAGTCTTGCTGAATTGCTCAGGCTCGTCTTGAACCGGTTGTTCCTCCTGTCTCAACTTCCCAAGTACTGGGATTACAGACATATACCACAACACCTGGTGCAACACACATTTTTAAAAAATAAAAATAAAAAATAAATACAATGTTGACTGCAAAGCTTGCTAAAATATTTATTAATAATATAGAAGGTTAGCCGAGCGTGGTGGCGCACGCTTGTAATCCCCGCGCTTGGGAGGCGGAGACAGGAGGATCGCGCAGGTTCGAAGCCAGCCGCGCTGGCTTAAGAGACCCTGTTTCCAAATAAAAAATATAAAAATAGTACTGCAAAAAATAAAATAAAATAAAGTGAATACCACAAGATATATAGGATATTGTTCTTTGCAGTAGAAAAAGATTGACAGCAACTTATATTATGATGATAGGTGTATATGTATATTAAACCTGTGTAATTTAACATTATGTCAATGTTGAAAATGAGATTTTCGAGGAGTACAACATGACACAAAATGTATGTAGTATTCAGAAAGAAAATGTAGAATATCAAACTTTATCGTGTCAATTTTCAATTTGTAAATGCATATGAATAAAATAAAAACTTAAATAAAAGAAATTGGATTGAGACCTATCAAAATATTTTCTATATTTAGGTAGTAGGATTTCAGATAATTTTGATATAATTTGTATACTTTTTCATGGTTTTTAAAATTTTCTATAATCACAAATGCTAATTTTAAAAATCCAAATAACCTTTTTTTAATCTACCTCTGCAATCACCAACAACTTCATTAAATTCTGTCAAGTAACCTGATGAGCACCACTATTTCCATCTTTGTTAAATACTCACTTTCCCAGGGCGTGGTGGCGCACGCTTGTAATCCCAGCATTTGGGAGGCTGAGACTGGAGGATCATAGTTCGCAGACAGCCTTAGATACTTAGTGAGGCCCTCCACAACTTCCTAAGACCCTGTTTCAAAATAAAGAATAAAAAATAGAACAGGGGCATAGCTTGGAGGTCGAATGTCCCTGGGTTCCATCCCCAGACCCGCAAGGAAAAAAAATACTCACTTTCACCGGTTTCCCTTGGTGGCTGCTACTGCCTTGTAACCCCCTCTCACTGCCTTTGCCTTACTGTCACCAGCCCACCACACGCTGCAGACACCTGCGTGCCAGTACACTGTAGGCATCTCGCTCAGCGCTGATCACTGTGTCTTAGAGACTTTCAAAAACAGAGCCTGAAAAAGAACTTCTGATGGATTCGATTTATGGAAGGAGCAAGTTTTAGAAAAAAATCTGAAAAAAAAAGGAGTCAATCAGGCTGGGCTGTGAAGGAGGAAGAGTCGAGGAAGGATATGGTCTCAGGTAGAGTGCAGCCTTGGCTCCTGTGGTGGAGACCGGAGCACACATCACACCAGGAAAGACATGAGATCCGGATTTTGTACCTTCAAACCAATCAATCGGTAGCCACTGGGAGGGTGGGGAAATGGTGGCCCTGTAACCTTCCCAGCTGCTAACTCCCATCGGCAAAGGGCAAGTAGAAAGAACTCAAAACACCTAAGGGGCTGATGCACCCACCAGGTGACAAAAAAAAGTGTCATGGAGCACCAACAATGTCAACTACCCCTGATGGTGATGGAAAAGAGGAGGAGAGGGAAAAGAAAGAAGAAGAGACGATTTCAAATGACTCTGGGTGCTCTTTAAAAAGGCACACATTAGCCAGGTATGGTGGCTCATGCCTAGAATTCAAGTTCTTGGGAGGATCACAGGTTCAAGACCAGACTCAGCAATCTAACAAGACTCTCAGCAACCTAGTGAGACACTGTTTCAAAACAATCAAATGAATAAAATAAAATAGCTGGGGGTATAGCTCAGAGGTAGAATGCCTCTGAGTTCAATCCCAGTACCACAACAAATAAAAAATAAAAATCACACATTATAAGCAATCCCTACTTGGAAGAATACTGATTCTGGCTAAAACAGCTGCAAGTTTATTGTAGAGTAGAATACTGCAAGTAGATTGAAATCAGATGAAGGCATTTAAAGTTTTCAAAAAGATGTTTAACATAGGAGCTTAGATTCCCGCTCAGATGAACCCTCTGTTTGCTCTATAATCTCAAGAGACTTTGAACAGCAGGTATCCTTAACTCACTCTAACACTAATACTTTTTCCATACGATTGTGATCTTAAAAAGCAGCTGCTAGGTTTCCCTGGAGGTAGTTTAATTTTGGAATTAGATAAAAGGATTCGTTGGTCCAGTAGTGCAAATTACTGAGACACTCAGGGAAAAGAAGATCTGTAAACTATGTTGTAAAAACCTCCACCCTTCCTAGCTTTGATTTCTTGTTGTTGCCAACAAATACGATATAATCCCTGAAATGTTCCTCTTCTTTCAGTCGTGCTCATGGACAGAGATGTAGGGGCTCATAGAAGTAGCCCCCTGAAAGCAGAATGATTTAGGACTTGGCCAAATTATTTCAGTTCATCTCAAGGCCTAGGTCTGCAGGTTTAAAATCTGCTGTCACTCAAGTAAAGAAGTCAACGGATTCTATTTTTGAGTATGAAACAGGTCAGAAAACTTTGAGTTTCAACACGTTCTGACCATATTATATAGATCCAACAAAATGTCTGTTTTTCTAATACCCCACAATGCATAAATGCTGAGCCCTAAGTTAGAAAGCTAAAACATTGAGAGGTGTTGCAGAGAAAGAAAAAAAAAAAGAAATTAGAAATGCTAGGGAAAGAAAGTGAAAAAGAAGAGACACGTGAAAAACATCTTTTCTCTTTAGTAAGCAATTTGTTTCCTAACGTTTTTTGTGGCTCCAGTGATAGTCTTCAGGAAACTTGGTGATGTCATTTCCTCTCAATTGGCCAGTTACATAAAGGCTGGAAAAGAGCCAAGTAAAACAGCCCTCAAACAGATGGCCATGTGTGCAAATGCCAGAAAGTGAGAACAGCCATTTGCAGTTACTTTTTTTTTTTTACCCCACACATGGTATAATGTTTATTTTACAGCCTTTCTTATGGACGTATGTGGATCATTCTTGTCATTTTTTTCTAGGAAAAACGATCCCAAAGGAAGTAATCACACAGTACAAAAGACAACTTGTGAAATAGCAAAAAAATAAGGTATCACACAGACATGAGCATCCTTGGGAGAGTCTAACCATCAAAGAGTGGTCCACACAGTGCTATTCAGTTGTTCAAACGTTCTAGGGAAGGCATACCTATAACCGTCGGAAAATTTCAAGCAAGGGAGAGTTTACAAGTAGGCAAATGAATCAACCTTATGATCCTAAAGAAGTTAGAAATGGAATGCCCACATTCCTTTACCCACTCCCCCACTTCAAACAACACACTTTGTAGATTTGCTTTCATTTCTTCAAAGCAGGTTTAAATGTAGCTCCGGAGTTCCTTCGCAGCACTGACCTATATATCCCCCGGTTCCAAGTACATATTGATGCCATCAAGAGAAATTTACACTTTTGTAACTGTGAAGAATTTCAGTTATGCGTAATAAAACACAGCACGGAGTTTGGGGCTGAAAGCTTCAAAAACTAAGTTTGGCTCTTGTCTGCAATGACTGGTAATAGCATTTCCTTTCTTTGCTCTAAAGAAAATGGTGTTCTTTGAATAAATAGTACAGTAAATGTTTCAAATGTTCAAAGAAAAGTAAATTAATCCTATATAAATTCCCCCAATTAGCTCTCTTTGAGATTTCAATATTTCAATTCAATAAGGATATATGAATTTCTAAAACTCTAAACGTAAGTGGTGTAGTTATCAGCAGAGGGAGAAATTGTGGTAATTGTGATAATTGTGTCCTTCTGATTACTTTCTTTGTGAAAATGTTACTTTATTTTACATGGTGTTGAAAGGATTTAATTTCTCTTTCATCTCTCAAGTTTTCAAAGAATGTGGCTACACATTGTAATCTCCACTTAAATATATAGAGTAAATTATCACTAATTTGTTTGCTTAAAAACAGTTATTAATTAACAATAATGGGCAAGGACTATGCTAGAAATGGCTACGGGATGACTTACTAAAACAGGTCATATTTTACACACCATTTTAAGATTACTTTTTTTTTTTTTAACCATTCTACCTAATTATATGCTATTCTAACCCTTGGATCCCAGGAAAATATTTGGAGTTGTGCTATTTCCCGTGAGACTTCTCTACCTCCTGGGTCAGGGAAGGACAATTTTACAGACCCTGTTACCTTTAGGTAGGATTGTGTCCTCAAAAGGGTTTTGTGCTTATTTTGGACTCTGCTGCCTGAACTCCACCAAGCAGGGTAATAAGTTCCATATGCCCATTTTTTTGAAGAGCACATTTTCAAAGCAGCAAATGTTTTGACGGATTGGCTCGTGGAGAGCCCAAATACTGTTATACACGTCGTTTAGCATTTCACAAGGCCCCTACTGTTAAATTCTGGGAACAGGGCCAGGGTAACCTACCTACTGCTCTAAGTAATGTTAAAATATTGAGAATTCTTAACCCTCGTGCTTCACTAAGACATATTTGGAATATGAGTATTTCTTTGCTGCCATGAAAGTGTATAAATGTGTGTGTGCATGCATATGCATACAGTCAAGTAAAAGAAAGAAACAGGCCCTTAGAGTCAATAAATTAATATAAAACCCCAAACACACATACATACACACACACACACACACACACACACACACACGCGCGCGCGCGCGCACACACACAAAAGGTAAGGCTTTCTAAATGTTTGAGCTCTTAAAATTTTTCATCCAAAGTTGAATTCTTATTATTTTTTTTTTTGGTAGTGGTTACTGGGGATTGAACCTAGGGGCATTCTACTTCTGAGCTACACCACCAGCCCTTTTTATACTTTGTTTGAAGCAGGGTCTCACTAGGTTGATGAGAGTATCACTAAATTTCTGAGGTACCATACCTGGTTGTAATTGTTGAATTATGCTTGTAAAAAATATACTGGAAAAGCAATGAAAACTGACAGATACAACAGGGCTTACCAAAGGCTTTCATCCTGCTATCTCTAGGCAGAGAGTTTCATAAAGTCTCCTACCTTGCCTAATATTGCCATCCTATGCAACTTGTATGAATAAGAATTCAATTGCAAAGTGCTTCCCAGATTTACTTAAACGTGAGATTCACCTTGGGCCTTGGGATTTTTTGTTCTTAAGAATTATCTCAAGGGCTTCTCAGGACCTAATAGGAAAACTAGGCAATCTGAGGAAACAGCTAAAAATTAACACTATATTTGTATATAACCACCAAATATATTATTCCTATTTTTATGTTAACTTATTGGCTCTGATTTACTTTCATGCACTCAATCCTTTTATTAAAATTTATTTATATTTCTGCATCTGATATTTCTTATTGTTCTAATATCTATTTAAGGAAACTATCATATATCATAATCTGAATGTTCAAAAGTGAAGCATGTTTAAGTTATTATTCATGGTGAGAAAAGATTCACCATGAGGGCATATTTTCTTACAGATGTAGTTTATTAGGAAAGATTTGCAAAGAACTTGAAGATAAAACGTTGGGAATTATTGCCTACTGAAAACTAACAGAATTTGATGGTCTCTGATAATATCAGAATGGCAATGGATGCTTTTTATTTGGTTTATTAAGTATGGAATACATAAGGAAGCGGTATACTAAGGAAAGCAGTCAGATGCCTATGTTGAAATCACAGGTACACTCTTTAGAACATTAAGATTTGGTGTATAATCTTCTCTAAACTGTCAGGATTCTCTTTATTCTCATCCCTTGAAAGAAAGATTCACTTCCTAGAAGAGATTTGAGATGGAGGCAGATTTCTGTGCAAAGTCTCCCATGTATTAGGTGAGCATAAAATTATTCAGTTTATTGTTACTATACTGTTATTTATTGTTAAATCATTATTATGATTATAACTGGAGAGTGGTACTGGGGATTGAGCCATTGACATTCTTTCTCTGAGCTATATCTGCAGCCCTTTTTTATTTGTTTTGAAAGAGGGTCTTGCTAAATTGCTGAGGCTGTCCTTGAATCTGAGATCCCATCAAGTACTGGGATTACAGTCATGTACCACCACACTTGGCTTGATATTATTATCATTATCATTATTATTATTATTATCATTATTATTATTATTGAAATATTAGTCAGCGATATACTATTGGCCAGGCATGTACATGATGATACAAATTCCTTGATCTATGGAGAGCCTAGTGGGGTGGGCAGAAAGTAATTACGTACTAAGCATAAATAAAAAATAATTTCAAATATAACTAAATGTTGGGGAGAAAATAAGACAGAATTAAGGTGCTAGATTAATGAGAAGAGGTGAGAGACATTATCATAGATGGCTGGAGAGAGCTTCTTCAGAGAGGTGACATGATGCTTTCTTGAGACTAAAGGATGAACAGGGAGTTATGGTTCAAGGTCCAGGGAAAGCTCTGGGGCAGAGGTGGACATGTGATGTTATGTCCAAGAAATTGATGGAAGGCCAGTGTAGATGAAGCCTGTGTAGTGGGTTAAGATGAAACAAAGTAGGCAAGGTTCTGACACACACACTTCCCTATTTGATTGTTTCTTTTCTAAATTTGAGACCAAAATATTTGTATTTTAAAAGATCATAAAGACATTATTCTCATTTGAGGATAAGGGCAGAGGAAGTACTTTTAAGCTGTATTTTCTTTAATTTAGTTTAGTTTCTTAAGGTTTATGCCCAGGGTGAAAATTCCTTGTGGCTGGTATCTATCCTGACTAGTAGGAGCCCATGCCCTATACCTTGTTATATATTTTGAAAATCAGAGTTTGTATATGGTATTTTAATTTTGACTAGGAAAAATACAGCTGCATTTTTTAGACCTCGAACAATGAATTTATCCAATAACTCTTCACTGTGGAAAGAAATCATAAAATGTTTTTTTAGTTAGAATTTCATGCTCAATTTTTCCCAAATAGTTATGCTGGATTATTGATGGTTGTTGAGCTTTTTAGCTACCTCCAAGGTTGCTGTTATTTTTGTTATTTTGGTGTGTGTGTGTGTGTGTGTATGTGTGTGTGTGTGTGTGTACTATTGGGGAATAAGCCCAGGACCATTCCACCTCAGCACTACACCCCCTACTTCACTTTTTATTTGGAAACAAGTAGCTGAGACCATCACTAAATTGCTGAGGCTGGCTTTAAGCCTGCAACCTTCTTGTCTCGGCTTCCCAAATATTGGGATTACAGGTATATGTCACCATGCCCAGCTCAAGCTTTTAAATCATTACCATAGCCGGGCGTGGTGGTGCATGCTTGTAATCCCCACGCTTGAGAGGCAGAGACAGGAGGATTGTGCAGGTTCGAAGCCAGCCTCTATGGCTTAAGAGACCCTGTTTCCAAATAAAAGAGAAGTATAAAATAGGTCTAAGAGGGTAGCCCGGAGGTAGAAGGGCTTCCGGTAACCCCAGTACCACACACACACACACACACACACACACACACACACACACACATACACACACACACACACACCAAAAAAAAAAAAATCATTACCCACTTAAGTGCAAAAACACTATAATCTACCATGAACAATTTTGCTTTCTGATATAATATACATATTCTAAGGAATCTTTTCTATAGATTTATATAAATGAGTTTCATTAAAGAGCCAAAATACCTACTGTACCATTTTAAATAAAAATGTGGGGGGAACACCCACAGAAGTATGAAAGTCCAGGGTTGGAGAATGGCATTGAAGTTTACTAGTTGTGATCATCATTGTAACAATGAAGAAAATTCAAAAGCACATGTCACTTTGACACAATCAGTTTGGTCAAAAAGATGTGATCCTAACTAAAATTTGAATTACCTAATTCCCTAATACTCTTTCTACACATAAGCACATGGACACAAGCGTTTGCAATGCATGAATGAAACTGAATTCTCATGGAAACTTAAAGGAAAACAAGTTAAGACATTCATTCAGTCATTGTTGTATGCATACATTTTACTAAATTTATCAATGAGCAAAAAATATTTATTGAACCAAGCTTCTAATAGCATGAGCTTAATTGTCAATACATTTTCATATTTTAGTAGTCCTAAAATTTGAAAAACAGTGACTAAACTTATGTACTCCACTTTGTAAAGATTTAGAAAGACTTACAATATACAAGAATATAGATCTCCATTCTCAGGTTGTAAATACATCCCTGGACCCATCTAATCTTAAAACAGTAAGAAGCTATGTCAATTATACATGAATGTCTTCCATACGTTTACAAACAAAAGTCATTATACCTACTTAAAAAGAAGCATGGAAATTCAAAACTGGACCCTTGTTTTTCTTTTCAAATGAGATAGCTACTTTTGGAGTATAATAGGATTTGATGCTCAGTTTGGTGGTATGATTCTCTAGGGTGACTGGATCCAGGGTCTATGGTACCCAATGTTCAACAGTGATTAGAATAGCGTGGAAGCCCAGGGTGTTCCTCATCTTTCCTGAGCATCTACTGTTAGGCATTAGACTTTGTCAGGTAGCAGTAATATTAGTAAGAGCAGAAACATGTTAAGGTGCAAAGCACAGGGAAGAGGGGAAAGGTTTGGGGTGTGTGTGTGTGTTGCCAATGACTGAAAGGCCTTCTACATGCCAGGCAAGCACTGTACGACTGAACTACATTTCCAGACTTTTTTTTTTTTTTTTTTGTAGCCAAGAGATTTATTGGAGGGGCCAGTATGAAAGGAAGAAAGAGAGAGAGAGGCAGAGAGACAGAGAGGGAGAGAGAAAGAAGAATCCAGGAAGAGAGGGAGCATGTGCTGGGGTCAGGGCCCCCAATCTGTAACCCCAGCCTTTTTTTTTTAAACAGACTCTCGCCACTTCACCCAGGCTGGTCACATACTTGCAATCCCCTGATCCTCCTACCTTAGCCATTGGGTCTTCTAATATCCTTCAAAAAAAATTTTTTTTTTAACCATAGTCACAGAAATACATCCCTGGACTCTTTTATTTATTTATTTATTTATTTATTTATTTATTTATTTTGATACACAGTCTCACTACAATGCCCAAGCTGGCCTTGTACTTACAATCTGTTTTTCCTCAGACTTGTGAGTAGCTAGAATTACATACATGTGCCACCATGTCCAGCCATCAAAAGACCTTAAATATATAATCCAATGTTATGTCCAGTGAACACATCCAAGATGCATTAAACAAAGTGACTCATTAAATGAATATTAAGCCAAAGTAGTCCTATTACTATACCAATATGATCATTAGATAGTATTGATCATTGAATTAATATTTATTAGGCATTTAACATGGGCCATGTACATAGCCTGTATACTTTCTATTTGGTCCTCATACCCATCTAGGAAGTATGTATTATTATCCTTGCTTGCCATAAAGATACTGAAGCTGAAAGCCATAATATAATTTCTCCCAGTTTACATAGCAAGTGTAGCACTATTTATGAAGTTCAGTTGGAACTGAGCTTATACCTTTGGCATCACTTCACTTCTCAGTGTCCAATTTTCTCTTCATGAGTCAGATATTCAGACTTTTGTAACACAACTATTGTTCCAGGGAACTCAGAATATGGAGACAGATTGTATAACACCTGTGTGAAAGACCAGTATTTCATAGTAACCATCGATTTCAAAATATACCTGCATCCAACCTAATCCCCATGCAACCTGGTGAAATGTCTCCGCCTCAAGCATTTCCATTATCCTAGAAACATCAGTGCTATGAATCCTTCAACCAAGACTTTATCTGAAACTTTCCTCAGTCGATTTGTGTGTGCATTCTCAGCCACTGTTGGAAGATTACTTCCATAATACCTGATCCAAATCTCAATAATGATGAAAAGCTGTTGGTACTTAGTGCTTATTCTGAACCCATCACCATTTTGCTGAATCCTCAACACAACCCAGCCAGAAAGGCACTATTGTTCTTCCTTGCTGGGGATGAGGAAATTGAGGCTTAGTGAAGTTAAGTCATTTGACCAGAGACAGAAAATGAGTAAATAGTGAGTGACCAGGTCTCAACCTTACTCTGAACCTATAGGGTGTGATCTGAAGCCTGATATTCAAAGTAAACATGGCTGCTGCACCAGTAGCTTCATTAACATAATCTGAGAGCTTGCTAGAAATGCACTTTCTCAGGCTCCAACCCAGATGTATCAATGCAAGTCTGCATTTTAACTAGACATATGCAGGTGATGAGCAAGCACATTGTACTCAGAGAGATGCTTAAAATGATTCTCCTCTTTCTCCTTCTCCTCCTCCTTCTTCTATTTCCAATTCTAATTCTTCTTTTTCCCCAGGGGCTTTCTACCCTTGAGCTACATCCCAGACTACTTCATTTTATTTTATTTTTTAATTTTTGAAACAGGTTCTCACTCTCACTAAGTTATTATGGGCTTGCCTTGAGCCTGTAATTATCCTGTTTCAGTCTCCCAAGTAGTGATTACAGGTGTGCCCACCATGCTTGACTATATTCTTTATTTTTTTGCTTTTATTTCTTCTTTTCTTTCCCCTTCTTTCTTTTCCTTTCTTTTCCTTCCTTTTTCTTTCCTTTCCTTTCTCTTTCTTTTCCTTTCCTTCCTTCCTTTCTTTCCTCCCTTTCTTCTTTTTTTCTCTCCCAGTACTAAGGATTGAACACAGGAACACCCTACTATTGAGTTACACCCCAGTGTTCTTTAATTTCTTTTTTTTTGAAACAGAGACTCGCTAAGTAACCAAGCATTGGCCTTGAATTTATAATCCTTCTGCCTCAGCCTCCTGAGTCATTGGGATTACATCTGTGTGCAACTATACTCATCTTCAATGATGTTCCTGACTAGAGTAAGAGTAAACAATTGTCCCAGGTCACTCAGGACTGAGGGTGTTCAGCATGGAAACCAGACAAGTCCCAGGCAGACCAGGTCTAGTTGATCACTCTAACTCTAGGGCTTGTGCATGGAATCCTGTTTGTAGGGCTCCACCTTTTTCTTTTTTATGGAGCATATTTTTTGTTGGCTTCCAACCTGGCCTCTGGTGAGTGGAGATTGTTAATGTATCTTCAGAGACAGTATTACTAACACTGTCAGTGTAGACAGGGAATAATACCACTAAGGTAAGATGGGCCCTAAGCTCCCAAATCATTGGGAGTTATCAATGCTGATATCTGGGATCTGAAAACTTGGCAGTGGACATAATCATGACAGAAAGGATTCTCTTCCCTTTCTTTAAGCTTCCTCACTCCACTGCTAATTAACATATGTTAATTGCAAACAAGAACATTCCCATGCATCGTCTTGTGGGTTCATTCATTCATTTCTTAAATCTGTTTTTCTAAAGTTTCAGTAAAATCTAGACATGTGTAAAACCCTCATTATTTTAATATTAATGATTTCCATAAGGTAAAATGTAATCCATGTGTTTATAATTCATTCAAGAATCATCGTGTTATTGCATCATAGAAAACACTAAATTTTAAACCATTGGTACAGATTTTGTCTCATAAAGAAAAAACAGTAGATTTATTTAACCCAAACCATATTCCAAAAGAGGAAGCTCATTTTTAGCAAACATAGTATATATGCTCTACAAGTGAGTCCTAGAATGTTTCTTTGTCCCAAAGGGAGTTTTTTTTTCTCAATTTTACACAATCATATTTATTCACAGTGGTTTTTGGTGTATGGAGCAAAGTTAGTTTTTGTTTGGTTTTAAATTACTTTGTGGATAATAAGAAGGTCTTAACATTATCATCAATTGTTAATCTCCTTTAAGAGACTACTAAAGTCCTCAATGGCCAAAACCAAATCCCAGTAAATCTTATTTCTCCCCTGTAATTTGAACCAATTGCTTAGACTCTTATTCTGCAATATCACTACCTGTGATTTTTATCACTATTTATTTTAGTCCTATATCTTGTCTCTCAACCATACTAAGAAATTTTAAAACCAGCATGGCCATTCATTGACTTACTCATCATTTATTGAGCACTAATGACATCTTAGGTCTTGTATAGAAGAGGATTGAAATGCCATTGGCACCTTAAATAACTACTAATCTAGTCTTTGGAATAAAACTTGAAAAAATGAGCATACTATAATATAGACTGTTAATAGTTATTATCGATGTCCATAAAAAATAACTTAGAAATTCAATAGCCTGACAAATTTCTGACTGGCAGGATCAGGAAAGAATATTAGAGAAAAGGACCATCATTTGAGATGTTCTCCTTCTGAAATTTATAGAGAGAAGCCACACACACAAAGCATCCTACAGTAGGAAAAAAAGGGGCATGTAAACAGAATAAAACATCTTATATTGGGCTGTAGTATATGAAGAAGAGCTAGGAAGAAAGGAGACTTTTCAAGGAATGTGGAATCTGGTCATGTAGTTTGTGGTCCAATTCAACAAAGCACAGAAAATCATTGAAGTTTCTGAACAACAAGTTGCGATGGTCTGGCAAAAGACTGTTCACCAGCAGGGAGGACTATAGTGGGATGGCAAGCCAGCCAGGCAGATTTTATTTGGGGACCATTAAAATAGATATAAGCTGGGCGTGGTGGCACATGCTAGTAATCCCTGCTCTTGGGAGGCTGAGACAGGAGATCGCACAGGTTCAAAGCCAGCCTCAGCTACTTAGTGAGGCTCTCAGCAACTTAGTGAGACCCTGTTTCCAAATAAAATAGAAAATAGGTCTGGGAGTATAGCCCGGAGGTAGAAAACCTCTGGGTTTCACCCCAGTACCACCAAATAAAATAAAATAAAATAAAATAAAATAAAATAAAGATATAATAAAACCTATATTAGAATCTCCATCTCCCATTCTGAGCCCTGGGTGGCGGCTTCTTCTTCTCCTTCTCCTTCTCCTTCTCCTTCCTTCTCCTTCTCCTTCTCCTTCTCCTTCTCCCTCTCCCTCAGTGTCTCTCTCTCTCTCTCTCTCTCTCTCTCTCTCTCTCTCTCTCTCTCTCAGGTACCTTTACAATTTGACATGTTCACCTTGGCTCTCAGCAGACTAGGAATAATCATCTTGTTTTTTTGTTTTGTTTTGTTTTGTTTTCTTTATCCAAAATGTTTTTTTTTAAAAAAACAGCAAACAAAGTTCATGGAAGGGAAGCTTTAACAGAGTACATGAGATCAACTCATTTTTTTTTCAAAAATAATATCTTTCATTTGTTAAGGTCATAATGTGTTACGTTTGGTGGTCTGGGTGTTCTCCAGACAGCCCCATGAGGGAGGAAGGCATCATTTCCATTTTACAGATGGAAAACGGTGGCTTAGAGAGGTTGATTTCAGACATCATCTAAGCATACTGAAGAAATATTGCTTTCCACAGGAGAATCCAGAACTCCCTCATTTAGAATGAGTTTATAACCTTTCTTTATTCTTAGGTCTAGTTTTTATTCACAACAAAATCATAGCCTTCCAGATCCCTTCCATTAATCAGAAGGGAACTCCAGCCAGAGTGGCTGGGAGGGCACACCGAGGAGCCAGGTGAGTTGACAGTACTAGGATACAAGGTTCCAGGAGGCAAAAGGTAGAAAAATTAGAATGATGATGACATTATTAAAATTGTGTGTGTGTGTGTGTGTGTGTGTGTGTGTGTGTGTGTGTGTGTGTTAGCAGAGCTTGAACCCAGGGCACTCTACTACTGAGCTACACCCTCAGGTTTTTTGTTTGTTTGTTTGTTTGTTTGTTTGTTTGTTTTTGAGACAGGGTCTCACTAAGTTGCTGAAGTTGGCGTTAAATTTACGTAAACTTCTTGTCTCAGCCTCCCATGTATTGGAATTACAGGTGTGCACAGCTGTGCCCAGCTTGTTCATTTTCAATTTAAATCATTCTTGGCAATGCAACTGTAGATGCTGTAGGAACATAAAGGAAATTGAAGCTAATGTTCTTTAAGTAAATAGCCTCAGTGGCATAAAATTCATTGGACTAAGTGGGGAAAAAGATAAAATGCAATATTCTCAAAATAAACAAACTTTGAGCTTTTCTTATTACCTAGTTTTGCCATTAAGTTTCCTTTAGAATGGCCCCTACTTGAGCCTAAAACCTAGCAGGTCTAAACACTGCTTGTAAAATTGAGGGAACACATTTTACCTTCTTGAATTGATGATGGCCATGGAGTGTCTGGGAAAACAGATTAGTTTGAATAATAAAATCATTCCTTATTTTTATATGAAAGGCTGGGATATTTAATAAAAACCAGACAGAAACTGGGTCTGTGAGCCCATTAAACCAACATGTCACCTGGGCCAGAATTCTCATGGAAATAATTGTGAATTCTTCTTCTTGGAAATTCTAAATATTTCTGTTTTATCCTCAAAATTAGAGGAAGCTGAAGCAAATCTCAAAGACTAGTCAGTGAGGAGAAAGAACCTGTTTTCTCTTTTTCTCCTGGCTAGAGGCTTCTCGATATTTTTCTCCTTCTGTGGTGTCTAACTCACACTTGGTGTACTCTGGTTGTATTATGGAAAATGACACTTTCAAAATGACATTTCCAAAGTCCTTGTTTTCAGAGAAGGGATAATTACCCAGTGTGATGCAAGAGAATGATATGTTCATCGTGCTTTTCCACTTCACAAACCTGGAAACTAAACATCAAGTTTCTATGGGTTGGAAATTTTTGACTGTAGAGAAGATTCAGACTAAAAATTTATTTAGTTGCCATCCATTCATTCATCCATCTCTCTCTTTGTGTGTGTGTGTGTGTGTGTGTGTGTGTGTGTGTGTGTGTGTGTTACCAGGGATTTAACCCAGAGGTGTTCAACTTCTTAGCCATACCCCAAGATCTATTTTATTTTTTATTTTTTAATTTTTCAGTAGGGTTTCATTAAGTTGCTGAGTCCAGCCTCAAATCTATGATCCTGCTGTTTTAACCTCCCCAAAACTGGGATTACAGATAGGCACCAAAGCACCCAGTTCACAAATATTTATTATCACCATGGCACTGCACAGGGTGCTATGGGAAAACTTTTGAAAAGTAATTACATATAATTACAAATCATATATATATATATATATATATATATATATATATATATATATTCAAATGGATGGCCACAAATTTTGGAGATCAATACAGAAATGGCCCAAACTGTGACATGATTCCAGCTTGGGTTTAGCTACATTTTTTGTTAATAAAATTAGAATGATAATACTCAGGATATATGTTTATGGAATTTCATCAGTGTGTCATAACCATAACATTTCTTAGTGATGGATATTGAATAAAAAATCTATTTTGTTCATAAAATGTTATGTCTCAGGCAGTTACATATATATTTTTGCATATAAAATATATGTATAGATGATTATATTACTATAATAACATATTGCATAAGGTACATAAAGTCACATTGAATTTATATTCTTAAATTTGTGATCAGTAGGAAGAAAAAGAAGGAAAGGAGAAAGAGAGGAAGGGAAGAGAGGTGGTAGGAAAAGAAAGATGTATACTCTTCCAGTTTTCCCAGTGTCTTTTTTTCTCTATAAAGTATATGTATTTTTCCACAAACTAAGGTACAAAGGGCACTTTACTCTTTCTTTTAAAAAATCAATTTTCAGCCTGGTGCTCAGATACACACCTCTAATCTCAGCTACTGGGGAGACTGGGATAGGATGGTCACAAATTTGAGGATGCCCTAGGCACCTTAGCAAGATCATGTCTCAGAATTTAAAAGCAGAGGAGGTTTGGAGGTGTAAATCAGTGGTAGGGTGTCCCTGAGTTTAATCACCAGGGTAGGAAAAAAAAATGGAAAAATTATTTGCAGTCCCCAATTTAGCAAGATTGATGAGAAGTAAAGTTTCTGTTTTTCTTGGCATCAGAAGATCATAGATGCCTGGAAAAGGGACTTTCCATTACCATCCATCTGACATCTTCAACTGCCACTGTTTTGATGCTGTTTGGGCCTGGTCCTCTCCCATCAACCTCAAGCCAGAGTCACTGTCCAGAGGGTTACCAGGCACTATGGGAGGTTGCTGTGAGGAATCCATTGGAATCCAGGGCCCCTGCTGAGCATGCAAGGGGCTTAGTCCAGATGCTGCTACCTGAGGACCTTTCACATTGGGAGAGCTGAGACCTTCACATTTTCTAGTTTCCTGGGGGAAGATCTCCCCTTAAGCCCTCCAGAACCCTCTCCATTTTAGACAAGGCTTCTTTAACAATGCTAAAGATTAAAACTTGAAAAAATAAAGCAATTAACACTTTTTCTTAAGTTTAGAAAAGTCCAAATGAAAACTCAAAGGTCTTTTTCTTCTCTTGGAAGAAAATTGCTTTTTTAAAAGAAAGAGTAATATGTCCCTCCTTTATTTATGTCACAGATAATTATTTTATATTTACTACATAAATACCATATGGATAGATAAGTAGATACTATCTCTACCTATTTATATCTCTATGTCTACATGTATTTTAATCTACCTCTATTTGTTTGTGGGGTGGGGTACTGGGGATGAAACCCAGGGGCATTCTACCTCCAGGACTTTTTTTTTTTTTTTTGGTGGTACTGGAGTTCCTAGAAACCCTTCTACCTCTGGGCTACACTCCCAGATTTATTTTATATTTTTATTTGGAAACAGGGTCTCTTAAGCAAGGTTGGCTGGCTTCGAACCAGCACGATCCTCCTGTCTCCGCCTCCCAAGTGCAGGGATTACAAGCGTGCACCACCACACCAGGCCCCAGACCTATTTTAAATTTTATTTGGAAACAGGGTCTCACTAAGTTGCTGAGAGCCTTACTAAGTAGCTGAGGCTACTTAGTAGCAGGTTTGAAAACCTGCTGATCCTCCTGTCTCAGCCTCCCAAGTACTGGGATTACAAGTATGCTACCATGTCCAGTTTCTATTTCTTATCTATCTCTAGCTCTATCTATGGTACCACAGATAAGGTTTAAGGAATTATTTGCATATTAAGTTGATAGAAAATTGTCTTGATAGCTGGGCATGGTGGTATATATTTATAATCCCAGTATTTGGGAGGTTGAACCAGGAAGATTGTGGTTCACGGTCAGCTTTGGTTCACGGTCAGCTTCGGCTACTTAGGCCCTTTGTAACTCAGTGAGACCCTGTTTCAAAATAAAAAATAAAATGTAGTGCTGGGGCTGTAGCTTGGAGGTAGAATGCCCCCTGGGTTACATCCCTAGTATTGCAAAAAAAAAGAAGAAAAATTATCTTGATGTATTTCTTGTTGCCTATTAGCCACCACTCTTTTAAAAATATGACAAAATTAAAGAAGTGTCAGGATGAAAAGAACTTTGGGATTGGCATATTTGGTATTTCCTAAACTTTAAATTTCTAGCACCATAGCCAGGTTGTGGTGGCACACACCTCAATACTGTGAGGCTGATAGAGAAGAATCATAAATTTGAGACTAGCCGCAGCAACTTATCAGGCCCTCAGCAACTTAGTTAGACTCTGTTTCAAAATAAATAATAAAGCCGGACGACATGGTAGTAAAATCTCATGATCTCAGTATTTGACATTTAGACAGGAAGATCACAGATTCGAGGACAACCTCAGAGAACAATGAGACTCTCATCAACCCAGAAAGACCTTGTTTCAAAAATAAAAATAAAATAGAGCTGGGGCTATAGCTTGGAGGTAGAACACCCTTTGGTTCAATCCCCAGTACCACAAAAATTAATTAGTTAGTTAGTTAATTAATTAATTAATTAAATATGGCTAGGGGAATAGCCCCATCCCAGTTCTACACAAAAATTCTAGTACCATATTCAAAATTTTTAATTAACTTATCAATTTTACTGACATGTTATTTTAAAAGTAAATCAGCATAAATGAAAGAATATTTACAAAAAATTTCCTGAAAATACATAAAATTGTAAAAAACATATATTGTTCCATTTAGTGCCTGTAAGATGCAAAGATTCTGAGTATTACATGGCTCCTCATCCCATCCCTTTGTGATCACAAGGAGAATTTAAAAGGAAATCACTAGCCAGGCATAGCGGTGCACGCCTGTCATCCCAGTACTTGGGAGGCTGAGATAGGAGGATCACAAGTCCGCAGCCAGCCTCTGCTGCTTCGTTGAGCCTACTGCAACTTAGTGAGACCAAAATAGAGTGTTTGGAACTTAGTGTTTCCAAATAAAGAATAAAAAAAATAGGGCTGGGAATGTAGCTCAGAGGACGAATGTTCCTGGGTTCCATCCCCAGTACCACAAAACAGATAGATAGATACATAGATGATAGATAGATAGATAGATAGATAGATAGATAGATAGATAGATGTAACTCTCTCACCCTTTGACTTAATCTCATTTAATCTTGGATCTATGAGTCACTAAAATATGATGTCTCATATTGCGAGAAACACTGCTGTAGCCTTTTCCTTTTATTTTGCCTATGTAGAAATGAGCCCTGGAGAAAGAGTTTATAACCTTTCTCTTGATTATAGGGCTGAGAATCATCTTTGTAACTCTTGACCTTTAGGCCCATGCATTTGCCCACCACAACCCTACCCATGAATACTCATTTATCCTCGCCCTGCCATTCTAAATGAATTGCAAGCTCACTGAAGTCTGGAGCTTGGCAGGGTCTTTTTTTATTCTCCTGCCCATGGTGTCTTTCACTCAATAGAGGTTCAGTGTATAGGTAAACTTTGGTTGTGACATGCCAATGGTCCATCTCCAGGAAATGTTTATGAGGAAGTTGAAATTGCTTCTGATGCCTCGAAATAAAGGTAAATGCCCATCCTTGCCAGGCATTGTGCAAGAGGCTTGGGTGACGGAGACACAACTGCTGCCGCCAGGAAGTCCAGGTGATGGCGGGAGGGTCTTTTTGAAGGCCAATAATGCAATATTCACTCTTTTTACATAAAACTTAAAGAACAGAGAGAAAATAACCATTATGAAAGCAAACATAGGTGAAGAATTAAAGAGAAATGTGGGGAAAGTGGAGGAGTAGGGAAATGAATCTGAGAAAGAAAATGACATTTGTCCAAAAGATTAGAACTGGTGAGAAAGGATCCCCATGTATCGGACGGGGGCAGGGGCAGCTCTGTTTAATGGAAAACAATAGAGAAACAAACTCAGCTGTAAAGTTGGGATTAAGAGCCAAATGTAAATACCCAGAATACCCCCAAAGCAAAGTAAATCAGTAGGAATGACTTCCAAAATCTGTGTCTACATTGTGTAGCGAGGTCACCACATGGTTCAGTTTCCATCTTGGGCCTGCCTAGCAGTTGTGCTGAGATCGCATTGGTGCCCTGAGGATTCTCTAAGGAGATTTTCCCTGTGGGAAGCCTGTAGCAATGGACCATCTAAGCCTCCGGCAATGGAACAAAAGTCAAGAAGCAATCCACCAGGCAAGTTAAGGTGGATCTAGCCACACAGCCAGACTCAACACAGAACATCCTTTTGTTCCATATAGAAACTTCTCTCTTCTTGTTGTTCACTTGCCTGAAGGCCGATTTAGTTTCATGAACTTACAATTCCGAGAAAACGTCTTCCTTGGATAACGTCCATCTACAAAATTTCCCTTCATTGCCATTTTACCGTAAACGGGAGAGAACTCAGGGCAGCTGCTTTGGCTGAATCCATTACTGCTGTGTTTTTATGAAAATCTAGAAGCATCTCAGCCTCCCTTACTTGAGCCCTCTTGTAGCTTCCCAATCTCACACCCCTGCCACCTACCCTACCCCCACTCCTCTGGACTTGCCTTATTTTTCTTGGAGATGTTCTTTCACATGTCAACCAACCACAGGAACTGGTGCTGATGTGTTAGAGCCTTACTGGGTCCCTGGAGAGGATTCACAGTTATGTCAGATGGAGGAGATGTCCAAGTTCACTCCCAAAAAAACTAATTAGCCTCTAATAACAAGCCATCTCCAGAGATTGCAACAATCTTGGTGTTAGAGCCAGAGTCATGGGCCAAACTCCCCTAATGCTCATTCCATTCCCAGATAGGAGAAATCAATCTTTTCACACTCCTCTCATGAACTTTAAAATGCCAGCAAATTCAGTCATCTGGCTGGATTCGTGGTCCTTTGAATGCTCCCGCTGAGTGTGGAGGGCCGATGACCTCTGCATCAGAGACCTCCGCGTCTCTCATGAACATCCTCAAATCTAGCACAGTAGTCGGGGCAGAGCTACGGCTCAAAACGAAGTTTCACGAAATGAGTGATGTGCAAGGGCCTCCTCAGAAATATTCCAGCATATGAAACATGCAGGTGAAATAGGCATTTCTCGTACATATACAACTGGTAACTCTCTTAATAGTTCCTTGTAGTCATATTTCCTGCAGATTTATCATAATTGAAAAATCGTGTAGCTTCCCTGTGACCTCTTGGTCGTGTTTGATGAATTTCTAAAGTACAAAAGAATGGCTCAAACCTCTCTGATGTGATTAAGCATATTAATAGTTCATATACTTAGAGAAGCGCGATCGTTACTCAAAGAGGTCAGTCCTGAGGCCTCTCAAGACATGGCAGATGCGTCTGGAGAAGCAGTGTCTAGAGAAGTGGTATACGGACAACAAGAGGTGGCACCAGGAAATAGACGAAGTGGAGAACACCAAACTGTTGCCTGTAGGGCAGAGCTCAAATAAGGAAGAGGAAATAGGTCAAAGCACAGATGTGAAATTTTCAGACACACCCAATCTGTCCCTGGTCCCCCAGGGGCGTTGATCTGGTCTGCAGGGTGCGTAGCAGAGTTCCAGGCTGGGGCATGTTTGGAGTCCGGTGAGCAGCAAGCAGTGTAGTGATTCTTAGTGGTCTATCCGGTTTAGCCCAACTTGTTAATAGCCAAGGGTACGGGTTGGAAATTCCAGGTACAATAAAAGTAGTTTTGTAAAGAACTAAGAACACTTATAGCTTGAATTGTGTCCTTCTCTGCCCCCCACCCCCGCAAAAAATAATGTATTAAAATTCTGAATACCAGAATGTAGCCTTATTTTGGAAATAAGGCTATAGGTGAAATTAGTTAAGATGAAGACATACTAGAGTAGGACTGACCCCTGATCCAATATGACATATGTCCTTATGAAAAAGGGAAATTTGGCTGGGTATGGTGGTGCATACCTGTTATCCCAATACTTGGGAGGCTGAGACAGGAGGATTGCAGTTCCAAGGCCAGCCGCAGTAATTTAGTGAGATGCTCGACCACTTAGTGGGATCCTGGGAGTGAGGCTTGGAGGTGGAAGGCTGGGGGGTGCGATCACCAGTACCATAGAAAAGAGAGTGGGAGGAGAATTTGGATACAGATAGGCACACAAGGAGAACATCATATAAAGAGAAAGGCAGAGACTGAGGTAATATAGCAGAAGCCAAGAAACATCAAAGCTTGCCAGCAAACCACCAGAAGCAAGAGAAAGACCCGGAACAGATTTCTCCCTCACAGCCCTTGACAGGAATTAACGCTACTAACATCTTGACCTCAGACGTCTAGCCTCCAGGACGGTGAGACTAGATTTCTGTTGTTTAAACCACCGGGTTTGCAGTACATTGTTAGTGCAGTTATAAGAAAACAGTAAAAGCTCCCAATTAAGGCGGCTGGCAAAGATCCAGGGTATTAGAGCAAAAGTCAAAATGCCAAAGAGCAGTCCATTGGCAAAGGCAGATGCGGAAGAAGTGAGGGGGACTTCTACAATTTGGCCAAATCCCTTCAATCCCTGCACACACATCCCAGACACCCGACACCAGAAATAGAGCGAGTCTGATCACATGCACTGTCCAAGCTTTCTATTCTACCGAATGTTTCAGCCAGGCTTGTCCAAGGCAGATGGGACCTGGGGTCACAGCTTGAAATTCTCTCTGCCTGCTGGCAAAGCTGCTAAGCAGCAAATGTATCTTAGGAAGCATCTGAACCCAAGGCTACTCATTGCCAGCCAAATCTGAGCGTGTATTTCTTTTCCTGATACCTTCTTGCAAACCCTACCCACTTCAGAGCTTTGCAAATGATACCCAATATCCGTTTTGTTTTTAAATGAGCTTGGTTTGGGGGATTTATATTTTAGTATGCCAATAGCCTAGACTCACTAAACATCCTTCTTTCAAAACCCACTCCCAATTTTTGTTTATAATATTTGAGACTCCTTAGGCTTGTTTGTTTGTGATTGGGCGTTGAACCAGGGGCATTCTTATTCTGAGCTACACCCTCAGCCTGTTTTATTTTGAAAGGGGGTCTAATAAGTTGCTGAGGGTCTCATTAAGTGGCTGCATCTGGCGTAAAACCTTCCATCCTCTTTCTCAGCATCCCAAGTACTGGGATTACAGGTACAGGTGGCTCTCCTTAAATTCTTTTTTTTTTTTTATTAGGTACTGGGGATGGAACCCAGGGACATTCTACCTTCGGGCTGCGCCCCCAGCCCTATTTTTTATTCTTTATTTTGAAACAGGGTCTTACTGAGTTGCAAAGAACCTCACTAAGTAGCTGTCTGCAAACTGTGATCCTCCTGTCTCAGCCTCCAGAATGTTGGGATCACAAGCGTGCGCCTCCGCACCCTTGCTCTTCCTTCGGTTCTTAAACGGGCTTTGCCTCTTGGGTTCCCATCTTTGTACCTGACACTTACCTAGACTACTCGATTTGCTATTTGGTTCTGTCTTCTCATCTAATGTGGGCCAATGTGTCCTTCTCTTTGGCTTTCTATAATGGTCTAGCCATACCCTAGACACTATTTCTGCTAAATTCTGTCTCATGGGACAGGACACCTCCCAAACAGGTGGCCAAGAGACAGATTGAGAAATTGTATGAGCCAGAACAGCTGTGGTGGGAGAGTTCTACAGCCAACATGATGCAAGTTCAGAAAAGTATTAGCTGCCTAAAAGCACAGAATTGAGACTGGGGGTGAAGCTGGTGGGGGATGGAGGGATGCGCTTGTCTAGCATGTGCAATGCCCTGAGTTCAATCACCAGCACTGCCAAAAAAACAACCAGACAAAAAAGGAAATAAAGCTGCATACATGCAGACGTTTCAGTGTGATTAGTGTGGCCTAAGTAGCCGAGCTCAACATTCAATAAATAAATACAATTGCACAGAATTTTTCACCAAGAGTGATGGTACATGCC
The DNA here is from genome assembly GCF_963383645.1 of Muscardinus avellanarius. Taxonomy (NCBI): domain Eukaryota; kingdom Metazoa; phylum Chordata; class Mammalia; order Rodentia; family Gliridae; genus Muscardinus; species Muscardinus avellanarius. Next base: position 34,944,355 of record NC_137786.1, on the reverse strand, counting down.
TATACTCTCAGAACTTGGGAGGCTGAGACAGGAGGATTGCAGGTTTGAGGTCAGCCTCAGCAACTTAGGAAGACTGTTATTTCAAAATAAGAATTAAAAAAAAAAAACTGGGGGTATGGCTCAGTGGTAGAATGCCTCTGGTTTCAATTCCCCAGTACCATAAAAAAACAGAATTTTAATAAGAAATAATTTTAGAAATTTATATAATTTATATAGAGAGAACAGATCTGTGGTTTCATCAGAACCACATAGCCAGTGGACTAGTGGCAGTTTCCACTTTACCTGGTCAGATCTTGTAAGTGCGAAGGGGCAGAAGATCCATAGAGAGAGAAACCAACACAGTGGCTCTGAGCAAATGACTGTTCTCTGCTCTCTGCTCTCTGCCCAGGCGAGGGTACAGGCACTGGCTATAAAGCAGCTTGTGATAAAGGCTTCTACAATACTTGCCCGCAGGTAGCTTGAGGAAGAAAGAAGAAAACCAGGGAGCCACCAGGGAGCTAATGACTGTGCTCAGAAACACACAGGAGATGTTCCTCACAGAGTCAGAGACACAGGTGTGGTAGGGTGATGTGACAGGAGGAAGGGCTTTATACAAGGGATGGATGCACACGGCTCATTCCTACAGAACTGAGACCACTATAAGAGAACTGATACATAACTGGCTCTCAGGCTTCCGTACAGAAGATACAGATAGATACCCATACATTTCCAAAGATCCTGATCTAGGCCATTTGTGATAGCACACACCTGTAATCTCAGAGACCAGGGAGGCTGAGGTAGGAGGATGCCAAGATTGAGAACACTCTGAGCAACTTGATGAAACCCTGCCTCAAAGTAAAACGTAAAAGAGGCTGGGGGTACAGGTCAGTGGTGAGTTCTCCTGTGTTCAATACCCAGTATAAAGATGGAAGGAAAAAAGAAGAAAGGAAGAAAGGAAGGAATCCTGATCTGAGGCCTTTGAAATAGGGGCCCAATAACATCTCTTTACTCCAATAATCTGGTATACTCCCAAACTGAAGACCCATTACTAATATGAATTATAATAAAACCCCAGTTTATGTCCAAGGGTTTTGTAGCCTATGTATGGGTACATGTATACAGAGGTATGTGTTTTCCTGGGGTCAGCATAGGAAGGGAGATAGGAAAGGTAATATAATTTTTTACAAAGACCTTAAATTTGTAAGATTTAAATCCAGAAGAGGCTGGGCATGGTGGCACAAGCTTGTAATCCCAGCATTTGGGAGGCCCAGACCGGAAGATTGCGGTTTCATGGACAGCCTCAGCTATTTAGTTAGGCCCTCTGCAGCTCAGTGAGACCCTGTTTGAAAATAAAGAATACAAAATAGGGATGCAGGTGTAGCTCAGAGGTCAAATGCCCCTGGGTTCCATTCCCAGACCCACAAAAGATAAATAAGTACACACATACTTACATACATACATACATACTTATATACATACATACATACATACATAAGAAAAATGTAAAGGATTATTTTTTGTCTTTTATAGTAATGGCAATGAGTAATTTACCAAAACATTAGCATGTAGAATGACTTTTAAATTGGAGATTTGAAGAAGGAATTCCAATTACCATAGAGAGGGAAGAGGAGAAGACAATGAACGGCTTTCACTTCCCTGCTAAAACACGTGGAGTAACCACAGCTCAGGGACCTGATGGACTTCCCAGCATCCCAGCTACTGACCACACTCAGCTTGTCACCACCTGATCTTTTAAACAGTTTGATCAGCAGAGCTTCGAATAAAAAGGCAAATTGTCCAGGGCTACCTAAACCTGAAAGTGGAGCCAAGCAGACCTAGGCCAAGAGCAAACCTTACCGTGCTCAAGACACACACACACACACACACACACACACACACACACACACTCACTCACTCATTCACATGAATATTTGTAAGCCATCAGATTTGTAAGACATATTGATATTTGTAAGCCATCAAAATGTAGGAGTCACGTGGTTAATACCTGGGAAAATAACAAGCATTTAGTCATTTCTTACAGCACATGCATTTTGTTTCCTTTAGCCTTTTGGGCTACATTGTAAATCATAATAGCCAAAGAGTAACCGCAGGGTCTGCCTTCATTTCTCAGGGACAGTGAACTAGAATCCTCCACTTCCCTTTCTCTGTTCTCCCCTGCCCTGTCTGTAGAACCCCATATATATTTTTAAAGCAGTGGAGAGTTTGAAATGCTGTGAACATTTTATAAATTGTTCCCGTGAATCACCCTAGAGTCATCCAACAAGAGGCCTCCCTACCCCATTCCAGTAAATGTTATTCCAGTTCATGACGGTCCGTGTTGGCTGCCGAGAGCTCTCTGGGAACAGCATGGACCTGGCCAGACAGGCCCTTTGGGTAATGGCCTTCCTTTGCCTGCTGGAAAGGATCATTTTTAAGTTCAAGAACAAATATCATCTTTTGCATTTCGGTTGTTAGTTTTTATTAACCAACTGTGTCTGCCGAAGACATCTTGACCTAAATACTAAAAAGTCCATTTGAGTCTGTTTTTATATCTTAGCAATCAATTATTTTCATACGTCCATGCACAAGTAGATACTGAGTGTCCAGCTCGTGCTCAGCATGACAGAAACATTATTCCAAAATGAGTGTTCTTTGAGAACTGTAAGACTTATATGCAGCCAGCAAACCTTTGCTTCAAGATTAAATTTATGGTTAAATGTCAAAATTAGATAATCATTAAAATTTCAGAAGATTTTTCATTTTATAGTATATTAAATATGTAAGATATTACTATGTTACAAGTCAGTTGTAGTGGGGATGGTAAGCTCAGCTGTAAAAATAAGCTTTCATTCATATGCCCAGAGCTTCCAATGGTACAGAATTCTGTGTAGGGCATTGGCAATAAACTTTACATGAATGACATGTAATTCTGTTCCTACACTTTTATTTATTTATTTATTTTATTATTTTGGCACTAGGGGTCGAATCTGGGGCCTCACATATGTTAGACAAGTGCTCTATCACAGAGCTATATACCTAGCCCTTTTTAAAATTTAAAAATTTTATTTTGAGACAGTATCTTACTAAATTGCCAAAGTTGGCCTCAAACTTGCTGTTCTACCCTCAGCCTACCCAGTATCCGGGATTAGAGGAGTGTACCACCAGGCCAAGCTATATGAATGGATTTTCATTTAAATCTGAAATTTATGTGGTGTTACAAATGCATTTGTTGCTTTCTAAAGTATACTCATTTTAGACCTATGGTAGCAGTCACAGGAAAGGACATTTCCAAGGAGTAAGGTTGTCACTAAGTACACTCAAATGAGACTAATGATAATTTTGCTGACGTGACGCAAATGTCTTTACTCATTTTTAGAAAACAATTTGTAGGGTTGGATTAACACAGGTTAAATTTAAACAACTGTGCATAACCCTGACCTTCCCATGGCTCTCTGTGACTTAGACACTGTATATCGCATGTTTTTTCAGAATAGCTTACAAGCAGACACCAAGACAGAATTAGGTTTGCAAGAGACTGACTGTGGGAGGAAGCAGAAGGCAGAGAAGTCTTTAAGATGGTGACATAGGTCTAACATCATTGGAAGAAGTGAAGGAAGGAAAGAGGATTGAGTAGAAGAGTCTCAGCAACTCCGAGGAAGTTGTAATTCAAAGAAAGGTTTGGCCGGGCCAGTAGGAACTTCTTGGGTCTTTCCTAGAAAGGCCTGTGTCTCTCAGGAATTGGCCTGCATTGGCCTCCTCCACCCCTACCCCCACATGGAGCTTAGTCATTTGGCTAGTATTAGTTACCCGGGACCATGACATCTGTGTGAGCATGATGATAGATGCGGAGGGACAGGACCTGAGGCTTGAGATGAGCACTGCCTTTGAATGGCCACCACTCTCTGTCAATATGAGCATCATCAAAACCAGAGTTTGTAGGTGCATTAATCCATGCACTTATCTACTGGATGGCAGGGGAGACGTTCAGTATTGTACACTCTACAGGAAGCAATCAAGGTCTCTTTGTTATAATATATACTGTATGGTCCATTAATTTCCTTGAGCATCCTGCCTGAAGAAAGAGGAAATCCTTAGATATCCTCATTAGAAATTTTGCCCATCTATAATAGTTAAGAAAATTGTTGTTATTAATTATTATTATTATTATTATTATTAGATGATAATCTGTAGGGTCTGTGTTTGAATTAAATTTGTTTCTTTTGCTGGTTAGAATATGCATAAAAATTTACTATAATCACCTTGCAACTCAGTGGGATTCCGTTTCAAAATAAAATTAAAAATAGGCCTGGGGATACAGCTTGGAGGTAGAAAGCCCTGGGTGCCATCCCTAGTACCACACAAAAAATTATTATAATCATATATGATAATTCTGTGGTATGCTCTAATCTTTAAATTTTAATACATTGGACTTAAAAATAGTATCAATCAGTGTTTCTCAATTATATTTGTCCCTAGAAGAGCTACAAACTTTGTGTCTGTGGATGTTTTCTCCAATCAATGAATGTGGCAGATTGACTAGGAGCAGATATAGAGACAAGTAGATATGGGGGATTAGAATAGGAATGAGAAGAAACCATCCTAGTGTTTCTTCCCAACTCATATCTGTTCCTGTCTTACATCATGCTCATTACTATGCACTACCAAACCTGAAATTTCCTTCTAAAATGTTAATCTCTTATTATAAAGATAAGCTTCACCAGGAATTCATCTTTTCAAATTGCCAGTCCTTTGAGAAATATAACAGGGAGGTTATCGGCACACTTTTCTTGATTATTGAATGAGGTGCATATCATACTGGGATCACTAGATTCCTGAAGGTGGAGAGGATCAGAATCGATGAGCTCTGAGTTTGCCTGCAGTCAGGTAAAGTGAAAAAGACAAGTTGCAAAATCGGCAGTGAGCTGAGTGGTGATGATCAACTTGCTCCACTGGAACTCAAAAGGAGGATTACTTCTGAACATATTCTGGCATTCCCTTTTATGTTGTCATTGCAAAAGTATGCAAAACAAAAAACCCCACATAGTTAAAATTCTCATTTTTCAGAACACTAAAAATCGAGATAACAGCAGCCTATCAAGTTGAGTAACCTTGGGCAGTTTCTACTGATACTCACCTCCTTCTGATATATCCTCAAGTAAAACTATTACGTAGATGAAAATGTTTTGGACTAGCCTTTCTTCTGTTTTTGACACTCACCATTCCTTTCTTGTTTGCCCAGCTGAAGCCCCATATTTTGAATTCTACCTGGTCTTTCTGAGCAAGTGTATCATGTTCAGAACCTTTTCTAACTTCCTACCTAACAAGAGCCAGTATCTACCAAGTGCTGCACCTGTGCCAGGCATTTTGCATTCTTTGTTACATATTATACCCACACCGTATTAATGTCTAGATTCTGTAATTTTTCTAATTTGCTTTATGAGTACACTAAGGCTCAGGAAGATCGAGTAACTTGCACTGGTTAAGAGCTAGAAGAAGGTAGAGTAGCTGGGTGTCAAGTCTATACTTGACTGGCATCAAGTCCTATACACTTAACCCACACTTGATAATTTTGACTAATAGCTTGTGGGGATGGGGGGAAGGTGAGTACCAGGCATATTCCAAAGTCCATCCTAAAGAAGGGTCAAAAAGAGAAGACTTTGTGTGCTGTAATGTGCAAAGCTCAGATTCATGCACAAGCTGAAGACATGTCTTGTCTTTAGTTAATTTGAGAAATCTTAACACAGGTTTTATTCTACACCAGCCAAACTTAGGTATGCATAACCATCACAAAATTTGGGGGATTTTTATACTTCCTTGGGATTCTACTCTCTAATTTTTTTTTTCTTTTTTGTGTGACTGCGGACCAGCCCTATTATTTAGTCTTTATTTTTAAAACAGTGTCTCACTGAGTTGCGTAGGGCCTCACTAAGTAGCTGAGGCTGTTCATGAACCACAAACCTCCTATCTCAGCCTCCCAAATGCTGGGATTACAAGCATACACCACCATGTCCGGCTTATTCTTTCTTTCTTTCTTTTATTTTTGGTGGTGCTGGGGTTCCTGGAAGCCCTTCTACCTCCGGGCTACACTCCCAGACTTATTTTATATTTTTTTTATTTGGAAACAGGGTCTCTTCAACCAGCGAGGCTGGCTTCCAACCTGTGCGATCCTCCTGTCTCCGCCTCCCAAGCGTGGGGATTACAAACGTGTGCCACCACGCCTGGCTTTCTTTCTTTCTTTCTTTCTTTCTTTCTTTCTTTCTTTCTTTCTTTCTTATCAATGAAAATACTTGTCTTTTATTTCCAGCAGTACTTTTATTTTATTATTCAAATTTTATAATTTTTTTAATGTCGAACATATTGAAAATGGCATACATTCAGACTGTACTTGTGCTTGGTGCCCTCTCCCCCCTCCCCCCTCCCCTCCCCCTCAGCAATGAGTATCCAGGTTAACCATTCTTTTTTTTTTATTTATTTTTATTGGTGCACTGTATTCATACATCAAAGTAGGATACATACTTTTGTAGACATACATGCACACTTTTCCCAGTCAGCCCCCACCCAATCCCCACCCCATTCTCTCCCTATCCCTCCCTCCCATGCTTGGCTTAGTAGTTGACATCTAGTATTATGGCAATTTATCTAAAATTAAAAATGATAATCTCACATAACAGTTTCATTTGTCTGATACCAAGCTTTTGATGACTTAAAGATAACATTTCAATATTTCTTTTTGCTTTCTTTCTTACCAGAGAATTTTTTTTCTATTTTTTAGGTGAAACTATCATATATTTATATATTTATTTTTCAGAAAAAATCTATCCTAATATGGAATATGGACTCTAGGTACCCAAAACGATCTTGAAAAAAAACAAAGCTAGAAGATATATATTTTCTGATTTCAAACCATCTAAAGCTACAATAATTGAAACAGTGTAGTACTATTCTAAAGGCAGATATATAAACCATTGGAGTTAAATAAAAGCCTAGAGCTAAATTCTTCCCTATATTTTCAAGTTATTTTTGACAAGGTTTCCACGAACATTTGGTGGTGGAAATATTAATCTTTTAACTAAATATTGTTAAAAAATAATAATTACATGGAAAAGAATAAAATTGGACCCTTACCTAATCCCATATACAAATATTAACTCAAAATAGATAATAGACCTAAATATAAATCTTAAGACTGTAAACTTTTAGGAGAAAATCTGGGTCATAAAACCTCACAACATTGAAATTGGCAGTGATTTCTTGGTTATGATTTCAATGGCACAGGCAACAGAAGAGTATACAAACTCCCTAAAGAATAAAAAACATATTGCATATCCAAAGACAATGTAAACAGAGTTAACAGTTACTAATAGAATGGGATAAAATATTTCCAAATGCTATACCTGAAGGTATATTAATATTCCAACTAGAAATCCTAAAAATTAGCAACAATAAAGGCAAACAATATCCTGTAGAGATAGGTAAAAGACTAACATAAATAATGAATCTCCACAGATAACCAATCTTAGTTGTCTGTTGGATGGAAAATCTTGTTTCTCTAGTTCTGGAGTGTGTTACCTATTTCTTCTTTGTAGTTAATCTCTTTGAGTATTTTCTCTAGTGCTGGTTTTGAAGACATAAATTCCTTCAGTTTCTGTTTGTCATGGAAGCTTCTTATTTCTCCATCTAATTTGATAGAAAGTTTTGCTGGGTAGGAAATTTTTGGCTGGAAGTTGTTTTCTTTCAGAGTTTGGAATATGTTACTCCAAGCCCTTCTGGCTCTCATGACTTGGTTTGGGAAGTCTGGAGTGATTCTAATTGGTTTGCCTCTGACTGTCACTTGGCCCTTTGTTTTTGTTGCCTTTAAGATTCTCTGCTTGGCTTCCACGTTGGTCATTTTGACAATTATGTGGCGTGGGGATCCTCTTCTCCAATCCTGTCTAAAGGGAGTTCTATAAGTTTCCTGGACCTGTGTATCGACCTCTTGCTCTATGTCTGGAAAATTTTCTGCTATTACTTCCTTGAAGAGATTGTTGATCCCTTTGGTTTCACTTTCTTTTCCCTCCTCTATTCCAATTATTCTTAGGTTAGCTCTCTTAAAATGGGCCCATATTTCTTCAATATCAGAGTCCTGCTGTCAGATATTTTTTTCTAGATTAGAAACTATGCGTTCATTTTTGGATTGCTCATCTTCTAAGAGCGAGATTCTGTTCTCCATGTGTTCTAATCGGTTGTTTGTGCTTTGAATTGAGGCCTTTACTTCATTAATTGCATCCTTTATCTCTTTTTGGCTCTCTCTGAGTTCTTCTCGAAGCACCTCTATTATTTCTACAGTTATTTTCCTGATTTGATCTTCTAGAAATCTCTGATTTTCTGTTTTATCGGGTTCTGATGTTGTGGGGTTGTGGGAATTCATTGCTCCAGTGTTATTCCTCTTTCCCATGATTTCGGAAGTTTGTGCCTTCTCTGGGTTTTTCCCTTGGGTCACTATGACTTCGCTTAAGGTGTTCTGGATCTCGAGTCAGTAGTATCTCAGACCCCACTACTCCTTTACTGGGTTTTATCACAGAGTCTCTGACCCAGAAAGTCAATAGAGGCTGCTTTAGACTGTGGGGGGTGCCAGGTTGGGCATTCTCCTATGGTGTGATATCTCTGCCACCACCCCTCCCCCACTGGGTCAAGTCCCAGGGAGTACAGTACTGGGATTTCTCCTCTGTGGCCCGCAATTTGACTCACTGTTCTTGAGTACGCAGATGTAGCTGTACTGGCCTTGCTGAATTAGGTGCTGCTTCCGCCGGTGGCAATCATGCACCGCTGCTACGCCCTCGGCTGTGGGGCTGGTGTTTTTCTTCTTGGTTTTGATTTCCACTCTGAATCCCTGCAGCGTGTGCTGAGCTCGGCCACTGGGAGCTTTAGATGCTCTCTGCGCGGAGTAATCCCGCCTGGCTGTTCCGCAGTGGCTCACCTCGGCTTGTTGTGGCCTTCCCGTGAATTCGCCAGTACCGCCGGCAGTATGGCGCTGCTGCCGCGTCTGTCGCGTCCTCGGGCGTGAGGCCGGTTATCTCCTCTGTGGCTCTGTTCTCAGTCCGCTTTCTCTCTGGAGCCTGGTGATTTTTTGTTTCACTGGTGATGGTGTTTTCTGGCTATGAAAGGCGCTGATTTTGTGGTAATGGAGATTGGTTGTTAGCGGGGCTCTTAAGCCCCGCTTTTCTCGGTCGCCGTCTTCCAGGTTAACCATTCTATATTCACACTTATACACATATTCAGATGTAGCTCCTCCATTAGTCAACCTCAGCCTCCTTCCTCTCCCATCCTTCCATTCTAGCTTTGCTGAGGTTTCCCCACCATTATCTGGATTCCCTCTGGTATCCCTAACACTCCCTATTTTGGGCATTTTAGAGAAAACGTATATCCCTTCTCTTTCTGTGCTTGGCTGATCTCATTTCACTGGGTTGCAAAGGGCCTCACTAAGTAACTGAGGCTGTTTGCGAACCACAATCCTTCTGTCTCGGCCTCCCAAATGCTGGGATTACAGGCGTGAGCCACCACGCCCAACTTTCTCTAAGTTGTTGTACCTTCATCTTTATCAGGTTCCTGAGTCAAAATTGCAATTTTTTGTTCTCTTTTTGGAGATAGAGTCCATAAATTGCAAATGATCTCTATCCTTATCTCTTTATTTCATTTCCAGACAAATGGGATCAGTCTATAGAAATGATCTCTTATGCGTTTTTAAATCTAAATAAGGCTGGTCATATGAAGCCATATGATTAGCTACTATGTATGGTACACTTATTCATTCAGTGCATAGATATTTAATGCCTTCTCTGCGACACAGCACTGTGCCCGATCCTGAGGATGTGGTAAGCAAGAGACATACTCCTTGGCTCCAAAGAATCTATGGAATTGAATCCCAGCACCCGATGTATGCTATTTTTTGAGTACTTATGTATATGGCACTTTACATAGATTAGTTGTAATCTTTACAATAAAATTGTAAACTGTGAATATATTAGCCATATTTTTTAGACAATGAAATAGGGCTTCAAAAAGGCTGAGTCATTTGCTCAGTGTCATGGTAGCAAGTAAAGACAATGACTGAAATGCAAACCAGTGTGTTTGATTAAAAAACTTGTTCTTTCCATTATGTTATTACCTTTAAAGCAAAAGTTAGAAAATTAGGGCATCTCGTCCCAGTGCCCACCCCATACACAAGCAGCTATCTAAGGGCCTACGGGAACTTTGCTATGCTTCATCTATCATAATATAAAATGGAAATGATAATTGCACTTAAAAGGAATGCTTCAATGCTAAAAAAATTAATATGTATTAAATATCATTGCTAATTTAATATTTTGCTCTAATGTGACATTCCCGAAAATTCACAGTTAGGATGAATTATTCTTCCTTTTGTAACCTAAGTGTGCAGGGAGACAAGGCCCATATAGCCTCTTTCCATCCCGTGTGATGTTTTAAGTAAAAATTGGTGTTGCCTTTGGCTTCTCACATGGCAAACCTCAGCTTTCTGGAAAGTGGTGCCAATGGGTATGATTCAGTTAAAAATGAATTTGACTTAACTAGTGGTAAAATAAAAGCTTTGCCCATTTCAATATAACATAGTAAAAAGAACACATTTATGTATATATAAAACAATTAACACTGTGTCTGGCCCTGGATTTGCTGAGTAAGTTGTAAGTTCATTTTTTCCCCGCTTGCCTGGCATAGTTTCAGTTTATGTTATAATAACAAAAACATTCATTTTAATTAATAAGAGTATTATTAATTAACTGGCACAATTACCAAGCCAGAGGAAACCAATCTCAACTATACTAATTTTGCTGAATTATAAACCAGAACTAAATAAAATTTACTTTTAGAGACTGAAATCTGTCCACATGATCAGAAGGCAAATGAAATGAGTTTGAGGCATCTACTTCTGGTCCACATTCTCTGCTTGTGGGCACAGACAGTTTCAGTGAAGGCTGTCACATGGTTAAAATTCAGTTTCGTAATGTTAGAGTCATGACATCTTAAGGATCAATGCCTACATTTATTCCCAGAGTGTCCTTTCTCTCAGTTAATTCTCACCATTCTCAGTGGCATCAGAAAATAGATGAGAGAAGTTGTTTCTACTGAAATAATCAACACCTTTGCAAAAGACAACCTGCCTCTCAGCAGAGTTTTAAATAAACAGTAGCTACATAGAGAACATCTTCTGCTGCTCTTAGAATAATCAGATTCAGAGACCATGCCACTAATACTTGGCCTTAATATTTGAAAACTAGAAGGCTATCTTTGTAGCGAGCTAAGGCATCTAGTTATTAATTAACGATCTTCACTGCCTAAGGAGTTAATATGGTAGTCCTCAAAATGTGAACTCCAGAAAGCCTCTCCTAGATATTCACCTGAAGTGCAAATTCTCAGGCCCCACCCCACATATATAGAATTCATAACTCTGTCATTAGGCCCACGAATCTTAGGTCCTTCGGGCAACTCTGATGCGAGCCAGAGTTTGAGAACCACTTGTGTTAACTCAAGTCTCATCATTTCTGACTTACTTGCTAAGAAGTAAAACTTTTGCAGCTTAAGTCAGATGCCATGAAGTAAAAATCTCAGCAACTATCAGACAAAGTTGGGTTTGATAGCAGATTGACTTGCTTGATGGAATCTCTGTAAGAAGTTTCAAAATATGGAAAATTGAGCTCTGAAATGTTATGATGTTGGTATTGGCAACCAACACTGCTGAATTGCAGAGAAATACAGGATCCTCCTGCTGTTTCCTTTTTGCTGAATTTCTTTCTGGCCTCTTGGAAAGGTTCCCTTGAGGCATTTCTGAAAATATAAACCTCCCCATGTAAATGAGTTGTTTACCCTCCTGATCATTTGTTAGAAAGCATTGAATTTTGCTGAATCAGGCATAATTGCTTTTGACAAGCATACACATAAAACAGTAAGTGATACTGAAAACACTTGGTGCAAGTCTCCAACCTTGGAACACTCTAGACTCTTAATAATGGGTCATGCCATTTGGCACATCTTTTCATGTAATCTTAAAGTCCGTCCAACCAACAGAATAATGAAGAGTACTAAAAGTTGAACACAAATGAGATGTTATCCTGGTTATGAGACTGAAAATAAGACACAGTAGAAACTTCAAGATGGGTTTAAATATAAGAATGTAACCTAGTTTGTCTCAACACTACCTAACTAGGAAGAAAGAAGTCTACAGGGGAAAAAATTGGGTTCAAGGAAGTGGTTAGTTTCTGAATGTTCTGAATAGAAAGGGTGGTGAGAGTAAAATTTTATTAAGCAAGCAAAATTATTTCTTTTAAAAATATGTTACTTGGGCTGGGGATATAGCTCAGTGGTAGAGTACTTATCTAGTATGTGCAAGGTCCCGGATTCAGTAGCAACACTGAAAAACAAGTGTGTTGTTAACCAAATATAGTTTTATCCTTTAGTTATTTTAGTTTACTATTCATTTTCACTAGTTTTAATTATATTGAATTCAAATAGAAGAGAAAAATGTAAAAAGTGAAGAATATACCCTTTATTTTTCTAACTATGCTCTTAGAATAACCAGTAAAATTGGTTTATATATGTATATATTAAACAATAGATGTAACATATATATATATAAAACACATAATACACACATATACACATCTATAAATTTGAATCATATTTCTACCTATTTGTTTATTACTATATTACATGAAATTAACTGGATGAATATTTGTCAACTTTAGAGTATGTATTTAAAGACATCATGCTGGGTGTGGTGGTGCACAATTGTAATCCCAGCATTCAGGAGGCTGAGACTGGAGGATTGATTGTGGTTCACGGACAACCTCAGCTACTTAGTGAGGCCCTTCACAACTCAGTGAGGCCTGTTTCAAAAATAAAAAGACTAGAAAATAGGGGCTGGGGGTGTAGCTTAGAGGTACAATGCCCCTTCGTCCCACCCCCATTACTGCAATAAATAAATAAATAAAGACATCATAGTTTAACCAAAAAGTAGCTTCAAATACAAGTATCAAATTAAGTACCAACAGGGAAAATAATCAGATACCATGTATTTCCATTTGGGATTGAGCTGTTTCTCCTGTGGGTATTGATCTATAGAATGAATGAAAATAATTTCAGCAAATATTTGCCCAATTAATAATTTTAAGTATTTTCCTGAGAAATAATGTACATACTAGCCTTGTTTTATGTGATTATAGCATAAGACATTATATCTTTTTTGGAAGCAGGGTTTGATATCTTTGGGAGCCATTTCTTGCCTGATACATGACATTGTACATATTTTCACTTGTCTTTATATATGTGGATAACTTTCATGTCAGTTTGTTCATATTTACTTCATTACTGTGGAAACAGAAAAATAATCATCTGATAAATGATCACTCTACCATGAGTTATTAAGCTTCTTCATGATTAATAGTCCTTTTAGTTGTCATTTATTTTCCATCTTAAATTATCCTTCAGTATCCATTCTTAATCTTTGTGAGTTTTTGTGTACTGATAGAGTATATTCATAGAGGTATTTCTAAATAAAAGAACACTTTTGATGCATATTGTCAAAGTATTCTATAAAAGGCAACAGAAAACGGGAGCGCATACACTCCCTCATTATCCTTGATTCTGAATTGTATCACTATGAAAATAATTTAGTACTCAGAGGCAAAGAAGAATCTAGCTTCAAGATGCATTTCTTTGATAGTGAATTTGATGGAGTCTTGGTTTCTCTTTTCACTTTCTTAATAGTGGAGCGCACCAACCACAAAGTGTTTAATTTTGTAGAAGTTTATATATTTTCCTTTGTTGTATATGTTTTGGGTATTATGACTGCAAAAGTACTGTTCAATCCAAGGTCAAAATATTTACTTCTGTGTTTTTTATTAGAATGTTGTAGTGTTAGTCCTTACATGGAGGTCTTTGACTCATTCTTAATTGTATGAATGATGTGAAGTAGGAGTCCAAGTTCACTCTGTTGCAAGTGAATATTCTATTGTTCCAACATCCTTTGTCTAAAGGACTCCTGTTCCCTCTTCTAAGTTGTCTGCCATTCTTGGAAAAAGTTAATTCCTGTAAACATGAAAGCTTATTCCTGACTCTCAGTTTTATTCCATTGGTCTTTGTCTGTTTTCATGCCAATAAGACAATCTGGATGGCTGTAACTATAGTGAGTTTTGAAACTGGAAAATGTGAGTCCTTTAACTTGATTCTCTTTCAAGATTATATTGGCTATCTGGCTCCCTTGCATTTCCATAAAAATTCTATGGCCATGTTGTCAGTTTTTGCAAAAACAATCTGGAATTTTTATAGGGATTACATTGAATCTGTTGACTTGTTGAGAAGTAATAATCATTGCAGTATTAAATTTTCTGATCCATAAGTATGAGATGATTTTCTACTTTTCTACTTAAGTCTTCTTTAATTTCTTTCAACCACTTTTTATAGTTTTGTATAGGTTTTTTTTTTCTTTTCTTTCTTTTTTTAGATACTGGACATTAAACCCAGTGTCAGGCATTCTACCTCCAAAATACACCCCAGCATTATTTTACTTATTATTTTAAAGCAGGGTTTTGCTAAGTTGTTGAGGGCCTCATTAAATTGCTAAGGCTGGAATGGAGCCTGTATCCTCTTGTCTCAGCCTCCCAAGTACTAGGATTACAGGCATATGCTGCCATACCTGCCTCAGAGGTATAAATTTTATATTTCTTTTGTAAATTGATACCTAAGTATTTTATTCTTTTTGATGCCATCGTAAAACTGTTTTTGTTCTGAATGTCCATTTTGTATTGCTCATTGCAAGTTTCTAGAAGTACAATTGATTTTTTATGTTCCATGATGGAAATACAATCCAAGTTTGCTGTACTCAATTACTAGTACTAACAGATTTTGAGTAGATTCATTAGATTTTCTAAATTTAATAACATGATCTGAAAACAGGATAGATCTACTGCTTCCCAATCTGGACTATTTTCCCTCTTCCCCAACACTCATTCTCTTGCCTAATTGCCTGGACTAGAACTTCCAGTACACTGTTCAACATAAGCAATGAGAACAGACAGCTTGTATTGCTCCTACAGGGGAACACATTGTTATGTTATCAAGTGTGATATTAGCTGTGGGTTTTTCATAGAAGCCCTCTATCACCATAAAGAAGTTCCTTTCCGTTCTTAGTTTTTTTGAATAATTCCATCGTGAAAGAGTTAGAGCTTTAGTCAATTTTTTTCCATAGTGCATAGAAGTAAGTGGAAATAGAAAATAGAAAAGTGGCTTTTCCCCCTTTATTCTATTAATATAGTAAATTACAGATGGTCCCCAATTTCTAAAGGTTTGACTTTATTTGCTTCAAAAGCAATATTAATTTAACTAAACTCATATTTTAGTTAATTAATTAATTAACATTACTGGAAATTGAGCCCACGAGCACTTCAACCATTTTAATTTTGCTAAATTTTCAGGTGTTTTCAAACTTGAAATCCTTCTGCTTCAGCCTCTCAAGTAGCTGGGATTATGGCTATAATCCCATGCACCGCCACACCCTGTTCTTGACTAAAGGTATATGACCTCCTGCCATGTATCACTCAGGACTGAGGATGTTCAGGACGTGAAACTTTCAGTGTAAAATCAGACAAGTCTGAGACAGATCAGGATAAGTTGTTTACCCTCACTATAGGACTTGCGCATTGCACTGCATTTATATTGGTCAGTATTTTCTCTTTTCTTGGAGCACCTCTTGTATTTTGAATATTAAAATCCTCCTGAGCTAGCAATATACAGTACATATTTTTCTTGCAATGTTGATCAGCAGCAGTGAGCTAAAGCTGTCAGCCATGAGAGCATGAAAATAACGAATACTCTTTAGTAGTCTGTTTTGATAAGTGATGATGGTCAACCAATGAGATATCTTAAAGGCATTTCTGACATATTTTGAACATATATAATGCATTTATCAGGCCATAACACCATTGAAAGTTGAGAAGCATCTGTACATTCATTAATTAATCTTCTGATGTTAAACTAACCTTGAATTCCTGGGATAAATCCTACTTGGCCATGGCATATTATCTTTTTATATTTTTGCTGGAATAAATATAGTAGACTTATTTTGGGAGGAAGAGGTACTGAGGACGGAACCCAGGGGCATTCTACCTCTGAGCTATACCTCCAGCCTTTTTATTTTTTTATTTTAAAACATACTGAACTGCCAGGCGTGGTGGCACATCCTTGTCATCTCAGCGCTTAGGAGGTTGAGACAGGAGGATCGCACAGGTTCAAAGCTAGCCTCAGCTACTTAGTAAGGCTCTCAGCAACTTAGTGAGACCCTATTTTCAAATGAAGTATAAAAAATAGGTCTGGGAGTATAGCCCGGAGGTAGAAAAGCCCCTGGGTTCCACCCCCAGTACCACAAAATAAATAAAAAATAAATAAAGTAAAAGGTTTCTGTCACTCACATACCAGATTGTTTATTAAGATCTGCATCATTTCATACCAGCTTTCTACACTGTTAATGGAAGCAAAGCCACAGAAGATGCATCCATTTCTAACACAAACCCCAGTGCTGAGAACCTGCTACTTGAGTCTCCTTAAAAAAAAAAAATCCTGACCTTGAGCCTCTGGTCCTCCTGTCTCAGCCTCCCAAATACTGGGCTTACTGATATACACCACCACACTCAACTCAGTTTGATAGATTAAAAAAATTCATAAAGATATTGAGCTATAGTTCTCTTTTTCCACAATATGCTTCTCTAGTTTTATTATCAGGGTAATACTGGCCACACAAAAATAAGCTGAGAAGTGTCCTCTCCTTTTCAAATTTTTGGAGGAATATGTGAAGAACTCATATGGATAAATTTTTACATATTGATAAAATTTTCCAATGAAATCTGGTAATGGGATTTTTGAGGGGGGTTCATTATTTTTATCTCTACAGGTCATAGATCTATTTCAACTTCTCATTTCTTCTTGAATAGTATTTTGTGGTTTTCCAAGAACTTTTCCATTTTGTCTAAGCTGTTAATAGACAGTTGTTCATAGTATTCCTTACATTCAGTCTTATTTTTATAAAGTAATATTAATAATCCCTCCTCCTTTTGCATTGCTGATTTTTAGAAATTTGAGACTTGAGGTTTATTTGTTTATTTTTTGGTCAATCAAGCTAAAGAATTATCAACTCTTACTGAGATTTTCAAATCACAAACTTTTGGTTCTTTGATTATATATCATTTTGAAACTTTATAATTAATCTTAGCTATAATTTTCATTATTGCTTTCATTCTGCTTATTTGGGATCAGTTTACTTTTATTTTTCAAGTGTCTTAAGGTAGAAATTTGGATATTTAAAATTTTTTATCTTTAAAATCGTACAGAATATAGTGTTCAACAAAAGCTGAACGAAATTAGAAATCAGTGAAAAAATTGGGAATTAAAATATGTGGAAATTAAATTCATGTTTATAAATAACCAAAGGGTAAATAATTAATCATAAGAGAAGTTATATCTTGAAGTGAAAGGAAATGAAGATAAACATGTCAAAATGTATGCAATATAGCCAATAATTAGAGGGTAACTTATAGCTGCAAACAACTATATTAAAAAGATAGCTGGGCGTGGTGGCACACTCTTGTAATCCCCGTGCTTGGGAGGCAGAGACAGGAGGATCGCACAGGTTCGAAGCCAGCTTCACTGGCTTAAGAGACCCTGTTTCCAAATAAAAATATAAAATAGGTATGGGAGTGTAGCCCGCAGGTAGAAGGGTTTCCAGGAACTCCAGTGCCACCAAAAAAAAAAAAAAAAAATACTATGTTCAAGGTAATTTTTGAGGAATTCCTGGATGAATCAAATGCAGTGATTCCCTCCAGAAATTCACACATATGTGTATAGTTGCCACAAGTAAACAAACTACACTTTCATATAAAAATACTACATGAAATATCCATTAGAAAAGTTCTTAAACTGGACATGGTGGCCCACGCTTGTAATCCCATTACTTGGGAGGCTGGACACAAGAATCATGGGTTTGCAGCCAGCCTCAGCTACTTAGTAATGAGGCCTTCTGCAACTTAGTGAGACCTGTTTCAAAATAAAGAAAAATGATAGAGCTGAAGGTATAGTTCAGAGGTAGAAGTCCCCTGGGTTCCATACCTAGTACACACACACACACATACACACACGGGGGGGGGGGGGAATATAAAAGTTCTTTGAAGAGAAGAGTCCTTAGATAGATTTTAAAAATGTCTCAGCCAGGCCTGTTGGGAGGTGGTGACAGGAGGATCATGCAGGTTCGAAGCCAGTCTGGCTGGCTTAAGAGATACTGTTTCCAAATTTTAAAAAGTATATTTATATATGGGATTAGGTAAGGGTCCAATTTTATTCTTTTCCATGTAATTATTATGTTTCAACAATATTTAGTTGAAAGATTATTATTTCCACCACCAAATGTTCGTGGAAACCTTGTCAAAAATAACTTGACAATATAGGGAAGAATTTAGCTCTAGGCTTTTATTTAACTCCAATGGTTTATATATCTGCCTTTAGAATAGTACTACACTGTTTCAATTATTGTAGCTTTAGATGGTTTGAAATCAGAAAATATATATCTTCTAGCTTTGTTCTTTTTCAAGATCGTTTTGGGTATCTAGAGTCCATTTTCCATATTAGGATAGACTTTTTTTCTGAAAAATAAATATATAAATATATGATAGTTTCACCTAAAAAAATAGAAAAAAATATTCTCTGGTAAGAAAGAAAGTAAAAAGAAATATTGAAATGTTATCTTTAAGTCATCAAAAGCTTGGTATCAGACAAATGAAACTGTTATGTGAGATTATCATTTTTAATTTTGGATAAATTGCTATAATACTAGATGTCAACCACTAAGCCAAGCATGGGAGGGAGGGATGGGGAGAGAATGGGGTGGGGATCGGGTGGGGGCTGACTGGGCGATGTGTACATGTATGTTTACAAAAGTTTGTATCCCACTATGATGTATGAATACAGTGCACCAATAAAAAAAAAAAAGAAAAAAAATTTTAAAAAGTATAAAATAGGTCTGGGAGTATAGCCCGAGAAGGGTTCCATCCCCAGCACCACAAAAAAAAAAAAAAAGTCTCAAACATAAGATGACAAATAGTAGCCAATCATCAGCCTTTCCTAGACTAATATCATAAATTCTCTTTTCCAACCTGCTTGGTAAGATGTTTCAAGTCCTACAGAACCATTTCATCATGTTTAGGGGAAATGAGAGAGTGATCAAATGAGCTGGGTTACTGTATACTCAGAGTCGCTGCTTCATCTCATTCTCCCAGACAGTCACTGGTGCTTCTAGCACATGAGATGTCCCTCTGGCTGAACTCCCAGACACCAATTCCAAACTTCATTACTTACCCATCAGCTGGTAAAAGAAAAAGTGATTTTCTCATCACTGTGGCTCTTCTTGTCACTGAGCTTGGCATAAACCTTTTGAAGTGGTGGATATTCAGAGTAGATGTTAATTCAGGAGCACACAAATACATTCGAGCACTAAGATACAGACTAAAGCTAAGCCTAGACCAAAGAATAGACCACCCACTCAGAAAGCCACGCTAACCACCTGAACCTGACTGGAGAAGAGAAAGCCCTGCCATTTACTTTGAGAGTGCAGTAGAAGGAATGTGGAAGATTGTTGAACTGTCTATTCACTTCTCAGCTTGAAATGTTTTTACTAATCTGATTCCTCCCATTCCTCCTTTGAGGAAAGGAATTGAATGATGCCCAGAGCAACCATAGCAGTTTTAGGTTGGGAGTGGGTGGGAGAAGGGCTCCCATCACCCATGCCCTGGCAGCTGACCTGCTGGGGTCTGGCAGCAGGCCACCCAAACATTACTGAAATGGCCTGAGGCACAGCCAACAACCACGCATGTGGCGATGGACCTACCCCCAGAAGAGCTCCCTGTACCCTCCAAGAGGAACATTGCTCCACCCATGCTCCCTGGCCAGCATCTAGGTATCGGGAGTCAAGGAAAGTGTGGCTATGGGCTGTTTCTTCTTTTTGGATAAACACTTATCCTCTATAGTGAATATCTACTTAAATAGCCACATGGTCCCTCAGAAAGAAGGGCACACTGCTGGTTTCAAATAAATATATATAAATTGCTTTGAAAGCAGAGGGAGCTAGCTGCCCCCATCTCCTTCAAAGTCTAGGCTTTGGAAGGGACCAGTTAGCAACTGGGCAGTGACTCAGAAAAGTAGCCAGCAGGAGTCACAGACGACTCGGTCCATGATGAAAAATTTCCTGAGCTGCATGTGGCAAAAAGTGGTCAGAAAAGCTCCTCACTGTCAGTCATTCCGGGGTGCCAGCCCCCCTTCCCACTCCCACCTTGCTTTGTCTTTTTCTAACTTTAAACCCTCTTCTAGACAGACCTTGCGTGCTTGGTAACCTGACTTTGGATGTGTAAAATATATTCTGATGTGGTATATATTTGAAAAATTTGATGGAGTAATTCCTTCTAGGCTCCCTCCATATTTTATTCGGTATGAGGTTTTGGCATTGATTTGTTTTAAAATATTGCATTCAGCTGGGCATGGTGGTGCATACTTGTAATCCCAGTGTTTGGGAGACTGAAGCAGAAGGATTACAGGTTTGCGACTAGCCTCAGCAATTTAGTGACACCCTCTGCAACTTAGCAAGAGCCTGTTTCAATATAAAAAATAAAACGAAACGGGAGTCTAGTGCAGAGGTAGAATGCCCCCTGTGTTCAATCCCTAGCACAAAAATAAAATAAAACATTGCATTTAAATATTATTCATTGTGATTATCATGTTTCTGTCAACTCCATATAATTTTCTTTCAAGGCAAGTGGGTCCCCAGCCTTAATCAAGCCGTGACTCTGATAGGCAGGGTTACTTTCATGGATGGATGTACAGTACTCTTTTGGTCATGGTCAAGAGTCAACGCTCTTTGAAAGTATTACCATATCCATGAAGACATGGGGCTCCAATAATGGACTTCCTAGTATCAGAATCAGTGGTATTGAACCCAGAAAGGCAGTAGTAGCATGCCAACCTCTCTCCCTTGCAGCTTGTTTCTATGGGACTTTTCTAAGAATGTTATAGAAAAGTCTGAGCTGAGCCTAAAAATACATGAGACACATTCTCTATAACAAGTATTTGTTATTGTATTAAGTTTTTCGGTGAAGTGTTCCCATAATAAGTGCAGAATTATAAAAAGTGACAAAATTAATGTCTCAAAGGACATCATATTACTTATTCCAAGAGAATAGTGTCCCGCTGGTATGTGAATACTGATCAAGTGAAGTGCAAACATTATGGAAAATAAATGATGGAGCTACACTGACACGTTTATTTTCAAAGCAGGAGACATGGGTCCTATAATAACTTTCCGCTGTTATAACTGTTTCTATTATTCCACATGATTGATGTATGTTTAATGGTTTTTATCTGATATGTCCGGGAACTGTGGAATTGCAATCGCTTGGGTGAGTGTATGCTGCTTTCTTCACGAGTGAAGATTGTTTTATCCACAAAGCAGAGCTCTGGCTTTTAGACTTAGGTTACCCTTAGAAGATCAACTGTGTGGCTCCTTCATCTTGAGGGATGTGGTTCAGTAACTGGGTTTGACATAATGGTCCCGGTGCTTCCAATAACATCTACATTTGTGTGAAAGTTTTATGTGAGTGGTTTTACTCACATGCTGACAACACCATTTTGCAGTAAGTTAGAGAGTTATTAGTTGTTTTCAAGTTTCCCATGGGAGGTAAGCAAGACAGAGAGGATAAATAGAAATGTGGTTATGTATTTAGTCACCAACAGTCTCAGGACTACATCCTTCATCCTCAGAGAATGGCCTGTCCTTTTCTCTTGGCTAAATGGAAGCTTCTGATGTGTGCGTGTGTGCATGCGTGCGTGCGTGTGTGTGTGTGTGTGTGTGTGTGTGTGTGTGTTGATTATTAATATATACATCTGAAAAATAAATGGAGTGAGTTGCACCTTATTTAAATGCTCTTCCCTGTTAAGAAAGCTTTTAAATAAATCCCGTTGTTTTGTTCAGTTATTCATGTAAGAATGAGAAAGTGGACAGGCAATTCCAGGAATTCCTCTAACGGGATGAAGAGATGCTCCTAAGTTCTGCAACACAAAATTGTTTTCAGATATTAAGCTAGAGGACTTCTGGCAAGTATTAGGTATAGCAAAAAGATTAAACCCTCCCATTTTCCCCCCACTACCTAAAGCATAAAATTCATTCAAATTTCTACGTTTACCATCCACAGTCATCAGCGTTTTGATTATAATCTGACTCCACCAATCTTTGTAGTTTCAACACCATTCTCTACACACACACAAACACACACACACACACACACACACACACACACACACACACACACATGCTCCTTCCTCCCACTTAGAAGACAGCACACTCTTTCCCAGTGCAGTGCTGGGCACACTGTTACCTCAGCCTGGAGTTGCCTTTTCTACCCACTAACCCTTCACTGCTCAGTTCACAAGTCTCCCCTCTGTGAAATCTATGTGAAGACTCCCAGAAGAGTGACTTGCAGAGTCCTCTGTGTTCCCACAATGTTTTATTTAGGTTTTACTTTTTCTCTTTTTTAGCAGTGTACCAATGCGCTCTGCCCCCAGCCTTCTGTATGTTTTATTTCGAGACAGGGTCTCACTAAATTACCTAGGATGGCCTGGAACTTGTAGTACTCCTGCCTCAGCTTCCTGAGTAGTACACACCACAGGTGGCTTGACTCTCTCTTTTCCTTCACTCTCTTGTCTTTTGACTTCCTTGCATCATTAGTTTCTCTCTGAGAACCGATGAATTTTTTTCCATCGGATATCACCAGGATGGCCTCTTAGCCTCCCAAACAGGCACATTTCTAGGTCAGGGGCCCACAGCCACCTAAGTCAACTTCTAAGGGACCAGAGATTGGGTGATAAGTAGTTGGAGCCAGTTAGTTCTTCTCTAGGATAAGCTGGTACAATCCCTGTCACATACGACTTGTGTGATAATTGCTAACTTTGGACATAAAGTGTTTATCTAGGTGATTCTAGGGTCTCATAAATAGTTCTGGCCTGTGGATCATTTCCACACATCACAAAGAATCATAGACCACATAACCTGACCAACATTTTTGAGACATGCTATTTTTAAAGAGACATTAATGAGGGCCATGAACTGATTTATTCTAAACTAAAAAGAAAGTATGAATGCGGTTGTATTTAAATGTTAAAATTACAAAGGACCAGTCCAAAAGCCACCTGGAAGATCCTTAGAGCCCTCAGCTGTCTTCAGACCACACGTGGAGGACTGCTGTTTTATGTCTCTCTGTATGTCCCAATCACAAGCTTGCTTTTTACAAATGGCACAGCTTCACTTTTCTGTCATGATTCATTTTAGCTTTGTGTTTTCATTGCCAGGTCTTTTTTTCTGCTCTAGGGAGAGAGGACAAGTTTAAAATTCATCTTATTACCCTATTTCACTTTCAACATTGTACAAAATATAGTTTATAAAGATTCATGACACATTATCTATGCCATCTTGAAAACAGAACATCTACTGAAAGAATAAAAAGAAAATCTAAAAATTAAAGTTTCTTTAAATTTTCTTCCTCTTTACAATTCTTACTTCTTTTCTTTGTTGCTTTTTTTGTTTTGTTTTGTTTGAGGCCCATCTTTGAAATTGGCACTGAGCAGTCAGTGGTCATTAAAGATTCCATTTCACTAAATGTGCCAAGCAAACATATTAAATGCCAAAGCCCTGCATAAATGTGCTGGAGTCAAAAAGGGAAGACAAGATGCTGGTGCAGGTCAGGGGCAACGGGCTCCCAGAAGTCATCCTCATCCCCCATGGATGGGCTCTGGGGCTCAGCAGCAATGCAGATTTCTGGACTTAAGATTCCCAGGCCCGTATGCAGGAAGCCTGATCAGGAAGGCTTGTAAAACCCGTGTTCTGTAGGAAATAGCTAAGCGACATTCTCTCCCCAAGTATTTCCTGTTTTAAGAAGAAGTAGCAGGACAGCTAAATTTACTGCCATTTCTTTGAGGCTCAAAAAAATATTTGAGTTTTTGTTTTAATATTAAAAGTAGTTGCTGGGAAGCTAGGCATAAGAAGAGTCCTGTGCTTACAGGACTGTGGGAGGGTACAGAGCAGGAGTGAGGGCTGTGATGGGGAGTCAGTCCTCAGCCCATCAGGATCCACCGCTGAGCACGTGCTCTTGTCTGCAGTATGACAGACAGTTTTGATGGACTGCATTTATCTTTAGGATCACTTCTGGGTTTCAGATTCTCTTTTTCCCTTCTGAGGCACAATACTCTTCTGTCAAAGAGTTCATAGGATCTGGATTTGATAGTCTAATAGTAAGGAAAAAGGTGGGCAACTATAACATTATTCTGGCATAAATCTTATTATTCTTTTATCCTCTAAGTCCCTATCAATCACTACATCATTATATAAAAGGAGGGTAGGTACCCACCCTCCTTTTCTTAAATCTCACTGAAGAATATATTTATATACATGCAAAAGATTTATAATATATAAAATATTTATAAATACATTTGGATTAAAATGTATTTATGGGGTAGGAGCATAGCTTGCCTAGCTTGAATCCCAAGTTCAATCCCCAGTGAAGCAAAAGATAAAAATATTATATATATATAAAAACACATATATACATACATATATATTTCAGAATGAGTAAATAATTCCTACAAATTTCTAAGAAAGACAGCCATGTAGAAAAATGGTCAAAGACTTGAGGAGGCACCTAATACACACACAAAATGTTACAACTAAGTATCTCCCTTCTTCTAAAAAAGAAAAGAAAAGATGCTCATCCTCTTTAGTAATGTGAAAAATGCAATTAAAATCACAGTGAGGTGGTTCATAGATTGGCAGAGCTAAAAAAAAAAAGGATTGAAATGCCAGGTAATGGTGAGGAGAGGGAGGAAGAAACATTTGCACACTCTAAGTGAGAAGCCAGCTTTCTTCAGAGTGAGATGGCGCCAGCGCAGCACAAGGACTCAGCACTATGAAGCAAGGGACAGTCCTCTGAAAATCATGACATGTGCTCACGGGCCCATGAGCAAGGGGGCTCAATGCTCATGATAGCCATAATGTGCAGGTAACACAGATGTCAGCGAGCAGGAGTATGGATGTCTCTACACACTGGGACACTCTATAGCAAAGCACTGGGAAGGGCCACAGCTAGCAACAACATGGATGAGTCACAATGTCCAGTAGAACCTGCCAGATAAAAATGAACAGAGTGTACTTCCCTTCTCAGTGGTCAAAAATAGGATGGAAAAAACTATAAGATTGATATAGCCGGGCGTGGTGGCGCACGCTTGTAATCCCCGCGCTTGGGAGGCGGAGACAGGAGGATCGCGCAGGTTCGAAGCCAGCCGCGCTGGCGTAAGAGACCCTGTTTCAAAAATATAAAATAGGTCTGGGAGTGTAGCCCCGAGGTAGAAGGGCTTCCAGAAACCCCAGTACCACCAAAAAAAAAAAAAAATATATATATATATATATATATATATGTGTGTGTGTGTGTGTGTGTGTGTGTGTGTGTGTAGTAGAACTATAAAGAAAATCAAGGAATGAATACCATGAAAATCATGTTGAGGGCAAAAGGATGTGATAATGAAAATACATACAAGGAGTTTTTGGGGTAGGCGATGTGATATATCTTGACCTGTGTGGTAGAGCTATGAATGGTCTCTTTATAATCACTTTGCTAAATTTCAGGTTTTGGGATTCTTTCTAAATGCACACTGTATATCAGAATTTTAAAATTCTTGAAAAGAAGAAAAGAAAAATACTCTAACCTGTTGCTGTGTGAAAATTTGACTCTATATCACAGAAGCAAATTCTCAGTGACTTAGTGGAAATGAAGGACATTTAGGAATCAAAATTTTGTGTAGAAGAATTCTAAAATTAGGAATCTACTCCTAAGATAAGGAACATACTTATTTCCCAAGACAAGGCAAACTTTGGGCCAAAAATGTTCCTTTTTATTTTACTTTTACTTTCTTTGGAAAGGAATTCGGAAATCTAAACTGGGCTCTGTGCTCACAGCTATAATGAGAGTAACCCAGTCACCCAAGTTAAAATAGTTAAGCAAGTAATACAGTTCAACATAAGTAACTTCTCTAAAATGTCTGTAAGGCCCACAGTAATGCAGAAGAATCCAGAAGCTCATTGAAAAGTGAAAAACTCACTCTCTTCAATTACTACATATGAATCACCCATCTGAACACTTACCTACAATCTTACTTCACTTTTTTCCTTATCTTTCAGCAGTGTATTGTTTTGTAGTTACTGAATTCCTGTGTTTCTGTGTAATCTGATCTTCACAGAGGATGAAAATGGATAAGACATATCTATATATGATGTCAAGCTTCTTTCACTTAATAATGGTGCATGCTCAATCCTCACTCTTAAACTTAAATGTTTCCAGGATTTTTTAGGTTCCTGGTGCATATTAGCAGTTGCCGAATTTCTGCAACTATTTTCATTCATTTTCTGCAAATCTATATAATGCCTATAAAATAGTTCAGATACTTATTTTTTACTTATTAGGATTACCTATTAAAGTAAAAATATGAACTACTCAAAAATTTAAAAACAGATCATTCATTACCAAAAATCTCAACATGAGAATGAATTTTTGCATGTGTATCCTCTGTTCCTCCACAGAGAAGACCATCCTGTGGCCCAATGAACTATAACACCACATGTAGGGGAAAAAAATCCATTTATTTTTGGAGGAAAAAACGGTTGAAGAAACAGGAGAAGGGACAAACAGCAGCTAAAACTTTGCTTCACATGTTTGCAATTCAAAATGTTTATGTTCCACAGTCATAGATATACTTCTCTCTAATCCTAAATCTGACTTAAAACTGTATGTTTTTGATTATGTGATTTAAGCACTTTATTGTGAGCTCTCAGCTGCACTCTGAGGTTCTACTCTGACACCTTACAGACCAGCTCACATTTGCCCAAGCTTAATATATCACAAAATTGTGATTATTTGTCATGCTTGGTGATAGACTATTAAAAATGTCATCTTGCTTTGGAAATACCAAGAGACGGAAATAAGCATAAGACTCTCATCCTAATGGAATTCACCCTGAGATCTGAAAGCACCCAGTGTTAAAGCTACCAGGATTCCAAAGCTTGGCTGTCTCTATCCCTTCCTTTCAGCCTATTTATTTATTTACTTACCTACTTATTTTTATTAATTTATTTATATGTATTTGAATAAGTGCATCTAAACCCAGTCGACAAGATGCCTAGGCAGAAAGGCTTGGGCCAGAAGGAGGCCCCAAAGGACGATGCTCTGCCCTTGTCCTTCTCCCAGTCCTCCTGTCAGAGCTTTGGAGGGGGACACTGTTGTTATAATAATCTGGCAGAGAAGCGAGGGCACAAATATTAGCCTTTTTCTTCTGTGAACAAAGCCAGGCCTTATAACCAATTATTTTTATACATAGAACAACTGAATATGTGGTGGTCAGAGGAATGCTTATATTTCACCCAATCATTTATTCCTTTAGAATGCAGAAAAACAGAGAGAAAAGATCAAAGTATCTTTTCTAATGTCTCTGCCAGTATTCTGCTCATTCCTATCCTGGCTTAGTTTGGTTGAATAATGACTATGCAGTTATTCTTTGACTATGGCGATAATAGAAAGGTAAATTGTTAACAAATGACTGGGTGGATCCAGAATTGCTGATCTTCTTGGGTCTCTATGGTGTGATTTGGGATGAATATGTCATCAAAAGCCTGGTGGGAGGTGTTCGAACAGGCCTGAGACGCCATCATTTCCCATCCGGGTTCAGACCTCGACAATTCTTCCAGGTCTCCAACCTCCACCACTGACAGTCATAGAACATTTTCTCTCCAAACACAAGTTAAAGTTGACTAAAGAAACTGTGGTTTACTACATATAATTCAATTGCATTTTATGTTGCAAATTTCACTTATTAGTCTAAGGAGTTAAATTTCTTTAGAAGAATCTGTATCCAAGCTGACTAAAACTCAGGACTCCCCAGTGCAATAATAGGAAAATGCATAAGGGCAGCGTTTCACAATGAGCTCACCTCTGTTGGACAGGACTGTGCTTTCAGGACCTAAGGGAAAATGCTCTTCTGCCTGTGCAGAATAGAGTGCTGATTCTCTACCAGCTAGTTTTTGCATTTATGAATTTCAATGTGCTAAAACTAAAAGAATCTTAAGAAAGATAGAATTAAGGGAAGTAAAGTAGGAAAATAGAATTAGAGAAAGGTAAAAAGGAGCTGGGCCTGGTGGTGTGCACCTACAGTCCCAGCTGCTCAGCAAGCTAAGACAGAAGGGTCTCTTGAGTCCAGGAGTTCCAGACCAGGATGGGCAAGATAGCAAGACACCATTTCAGAAAAGTAAGTAGTAAAGTAAGGAGGAGGTCAAGAAGAAAAAGAAAAGAGACTATCGATTTCAGACTATCAGAAGACAGAGCCTTTAGACAAGCCCACTCCATGAACCTCATCAAGGAGGGGCAGCATCTGAGTCTGGCCCAGTTTTCATTCATTTTTTTCAAAGAAGCAACCCCGGGTTTCTGCAGTGATGCTCCGAATTCGTGGCATTTCACAAGACCATTGAAAATGCTTAGTAATTGTTTCCAGCTGTTGCTCAGACATTTCCTTTACATTCCACAGCCCTGGAGAAAGAAAGAAAAAAATCCTCCATGCCAGGTTTTGTGGCTCATACACTAGCTCTGAATTCACTTCACAGTAGTCTATAAAATAAAGTTATTTTTATCTCACTGTTTTTACTTCATGCCAATCAGTAATGTTAAAAAATAAAAAGAAAGAAAGAAAAAAAGAAAAAGGCTTTTTTGCTATTATGGAACTTTCCCTTACTGTAGAGTAAGAGCTCACTCAGATCTCTTTCATTAATGAAAAGTCTGGATGACAGACTATTGAATTTTAACATTATAGTTTCATCGTTTGTAAAAATATGTGTGCATGTCTGCATGGGGTGTTTGTTTTTTAGGGTCGCACAGATGGCCCAGTATGCGGAACGTGCTGGAAAGAGTGCTGGAGATGGGGACCCCTGGGGCACTGACAGGTTCTAAGGCCTCAGACAAGGTTCCCTGATACGAGGCCGGGAGTGGAGTGGGTTGGCAATTCCGTGGCATGTGTAGTGTCGCTTTCCATCCCGCTCCCACAGCCGATTTTGCTCATCTGTGCAGTGAACTTTCTATTAGCCCCAGGAGCAGCTTCAGCATATTTCTTAAGATGAGAGCTCCAATAAACATCCATCAATCTGTCAGCTTTGGCACACAGTTTTAGGCCTATTTATGGGACTGGATGATTTCAAAGATTCTTCCAGCACTATAACTTCAATGTGCAAATAGAGATTTGTAAGGAACTCACTTTAAGGAATGTAGAAACGTAACCTGTGTATGGTTTATAACATATAAGCCATTTCCAAGTTGTTTTACAAGTACTCACAATAACAGCTTCATGAAATGCAGTGGTTTTCACCAGACTTAACACAGCAGCTAGGTCCATAAAACACATTCGATCTCACCAGCCTGAGGGAAAGGGCCGAGGCCAAGAATCAATACCTGTGTATTGAAATCATCTAAGGAGATTTT
Source organism: Muscardinus avellanarius (assembly GCF_963383645.1). Lineage (NCBI taxonomy): Eukaryota > Metazoa > Chordata > Mammalia > Rodentia > Gliridae > Muscardinus > Muscardinus avellanarius. The sequence continues at coordinate 34,914,737 of NC_137786.1, read as the reverse complement.
TTTTTTAAATACCCAAACCTAAGACTCACCTTGTTTGTCTTTCCTTAAGCCTACGACGAAAGCAAAACAGCATGTTATCTTAAAAAAATCTGTTGTGTAAATTTGATCTACACTTCTGTCCAAAGATCCTTTCTGGAGCCTAGTTTATATGACTTTGTTTTCTTAATGGTCTATTATTTCAAGAAAAAAAAACAGTAGTAGATGTCATCTCCAGCCTCCTCTGAGTAAAATCTACGCATCTCAATAGCAGAGTACAAATAAAAGGATTTTACCAGGGATTAAATTTGCAGTTCTATTTATAGAACAAAGACATTGTGTTCATTAGAAAACCACTTCAAGCAGGGCGTGGTGGCGCAGGCTTGTAATCCCAGCATTTGGGAGGCTGAGACCGGAGGATCACGGTTTGTGGACAGTTTCAGCTACTTAGTGAGGCCCTCTGCAATTTAGTGAGACCCTGTTTCCAAATAAAGAATAAAAAACAGGGAGGGGGTTGTAGTTCAGAGGTTGAATGCCCCTGGGTTCCATCCCCAGATTCACAAAAAGAAAAAGGAAAACCACTTCATGGTGGCCCTTCAGTTTCTCAGCCCCAAAAGACCTGGAGTTGTTCCTAGCTCTTCTCTTTGTATCACAAACTTCCCCCAGTGTGTTCAGCCAGTTCCGTTGGTTCTTACTTCACTTCTGACTGCTTGCCATGCCAGCCCTCCTAATGCCTGCATCGAGGATGCCAGTCACCCCCAGCCGGAATCCTGCTTCAGTCCTTGGCCCCCACTGTTTGATGCCTGCATTGACAATTCCAGTCACCTCCCAGCTGGAGTTGATTCAATCCTGATCCCCACTATGTATTTCTTCACAGCATAAAGTGACCCCAATAAAATTGACTCCAAATACTGTCTTTCTATATTTAGAAATCTCTAAGTACCCTTATAACTGCATCCCAGTCAAAGCCAAAGTTATTACAGTGGCCTGTAAGACCCTGCACCTCCTGTCCCCAAAGCTTCCCCCTTTGTCCGCTCAAGCCTGGCCTCCTTGCCCTTCAACATGCCTTGAACCCTCCTGCTAAGAGTGTTTTCAGATGCCATTCCCTCTGCTTGGAAGGTAGTTCCTCCAGTCCCCATGTGGCTTTCTTCCTCTCGACTGTAAATGTCACCACATAGATGAGCAGTTCATGTCTAGTTAACTAGAAATGCAACCCCACTCCCCACTCCGCTTCCTGCTTTATTCTGCTCTATAATACATATCAGCATATAAAAAAAACCATAGTTTATTTACTTTGTTTATTGTTTCTATTTCTCCATAAAATATTAGTTCCAAGGGGACAGGGATTTAGATCTGCTTTGCTTATCAGTGTACCCCTGGCTTCTATTTTTATTTTTATTCTTATTTACTTATTTGTTTTTTATTTTCAGTGCTGGGAACCAAAACCTTGTGCACGTTGGGGAAGTGTTATTCTCTGAATGACTGCCCCAGTCCGTCCCAATATTTAGAGTAGCACCAGGCAAATGGCAAGCGTTCCATGGATATTTGCTAAATAAAGAAATAAGTGCATGAATTAGCTAATAGACAGAACGACTCTGTGATTAGAGGAAGTGGCCCGCTAGCTAGCGATGAGCCATGAGGACCAGCTTTTCTGAGAATTGATTGCCCAGACTTCCATAATTCAGTTTCCCCCTCTCTCAGATGGACAGCTCAGTCTTCCTTTTTAGAAGGTCACAGAGTTGCAAGTGGAACAGATGGGAAATTATTGTAATACTTCAGAAGAAATGTTTAGGTCTTATTTGTGAAACCATTGTGCAATTTGATATTGATATTGATATTCCCTCGCCTCTTCATTCTCTACACTACTCCACTGAGCACTGTTTTACTTACAAAAGGCCAAGAGTAAGTGATAAGAGTAGATTTCAATAAGCCCATTTTCTTATTTATTCATTTCTTTGTCACTGAGGAGAAAAAAATCAATATACTTTCTTAAAACAATGAAATTCTTTGCTTAATGTGCCATCTATTCTCTTTAGGTATGGATAGCATATCTTATAAATGAAAATTTCTGGATTGCAAAATGATTCATGCAGAGTTTCTGGATGCAAACAGGAGTTGAGGATAGCAGTAAGACAAAATATTTAATTAATAATAATGGGTAAACTATACGAGCAACTTTTATATGCAAGGCACTGAATAACAGATTTACATCCCTAATTTTATGTTATCCCAACTCAAACTCTAAGAAGAAGAGCATAGTTTCAGAATGAGGCTTCCAAACGTAAAGCATGTTGCCCAAGTCACACAGCCTAACAGTTGGCAAACCTGCGATAAAACCTCAGTGCACACAAATCCACAGACAGCATTTTTAACATCGCTAATTTTCTAAGGCAATGATTAATAGGGGTGGTGGAATCAAATATTTCACATCAGGACAGTTCCAGAAAAATTAGGTCATAAGTTTAGAGTGTTTGACATTTTCTTAAATTTCTAAGTGTTGACTATAAAAACGAATATAGGAAGTCAGGAGAAAAACTGCTGACAGTATTTCAGGGTACCTTTCTCTCCAGGAACCCACAAAGCAGTTTCACAACACATGCTATTAAAAAAGGATTCACAGTCCAAAATAAAATGAGAGTTTGGAATTATTCCAATTAATTGGATCAATGAGAAAGACAAACGGAATAACTTAGCTCTGAGTGTTCTTTTTTGTTTTTAACCTGAATTGTTCAACTTAACTGTCTCCAGAGATCAACAAACTAAAGCTGAAACCAAAGTCACTTTCTGATTTCCTGTCTGGATGACCACTTATTTCTAAGTGAAGGCATTTTGTCAAATTAGAACATCAAGAAGATGTCTTCAGTTTATCTGACATCTGAAAATCAATGCCCATTTCAGAAAGGGGAGGAAATGGCAGATCTTGATGAAGAGAAAGAAGACAGTGGAGGCGCGTGTGTGTGTGTGTGTGTGTGTGTGTGTGTGTGTGTGTGTGTACTGGGTGTGTAACTAGAGAGTACTCTAGGGGAGATCCTCTTTCTTTCCACCCTATTATTACACAGCCTTGTTTCAAGAGTTCTTACAGACTTAAAACTCACATTCTTTGCCAAAACGCACACACCAATACAATCATTTGCTATTATCTTCATTTGTAAAGGCTTTGCTTTCTTTCCTTTTTTGGATTATTTATCATGAAACTGTGTTTCTCTGTGATGTGGGGAGGGATCTTTTTTTCTAATGCATTTTTCTACTGAGAAATTTGTAATCATTTGTTCAAGTCTCAATGGGTCTCCCGAGTCAAAAGATAGAAAAGAGAAATCCTATGAGTCAGATTAATCTGATGAGTGGAAGAAGAAGAATCTTGAGAAATCTCAGTAAAAATAAGTGGAAAATCAAGGAAGTGTCAGGAAACAAGTGAGTGGTGGTGACAGATGGTTTATGTCTTCCTGGAAACTGGCCACACACCATCTTTGAATAATTGTCTGTGGCAACATCTTCTGCCACCAAGAGGGATGTCTACCCTAACTGTCATGTGGACCCAAATATTTTCCCTTAAATTAGAACTTTTACCTCTTTTAATGTGTAAATGATTTTGTTAAACATTAGCCAAGAAAAATCAAGTACACAGAAAGATCTTATTTTTCAAAAAAACCCACTTGACACTAAAGAAACAAATAATCTTAGAATTAATTAGGATGAGAACATATGATATCTTTATAATGAAAAAAAAAAACAGTCTCCACTAAGGGGAAAACAAATGTTCTAACACTATTGAAAAAAATTATCAGGGCAAGAAAAAATATTCCATCCACAGGAACCATATTGGGAACTAAGGCTAACCACATGCATTTGATAAGTCTTCACTTTCAAATGTCCTTTCTGAGGCTTGCAGGAGAGTTTGCAATGAGTTTAATGGAAAAATTCCAGGGAGAGTGAGGTCAAAGCAGAAGCTGGAGATCTGCCCACAAAAGGGAGATTTACAAACATGAGCAGAGATACCCTAGTGACCCAGAGCACTACTTATGGTGCCAGACAACCCTGGTTCAAATTCAGGTTCCATTTTTCACCAGCTGTGATAAGAGCCTCAGAGAAGTGATTTAACACTTACTCTATACCTCCAGGCCAGGACATAGCACAGTGGTAGAGCACTTGGTCAGCTAATGCAAGGTGTTGGGTTTGATCCCCAGCACCACTAAATAAGTAAATATATAAACTATATCTCAGATTTCTCTCCTTAGAAAGCAAAGGTAGACGTAAGGCCTTCTTCAAGGGTTCTCATAAGGATCAAAGAAAGTTTGGCTGGGTAGCTGAGTGTGGTGCCACATGCTTTTAATCCCAGCATTTGGGATGCAGAGACCAGAGGATCTGGGTTTGCAGGCAGCCTCAACTGCTTAGTGAGGCCCTTCGCAACTCAGTGAGACCTTGCTTCAAAAAATAAAAAGACAAAAAATAGGACTGAGGGTATAGCTTGGAGGTAGAATGCCCCTGGGTTCCATCCCTGGTGCTGCAAAAGGAAAAAAAAAAAAAAAAAAAAAAAAAAAGTTTGGTTTGGCTGGGTAGAGCACTTGCGCTGTAGACCTGATTGCTGTGTAGGAGTCACTCCTATGACATGAGTTGATATAAGGCAAGGTGATAGAAGACAGTGGTGACACAAGATTAACATGCATGTGTGAATACATTAGCGAGTCTCAGTTGTAGACCAGGAGACTCACTAGCAAATCTGCTTGTGTATTTCAATGGCAAAAAAGTTGAAGGAAGATAAAATGCCCAAAACAGGGATTTATTGTCAGTTATGCATACCTGGAGTAAACCTGATTGTTTAAAAGAAGTCTGCTGGATTTCTTGCCAACAATAAGAACAAAATAAGCAAATACAAATTAATGGCCATAGTCACTCACTGTATGCTTTGGTTTAGATATCTCCAGTTCCAGGGATAGATTGCATTTTAAAAGTCTGAATAGCAACACAAAATAACATTGCAATTCACTGGATAATGTATGCACAAACACCAAGTAGGAAATGTGACTAATATGAACCATCTTATCTTTTTCCTGCAGTAATTAACCAGCTATTTTGGGATAGTTAAATACTGTCTTCCCTTCCCATAACCCTCCCTTTCCTAGAACACTTGTAGAGGTGTATTTGTCAAAGGCATGATTTCCACAATCTTCTAACCACAAGCATGTTCTCAGGCACTCTATAATAGTTGTCATAAAAGTCTGATCAAAAATGTTTTGCTATGTATAAATATGTCTAAGTTTCCATCCAGTCATTTTCATAGAATTAGTCAAGTCAAGAGGATGCAAATGATACAACCATCTAAGGACAGTCCAGAATATTCATTTCACTTTGCAGAGTCAATCCACTGCCAGTGTTGCAGGCAGAAGGATATACTCTCTAAGTCACCAATGTAAATTCTGTTGAGTTAAATAAAGTACTGAGGGCTTGAGTGGTCATAAAGTCGGCACTCCCCAAGGTCTCAAGAACTCTGTTGCAATACAAATAGTGCAAACATTTAAATTGCAACCCAAGGTGGTATCTGGACAGTCTACAGGACAATGTGGGAAAATATAGTCACTTGAGTCAGGTAGCAGACCCAGCATAGAAGAGCAAGACAGCCCCAGGTAAAAATCATACCTCGGCTTCTAGAAATATTTCCTCTTGGGACAACTGAGGCATCCCTGTTTAGTTCTCTTCCTTCTGGCCAGGCTTTTTGGTTCAGAGGATCTGCTATCTATTCTGAAGAGGTCCCGTCATGCGCTCCCTTTTGACAGGTGCACTCTCATAAAGACCATAAAGAGATTTGCAATAGAAATTGAGATGTTGGGAGAACAGGGTCAGTGTATCCAAGATTCGTCCACTATTGTTGTTACTTCAGTCAAGCAATATCCTAAGTAAAAGCCACAGTCAGAAAAACAATTTTTACGTCAAAATAATAAATGTCGGCTTTGTATAGTTCAAAAGTTGTGATTGGGAGGAGAAACAATGATATATAACATTTTAATGAGTTGGATGGCATGATCTCAAAAGTCAAATGAATATAGGTCAGAAAAGCTCAGAATGAAAAATTGGAGTTTTGGTTTGTCTTAGATAAGTGGTTCTCCATCCTGGCTCCACATTCGAATTGACTGCAGAGCTTTTCAAAACTTCACACTACAGATAAGTCAGCATATTTAAGAGAGAAACTCCCAATACTGGTGTTGTTATGAGCTCCCCAAGTAATTTAAAATGCAGTCAAGGTGCAGAACCACTGGCATGAATTATTCTGATTGGTTCCCTTAACCAAAAGTTACCAAACATGCCTGATAAATGCTGTTGAAAACATAGACTCCTAAATACAGCGGGACTGAATTGGAATCTTCAGAAGTGAACGTGGGTACAGGAGAGGATTGTGGCTGGTGATGATAAGGTAGGGAAAAGGAGAAATCTGCTTTTTCAAGAGCATATTATGGAAAACCACTTCAATTGACAATCCAGACTTGGAGGAACAGTTCTTACACTTTGTGTTTTGCTTTGCTATAGTGAGGCACCAACTAAGTCAAGTGGTTCCAGATTGTTTTCATCCTTATTGAGAATATTAACTTGACCTTGCTTGATACAAAACAATTCAAGTTTGTGTTCCAAAGAGCTTTATCTTGCCGGGCATGGTGGCGCACGCTTGTAATCCCCGCGCTTGGGAGGCAGAGACAGGAGGATCGCGCAGGTTCGAAGCCAGCCGCGCGCTGGCTTAGGAGACCCTGTTTCTAAATAAAAATGTAAAAATAGGTTTGGGAGTGTAGCCTGGAGGTAGAAGGGCTTCCAGGAACCCCAGTACCACCAAACAAAACAAAACAAACAAACAAACAAACAAACAAAAAACCAAAGAGCTTTATCTTGTCAAATTTACAAGATAATGGTAGTGCTTTGATAAAGATGCCTTTAGTGGCATTTTAGAATTTCTTACTGGATATGCTTTGTGAGTCCTCATACCATGGGTCTTTTAGAACCAGGAAGACTGTACAGATTGCATTTTCAAAACTGCAGCCCATTAGAGGTGGAATTCTCAGGAATGCGTTATCACCCCATCTTTTTTGTCTCCCCCCATGGGCAAGTTTTCCAAAGGTTTTCCATTAGCATTCATTAAACCCTCTTCTTTTCTCCAGAAGGACCATCACTGTTGGAGCCTTATTAACTAATACTGCTTCTGAGGCAGCAGGTTGACTTCCTGGTTTCCAAATGTGTCTGTTCCATTGGCCAGTAATATTTTATTTTTTGTGGTTTTGAGGCCACTCAATCCATCCTTCCTCAACAATGGAAAAAAGTAGAAAGACACTCTCTGCATTTTTCTCCAGTCCTTCTGAGAGATGACCCACTTCCTGCTCAATGCAAGGCTTCCCTGCTGCCAGAAAAGTCTGCTTCCCCCTCATCACTCACTTTTTTTGCCTGGATCTGATGCAGTTTGAACTCCAGGATTTGGATACCAATGCATGCTACATTGTTTTGTTCTGAGACTTCCAGAGAATGAAATTCTACCCAGGAGTCAAGATACCATTACTGAAAGTAGACTCTTCACAGCTCTTTAAAGTACTTGTTTAATGGTACATAGTATTCTTGAGTTCAACATTCCAAAATATGCCTATCTCAGGGTTGGGTAGAGATTAAGGTTAATTTAGTAACATTGACTTCAACTTGGTCTTATCAGACAGCAACAATGATCCTTTAAATGAACCATTCTTAGAGTATAAATTTTAAAAAGACTTGTCTCATAGATCAAAAAGACAGAAAGTCCATCTATCCCGGCTAACTAAGCAATTATTTAAGTTATGAACATCCAAAGTTTCTGTAGAAGATTGGGCTTAAATCAGTGATAAAAGCTGCCTACATGAGCCCAAAACATCTAAAGAAGCTCAGCTTCCCACTCCCATCAACCACTGAGTGTGAGCATGGTCAGTACCACTTACACATAAAGAAGAAATGTAGGTGACTGGAATGTTCTGAGTGAGAGGAAAATCAGAGTGAGTAAGGTCAAAAGGAGAAGACACTGAAGACTGACAACCTTCTGGAAACTTATATTCTTATAGAGAACAGATATACAAAAATAAGGAAATGATTGAAGGAAACAATTTTTTTATTTTTATTTTTATTTTTTTTGGTGGTACTGGGGTTCCCGGAAGCCCTTCTACCTCTGGGCTACACTCCCAGACCTATTTTATACTTTTTTATTTTTTGGAAACAAGGTCTTTTAAGCCAGTGCGGCTGGCTTCTAACCTGTGCGATCCTTCTGTCTCCGCCTCCCAAGTGCGGGGATTACAAGCGTGCACCACCACGCCCAGCTAAACACTTTATTTTAAAAGTGTTTATTTTACCATGCATCATGACAGGGATAAGCAAAAGGGGAAAAGGAACACAGAAGAACTTAAAAAATGAAGTCTTGTTTTTTTCTCTTAAAAATATTACAGTCTAGTTAGGCATGGTGGCACACACCTGTCTTAGGAACTCTGTTTCCAAATAAAAAATAAAAAGAATTCTCCAGGTATAGTTCACAGGTAGAATGCCTCTGGGTTCATTCCCCAGCACCACAATACAACAGAATATCATAGTAGGTATCACACTATACTCCATAAATATGTTCAATTATTATGTGTTGATTGAAATTTTGAGAAATACTTTAAATAAAGTAAACTTTAAAATTAAAAAAGTCTTCTGGCATATATAAACACCATGAAAGGTAAAATAAAGATATAATGGAATATTCGATCAGACCCTAAAAAAAGTAGAGCAGATAATAAATGTTATCATGATTCAGAGACTCTTTCTGACAGGACATTGTCATGGACCAAGTAGAAATCATTTGGACCTTCAAAAGTAGTTAAAATTTCAAAATAAAAAAGCTGATTATTCCATGAAAAATAACTAAAGTATTATAACTATCATATTCATTTGAGAAGAATAATATAATTGAGTATAGTGGCACACACCTGTAGTCCCAGCTACATGAGAGGCTGAGGCAGGAGAGTCACAAGTTTGAGGCCAGCCTGGGCACTAAGCAAGAATTGATTTCAAAGTAAAATAGAAAGGCAAGGAATAGAGGTCAGTGGTACAGCACTTGCCTAGGATGTACAAGGCCCTGGATGGGGAGGGGGAGAAAGAGAAAGAAAGAGAGAGGGGGGGGGGAAGAAGGAGGAAGAAGGAGGAAGCAAAAAAAGTTGTTTATTCCAGTGTAGATACTTTCAACTATTTTACCTTTGTGCAGCTGGGTTTAGAAGCTCTCTCAGATCCTGTGCACATCTGAAAGTCTCAGGTTCCATTGAAGCCATTGTTGATGCAAAGGACCAAGCCTGATAGTAACCTCAGCTGCTGAGTCTGTGGATCAAGTCACTCAAGAAACCATTCTCATGACATATTGACTACTATCACCCAGTCATTTATTCACCAAACCAAATTCCAAATGATGTGAAAAATTAAATCTCCTCTCCAAGGAAAATGCTCTACTATTACTGAGGTTATGCAAAAGAGCATACTTTAAGTTACAAAAGTTAATTACAGAGAGAGAGGGAGAGAGGGGGAGGGAATGAGAATGAATGAATGAATAAAAAGAAATTCCCAAATGGTTTTGGGCTGTGGCTTCATCATTCATATAAATTCACCCTGTAATGATGAGTAGTTAGATGTAATAAACAGAACTTCTAAAACTCCAGGCCTTGTTCTTCAATCATCTCTTCTAAATTAGGTGATTTCTTCCTTTTTTTTTTTTTTCAATAGTGCTGAAGATTGAATCCAGGAGCACTCTACCTCTGAGCTACACCCTCAGCCCTATTTTACTTTTAGTTTGAAACATGGTTTTGCTAGGTTGCTGGGGCCAATTAAAGTGATTTCAACACTTGTTTTAGGGCCCCAAATTTTTGTCTGATTTAGAGCAATATGGTGGAAATAGCCTAAGCTTTGGGGTCAGGCAGACTGTGTTTGAACCCTAGATCTACTACCTAAGAGCTGTGTTGCTTTCAATATGGCACTTATGTGAGCCTCAGACACTTTATCCAAAATTAAGGATAATAGATAATGTACAAGAATGCAATAAATGACATATTAGCTGGGCATGGTAGTGCATGCCTGGAATCCCAGTACTTGGGAGTCTGAGACAGGAAGAATGCAGGTTTGAAGCCAACCTCAACAACTTATTGAGGCCCTCAACAACTCAGAGAGATCCTGTTTCAAAATAAGAAAATAAAAAAGGGCTGGAGGTATAGTTCAGAGGTAGAATGCCCCTGAGTTCAGTCCTCAGTACCATAAACACAAACACAATAAATAAGCAAATGTCATATTACCTGGTAAATTCATAATAACCCGTGTGGTGTGGCCATCATCATTACCACTTGTTTGTTTTAGTATTTCTGATATAAGTCTGGGCAAATAAATAATTAACTCTTTCCAGACTTCAATGGCTCTGGCTGTTCATGAGTGGAATCTGATGACAATCTCTGTATTTCCTCCCAATTCTAAGAACTTCATGAAGGAAATCACATCTGTCACCGAGAGAAATAAACCACAAGCACAAGTTATAAATTTCTGCTGAGCAGTAGTTCTACTTCTGCATTAATGAAAATTTCACAACTTACTTCAAAATGACAGGGCAGTGGAGGCAGAGGACTTTCTCTATATATATTCTCCAAAAACACTCTCCAAGATGGGTTCTGAGTGAAAAACTTGGTTTGGGGAAGATAAAAAGACCTTGTTTTTGAAACAGGAAAACAGTCCTGATGATTTCTATAGGATGTTACTCATGTTTGTTTAAGAGACTCGTGTGATTTTTAGTGAATTTTTCCCACAGGGCTCCATGTAAGTCAGGAGTGATCTGGCTAGGGAAAGGGACACAGGCTCTGGCAGGGAAGATGTTTGCTTCGATTCTCAGCCCTCCCACCTTCTAAATATGGGCCTGAGTGTCCACTGTCCTCTTAGTGGGACTCACCTTTTCTACCATTTCTGGGCGCTATGTGTTGGCCTTGCAGCAGCCCTGAAAAAAAAAAAAAAAAAAAAAAGACGGACTGGATCCCAACCATCTTCTCTTTCTCACTCCTCTTGAGTAGGGATTACACTGGAATCATCTTGAACCAGAGAGCTGGTAGTACTGGGTAGTCACAGCACAGATGTCCACTCCCATTCATTGGGTTGAGTTGGACACATGTTCTTTCAGGAGTCAGCTAAATTCCAGAGAAAACTGAAACCATCCGTTCTTTAACAAGAACCAAAATAGTGACCTCTGGGCATTCTATCCCACATCTAGAGTCAGGCTGATTTAATTAATAGTAACACTTCCTAAAGCGTTTGGACAAGGGCTCCCAGAGAAAAAGAGTCCCACCAACAACTGCGTTTGAAAAACCAGTGTTTGGATTGTGCAATGTCCTTGTATGCTCAGAGATTCACAGTGTGGAAAAAAAATAGGTTAAAGGGCACTAAAATAAATCCTGCAGCATGAAACCTGTGTTGTTCTGTTAAAGCCATTGTTTTTTAGTAGGATTTAACCATAGAACCCTTTTGACACAAACAGGAATGCTATCTTCTCAAGGATAAGGGGAAGGGAATTACAAGCCTGTGCAACATATTTAGATTTTGAAAGCTATTATAAAATATATTTTATAACATTAGCCACTGACAGACTGGGAGCAATATTTAGATGTGAACAGGAAACTTTGAATAAGGCTTAAAATAGAAAGCTCAATGTGATTAATTAATTGGTCAGACTCTGTAGGAAATTGTGTTCTGTGATACTTTAGGATTCTGATTCCAAATAAGTATCATTGAATAACTGGAAAATCATATAATGAATGAACTCATAATAAATAAATATTTTTGAGCAATAAATAACTATTTTTAATAAAATAATTAAAATGTATAGTTGTGACTGATACTAGGCTGTGATTCATGAAACAAGACTAAGAAGAAAATAAACACTTTAAGATCTAATGAGTCTTTGTGTGACAGATAAATTTTAATGTGGGCATGTAAGTCTAAGTATCTAAAATTCATTCAACCAAAATATGTTTATTGATAATCAATTATATGCTAGTTACAGTGCTAGGTTCTAAGCAGAAAATAGTGTATGGGTAGTGGAAACCCTCATGTTCGTGGAACTTATAGTGTATATAGGACACATTTAAATCAAGTTGTGGCTGCAATAAATCCTGTGAAAGGCAAGAGACTTGTGCTCTGACTTCAGCTAGACAATGAGATCAGGAGTCACGCATGCTCTGTGCATTGTTTTTTCTCCACTGCTTGGCACAGAGCCTTGCACAGAGGAATTACTCAATGGATATTTGTTGAATTATTTGAATGAATGGATAATGAATTGGCAAGATGTACAATAGAGCAACCTGACACAGTCCCAGTTGTGAGGGAAGAAGATCTCTAACTGACTTCTGAAGCAGGCACATTGAGAAAAGGATGAGAGAGGCCTCTGCAGGGATATACATGTGCAAAAAAATGCATGTCCCATGTGCTGAAGCGTTGCTAAGGGTTTAGGTGAGCTGCCTTGGTGTTAGGGTTCTGCCTCTTTCACTTATTAATTTTATGCACTTGATCAAACAACTTACCCTCACTAAGCTTCCATTTCCTCCTCTCTAGTAGAGGATAGTAATAGTAGCTTCTTTATGGGGTTATCTGAGGATTGATTAAAATTATTATGGGCATACCAAAAGACTTGTTGAATGATAGTTTTAATACTGAAATCATTCTTGGAGTTGGTTGAGATGAAAAACATTAAGTTAAAGGTTTCAATAGCTTCATCTTGATGGATCCACAAGTACAAAGATGAATTAGAATGTGTGAGGCTGGGGCGCAAACCCATGTTGCATGGTTATTAAGCTTGTACCAATTCTAAACAAAGAAGACTCAAACTGATATACATATCAATTCCATGCAAAAAAATTCAGTTACAGGACTATCGTCGAAATATTTTTAAGCTAAAATAATTGTGTGATCCTACAATAATAGGATTTTTCTCTTTCATTTTCCTTCCAGTGAAATGGTTTTTGTCCAACAGTAGAGATGCATAAATTACCCAGATTAAAAAGCATGTGGAGACCAGAGGATATACTCAGATGCTCTCAATGAACATGCAGTTGATTTAAAGGGAGCCCTAACTCGGGTATACAGTGTCCTTCTCGAACCCAAGACAGGAGGGGGCTCCCAAAATAATGTAGTGATTGACGTCAGTAAGTCCAAAGTGAAACAATTAAGTGCTTTTACTTCATTTTCTTGCAAACAATTGTGCATTCAGCCATATGTCTGACACTGTGCATTCAGCTATATGCCTGACATTATCCTAGACATTGTACAAGGGCAAAAAGTTCAAAAGTCAGTTCCTAACTACAAAATTGATTTGTCAGACATGACATGTACACATGAACCACAGCAGTGTGCAGAGCAGCATGTGATTGGCTGGCCAAGTGGCATGAGCAGGAAGTACCAAAGGAGGACAGCGATGCTCAGGTAGAAAATATCACCTGAGGGAATCACACTGGGTTCAGGTCTTAAAAAGAAACTAAATTCAGATTAATTTTTAAAATTAGATGGTCCTTTCTAATGGAAGCAACAAGAACATGTGTGGAGGTAAGAAAGAACCTGGTAAAATTTTGTTTGCATTGAATAAGAGAAAATTAGAGAAATAATTTCCATCCAGTGTGTTTAGTGTATCTGGATCATGAGAACATTTTGATAATAAATTGGGGCTACTGAGAAAAACAGATAATGCTTGCATTAAATAAGTATGAAAATGTATATGTGGTTACAGGTGTATTTGCTTATTGGCTAGGAAAATGTATATTTGTTTATTAGCTTAGAAAATTATTGACATTTCCACTTTTAATATGACACCAGGCTAACAATATGTATGAATCCATAGCAATAGAACTTTTACAAACATTGAATTTTTACAAACATTGAAGGAGTTCTAGAGTCACAATTTGTTTACCCTACTCTTCCATTCGATAACTCATATTTAGCAATATAGAGAAGAATTCTTTTGACTTGTAATTTTCAGGAGATGATGAAAGGATTTAATAAGAATGACTATATCTTAGCTCTTAAGAAATTTATGTTATTTGGCCTGGGCGTATAGATCAGTGGTAGAGAGCTTTGCTTAGTATGCACAAGGCCCTGGGGTTTGATTCCTGTGACCACACACACACACACACACACACACACACACACACACACACACACCAAAAAAACCAATATTGTGTCCTTTATTTTTCTAGGTATAAAAAATTACCTAAAAAAGACTATTGGTGTATTCTACTAACTAAGCAGTTACCCATGTGAACATAGGCTATGTGAACAGGTCTGATTTTGCCTAATGCTCTTCTATGAGGACACAGTGATCTACATATTGTGATGCCTGGTTTGGATGAAATGTCCCTTACTTGCTTTAAGGGTTCTTATTTCTAGAGCTAGGTCACTGCTCATGCTACTGCTAGCTCAAGGCATCATCTGTATAGCTCGAGTTCATAAAGTTCTGCTTCCCAAAGTAAGCTTCTCAATTGCTGACCAGGGCTTTGCTAGGTCTGTATATGCCCTTTAGGCAGCTGCATTTCCTTTGGGAAACAGTGGTCTTCTGTCTGCTGTGGCAAGCAACAGCCACTTCTTCTTGTAGTGAGAACTGAAACCATGTGCCAATTCTTGGGCACTTCCTATTAAATATTAAAGTTCCCTTTCTTTTGCTATGAAGGATGTAGTTTAGTGATTAGACAGGTTCTTGATTTAATCATTATCACTGCAACTTACCAACTGCATGCTCTTGGACATGCTGCATTAGATTTTCTAATATGTGCATCAGATTTCCTTTGTTTTTATTTTGTTTTTGCTGTTTTGTCTTGTCTTTAGAATGGGATAATCCAACCACATATGGTTGTTGTAAAGCTAATTAAATTATCACATGTAAAAAGCCTGGGAGAAGTATTTGACACATATCTAGATATCAGTAGCCGGGCGTAGTGGCGCACGCTTGTAATCCCCTCACTTGGAGGCGGAGACAGGAGGATCGTGCAGGTTCGAAGCCAGCCTCAGCTACAGAGTGAGGCTCTCAGCAACTTAGTGAGACCCTGTTTCCAAATAAAGTATAAAATAGGTCTGGGAGTATAGCTCAGAGGTAGAAAAGCCCCTGGCTTCCACCCTCAGTACCAAAAAAAAAAAAAAAAGATATCAGTAAGGTATTATCATTGTCTTATTATTATCTGTTTTGTAATATGTAGATTTCATGTGTATATCACTTGCTGGCTAATTGTTTCTCCATTCAAAACAGATTCTAACTTTCCATCTTCATCATTATCATTTGCCTAGGTATTTGAGCATATCTGTACATATGTACTTGTACAAATGGCAACACAAAGGGTGAGAGGTAGTACATTGATGTTTAGTCTTAACTTTTTTATTTTTATAATGTGCTTTTATTGGTGCATTATAATCTCACCTCATAATATAAATCATGTTGACAATAACATACATGCACATAGCAATTGGTGAGCCCCCCACCTTCCCATTTTGCCCCTTCTCAGCAGAGTTTTGAGATTGATGGTGGTATATTCACATATGTACACATAGTCGATGATGGTATTTTTATTATTTCTTTTTCTTCTTCTTCCCTTCGACCACCTCCCTGGCTCCACTGAGGTTTCTGCTCCGCTACCTGGAGTCCCTCTTGTATCTCAAAACTCCCTAGCTTGTGCATGTTAGAGAAAACATGACTCTTCACTTTCTGTGACTGACTAATCACAGTTAACATCATGTTCTCCAGATCTTTCCATTTTCTTGAAAATGACATAATTTTGTTCTTCTTTATTGCTGCGTAAAACTCCATTGTGTGTATTTCCCATAATTTCGTAATCCATTCATCTGTCGATGGATACCTGGGTTAGTTCCATAATTTGACTATTGGGAATTGTGCTGCTACAAACATGGGTATGTTTATATTATTGTATTTCTCTGGTTTCAACCCTTTTGGAACAATGCCCAGGAGTGATATAGTTGGATTATATGGTGGATCCATTCCCAGTTTTCTAAGGAATAACCACACTGATCACCATAGCAGCTGAACTACTTTGCAATCCCACGACAGCATAGAAGAGTTCCTATTTCCCCACATCTTTACCAACATTTATTATTATTTGGCTTCTTGATGATTGCCATTCTCATTCTGATTTGAGTTAGATGGAATCTCAGTGTAGTTTTGATTTGCATCTCCCTGATGGCTAATGATGTCAAACTTTTTTTCATGTATTTATTGGCCATTTGTAACGTGTCTTTTGTTGTGTCAATTCAATTCAGCTGCCCATTTCTTTTTTTTAATTTTTATTAATGTTTATTCTGAGATCTGAATATATCCTTAGATCTCATCCTAAGATCTATTCTTAAATCTTTTTTTTTATTTTTTTATTGGTGCACTGTATTCATACATCATAGTAGGATACATACTTTTGTAGACATACATGCACACTTTTCCCAGTCAGCCCCCACCCAATCCCCACCCCATTCTCTCCCTATCCCTCCCTCCCATGCTTGGCTTAGTAGTTGACATCTAGTATTATGGCAATTTATCTAAAATTAAAAATGATAATCTCACATAACAGTTTCATTTGTCTGATACCAAGCTTTTGATGACTTAAAGATAACATTTCAGTATTTCTTTTTGCTTTCTTTCTTACCAGAGAATATTTTTTTCTATTTTTTAGGTGAAACTATCATATATTTATATATTTATTTTTCAGAAAAAAACCTATCCTAATATGGAATATGGACTCTAGGTACCCAAAACGATCTTGAAAAAGAACAAAGCTAGACGATATATATTTTCTGATTTCAAACCATATAAAGCTACAATAATTGAAACAGTGTAGTACTCTTCTAAAGGCAGATATATAAACCATTGGAGTTAAATAAAAGCCTAGAGCTAAATTCTTCCCTATATTGTCAAGTTATTTTTGACAAGGTTTCCACGAACATTTGGTGGTGGAAATATTAATCTTTTAACTAAATATTGTTAAAAAATAATAATTACATGGAAAAGAATAAAATTGGACCCTTACCTAATCCCATATACAAATATTAACTCAAAATAGATAATAGACCTAAATATAAATCTTAAGACTATAAACTGTTAGGAGAAAATCTGGGTCATAAAACCTCACAACATTGAAATTGGCAGTGATTTCTTGGTTATGATTTCAATGGCACAGGCAACAGAGGAGTATACAGACTCCCTAAAAAAAAAAAATTGTATATCCAAAGACAATGTAAACAGAGTTAACAGTTACTAATAGAATGGGATAAAATATTTCCAATTGCTATATCTGAAGGTATATTAATATTCCAAAAATCCTAAAAATTAACTAGAAATCCTAAAAATTAACAACAATAAAGGCAAACAATACCATTTAGAGATAGGTAAAAGACTAACATAAATAATGAATCTCCACAGATAACCAATCTTAGTTGTCTGTTGGATGGAAACTCTTGTTTCTCTGGTTCTGGTGTGTGTTACCTATTTCTTCTTTGTAGTTAATCTCTTTGAGTATTTTCTCTAGTGCTGGTTTTGAAGACATAAATTCCTTCAGTTTCTGTTTGTCATGGAAGCTTCTTATTTCTCCATCTAATTTGATAGAAAGTTTTGCTGGGTAGGAAATTTTTGGCTGGAAGTTGTTTTCTTTCAGAGTTTGGAATATGTTACTCCAAGCCCTTCTGGCTCTCATGACTTGGTTTGGGAAGTCTGGAGTGATTCTAATTGGTTTGCCTCTGAATGTCACTTGGCCCTTTGCTTTTGTTGCCTTTAAGATTCTCTGCTTGGCTTCCACGTTGGTCATTTTGACAATTATGTGGCGTGGGGATCCTCTTCTCCAATCCTGTCTAAAGGGAGTTCTATAAGTTTCCTGGACCTGTGTATCGACCTCTTGCTCTATGTCTGGAAAATTTTCTGCTATTACTTCCTTGAAGAGATTGTTGATCCCTTTGGTTTCACTTTCTTTTCCCTCCTCTATTCCAATTATTCTTAGGTTAGCTCTCTTAAAATGGGCCCATATTTCTTCAATATCAGAGTCCTGCTGTCAGATATTTTTTTCTAGATTAGAAACTATGCGTTCATTTTTGGATTGCTCATCTTCTAAGAGCGAGATTCTGTTCTCCATGTGTTCTAATCGGTTGTTTGTGCTTTGAATTGAGGCCTTTACTTCATTAATTGCATCCTTTATCTCTTTTTGGCTCTCTCTGAGTTCTTCTCGAAGCACCTCTATTATTTCTACAGTTATTTTCCTGATTTGATCTTCTAGAAATCTCTGATTTTCTGTTTTATCGGGTTCTGATGTTGTGGGGTTGTGGGAATTCATTGCTCCAGTGTTATTCCTCTTTCCCATGATTTCGGAAGTTTGTGCCTTCTCTGGGTTTTTCCCTTGGGTCACTATGACTTCGCTTAAGGTGTTCTGGATCTCGAGTCAGTAGTATCTCAGACCCCACTACTCCTTTACTGGGTTTTATCACAGAGTCTCTGACCCAGAAAGTCAATAGAGGCTGCTTTAGACTGTGGGGGGTGCCAGGTTGGGCATTCTCCTATGGTGTGATATCTCTGCCACCACCCCTCCCCCACTGGGTCAAGTCCCAGGGAGTACAGTACTGGGATTTCTCCTCTGTGGCCCGCAATTTGACTCACTGTTCTTGAGTACGCAGATGTAGCTGTACTGGCCTTGCTGAATTAGGTGCTGCTTCCGCCGGTGGCAATCATGCGCCGCTGCTACGCCCTCGGCTGTGGGGCTGGTGTTTTTCTTCTTGGTTTTGATTTCCACTCTGAATCCCTGCAGCGTGTGCTGAGCTCGGCCACTGGGAGCTTTAGATGCTCTCTGCGCGGAGTAATCCCGCCTGGCTGTTCCGCAGTGGCTCACCTCGGCTTGCTGTGGCCTTCCCGTGAATTCGCCAGTACCGCCGGCAGTATGGCGCTGCTGCCGCGTCTGTCGCGTCCTCGGGCGTGAGGCCGGTTATCTCCTCTGTGGCTCTGTTCTCAGTCCGCTTTCTCTCTGGATCCTGGTGATTTTTTGTTTCACTGGTGATGGTGTTTTCTGGCTATGAAAGGCGCTGATTTTGTGGTAATGGAGATTTGTTGTTAGCGGGGCTTTTAAGCCCCGCTTTTCTCGGTCGCCATCTTCTCAGCTGCCCATTTCTTAATTGCATTATATTTTTTAGTGTAAAGTCCTTTACATTATTTGTATATTATAGATATTAGTCTCCTGTCAGAGAAATAGTTGGCAAAGATCTCCCATTCCATGGGCTTTCTCTTTATTTATTTTATTTTATTTTATTTTATTTTATTTTATTTTTTGGTGGTACTGGGGATGGAACCCAGAGGCTTTTTACTTCCGGGCTATACTCCCAGACCCATTTTATATTTTTATTTGGAAACAGGGTCTCATTAAGTTGCTGAGAGCCTCACTAAGTAGCTGAGGCTGGCTTCGAACCTGCGCGATCCTCCTGTCTCAGCCTCCCAAGTGCGGGGATTACAAGCGTGCGCCACCATGCCCAGCTGGGCTTTCTTTTTAGACTTGATGGTTTCCTTCGATGCACAGAAACTTTTTAGCTTAATGCCACCCCACTTATTAATTCTTATTTAATTAATTAATTCTTTAACTTCCTGAGCTTTGGGGGTCATGTTGAAGAAGTTTTTACCTGTGCCTATATATTGGAGTGTTGAACCTATGTCCTCTTCTAGTAGCTTTACAGTCCCTTGTCTAACTTCCTTGTCTTTGATCTATCTTGAGTTGACTCTTGTACAGGGTAGGAAGTTAGGATTTATTTCCATTTCTCTACAAATGGATAACCCGTTTTCCCAATACCATTTGTTGAAATGGCTGTCTTTTCTCCAGCATGTGTCTAGCACCTTTGTCAAAAATGAACTAGCTATACGTGTGTAGATTTGTTTTTGTATCTTCTATTCTGTTCTATTACTCTATGTGCCCGATTTTGTGTCATTATCATGATGTTTTTATTACTATGGCTCTGTAGTATAATTTGAAGTCAGGAATTGTGATGCCTCCTGCATGTTTCTTATTTTTGAAAATTGGTTTGGCTATTCTGGATCCTTTATTTCTATATATAAAATTTATGACTTATTTTCTAGATCTATGAAGAATGACTGGTATTTTGATAGAGATTGCATTGACTCTGTAGATCACTTGTGGT
Organism: Muscardinus avellanarius; assembly: GCF_963383645.1. Classification (NCBI taxonomy): domain Eukaryota; kingdom Metazoa; phylum Chordata; class Mammalia; order Rodentia; family Gliridae; genus Muscardinus; species Muscardinus avellanarius. The sequence goes on along the minus strand of NC_137786.1, from coordinate 34,894,577 downwards.
AGAATGGTCATTTTGATAATATTTTTTCTGTCTATCCAAGAGCAAGGGAGATCTTCCCATCTTCTAAAATCTTCAATTTTTCTTTAGTATTTTGTAATTTTCATTGTAGAGGTCTTTTAACTCCTTGGTTAGGCTTACTTCTAGATATTTTATTGGTTTTGTGGTAGTCTTAACTTTTCTATTTCGAAAAAAGAATCTTGGGAATTGAGAAAACATAGAAGCCTTTTAGCACCCTGCATAGTTGGAAAACTTGAAAGTTTGAAGGGGAATAATTTCTAGCACTGAAAGGAAAAGAAAAGTACAATGCTATCTGTTATGAAGTGTTTTCCTTGCTATGTTCTTCCAAAAATTCTGAATGTATAAAATGTCCCATTAGCTAGTTGAAGATTCTCTCAATCTGTAGTGCAGAAAGAATTGAGATGACATAAAGTAATATAACTCATATAGATTATCATATTATAGAGACAGCATTATTTTTGTATATGAAAAAATTAAAAGGTAATACAAAATCAAAGATATATTGGGAACACAGGAAGGAGTGAGATCAAATAAGCTTCAGTTGTGGTGTGAAGGATGTGGCATAAATTTCAGGAAACATTTATGAACAATAAACACTATTAAAATGGACTCATGACAATATCCTTTCCCAAAAGACCTCAAAAAAGTGAATTTAGGTGTAATCCTACTTTAGCTCAATAATTCCATGTGTATCGTGGAGGAAAAGGGAGTGGATTTGATGATCTTATTAAGGATCCTTTGGTGCTCAAATGCTATAATTCTGAGGCAAAGTTTTTGGCATTCCTAAATCTCATATTTTTCAAAAATAGAATGGTAATACCAAATTAAATTTATAATATTCAGATATATTCTTACTAAAAGTGTTAAAATTGCATGAATTCTGTATGCTTACCTGTATTACTAATTGGGGAAACTGGTGACTTAAAAAATGGAGACAGTCTAAAAACTTAATGTCTTTAAATTTAACTAATTAATTTTGAATAAATAAATTTAATTGAATAAAAATTTTTAATATGAGCAGAAAATGTAGATCAGTGGTAGTACTTGCCTAGGATGCAAGAGGCTCTGGGTTTAATCCTTAGTACCACATATACAGAAATTCAGAAATTTTTTTTCTTGAATTCATTCATTCATTCATTCATTCATTCATTTATGTGTTGCGATTGAACCCAGGGCCTTCTGAATTCTAGAAAAGTACTCAAAACTAAATTATATCACCAGCCATCAGAAAACAATTCTTTTATTTGTGGCACTGGAGCTTGAACTCAGGGACATTCTACCTCTGAGCTACACTCCCAGCCCCATTTTATTTTTATTTGGAAATAGGGTCTCACTAGATTGATGAGATTCTCATTACTTGACATTATTCTCAAACCTGTGATCCTCCAGTCTCAGCCTTCCAAGTACTGGGATTACAAGTGTGGACCACCATGCCCAACTAAGAAAACAATTCTTAATATGAATTTTTTAATGCTCAAATCTTTCCTAGGATTTCTTGATTTTAAAAACCTGTTAAAATTTTTCTGGAAAAAAAATATATATACATTATATATATATATATATATATATATATATATATATATATATATATATATTTCTATCTTTTTTGTGGTACTGGGGTTTCTGGAAACCCTTCTACCTCTGGGCTACACTCCCAGACCTATTTTTATATATATATTTTTTTTAATTTGGAAACAGGGTCTCTTAAGCCAGAGAGGCCAGCTTCGAACATACGCGATCCTCCTGTCTCTGCCTCCCAAGCGCGGGGATTACAAGTATGTGCCACCACACCCAGATTTTTCTGTAATATTTTAAAAACATATTATATTGTTTTGGTAAAATTATCCTTAAAGAGGAATTTTTACTAAAGAAATTATAGACACAACTGTAAGACCAAATCAACAGTATTTATTTAAAATATATTATAATCTATCCTCAGAAAAAAATGTAACCATAAAAACTTCCCTTCACTCCACCCCCATGATTCAGGCTAACTTCTAAGGTAGATGATCCATGAGGAATATGTGTCTACTCCTAATTTAATGGAGAACTCAGCTTTTATTTCTAGTTATAACGTGTACAAACTTAGAAAATTATTAACAGAATACTTTAAGTACCTTTTCTACTGTGACCTTATAGAAAAACAATTTCTCTTCTTTGTGTACATTTTAGAACCATTTATTGAATGTGTTAAATATGCCTGGTGTTGTGTTGGATGTGACCTGGAGACAAATATTTCAATAAAAAGGAAACAAACAAGAAACAATGTGATGAAAGTGTGTGCTGTAATAAAAACAGAAAGTTGGAGTGCAACATCTGGCCAGGGGACTACTCTGAGTTGGTTGATATGTTGCCTGATTCTCCTCAATTTCTCTAACTTATCCTGATTGTTCTGTACCATGGTGGCACTGATGCCTGCAGCGTATACCTCAAGGTTTTCTATGTTAGCTAACATATGGCTGGTTTTAACCAATGGAATTACTGGTATGAGGCTGGTGAACTGGAGGGAGGGAGAAGGCAGAGTATTTCTCTCCTATCTCTCTGCCTGGGGTGTCTCCAGCAGAGTCTGTGTCTCCTCCCTGCTCCCACCACACATGCCTGAATCAATCTGAGGTTCTGTTGTGATCCCTGAACTCCAGCAAACTCACTTTCTATTCTCATTTCTCCAGCCTGAGGTTGGTAGTGGCTTTCTGCTATTGCCAATTTCAGTTTGACTTCTTAATCTTTCAACTACAAACACAACTAGCACTGTGTATTATATTTCTCCTCTCTTAAATACTTATCGGTAACTCTATTTTCCCAGGTGGACCTTGACTGATACAGAGAATTAAATAAGGATTTAACTGAAGAAGTGAGATTTAGGATAAGACCTAGAGAACCAAAAGGATCTAGACATGCAATGCTCTAGGACAGTCGAGACTAGACAGACAAAAGTGGAAGGCCATATGACAGGAATAGCTTTGTGTTCTTCAAAGAGCATCAAGCAAGCCAGTATGGCTGTAGAATCATACAATAAGGAGAAAGTAACCAGAAAACAGAGAGCTAGATGGGTACAGGAATGACACAGATTATTATTCTAAGTAAGAAGGAGAAATTTTCAACATTTAACCTAGCTTCTTTGTCATCAATTGAATTAGATAGTAGGATGGAAGACAATCCAGAGTATAACAATAGAGAAAAGTGGGCAGATACACAGAGAGTTTTGTAGACAGAGTTGACCTAAATTATAATGTTAAGGATGAGAGAAAAGCATCAGGGATGAGTCCCCATTTTTCTATTTGAGAAACCAAGTGAATGCTGGTATCAATTGACTGAGAAAAGGAATGAGGTTGACAGGGAACAGAAGGTTCAGAGCTCCATTTTGGACCTGTTAGGTTGAAATGTTTTTTAGATCCTGCAGGAGGGATATAAAAAAAACAGTGTGTATGAGTCTGGAGTCCAAAAAAGAAGTTAGAGCTAGCAATATAAATTTAGGAATCACTGGTATTTAAATGGTTTTTCAAAATGTAAGTTTGAATAACTTTGTCTAAAATGAACATGAAGTTGGAAATGATTCATTACAACACATTAGTGATTATTCTAAACATTAAAGTTTTAAGGGGAAAAAGTTATTAGACATAACCACATTGTTAAAAATAGACATTTTAAAGAACGAATGGAAATATTTTACACAAGCATGTGTTAAAAAATATCTGTGAACCCAAAGCCTAGCTCTACACAATTAATTTGATTAATGTAGACAGCTTTCAAGTACTTTAGAATGCATAACAGATTGCCTGAACGGTCACCGCCATTCACGTGGTCTAAGTAAGACAGATGCTAATTAGAAACTCTTCCTTAGGTGACATGTTTTCCCAGAAAATAGTCACAGTTGATGCATTGTCTGAAATGAGTGTACAAATAATATCAACAGACCCTGAACATTACAAAACTTTAACAATTTGTCTCCTATTTCCTCTAACCCCACCAGAGCAAAAAATGATAATTACTCTTAGAATCTCTTAGCTATGCTGAACATAAACACTCTGAGAGATCTTCAGTTACAGACTCTTTGACATTCTGGGTTCAGACAGTTGGCCAAACATAACATTTACTTTGTGAAGCACATATGCTTTGCTGCTTTAGTTCTACTGTTATGATTCTAAGCTTCTTGAAGCTCATCTTTTTTCATCTGGACCCCCCTCCTCTTTTCTACAACCTTTCCCCAACACCATCATCTCCTTCAAATGTGTCCTCACAGCCATGCCTAGAGTAGCTTCTTTCCTTTTGCATGGAAGCCCTAAGCTGGCTTTTTAACTCATTTCTAATTATACCTTCTGTCCTAATTACACCTTTTGTTCTCCAGAAAAGGCTCGCTGCTTTACTTGGAATCTCAACCTCTTGGACACCTCCGACATCACTAGGCTGCAGGGGTGTGTAGGATGCCATGTGATTTAATGTAAAAAATGTGTTGGGGTAGGGGTACTGACCAAGACAGAAAAAAAAATTTAAAAACTAAGGCTTAGTAAGAGTAAAGGAGAGATTAAAAAAAAGTAGTCTCCCCCAAAGATCCTAAGGACACTCTATTTCTGAAGAGAAACATCAATTTTGAAAACTGGAAAATAACTAGAAAGAGCCAGCAAATGAAATTAGAACAAGCATCAAATAAAACAAAAAACAAATTTATAACATTCGTACATTGTAGCTGGGTACACATCAGGTAAGATCTTCTAATAAGAGCTTTTTGTTATAAAAAGTGAAAATTAAGTGATACACAATTAAAAAGTATAAATTATTTTAACTCTTCAGTTGACACCAGAGTTTCTCTTCAATATATAGCTACTTTTGTTTAGGAAAATAACTTGAAAGATTGATTGAGGTATGGAAGCAGTTCAAATAATGTTATGTTCATTGATGAATATATCACTACCAGTCATACTAACATGTATGGGGAAGGAAGAGAGAAACAGGGTGGGATACAGAAGGAATTGCACCAAGTGCTGTGTGCTAGTATGAATGTATCTCTTAGAGTCTCACCATGATGTATAATTATAATTCCAGTGCACCATGAAATGTATTAAAATAAATGAATAATGATTTGAAAAGAGATATATGATGCATACGATGTGTTTAGTAAAGGTTAGTAAGTTGTTGTGTACAGAAAGCTCATAGTCCTTCAATGATTAAGGGGGAGAGGTGGGAAAGAGAAGGAATTAAGAGGAGGAAAGTAGTAGCTAAGAGTCTGGGAGGCAGCAGAGCCTCTGCGAACCCACAGTGGTGTACCCGAGGGTAGCTTGTGAATAGAGGTGCACACACTCCATTTAAAGTTGTCTGTGGTGCTGTGATAGGAACCCCCTGTGTTGTCTGAAAGCCCCAGTCGAGTGGGCTACATTCATTTATGCTGAAGGTTTCAGAAAATGTCAAAGTAACTGGCTTAATTCAAGCTTTCAATGGCCTGGAGTACACAGAATGAAAGGACTTTCAGAAGATGACACAGGAGGGGCAAGACACACCCCCACTCATCCCTAACCCAGCCCCCAATGAATTTGAGGAACAATAGGAATTGTTGGGATTAGGGTCAGAGCCCCTTTTTTATTTAAATCTTAAAGAGCATATGACCCACACTGCCATTTGGGTTAGACAATCACTGATTAAGAACCATTAACTTCATTGGGGGAAATTATTTCATATTCAATGCAGCTATTTTCAAGTCTGGTATTGTTATATGTATGTTTATAGTTTTTTTAAAAAAACAGTGGTTTATAATTATTCTTATTTTTTAATTTAAGAGTTATACTCTCTGAAGGAGAAAAAAAATCTCAGAGAGATTCATGTTCTGGGAATCAGCAATGAACGTTCCGAGAGCCATCTCTTGCTGACACATTCTTAAGAAGCAGAATTTTAGTCCTAGTACTCAGGAGGAAGTAATGACTCCTCACTGTTGCTATTTTTATGAGCCCTTGAAAGTCTTATTAAAACCAGGGATCTTCTATCCAGTCACATACACAGTTAAATGAAAACCTTTGCACAAAATCTCAGGCACTTTACCTCCTGTTCTAAGAATCCCAGTTGTGCTCTGAGCACTTTGAAAACTTGTTGGAGTTGCTTCCACCCCTGCCCTTTAACCCCACTATCAATCCAAGTTATTCTTGTCAGTGAACTCCTAAGAGCCCACCTAGTTCATAAAAATGTCCCAAGCTGACTTCTTGTGTGTGTGTGTGTGTGTGTGTGTGTGTGTGTGTGTGCGCGCGCGCGCGCGCACACGTGCGTGCGATACTGAAGATGGAACCCAGGGGCATTCTACCTTCGAGCTACACCCCAGCCCTATTTTTTATTTTTTATTTTGAAACAGGGTCTCACTGAGTTGCAAAGGGCCTCACAAAGTAGCTGAGGTTGTCTGCGAACTGCGATCCTCCTGTCTCAGCCTCCCCAATACTAGGATTACAAGTGTGCACCACCACGCCCAGCTCCAGAGTTTTTAAAAGAGTGACAACAGTACATTTTAAATCTTTCTGCTCTATATTGTAGATTTTAAGAAAAATCTCTGCATTAGTGAAAGACAGTATTGGTTGAATCCTTATTTGTAGTTCTGAACAATTTAGAATTTATTCTCACCTTCATCTGAGGATAGTATAATGATGGACGGACTAGCCTTACTTAGGTTCTGAACACTGCTGATGAAATCTGGAGGAACAAATTTAACTTCTCTGGGTCCCACCTTATTTGTGTCAGGAAAAAGTTCAACATTTAATTTTATTTGTTACTCTAGCTCTACCATGTTATAAGGTACTGTTGGATAAAATCAATGTTCCTCCTTCTAATCACATATTTCTAATGACAAAGGCTGTGCCATAGCCCTCACTAGATCCTATTTTTGAAGATTATATACATTCCAGTTTCCTTTATTACAACCTCACATTATGGAAAAGTAGATCAGATGAATATACGGGTAAAAGAAACACTTTATTACCAAAATGATTGGTTTGGTTTTGTTTGGTTTTGTGTTTTGGGGTCTGGGGTTGAACCCAGGGGCATTCTGTTCTACCTCTGAGCTACACTACTAGCCCTATTTTATTTTCACTTTGAAACAGAGTCCCATTAAGTGGCAGAGGACCTCCCCAAGTTGCCGAGGCTGCCTATGAACCTATGATGCTCCTCTCTCCGCCTCCCAAGTACTGGGACTATGAGCCTGAGCCACCACACCCAGCTCAAAATGACAGTTTTCATCCAATTACATTCCTTTCATGTGCAATGAAGTAAGGCCAGATTGGTTCCCTGAAAGGAAAGGACCCTGGGAAGTCAGGAGGGTATGGTACTGAGCTTAATAGAACCTAGTGTCAACCTCCAGAATACATATAATCTTCAGTCCTATTAATTGTGAAATCAAATCCTATGTGCTTTCTCTTAAACAATACAACCACGTAGATTGATTGTTCCTAGTCTTTTTAAAATAAACAGTACTCCAATGCACACTCAAGAATACATGTCTTAGCCGGGCGTGGTGGCGCACGCTTGTAATCCCCGCGCTTGGGAGACTGAGACAGGAGGATCGCATAGGTTCGAAGCCAGCCTCAGCTACTTAGTGAGGCTTTCAGCAACTTAAGTGAGACCCTGTTTCCAAATAAAATATAAAATAGGTCTGGGAGTATAGCCCAGAGGTAGAAAGCCTCTGGGTTCCACCTTCAGTACCACCAAAAAAAAAAAAAAAAAATACATGTCTTTATGAAAACACATACACACACAGTGTGTGTGTGTGTGTGTGTGTGTGTGTGTGTGTGTGTGTGTGAGACTGGATATTGAACCCACGGGCATTCTACCTCCAAGCTGTACCCTCAGCCATATTTTTTATTCTTTATTTTGAAACAGGATCTCACTAAGTTTCTGAGGGCCTCACAAGTTGTTGAGACTGGCTGAGAACCTAATATCCTCCCTTTTTTGCGGGTCTGGGGATGGAACCCAGGGGTGTTTGACCTCCGAACTACACCCCCTGCCCTATTTTTTATTCTTTATTTTGAAACCGGTTCTCACTGAGTTGCAAAGGGCCTCACTAAGTAGCTGAGGCTGTCCGCGAACCGTGATCCTCCAGGTCTCAGCCTCCCAAATGCTGGGATTAAAAGCGTGCACCACCACGCCCGGTTTCTAAGATCCTCTTGTCTCAGCCTCCCAAGTGCTGGAATTACAAGAATGTGCCACCACACCCAGATTTCCATGGATATATTTGAATATGAGTATGTGATGAGTATATGATCTTTAGCTACTGACCACATTATCAAGATAGAGGAGATCTTTTAATCAAATCACAAGTGATTAACCAAAAGTAGTTGAATATATTAGATTACAATCAATGCCAAGCCATTGGCCAGACTTGTCAATAGGCTGTCCTTTAAAGTTGTGACTAATAGTAAGAGAATTTTAGAAGAAAACATATAGGTTTAATTGCTATTATTTTTAATATCTAGAATAATTAAATGAGGAAGTCTATTTAAAGGATGTGGTGTCCCATTAAGTTTTATGACCTTTGGCATTAGAGATGAAAACAAATTCTGTTAAAAAAAAAAAGCTAACTATCAGATGATCAGCCCTGAAAAAGACATAAGTCCCTCCCACCAGACCTTGGACTTAAGCTATTTGTAGAAAGAGGACCAAAAAATTATCTTCAAACTATGAATTCCCTTCAGTAGACTCTTAAACAGGACTCAGCATATTCCATCAGAATTTAGTGGCTATCCAGATCTAAATTTCTAGTAGTTATAAATCTCATGCAAACTGAAAAGATAAAGCATTATGTTAGTAACATCATTTCTTTAGTAACTAGGCATGCTTCAAAACACTGGAAAAATTTAGAGTTAGCTATAGAAATGTATAAGATAAGAAAATCAGAACCTCACAGGTGTAAAAGGCAAAATTTAGGAGTGTGAAAAATTTACAGTGTCCATTGGTGAGAGCTCTGAGATATAAGAATGTAGATAAGAATGTTAGCTCTAACATCTTGAAGACAATGTGCCAAAAACTATCATGTTTTAAAATTCATCTATCCTTGGACTTGATATTTCTACTTCCAAGATTTATTGCATACACATATTTGAATACATGTTCAAAAAGACATTGATCCAAAATTGTTCACTGGACCACTATTTGTATTATAAAAATTGGACAGGTTAAAAGAATAAAACTATTAAGTCACTACCAGGGCTTATCATGCAGCCATTAAAAAGAATAAAGTAATTTTCTTTGTTCATTAAATTTAAAAAGCTGTTAATTAAAGGTAAACAAGCCAGGTGTGGTGGCACAGGCCTCTAATCCCAGTACTTGAAAGGCTGAGACAGGAGGATCGCAGGTTCTAGGACAGCCTCAGCAAGTTGAGAGACACTCACCAACCTAGTGAAACCCTGTTTCAAAATATAAATAAAAAAAGTAGGGCTGGGGGCATAGCTCAGAGGTAGAAAGCACCCAGGTTTAATCCCCAGTAAAAACACACCACACACACCACACTCAAATAATAGGGTTGGGGTATAGCTTAGAGGTCAGTCTCTTGCCTAGCATACAAGAGGACCTGGGTTCATCACACAGCAGTACAATAAAGAGAGGAGAAGGAAGGAAGGAAGGAAGGAAAGAAGGAAGGAAGGAAGGAAGGAAGGAAGGAAGGAAGGAAGGAAGGAAGGAAGGAAGGAAGGGGCAATAAAGCTGAATGCAGGGCAGTTTTATGTTATACTTTTTTTTTTTTTTTTTTTTTTGGTGACACTGGGGTTCCTGGAAGCCCTTCTACCTCCGGGCTACACTCCCAGACCTATTTTTTTTTTTTTTTTTTTGTGGTACTGGGGTTCCTGGAAGCCCTTCTACCTCCGGGCTACACTCCCAGAACTATTTTTACATTTTATATTTGTAAACAGGGTCTCCTAAGCCAGCGCGCGCGATCCTCCTGTCTTTGCCTCCGAAGCGCGGGGATTACAAGCGTGCGCCACCACGCCCGGCGTATGTTATACTTCTAATGTTTGCTAGATAGAAAAAAAACATAAATGTGTGTGTGTGTGTGTGTGTGTGTGTGTGTGTGTGTGTGTAAACACATAGAAAATATCTACAAGAATAAGAAAGCACAGATGCCTCTTAATGGGGGTTAGCTATAAGAAAGGTATGTTAGTTTACTTGGGCTGCTGTAAGAAAGTGCCCCCAGATGGGCTGCTTAAAAGCGCAGACCTTTATTCTCTCACAATGGTAAAGTCTAGCAGTGAGGACTCAAGGTCTTGGCCAGGCCAGCTGGTTCTGAGGTCTTGGAAGGAACATCTACTCCATCTTTCTGCCAGCCTTTGCTGACAGCTGGCAATTGTTGGCATTCCTCAGCCGGCCAATATATCTTTCCAATCTTCATCTTCAATCTCCATCTTCACATAGCATTCTCTTTATGCCTACACACGGCCATCTTCTTGTGACCATGGCAACCATATTGAAATCATCTTAAGTAATTGTAACTGCAACTCTATTTCCTAATGCAGTTACATTCTGGGGTACTTGGAATGACGGCATATCATTTTTCGGGGTGGATGCAATTCAACTCATATGAAAAGATATGGCCATGATGAACTTAGAGAAAAACATAAAAATTAGTCAATGAGAAAAGTTAAGTAATCCAGCCATGATTAAATGTTATTTATGGTTTTGATCCCACTGAATGCAAACATTTGGATAACAAATACCATGCTGTATAAACTAATTGTCCAAATCTCAACATTCGGCATTCAGAAATTCTAACCATGTTTTGTTTTCTCCTCCACTCAGACTTCCTTTGGTTCAAAATAGCATGTAGTTAAAACATTTTCACTCAAATAATAGTTTGAGTTCATGAAGTCGCAGATTTGAAAGGACACTTTGAGGCCTTTTAGTGCAATTCCCCAGCACTGTGACAGTGTCTCCAATACATGGTCTCATCTCTACTTGAGCATCACTGGAAATAAAAATCCTACTGCTCCGGAAGCGGCCCTGTCTATTGTAGGATAGCTGATGTTTAGAAAGTGGACATAGAGCCAGATCTTTCTGCTTCTCTAAAATTTTTATTAACTTGTCTTTGCTCGGTCATAAGAGCCTTACGAAATTACATAGGTATATTATATATTATATATGTGCTACATAAATATGTTTTATATTATATATAATATGTGTGCATATAATTAATGCATATATGTTTATGTACTATATAAATATGTGAGTTGTTTTATACTTTTGGGGTTTTGGGTGTGTGTGTGTGTGTGTGTGTGGTACTGGGGAGTGAATGCAGGGGCACCCTAACTCAGAACTACATACTCAGCCCTTTATTGTGTGTGTGGTACTAGGGATTAAGCACAGGGGCATTCTACCTCTGAGCTAAACCACCATCCCTATTTTTTTTTTCTTTTATTTGAAACAGCATCTCACTAAGTTGCAGAAGGCCTCACAAATAGCTGAGGCTGGCCACAAACCTGCCATCCTCCTATCTCAGCTTCCCAAGTACTGAGATTACAAACTGTGTCACCATGCCCAGCTCCGTTTTTTAATTTTTAAATTTTGAAACAAGGGCTTGCCATCTTGGCTCAGGACCTCACTAAGTTGCTGAGGCTGGCCTTGAACTTGGGATCCTCCTGTCTCAGCCTCCCAAATACACATTCCACAAACCCAGTCATAATACATTTTTTTAATTACAATTACTTAAATATTTGGGGACACCTTTTGGGCTCTATTCTATGTCGTATGTGGTATATTATAACCCAACTTTTTAAAAGAAATAAGTTTTTTAAAAAAAAATCAAAATTACTGGCACAATGATCAGAAAGAGAAAAAGCAGGAAGGCCATGAAAAAAAAAAATGAAAACATCAAATGTTAAGTCCTTACTCAGCAGTGATCAGCATCTCAAAAATGGGTGGGGCGTAGTGGCAGCTTACCTGTAATCCCAGTACTTTGGAGGATGAAACCAGAGGAATACAGTTTCCAGGACAGCCTCAGCAACTCAGTGAGACCCTAACTAAAAACAAAATGTAAAAATGGTTGGCAGTGTAGCTTGGAGGTACAATGATCCTGGGCTCAATCCCCAGTACTAAAGAAAGAAAAAAAAAAAGGCTCTCCATTCTCATTGACACTGGTCCTTGCAAGTACTTTCATCACCAGAAAGGACTCATCATGTAATTTGACTACCATTTTTATAAGAAAAACGAAAAAAACCAGTATAAATATAAGTTCTATAACTTTTCTCTGAAGACTCAAGTCTCATGTGCAGAATGTTCCAAAAGAGGCATTTCTGTTGGGGAGCCTGTTAAAAACAAGACAGTTTATTTTGTGCATGTATGAAAGAACTGAAAGCCGAAAAATAACAGGGGAATTGTGGGGATTTTGCCCAAGAAATCATTTAGAAAACTTAAACACTCTAGGCAGCTCAAACAAAGACGTGAATTCTGTGTATGAAAAGGTTCCATAAAATTGTGACAAATTGTTCCATTCACAGTTACCCTGCCAAATTTTGCCACACAGTATGAGAGACATTAATAAATATATGTCAGCCTGTCATCCCTTCACAAAACACTCCCTTTACCCAAATAAATAGTCATGTTTGAGGCTACAATGGCCATCTTTGTCTGAGAAACACTCAATTTGTAGATGCATGCTTGTTTGCTTGGAACACCAGTCCACACAAAACTCTATACCTGGTCAAAACAATGATCCCTCTTTGGCAACACGAACATCTCTAGACCTCTCAGAAGTGCCCTTGGAAGTACATTGAGGAGCTGCCTGGCCTTTCAGTAGATGAAAAATTAAAACTGAATGTATGGAAAGATGAAATTCTATGACAAACTAGAGCTTGGTATCTCAGGAACTTCACCACTCAACTGTTCGGGGAGATGGCTCAGAAAAATGAAGCTTCAAATTTACCTTATTTCCCTCTTTCAGGTTGTAAAAGAAAGCATTTTTAAAATTTTCTGTGTAGTTGAAAGAAAACTTCCCATGATAATTAGGGCCTGCAAATAATTCATGATCAAAATAAAAATGTATCACTTAAAATATAAAAATACCGTAATATGTAATAGCAATATAAATTCAGAAAATATATGTAGATATTTTAGTAATATATGTAGCAATATATATAGAGAGAGTCTGTGTGTGAATGTATATAGTGTATATGAATGTGGAAATATATATATATATTTATATTTTCACACTAATTGCCATGGCTGATTATTAAAAGCTAATGATTAGACATCCTGTGAGTGTTTTAATGATCTATCTCTGAAAACGCAACAGTTGGTCCAAGGCTTCTTCCCTGTACTTAACTGGGATTTTCTTACCAGGAAACACTTGACTCAGTTCCTGGGAGTGAACTATTTACTGCCAAAGAGCAGTTTACTTAAGCATTAGAAGGAGACATTATTATCCAGCTCATTCTAGAATTCACTTTAAAAAGAGTGACTTGTTGGCTGCTTCTCTCTTTTCATGATGATTTGAGTAGGGTTACTCATGGCTGTCTATTTGAAAATGAATAAAGGCAGAGAAAATATAAAACTAAGAAATTTAAGTTTCAAAACCTGAATGAAAAGAGGCGAAGGGTGGAGGGTGTGCAACCAGGCTATCAATCAAACCCTGTTTGGGTTGTCACCTTTTCATGAGGGTGTCCCACTTCATAAAGATCCCTGACAGAGGTGCTGTTAATCTGTAGATATTCACTTTAATCTGCTCACAGATTGACAAAAAACAACTATCTTTTAGCACAATTCAATGTGTGATATTACTGTGTCCTCCCCTCCCTAAATTGCACTAGCAATTCAATGATAGTCTTTTCCCTTTGGACTGAATGTTCTACTAGTCTTCTAAAAACCTCTTTCTAAATACTGTCTCTCACTTGATTGCACCCAGCCAGAGCTGGTTCGGGACCAGGTTTTGCAAAATCAGGGGTTTTACCAACAGTGGCTAATTTGGGTTTTGGTCTTGGCGTTGAGACCCATAAGAATATGGCGGCTTTCCACTTTCCAAGTTTTCTTAGCTGACTGGTGACGCATCCTGAAATAAGAGTCTTTGTTTTTCTTTTCAATAACGTTTCCTCTTTCTGGCCGGGTGGCCTGTGAAACCTAGCTAAGACATGTTATTTCAATGTTACCAAACAATGAGTCAAACTAACCTCCTGATTTTACAACTGTGTCGTAAACCTCGGTAAGTGCACTGGGATAAGGGGATTTATCAGTTGGTCATAGCCTCTTATTATTTTGGAAACAAAACATGACCTCCCTTGCTGTTCTCATTCTTCTTCTGTAGTCCTGCTCCCTCCTTTCTCTCCCAGCCTGAAACTTTGACATCCCAAAGTTCTTACAGTTCTTGGACCCTGTAACTCCAACTCAGAATTCCAATTCTGTTCTATCCTGTTATATATTTAGTATACATGTTGTATTTATACTTAACTCATATGTACCATACCTCACTAACTCTATGACCTTGCTAGTGAGAAGAAGCATCATTTTATCCAATATTAAGAAAGAAGAAAAAGCTACTAATTAAAATAATCTACATATGCCGTCAAATGTATGACATAGTCTAGTTTTAAATATTAAAATGTGAAAAATCACTGAGGGGTATAACACAGTGGTAACTCATTTGCCTAACATGTGAAGCCCTGATAGACTGAGACAGAAGAATCGTAGGTTCGAGGCCAGCCTCAGTAATATAGGATAGCTCTCTACAGCTTAGTGAGGCTCTGTTTCAAAATAAAAAATAAAATACTACTGGTGTTATAGCTAAGAAGAAGAGTGCCCCTAAATTCAATCCCTAGTACCACAAAGAAAGAAAAAAACGATTATCTTCGAACTGCTGAACTTTGATAGTTGGAGGTAAACAGAAAAGATAATGCCTTAAATATTTTTACAAAGGAATTCCTAAAATTCCATGTTATGACCCATGCCTGCAATCTCAGCTACTTAAGAAGCTGAGACAGGAGGATCACAGGTTCAAGGCTAACCTGGGCTACTTAGTGAGACTTTTGTTTTAAAATAAAAAGAAAAAATAAAGGGGGCTGAGGAATGTAGCTCTATAATAGAGGACCCCTGGGGGTAAAGAAGAAGAAGAACAAGGAGGAGGAAGAGGAGGAGGAGGAAGAGGAGGAAGAGGAAGAGGAGGAAGAGGAGGAGGAGGAGGAGGAGAAAAAAATTCATAAAATTGCTGACTTTCTCCATTTTGATTTACATGTTATCTACAGCCCTGCCTGTCTTTTCCTTTATTTGATTTTTTAAATACATCTGATGCCTACTATGAGCAGGCTCTGGGGTGTATGGTATGAACATGCAATAAACAGGAGATGTCTTTGTGATGATAGCGTGACTGTCACCGCAACAGGCAGAAGCAGCCAACTGCAGGGGCCACAATGGACAGTCATAGCACAGCCTTGCAGTTGTTATGAGAGCTGTCCAGAACGGCAATGTGCATAGGCCAGGGCCTCAAAAGTCAGGAAGTGGAGTTAGCCATTCACGTGGCAAGACAGGTGAGGGAAGGAAGGATGGATAGTCCAGCAAAAAACACAGGAGGCAGTAAGGGAACTGCTAGCTCAGTGTGCTGGCCAATGCGAGGAGTCCAAGACTTTAGGATGGACAGAAGCAAGGTGAGCTAGAGCGCCTCATGAACGGCCTTGTGTGCTCTACAGACGAATTCAAAACTGATTCCGAGAAAACCACTGAGCCAGTGGAAGACTTAGACACAGAATGAGAAGATCAGCTTAGCCCTTTACTTTAATATGTTTTATTTTTGCCTTGTAATAAGCAAAGTAATCTTTTATAATTAAAAATCAAGCTGGGCATGATGGTACACGCTTCTAATCTCCAGCTGGTGAGGGAGACTGAGGCAGGAGGATCACAAGTTCCATGCCAGTCTGGGTAATTTAGCGAGACACTGTCTCAAGAAAAGGACTGAGGATGATGCTGTTGCAGTGGTAAAGCAAACATGGGTACCCCGGCGTGGTGGTGCACGCTTGTAATCCCCACGCTTGGGAGGCGGAGACAGGAGGATCACGCAGATTCAAAGCCAGCCGCCCTGGCTTAAGAGACCCTGTTTCCAAATAAAAATATAAAATAAAATAAAAAAAGGTCTGGGAGTGTAGCCCGGAGGTAGAAGGGTTTCCAGGAACCCCAGTGCCACAAAAATAAAAAAAAAAAATAAAGCAAGCATGTGCAAGGTGTGGGTTCCATCCCTGACACTGAAAAAAAAAAAAAAAAAAAAAAACCTAAGAAAAGGCTTATCACCAAAGATCAAGAGAGGTATCCTCTCTGGTCACCTCACCTTCCATTTCTGCTACGAATAAGTAGCTTAGCTATGGATAATGATTTCAGCTATTTGTTCTTGGAACCTCCTCCCTATCAACATTTTATTATTGATTGATTGATTGATTGATTGATATTTAATATGGAGGCACTCTACCACTGAACTATATCTCCAGCCCTTTTTTCTTTTATTTTGAGACAGGGCTTCACTAAGCCTCCCAGGCTCGCCTCAAACCTGCAATCCCCCTGTCTCAGCCAGGCAAGTGTCTGGGATGATAGGCTGTGCCACTGTAACCAGCTACCTCTATATTAATTTTAAGCTGTATTTTTTTTTTACTATTTTTGACACAATAAATTCCTTTAATTTTTTTCTTTGAACAGTTTAAGACCATAATCTCCAGATGGACAAAAACAGTTTAGTAGTAATTAGAGCAGTAACAGATTGCACTTTCAAACGTGTTGTAAAAGATCTGGTATGACTTGGAAATTTTACTACATTTTTACAACTTATTATTGTGATTCAAAATTAGAGAATCAAGTCATGCATGTTTTTATTTTTAATTTCAGGTATTATTCCATGACTTTATTTTTTTTTTCTTCTGTAGGATTTAACTTGGACACTTCTACCTTCCCACCGTTCCTTGTCTATTTTCCTAATATTGAAGCATCATCACTAGTTATATGAACAGTGTTATTTAATGTGTCTAAATGCTCCAGCAGGTAAAATTCATTACTCCCAGTTACCACATTAAAGATACTTTGCCAATCCCCCTGAGTTTTCTCTCTGGACGCCTCCCTCAGGAACCCCTTCCTCTTTGTTCTTGAATATATATGACAGCTAACTCTTGACCTGACCTAGGGCTGTTCTACTGGGAATTCAACCCAATACTAGGGTTGAAAACACTCTGTCTTGGATCCCAGTTATTCATGTTTTTATTTAAGCAGATCTCCTAACAAATTTCCAAAGGAATTGTGATAGGCACTATTTTTATACTTTTATTAGTACACTGTAATTATTCATTACTCTGAGATATAAAGTGATAGGAAGACGCCGGGCATGGTGGTGCATGCTTGTAATCCCCACGCTTGGGAGGCGGAGACAGGAGGATCAAACAGGTTCGAAGCCAGCTGTGCTGGCTTAAGAGACCCTGTTTCCAAATTTAAAAAATGTAAAAATAGGTACTGGGAGTGTAGCCCGTAGGTAGAAGGGTTTCCAGGAACCCCAATGACACCAAAAAAATAAAAATAAAATAAAATAAAATAATAGGAATATACATGCACACAGCTCTTGGAGCACTTCCCTCTGGGTCCCACCCACTCTGTCCCTTTCCCCATCCATGTCTTTGAGATTGGCATTGATAGTTTAAGATACATACAGAGCATCATTCCAACTGTTACCTTCCTTATGTCTCTATACCCCTTCTCCCTCCACTAGACCCCCTTCATAACCCCACTGGAGTCTCTGCTGTTCTGTCTGAGGTTACCCTTGTTTAGAGTTTTTCTAATTTCCTAATATTCCGTGTTAATGTTGAAAGTGTGATTCCATTGCCAATCTTTCTTCTTTGAATAGTATTTCCTTGTTTTTCTCTCTCCAGAAGCATTTGAGGCAGGCCTCAACTCTGCAATCCTCCTTTTTTAGCCTCTTGAATAACTGGGACTACTGGCGTGTGTCACTGTGCCCTGTTTCTCTGGAAGTTTCTAATAAATGCAGATTTCTTTTAGTTCCCTTGAGTTAGTCTCTGAGTCTTATCATTTCCTTCCACTGTTTCTGGTACTTCTGAGTCACTAAATACTCCTTCAGTTTCTCCAATTAATAAAGGTCGTATCTCCTGTGATAATGTTGGAGAAAGTGGATGGTGCTAGAGACATTGGTGTTCTGTTCACGATGGGCACTGGAACTATGGATAAACCGGGTTATCAGTGTTCTGTTCCTTGAGGAGAGAGAGTCAACGTATGTAACTTTGCCATCGGATCCCTGACTCAGCCCTATGCCTCACTCCTGTCCACCACCTCGGCTACTTCTATGGTTGTGCAGGAGAACTGCTTATATGTGATTGTACAATCACAACGTATAGATAAAGTCTGAGTTCACTGCCCTAATAAAGCAATGTCTGTGCCTCCACCCACATTTTATCATGCAAAGATCCCTTCAAAGAGTTACTGACCAAAGCCTCTCTTCTGTTCTCTTTGTCTTGCTGGGTGCATAGCCTTTGATTAACTTACTAACAGTTTAATGGGAGTGTGGGGAAGACAGAGACTAAACATGTGAGTTCAATCTTCCTTCTTTAACTGAATGCTAGATTTGCAATTTAGATTTTCAATGTTTTAGCTTGAATAATTCCCTTGGCTCATCCATGGAATAAACATTTTCTGCGCCATGAATTCAAGAATGCAACACAGACAGTATGAAAAGCATAAAGTCAAGACATGTGAAGTAAAGGCTGTCCTGAAAACTCAAGAGCTTATGCCATAGTTCCTAGCTAATACTCACTCTTACCTTCCTTCCATTTTTATAATATTCGTGGCCTTCATTAAATTTTCTAAAGTCATAGGTCAAAATGGAATTGTTGTATGTCAAAAAAAAGAACCGTAAACAAGAATGTATCTTTTTTTTTTTTTTTTTTTTTTTTTTTTTTTTTTTTTTTACTTTCTCCAACTGGCTCTCCACCACTGGACCAAAGCTAAGATTTTAAATATCTTCATTTTCTGATAGACTCAGATTCAGTGTTCACTATTCTTTTGCTCAATTGTTTGAGTGTTTTTTTCCTTGCAATGGCCTCAACAGATAAACTCTTAATGAGATCATACCTGGAAATATTGTCAATAAATAATTGTGTGTGTGGCACTGGCCATTGAACACAGGGCCTAGTGCATGGGCATCCCATTCCTGAGCTGCTCCTCCGTGATCTATTTCATTCCTTTCCATTTTGAGACCAGGTCTCTTAGTAAATTTCCCAGGGTCTTGCTAAGTGCCCATGGTAGTCTAGAGCTTGTGATACCTCCTGCCTGCCTCAGCCTCCCCAGTGGCTAGGATTACAGGAGTACACCACAGAGACCCAGTTGAGAAGTTTTAAATACATTCATAACTTATCCTCTCCTCTCGGGAGAAATAAGCTTTATTTAAAGGTCTTAATAAAACCTTCAAGGTGGATAAGAAGAACCTTAGGGCAGGAGGTGGCCTCAGTATCTCAGAGGTGAAAGCGATGGAGAGATAGACATCATCCTGTCACAGACAAGGATTTGGCTGTTGTCAAAAACAGGAAAGAGCAAGTACGAGGGGTTTCTAAGTCACTTTGCAAAAGAAAAGAACAGAAATTTAAGAAAAAAGAAAGAGTACAGTGGGCAAGGAAGCTAACAGTAAGACTTTTATAGAGCCAGGTGTGGTGGCACACTGCTATAACATCAGCTACTCAGGAAACTGAGGCAAGAAGGTTGCATGTTGGAGTCCAGACTGCACAACTCAGTGGGATCTTGTATCAAAACTGAAATTAAGCTGGGTGTGGTGGGCACGCTTATAATCCCTGCGCTTGGGAGGCAGAGACAGGAGGATCACGCAGGTTCAAAGCCAGCCTTGCTGGCTTAAGAGACCCTGTTTCCAAATTTTTAAAAATATATAAAATAGGTCTGGGAGTGTAGTCCAGAGGTAGAAGGGTTGCTTTCATCCCCAGTACCACCAAAAAAAAAAAAAATTGAAATTAAGAAAGAAAAAAAAGATCTGAAGAAGTAGCTCAGTGGTGGCCTACCATATGAACGGAGGCCCTGAGGTCATTCTCCTTAAAAAAAAAAAAAAAGACTTTTAACAGTCATGCATTACTCAACTAAGGAGACACATTATGAGAAAGTGTCACTGGATGATTTCTTTTATGTGAAATCAAAACCTCTCCACAAACCTAGGTGGAGTAGCCTACCACACACGTAGGCTACATGGTGTGTATGTCCATTGCATGCATGTGTGAGTGTGCACATATGTAGTACAAGCCCATTAATCTTAGGGCCACAATGAACAAAACAAAACAAGAGTGAACCAAGCACAAGAGCAAAGGATGCAACCCAGAGAGAGGGCAGATGGCACACTGTCCCACAGTAAACTCTCCTTTTAATAACTAGTACACTCTAATGATTTAAAGTCCAGTCGAGTAAATACACAAACCAATAATACAGTTCTTCACCATCATCATCCATTATTATTGTGAACAGTATGCAGTCATATGTGCTGTACTTTTATACACTGGCAGTGCCTTAGGTTTGTTTACACCAGCATCACACATACACCAGACATTACTGGGTGATACAAATTTTTCAGCCTATTATAATCTTATGAGATAACTACTGTATTTGCAATCTGTTGTCTACCAAAACATCATAATGTGAAACCTGACTGCAATTATAGGAATTTCAAATATTCAAATATCCATCAAAGTATATGCATTGAAATTATAACATAAATTGAATATATATATATGTATATTTTCATATATATGTCAAAATAAATACCATTCATTTTCACATTGCCAAAAATGACTACTCTGGGCATAAAGTCGTATTTAGGTGGTTTCATAAGGGGCTCAGAGTGAACTGCTCAAGAAAGTATGCTGAATTTGAAATGTTGCAAAACAGAGAGGAAAGGCAAGGATCAGCAGAGTGAGCCAAGACCTGAAAAAAACAATCATCTGAAATAAGAACTCCAAACCAGCAGAGGCCAGGAAAACTATAAATCATCTCCTCTTGAGCATTCTCACAGAAACAGGAAGAAACTCAAGGTTCCACTCTAAGTTCAGAATATATCAGCTTGACATCAGAGTTAGTTTTGAGTAGTATCTCTGAGCCTTAAAAAAATGCAAGTAAAACCTGGAGCTGGCTAACAGAGGCTGAATTCTGTAATGTATCCACTTTTAATGAGGATCAGAAAAGATATTCAACTAAGTAAGGACACCACCATACAAGATCTCAGCAAAACTCCATTTCCTTAATGTCTTCTGGGGTAAGTTGAGCAACCTCTTGGTTTAAGTAGAAGTGGGTTTTCTTATTTGTTTTATTTATTTATTTTTAATTGGTGCATTGTAGTCATGCATCTTATTGGGGCACAAGATGGTAGAGGCATACATGTACACATCACTTAAGAAGAAGTATTTTTTAAAGCAGTGTGAATATTGGATGGAACCTCTGAATTCATTAATATTCTAAGAAGCCATGGTGTTAAGAGCTAGGCAGACTATGCCCGTTCCATTTGTTCACAAATATATCTAAACAGATTTTGTTTATATGGCCTCAAAACTCTCTTCACCAAGCTGGGAAGTACCAACTTTTCATCCTTAGTCCTGCCCAAGCCAGTGATGGAGAAATGGAAGCTTTGCAAAACCTATTCTAGTATTTCCTGTTGGATAAACTCTGTTGTTCTCTAACACCAAAAGGAAAAGTGAACCCAAGCAGAAGTAGAAAAGCTTTTCAAACCAGGACAGGAGAGACCAGGTTGGAAGAGGAGGGTCTCCCTCTTACACAGAGGAGGCCTGGGGGTTTTCTCTATATAGAATGTCCCCATGCTAACTTACTATTTGTATTTATGATGCTTTCTTATGAGCAGCCCCTGAGGATTTGTGTTTTAATTCAGGAAGCAGTCATTATTTTAGGGATAAATCAGTAAAACGGGCCCGCACTAAACTATCATTTTCCTTTTCTATTTTGAAGCTCTCTGTAATGGGAGTTAACTTCTCCCATAAAAAGCACTTGGAAAATTCCTGGTTAGGCCACTTGCTTGTTTTGTGAATGACACTTGTGGTCAGCTATAACATACACAGCATGCCTTTTTCTTATTGCTGCTGCTGCTGTTTGCATGCATGTCTTGTTATTCTGGCATTTTTATGAAAAGTCATCAAATATTATTTGGTTTCAAGCTGGTGTCAAAACTGTGGAGATGAAGAGAATACTCTCTAGTTAAAATCCAGCATACACATACCCATGCAATCATAAACAAACACACATATGCATGCCACATTCCTACTATATGCCCACAGTTTGTTCCCTCTCTCTTGAGAGGGTAAAGGAAGTGAAATGAAAGTTTGACTTTCATTTCTTCTCAGTTTGCTTTCTAATAGAGAGCGTATTGTCCAGATGTCCAAGCCTCCTGCTTTTGTCCAGAGTTAAATGTTACAGAAATGTTGTTTCAAGTCTTCTTTGGAATAAATGAAATACTTTTGCAAAGTGTTACCCTCAAAGCCGTCATTCATATTTACAGATTTAATGGCCACTTGTATTGCTTTAGTAACTTTTATAGGATGTTCTTCCCCAAACCGCCCACAACAAACCTAAAGCTGAAGAGAAAGTAAACCCTGGTGTTTAAACCTAAAATCTCCAAAACACTTAGAGTATCAAGCAATGTTTCTTATTATATGAAATTAGTTTTATATGTAGTGTCATATGACCACAGTTAACAATTTTAAGAGAAATCCTGGTTTTTTGTTCTTAGAAAATTTAACTTCTATTGACAATGATGGAGAAATATGAAATAATAAAATCAGATTTATACCAGAATGAATTGATAAGGAATGCTGCAACTATTAAAAAAGCAAAAATGGCAATTTATCATTCCATATCTACCTATAGATTTAACAAGAGAAAAAGTTCTATTAAATATTCCCAGGCCGGGCGTGGTGGCGCACACTTGTAATCCCTGAGCTTGGGAGGCGGAGACAGGAGGATCGCGCAGGTTCAAAGCCAGCCAGCCATGCTGGCTTAGGAGACCCTGTTTCTAAATAAAATTTAAAAAAAGTATAAAAATAGGTCTGGGAGTGTAGCCTGGAGATAGAAGGGTTTCCAGGAACCCCAGTACCACCACCCCCCCAAAAAAAAAATAAATAATATTCCCAGGCTGGGAAAACAGCTCAGTAGATGTGTCTGGAGCCTGGGATTCAATCTTCAGCACCAAATGCACATGCAAAAAAAGCCATATTTAAATATTTTCTTGAAAATTTAATTGTAATATCTGGCTTCACTGTTATGTAATCCATAAGGTGAGTCAGTATAATATTTATAACTAAAAGGTTATATGTTGGTATATTTTAAAATACTTTATGTTATTATGACAATGATTATTTGTTAAAGGCACATTCAAAACATTTTCTACCTACCCATATTATTTAGTTGCTATCAGACATAAACTAATCATCTAATAGTATTATTTAACAAGTCATAATCTACATTCAGTTTCACAATGCCAGGTGTTCTATGGGCTACATCTCTTTCAATTCTGTAGACAAACATAAAATCAATTAAAGTGACATCTTTATTTAACTGGTCTTCGTTTGCAATTTGAATTAGAGTTGAACTATACTAAGCACCCTAAAATATAAGATGATTTTTAATTCAAAGCATTGCCAAATTACTCACAGTTTAAAATCACTTATTGGGACTGAGGATGCAGCCCCTTGGCAGAGCACTTACCTAGCATGTGTGAGGTCCCGGGTTCCATCCCAGCACACACAAAAATGTAAAAAAGTCATTTTTTATTTATATAAATCAATTGGAAGCAAAAACCTGATATGTTTAATTTTCATTTTCACAAGAAAAATGTGTAACATCAGCTCTTTTGAAACAGAATATTTTATGTAGTATTTCCATCATGATTGCTTTCATTATACTATACATGCAAGATAGTTTTAAAATTAGAACAGTGTTTTACATGCTCCTAATGTGTCATAGAAGTAGACATTTGAGATTAAGGATTAGTCAATCTGGCACAAAATTGAAGTAGTCGATGTGCTGGTATTAGATGCCAGATCAACTCTGGTGTACCACCAACAGAATAGAAAAATAGCTTTTATACTGAAGAATATCAAATTTGAGCCTCCCGTATTACAAATATGTTCTTCTATGATTTTTTCCTCATTAGTATTTGTGGGTTTGTTATTGTTGTTATTGTTTGTAGTACTGGGGATTAAAGCCAGAGCCTGGAATACGCTACAGAAACACTCACTGCGCTACATCCCAGCCTTTTTTATTTTTTATTTTGATGCAAGCTCTTACTAACGCTGTCCTTAAATTTGCAATTGCTCTGCCTCAGTCTCCCCAGTAGGAGGTATTATATATGTATATCACTACACATATTTCTAATATTTCTGGTTTTTTTATGACAAGTATCTTTACTGAGTTTTTTTTTTTTTTCTTTTAAGTGCTGGCTTTGAACCCAGGGCCTCAGACATGCTGGTAAAGCACTCTACCACGAAGCTATAGCCCCAATTCCTTTACATAGTTCTTTAGTCAACACTGTATTTTTATTTCATTTTATTTATTTATTTATTTATTTATTTATTTATTTATTGGTTTTGATGGTACTGGGGGTAGAACCCAGGGGCTTTCTACCTCCGGGCTATATTCCCAGACCTATTTTATATTTTATATTTTATTTGGAAATAGGATCTCACTAAGTTGCTGAGGCTGGCTTTGAACCTGTGCAATCCTCCTGTCTCAGCCTCCCAAGTGCAGGGATTACGAGCATGCGCCACCACAACTGGTTAATACTGTATTTTTACTGTTTTTAAAATTCTTGAATTTTGCCAGGCGTGGTGGCGCACGCTTGTAATCCCCGCGCTTGGGAGGCAGAGACAGGAGGATTGCGCAGGTTCGAAGCTAACCGCGCTGGCTTAAGAGACCCTGTTTCCAAATAAAAATAAAAAATAGGTCTGGGAGTGTAGCCTGGAGGTAGAAAGGCTTCCAGGAACCCCAATACCACCAAAAAAAAAAAAAAGAAAAGAAAATTCTTGAATTTTTATTTGGACTCACATGACAGTTCAGCCTGCAGACTATTCAGTAAAAATGAATAATATAAATTCTCCAAAATGATTATTTCAGCCCAAAAGGTTTTCCAATTCCAAGGGTAAGTTTTCCACTTGATTTAGATCAGGTCTTACTTTTTTTGTAGACAGCACTCTCTTGCTGGCCCCACCTCTCTTCTCTTACATTTCTTTT
Source organism: Muscardinus avellanarius (assembly GCF_963383645.1). Lineage (NCBI taxonomy): Eukaryota > Metazoa > Chordata > Mammalia > Rodentia > Gliridae > Muscardinus > Muscardinus avellanarius. Next base: position 34,869,365 of record NC_137786.1, on the reverse strand, counting down.
TTTCCTAACTTGGATTGAAAGCTATATCTCTTTCGATGACTTTTGCTCAGCACTGCTGTAACTGGTGGGCATTCCTCAGCTAAGAAGAACCAGATGACCATGAAAAAACAGTAATGTTCCCCTTCGCGTCTCTTCTGGGCAATCCTTTTCCACAAGGCACAAGTACACTTGTTTAACACTATTCTGAGATACTAATCCAAATAATGTGGCAGGTAAAAATCAGAAGGGTCCTGCCTTTATGTCGCAAGAAGTCAACTTGGTTTAGCAGAGAAAGCCCTATATTACAAATGGTACCAAATAATTCTCTGACCCAATTAAAATATTTTAGGTAGAATACACTATAGAAATATAGCACATTATAGAACTATAATATAATCTTATATGATAATTCTTAGGATACTTGGAAATCTAAAAAGTATATATATATATATATATATATATATATATATACACACACACACACACACACACACACACACACATATACATGTGTATATGTATTTGCACACATACATAAATATAAATACATATACATATTTATGTTATGGATTGGAAGAATATGGTTTGTGGAAACCATTCTACGGGAACCCCTGCTAGGGTCCCGGACACACTTTCCCCCAAACCCTAACAAAACCCAAAATGACCCCAAACAGAAGAAAAACCGTGGATTCTTGTCCTAAGCTAAGAATAAATATGCATAGCTTGGACCGTTACTGAAGATTTAAAGAAATTTATTAAAAGATGGAAATACAGAGAACAGGAACAGCTCCATACTAGACTGGCATGGAGGGATGGCTCGAATGAGTACACCAAAGGAATTACATGTGGACCCACCCTTTTTTATACCCATGATCTCCATCTTGTTCACGTAATTCTGACATAGTGAACGTCCCTGTAAGGTACCTCCCCTTAACCCTGTAAGGTACCTCCCCCAACCAGGTTTGGCAAGGAGTCTCCTTTCCTGAAGGGCAAGATCAAACCCTGCCCTATCCTCCCTAGATCATCATGTAGATCTCTTTAGAAAGCAGAAGTTCTAGCTCTCCTCTATTGACTTGGTAATTGTTTTGAGCTAGGTTAATTTACATTGGAATAACTGCCTGTCTTAGGCTGAGGTCAAGTCCTTGCACAGATCTGCCCCTCACCCATGTCTGCTGCCATTTTGATACAACTATTTTTGAAATATCAATCATCTTCTTTTGAAATATATTAATAATCAGAGCTTTCCCAAATCTTCCTAGGCCATTCCCAATACTGGTACAATTTAGGGTAAAGAAACATAGCTAAATCCGAAGCATCCATGTTAATGGAGACAGTATGAATAATTTAAATGCTGTAATATCTATATCATTCTTTATCAAATGTTTAAGGAGTTGTGTTTTACAAAGTAGTTAAAAGATTATTGGGTTAGCTAGTAAAAGTTGGAAGAATTGTTTGCATCTTGCCTCAAACAATTCAAACCAGTTATCTCCATGTACTTGATAGAGCTCCCTGAATTCTCTAATATCCAACCCGAATATCATCTGTAAGATAGAGACAATTACAATGACTAACTCGAAAGCTGGATCCAGGGATCACGTTGGAATATTTTTCAAAGTCCAGTACACTAAAAGTTGCATGCAAATAGTTCAAAATCAGCACGCTCTTCATGCTGATGAAAGCTGTTTCCCATTCTTGTTCTAGTCCTCTAGTGGAGGTGCTACAATGCTGAAGCAACAGAAGGATAAAGAGACACACACACACACACCCCCCCCCCCGCCAATATCAGCAGCACCATCACTGTGTAGACTTGCCTTTGGAGCCATGACCTGACTACCAAAGATGCCACGCAAAGAAAATCTCCTTGGAGCTTTGTACATTGATTCCCTAACTTTCTGAAGTCAAGAAGAAGGAAAACAGGCCCCAGAGTATCTCACCAGACAAGCGCATGACAGCAGCACAGGCCTCTTTCTAGGGCTCAGAAGCCAAACAGACTTTGTACCTATTTGTTCTTCTCATCCCCTGTGGTGGAGAGCAGACAAAAAAGGTCATTTCACAAATCATCTGACTTCACACTGAAATCAGTAACCCAGTGAAACAAGGTCCTTGGGGAGCAGAGGGGCACCCAAGGGGCCCTGGCTCTTGCACTCTGATAAGACTCAAGGTTGAACGGAGTGGCTGATGTGACTCAGTCGAACCTTGACCCCAGGAGACCTCTTCCAGCACACACAGATGCCTGGACCCACCTCTGGAAGGGGTTTGGGGAAACAAAGCCAAACACTTTCTCAATCATGGGGCATTATGTTTTCACCATAAAATATCTGAACACATAAAGTCCTCTGAGACAAATCAGAAATTTTAGAGAATAGGTTATAACCTGTTATCTCCTTCATCCTACTAGCAACCAAGCAGTAACTGGCTCATAGAAAATTATGAATGAATGAATGGATGGATGAATGAATGAATGAATGCCGTAGAAAATCTAATGGGATCAGTGATCTTCATTTATTATTATGGAAATTTTCAAATATAAATGAAAATCGAGGCAATTATATATTGAATCCACATATAATTGCCTCTCTTATATATTGAATCCATATATACCCATTAATCTGTTTCTCTAGCCTTGTTTTCTTCATTTTGGGGAATGGGATAAGTTATTTTAATCAAAGTTTAACATATCATTTCATTCATAAGTACTTCACTATACATCTTTCATACTTAAAGCATTCATACACTTTACAAAAGTGCCAATTCTTCAGTATTGCCTAAAATTGCAATTTCTCTCTCAAAAATATCTTTGGTTAGAATCAGAAACTACAAGACTCACAAAATTGCATTTTTATGTCTCAAGTGTCCATAAATCTATAATTCTCTTTCCTCCTCCATTCCACTCTGTTTGGTTACTATCACTGAGTTGGAGAAAGCAGGCAGTTCTGTAGAATGTGCCCATTCTGAATGTAGCTGACATGCTGGGAGTAGTGTTTAACTTGGTCCTTTACCTCTGTGTTTCTTCTGAACTGGACGATGCGCTCAGTATTTGATTAGATTGAATATACTCCAAGTTAACTTCACAGTTGGCTCTGTACTTTATACTGTATCACACAGAAGTTTGGCCTGTCTAAATGACAAGAAGAGAAAAATAGCAAGCCTCCAGCCAGGGTTGTAGCTCAGAGGTAGAGAGGACTTGCCTAGCATGAGTGAGGGCCAGGGTTCAATCCCCTGATATTATAAAATATTAACACAGTAGGTCTATATTCTAGACCTACTATAAATCAGATCTCCAAATTAAGTGATACATAATCTCTCATTCTCTCTATCTGGTTTGTTTTAATGGATTTATGTTGGTCATCTAACAGACTAGTTACAGCTTCTCAAGCCAAGGGCAAGAGGAACAGCCCAAGATGAACAAGTTAAGCTGGTATTCACGTCCATTAGAGGAGGAATGTGGCTCCTGGGTGGGTAAACATTTCTTGTTTAGAAGAGTAGGTGAGAAGGGAATGCTTATCACCTTCAGGGATTACAATGACTTGCGGATTGTCAGGGACAAAGCTTGCTTAAGGGAACTTTAGGAACCATCCATCTCTGTCAGTTGTAGAGGGACACTATGGAGAAAATGTGAGTCAGAAGAGGAGTGAGGTTGTAGGTCAGCAATTTTAAGTATAATTGTTTTATTAGCTTTCCAAGGTGTGGGTGCACGCGCGCGCGCACACACACACACACACACACACACACACACACACATTACCAAAATAGGAGTGGCTTAAGCAAACTGTATTCTCTCACAGTTCTGGAGGGAATGAATTCAAAATCAAGGCCACATCAAGGTCATGTTCCCTCCAAGAGTTCTAGGGAGGCATCTGTTCCATGCTTTTCTACTTGCTTCTGACCGTCTTCAGCAATTCTTGTTTTCCTTTCAATTGCAATCACATCTCCCCAGCTTCTGCCTCTATCTTCAAAGATCCCTCCTCTCTATGAGTCTGTGTCCAAACTTTCCTTACCTGAAAAGGGGATAAGGGCAAAAGCAGCTAAAGGCTATTTCTGTGCTCCATGTGAGGGATGGTGATGCCTTGGGCCAAGGTAACAGTGGAACTAGGGAGAAGATATTAGATTATAATGATGATACATAACCAGGCATGGTGGCACATGCCAGTAATCCCACTGACTAAGGAAGGTGATCCAGAAGAATCACAAGTTTGAATCCAGACTGGGCAATTTAGTGAGATCTTAACTCAAAGAAAAAAATAAGAAGGGCTAAGAATCAGTGGTAAAGGGTCTCTCAGTTCAATCTTGGAGAAGGAGAAGAAAGAGGAGGAGGAGGAAGAGGAAGAGGAGAAGGAGGAAGAGGGCGAGGAGGACGAGGAGGAGGAGGAAACAAAAATATTTTAGAGTTTTTCCATCAGTACTTACCTGTTATATATTTGTCACCTATTAGTATTCATGACAGACAATGAAAGCAAACACCACTAGTTTAAGAATATTTTAAAGAAAAATCTTAAAATGAGATGACCAAATGTTTCCTTTTTTCCTGTAGTTTACAATGATGGCAACCGTATGACTTGGTATTTACCAGAAATGTGCTATTTGACATCCATCATTGCATCCTCAAAATAAATGTGCAGGACAAACTTCATTTTTCTTTTTTTTTTTTTTTTTTTTTTTTTTTGCGGGTCTGGGGATGGAACCCAGGGGCATTTGACCTCCGAGCTACACCCCCTGCCCAATTTTTTATTCTTTATTTTGAAACCAGGTCTCACTGAGTTGCAAAGCGCCTCACTAAGTAGCTGAGGCTGTCCGCGAACCGCGATCCGCCGGTCTCAGCCTCCCGAATGCTGGGATTACAAGCGCGCGCCACCACGCCCGGCTTCATTTTTCATTTTCCAATCAAGAAATTTAAGTTGCAGAGAAGTAATTTATCTAAACTATATGAATAGTTAATGGCATGGTCAGGATTCTAATTCACGCATGCCAGTCTCAATCCCAGGCTACCTCCACTGTGATAGTGCTTCAGTGCGAGTTGTGAAAAGCCACCATTCTTCTCAAACTTCTGATCATTTTGTTCCAGATCTAGACTAGTTCCGGAGAGTCTCCACTGGAGATTCTTCATTTGTAAAGAATTGATTCGTTGATTTGACTGAATGTTCCTGGCGAAGAATAATGCAAAAAGAGATCCTTCTATAGTCAATATATTTGGACGAGAAAGAGCTAGAGCTTATTTCATAACCAGCAGCATGCAAGACCTGGTGCTTGTGCTCCAAAAAGCCAAACTTGCTCATCTCATCCCAGCTCCTCATGGTAGCATGACATAAGCCACGGTGGCCGTTTACACTGCACAGAAAGCATCATACACAGGAAACTGGGCGTTTGCATCCAGAGATCCAGTTGCCAGCCTATTGTTGTCTGTAACTGAAACACAATCACATGTGACAAAAGGTGAAGATGTGTGTGTGTGTGGCACCATTAATGTCTACTCGGCAGAAAAATGCATCTTAAAGTTTGTGATCACACATTTCCTGGTCGGCCTCAATGACAAGTTTCCTTCTCTGGGCAGGCTTGAGGGAATGTCCTTTCACCAGGGAGACCGAGTACTCTGGATATTAACCCAAATGGCTGACTTCTTTGCCAGTAGAGAAAGAAAACAACAGAATGCCTTCATTTAGATGGTGTTATAGCTGAAAGCCACAGAGAAATTGTTGGAAGGGAACCAGGTACAATAATATGGGCCCACAATCTCAGCTAGTTAGGAGGCTTTGAGGCAGAAGGATTGTGAATTTGATTCCAGTTTAAGCAACTTTGCTAAACCCAGGCTAAGAAAAGAAAAAGGAAAAATGGTATGAGGATTACTGGTTATTTTAGATTATATCTACAACTTGTACCACAGACCAGTATGTCTGCTAAAACACACACACACACACACACACACACACACACACACACACACACACACACTTGCTGCTGCCTGCTACCACCACCACTTCACCTAAACTCCTTTCTCAAGATAACTTCCTTCACCAACCATTGTCCATTCAGGGACAAACCCAAACTAAGGGCTCAGGTCTAGGCTAAGGGTCTGAACAGGACTTTATCCTCCTGAAAAGTATCTGTGTTCAGATGCCAGAGTCTGGTCACAACAAAAGCAATAAAAGAAAAAAAATCTGTTTGAAGCCATTGATGCAGGAATAGAAGACACCAGGTACTGAGGGACAGAGGGACGGGGATAGCTACAGTGGGACAGAGGGACAGGAGCCTGGACAGCTGGAGGAACACGTGCAGCAGCATCAGAAACAAGCAGCAGGTGATCAACATGCATTCCATAGCTGAGCTGAGAGGAAAACCACTTGCAGCCTCTCACTCTCTGTGAAGTTCTACAGAGAGCTGGTGCTGTCCAGTGATGGGTGTATAGTCACCCCTGGTTCTGTGTCTTCATCAGCTTCCTTGACTGTCAAGTTGAGACGATAGGCTTCAAATGACAAGATTTTTGAGGCCTAAGTAAATTAATATCTGTGAAGCACTTAGAAAATACTTGTATAAATAGAACATAAAAGTAAAATAATATCCATCAGTGTACCCAGTATCAAGAAAAGAAGTACTGGGCTGCGTAGAGCCCATGTCTAGCACATGTAAGGGCCTGAGTTCCATCTTAGCATTACAAAAAGAAACACACACAACACACACACACACACACACACACACACACACACACACGAAAGCCAAAATTACCAACATGATTAAAATTCACTTTTTTTAATCTCCCTCCACTCTCTCACAGGTAATCACCATTTTAAATTTGTGACTTAATATCATCATTAGTTAATTAGTTTCTTTTGTCATTCCGGGGATCAAACCCAAGCCCTACCTCATGCTGGCAAATGCTCTGCTACTAAACTACATACTAAACTCCTTTCTTCCTTCCTTCCTTCCTTCCTTCCTTCCTTCCTTCCTTCCTTCCTTCCTTCTCCCTTTTTCCCTCCCTTCCCCTTTTTCTTCCTTCCTTGACAGGATCTTGCTAAGTTGCCCAGGCTGGCATCAAACTTGTTCTCCTCCTGCTTCAGCTTCCCAAATAGCTGGGATTATCGGCATGTACCGCTAGGCCCAGCTTTACTTCCATTTTGATGTACTATTGTATGAATGTTTGAATCTCCAAGTAATAATTTTTGTCTTGTAGCTCTAGGGATTGAACCTAGGGCCACATGCTGGGCACACACTATACCACTGCATCACAGCTCCTTTTAGCTTTTATTTTGGTACCAAATCTCACTGTTTCCCAGGATGGCCTCAGACTTGTGGTCCTCTTGCCTCAGCCTCTCAGGTAGCTGAGATTGCATCATGTGCCACCGTGCCGGCTACGTCATGCTTTGTCTTCTGCATTTTGTTTTGCTTACTCACCCCATCCATGTTGATGCAAGCATTCCGGGCCACCCATCCACATCAGTCCTATTATGGTTAGGATATTCCCAGTGGGTGTGTGCGGCACGATTTATTTGTCTGTTCTTCCATTAATAGACATGTTGTTTCCACCTTTTGCTATTCTAAGCACTTTTTAACATATTTCTTGGCAAATGAGTGGGAGTTCTAATTTTACTTTAGAGGTGAAATTTCTGAATATTAGAGTAAGTTTATTTTCAAATGTACTTGCTTGCTTAATAGTTTTTAAAAGGTGTTTGGACAGATTCATAGTATCATCAGCAGTATAGTCTGTGCTACTACTATAAATCCTTACATTTATTTTTGTAAGTCTGATAACACTTCAGCAATATTTACAGCTAGCCGTCGAGCTGGATTCCTATCTAGACACATCATGTCCATAATAGTGCTAAATACAAAATAGAATATGATAAAAAGTGACCAAAAAGTGTTACAAGACATATGAAAAGATTTCATTCAAGTGACAAGACTTCATATAAACCAGTATGACCTCATCCTAGCTAATTACAACTGCAAAGACCTTATTTTCAAATAAGGCAGACGCTGAGGTTCCAAATGGACATGAATTTTAGAGTGACATCATTCAGCCTACTCCATGATCTCTTTCTACCATCTGTGGCCAAAGAGAGGATTAGAATCCACTTTTTTTTTAAAAATTACAAGCCTTCAAAACTCAAAAAGATCTCTACTGTTCACACATATTCCTTCCCTACCCTACCTCCCGGGTCTAAGGCTGTTCTTGCCCTGGCTACACACACCCACTGCAGTGAGGTCACATTCGCTGGGCTCCCAGCTGCTCTCGTGGCCAGCAGTGTCCCCTCACCGCCCCAGTGGCCCTGCCCTGGACACCCTTGCACCTGCCAGTGCCCTTCCCGTGAAGGGTGTCCACAACAGAAAAGTCTTTTCCAGCATGGAGAGATCACCGCAGAATACAGTAAACCCAAAGATTTGCTCCCAACCACTACAATTGTGGCCAAGGCATGCCATGTGAACCAAATGGTACAAGGTCATTCAGGAAGCTTGGGTTATGCTTCTAGCTCCGTCTCTAAATCTGTGAGACAAAGTAAGCCATGATGTCTGTACTCTCTCTTCTTAACCTTTAGAAACAAGAATATCCTGCTTGAGGATCATGTTGTGAGGATAAATAGCAGATTGGCACAAAGACTTAGATAAAGTCATCAGATAAAAAGGAACAGGAAGAATGTGGAACTAGAATTTAACTACTTTACGCTATGGGTTTTTTTTTATTCCAGCAAATGCACATACATACAGGCTTCAAAATAACTGGGGGGTTAAGTCACCCTGGAGTCTAGAAAATGGCTTCCATCCACTCTCCAATTGAGAAATGACTTAGCTTAAAGTAGTGTCACATGTCTGAAGCTGAGGCAGGAGGACCACTGGATCCCAAGAGTTCAACTTTAGCCAGGGCAACATCTCAACAAGAGAGAAGAAGAAGAAGGAGAATAGGAAGGAGGAAAGAAGAGGGGGATGCAGGAGAGGAGGAAGAGAGGATTTTGAACCCTGGGCATTAAAGCATGAGCTCACCTGATATTCCTTCCTGATTCCATTGAAGCTCTGAGACTACAAAGCTCGGTGGTAGAGCACTTGGCTAACACAGTCTAGATCCTCAGTTCAGCCCTCAGTGATGCAAAGCAGAACTGAGGCTATTAAGCCAGTCCATTCACTTCAGCATACCGTGCGCACATAGTTGGAGTGGAGTGCAGGCTTTTCAGATTAAAATGACTGCGGATGATCAGGCCTCTTTCTCAGTAGTAGCAAGGAATATCAGAAGTAAATGAGAGTAATCTTGAGTGACCATTTTCTCATTTTCTACTTTTTCTCTCAATATCACCAGTTCAGTAGAAATTCACTCATCTCTTTTTGATAAGATGGAATTGAGCTACTAAAATAATTTTCACTAGCTGGGCGTGGTGGCGCACGCTTGTAATCCCAGCATTCGGGAAGCTGAGACCCGGAGGATCGCGGTTAGTGGACAGCCTCAGCTACTTAGTGAGGCCCTCTGCAACTCAGTGAGACCCTGTTTCAAAATAAAGAATAAAAAATAAGGGAGGAGGTGTAACTTGGAGGTCAAATGCCCCTGGGTGTCATCCCTAGACCCGCAAAAAAAAAAAAAGTAAAATAATTTTCACTAATATGCTTAAAAAATGGGCTTTAGGACTATCCTGTTTATGGTGTCAGACTTAGGAAATTTCACTAGGTAGAGGAGCATAGTTATCTAAACACATGTTTTAGTGATGACGGACTTTCTGATATTGGTGGTAGAAATAATTTGGGACAAGAATGCCGTTCCAAGCCAGGCATGGTGGCACACACCTATAATCCCAGTATTTGGGAGGTTGAGACAGGAGGATCGCAGGTGTGAGAACAGCCTCAGCAAGTAGTGAGATCCTCATCAACTTAATGAGACCCCGTTTCAAAACAAAAATAAAATGAAGCAGGTGACTCAGAGATAGAATTGAACCCCTTAGTTCAATCCCCAGTACCACACACACACACGTACACAAAGAACACCTTTCCAGCATAATATATTTTTATATATTTCCAGCTAATATATATATATATATATATATATATATATATATATATATATATATATATTCCAGCATAATATATTTTTTACATGCTGTCTGTATAATTTATTTAATTAATTATATATCTCAAAGTCTTTTTGTAAATATAGATTCATTTGCTTCCCACCAAAAGCCAAAATGGGAGGAGATAAGACAATTGCATCTTTGAGAAGAAGGTACTTCATTTAATCTTGCAGTTAGTAAGATATGGAGCCCAACAGAACCCAGATCTGATCCTAAATCCCACTCAGCTCTGGTATATCCTGAAGGCAATCAGCTTCCTAATATATAATTTCAATGTTCAAGTGGCCACTTTGAGGCCAAGATATAGTGTGACTTCAGTGATAGTAGAGGGTTGTCCCAAGAATTGGAAGTCGGCTTCTCTTTTTCTGGGTAACTTTAGCTGAATGTAAGGTAAAATTAACAATTGCCTCCATCTGCTCAAACATAGTCTCTCCCTATTCTTACAAAGATATCTGGGAATTTAACAACGGGCAGTGTCTTCGTTCCGGAGGAAGGGACAGGATTGAAAATGAAAATATCTGGGTACATATCAATTCAGATGGCTGACACCAGGTTTCCTCTGAAAACAAGATTTGATAGGTGAGGAGTAAGGGAAGGAATTCAGCCCAGAGTCCAGAATCTGACCAAGATTTCAGAGAGCCAAGAGACAGAGATCGGTGGCTCTAGGAGGTGGCACCTTCTTCTCCCCCGTGTTTCTGTGCTTAGGTGTGAATGGCTCTCTCCTACACCCAATTCTCATTCCACAGGGTAACAAGGTAAGTTTTCTCGTGACCTGAGGAGAAAGGCAGCACTTTTCAAAGTTTGGTTCCCAAGACCACAACATTAGAGTTACCCCGAAGTACCACTGTACACACAAATTTCCAGATACTCCACACACACCTTCCCACTGGGGTCTCTGAGGCTGGACCCATGAATTAGCCTTTGTAGGCAGCTTCCAAAGTTGGCTGTTGTGAACATAAAAGTTTGAGAAATATTTTTCTAAATGCTGAATTAGACAACGGTAAACCATCATGGAACCTATAGTGTGGGATTTCTTTTATACATCTTTTCTTTCCTTATATTAAAATCATATTGTGAGTGAGTGTGTGTGTGTGTGTGTGTGTGTGTGTGTGTGTGTGTACTTTCTACCACTGAGTTACTTTCCCATCCCCTTTTGTATTTTATTTTGATACTAGATCTCCCTGGGACTTGAATTTCTGGACCTCCTGTCTCAGCCTCCTGAGTCAATGGAATTACAGACATGTAGCATTGTGCCCGGCTCATATGATGTTATTTTTTCAAAATGATACAGACCTGTGCATTTATCATTTCACTTGGATGAATAAATATATTTATATTTATATCTGCATATAGACTATCTTCTTTGCTCTCTTTTATAAATGGCTCACCCATGCAAAATCAGGCATACACACACACACACACACACACACACACACACACACAAATACACATACACACACACATACACTACCACATACAAAGATGCACTCAAACACACAAAGATTGAAACTGCTTTTTATTTTACTCAAATAGTAACATATTTTAAGTTATTTTATAATTTTATATTTGGCCTTTTTCATGCAAAAAAACTTAATAGAAATGTGTCTATATTATGAAGCTTAATCGTGATTCTTTTGAATGGTTGCATATGATTTCAAAGCATGGCAAAATCGTAACACGCAATCATTCCCCGTTGATGAGCATACTTTGTTCCTAGGTCCCTACTAGTATGAACAATGCAGAAATTAATATTCTAGTCTATTACATAACTGATTTATTGGGAATATAATAAAAAAACTATGTGTTTGCTGAAATAACATTAATATTCTAGAACAGATATATACTTTTTATTATTTATCTTATTTGTAGTAATAGGTGTATTTTTACCTTTGATAACTCTTGCCAGCTGGGTTTCCAAATAAGAAAATATTTATCTTAGTGATAATTCATATAAAAACATTTTTCCGCTTAACAACTTCTAATTATAAAAAATATATTGGTAGCAAAGCAGAATTAGTTACATAAATTTGTAATATTAATTTTTAAATCTCCTTTATTTCTCAATGTTCCAGTTTTTCCAAGTACCATAGTGCTTTCACCAGAGGAGTTTCACTGATACTATACATTGTAAGCAAATCAGGGTTGAGTTTTGAGGAGCTATAGGAATAGAAGCAAGAAAGCAAATGAAAGCAACCAAAGAACTCAACTAAAGTAGGCTGCCTTCAATGGCACTACCCTCCCAATACTTTAGATTTGATAGATTGGTAGGCAGGTAGATAGATAGAAAAGGAAAATACTCCCCCCCCCCCCCTCTTTATCCTGTCTTGCCAGCAGCTAAATCTGATAGGGTTAGTTTTTCTGCAATGTAAAATATGCACACCAGTCAAGGTCAAAGAACATTTTCTGGAAACAACAGCCATTCTTTCTTTCTTTCTTTTCTTTTCTTTTTACTGATATGAAGGAGAGAAGTTAAAAAACAAAAGCATGTGACCTTGCTCCATAGACTTTAACTAATCCTTGTTTCTTTCTGTGTTTATTTTGAGTTGCGGTCTTGCTGAGTTGCCCAGACTGGCCTCAAACTCCTGGATTCAAGTGATCCTCCCCAGCCTCCTGAATTGTGCACACCACGCCCAAGGCTTGATTTGCTTGAAGTGAACATCTCTGTGTATCTAGCACGGCATCAACGTACAGGGACAGCTTACCTTGTGACCAATTCCAAAGTTTTATTTATCATTCATAGGAAATGGCGGTTAGCAATTTAAAATGGGAAGTATAAGGAAGCCAAGAACAGAAGTGGGAAGAAGAAGTGGGGAGGGAGAGAAAGGAATAGGTCTGTGAGCTGAACAAAAAAGAAAAAAAGCTTACTTATGGAAGAAAAGACATATACATAGGATAGCTCACACAGGCAGAGTTGCTGGGGAAGCACATTCCAGGAAAATCTTAAGAGATTACTTTAATAATAAACTATGCATTCTTCAGCAAGCCATCACGGGATTAACTACCTCTTTCCTCAGCTGGGAGCTCAGTCTGATTTATCTATTTATTTTCCTTCCCTCTCACAGGCAGGATTTGTGCAAGGGACAGTTGTCATAACTCTTAAAACAAACAGAACGTGGTTTTCAAACATTGAATTTTCTGCACTTTAATTTCCTAAATATGCATTTCAGTAGTGGCCAGACCACGGTTAAGGCTGGTGAGTGCCTGGGTGGGCTTTGGTGTGATTCTCTAGGTGCAAGGACATTCATTTGACATCTCCAGAAAAGCAATTACTTAGAAGAAGTGATAGGAAACACTGTTTTCCTGGGGTAAAAAGAGTTAAATTTACTCTCATTCCTTTTTTTTTTTTTCTCTCTCTCTCTCTTCTCCTTTAATATGAGCAGGACATTGAATCGCTGCCAGGAGCAATATCAGCACCCTAGAGATATAAAAATACACTGCAAACCAGAATTCTCCACTGTCGACTCAGGATTTCTGTGTAAAAAGAGGTATCCATTTGAAGCTGTGTGTGAGAGCCTACTGCTCACAAATGAACTGTTTGCACCAGAGTCTTCTTTCCAAACTACAGCTATAGCAGATGAAATCATTCTTCTTCTCCAGCTTCTTAGACAAATCCCTTCCATTTGGTGGGGTGCAAGAAACAAAAGCTAACATTTCTTTTTCCTTTTTTTTTTTTTTTTTGCCAGAGCTGGGGATAAGTTAACATTTCTTGGTAAGAATCTTTGATTTTAAAAAAAATAGATTTGACTAGGTATTAATTTCTTTTTTCTTTTAGTGCCCATAGCCTTAGGCATATTTGGCCATGATTCTACCACTGAACTATATTTCCAGCCCAGGCAGAGATAAAGGGGGTTTCTGAGAGACTCATTTGTTCTGCATTGGCATAACTCCTATTTGCTTGAAATCAACTACCCTCCACAAACTATTTACCCTTTAAAATGAAGCCATCCCTCTAGACTTCCAAGTTTTAGAAATAAAGTGCTATATCTTCAGCCATACTGAGTTTAAAGTTCTCTGCCTAAATGTTATAATTACCTTCATAGGAATGAAATGTGTCATGCCACTTGGCATTCGTATGAAGTCCCTTTAAAAAAAAAAAATAGCAAATGACCTTAGAGGAATGTTGCCCTCAGCCCCTTCCCCCTACTACTCGCCCAGGTGTGGGGAGATGAGATCTGTAGCTGTGGCAGCCGGGAGAGGGAGTGTGCTTGGCCAGTGGAGCTGCACCCTCAGTCTCTCCTGCACACTGGCCTTTCCAAGCCTGACCTACTTGCAGGCAAGGACTGCCACTCACATCATGCTACCCCAAATTACTCAGTGGCTTTGCAGTCCGGGCTAAGCAAGGACCACAAAATACCTCCTTGGTGCCCCATAAGCCTGATTTGAACCCTCAGTTTCTGGCAGGAAAGTGCAAATCCATCGTGTTGCTTGCTCGATAAAATCAATAACCCTTCCCATCCTAGCCACAATTTGCTGTTTTCCTATTTTGTACACTCCGCCTCTGATTTAAAAAAAAAAAAGAAAAACAGACCTATTCCTTTCACAAGAATAATTTCATATCTCTTAAAAATCACCAGAGCTTCTGTGAATGTTTTACAACTGTTTCTGATTTTAAAATATGGAGAAATAAAATTCCTGGCTTGTAAAATGTTCTCTAAGATAATGCTGTGAAGTACCTTCTACCACTGAATGGTGTATGTCAATATTTTGCTTTTTAGGGGAGGATCTTGGGGGAGGATAGAACCCAGGGGCTTCCGACCTCTGAGTTATACCCCCAGCCCTTTTTTTTTTTTTTTAATTATTTTAAAACAGGTTCTCTCTAGGTCACTGAGTGTCTGGCTAAATTGTTGAGGCTGGTCTCAAACCTGAGATCCTTCTGTTTCAGCCTCCAAGTACTGGTATCACAAGGGTGCCCACTACGCCTTGCTCAATATTTTAAAAGCTATATCTCACACCTCATGTTCTTCCCTAAGGAACAGAAAAAACTCTGGAAATCAGTGCATATGAATTCACTTTATGTGTCTACATACAGATTTATATACACTGGAAGGAAAACAAATGTATAACCTTTGTCTATTATCAGAAATATAGCTCACTGGTATGGGTTATATTGAAGTGAACCTACTTTGTTGATATCGATTTCATAGAGGCTCTTGCTTTATACCTGAATACACAGGATTATATTTTATGCACAAAAGCCGCGTGTTTTACATATACACACACCGATTTCCTTCCAGTTTAAAGGTGCCCACATCTCTACCGATATCTTGAAAGGGGCAATCCCAGGGTTCAACTTTAGAGCTCTCCCTCCCTTGCTGGGACCCACTGCCCCCCGCCGGGGAGAAGGACAGATCTGTGCTCCGAGGGTCCCAAGAGGTAGGATGACCTCGCGTCCACATCACCCCAAGAGGCAATCCAGGAAACGGGTTTGTGGGACGCAGCGGCGGAGGCCACCCCTTTCCTGCAGTTTCCCTTTCCTGTCCTCATTTGCACCCTCCCCGCCGGCCGGGGCTTCTCCTCCCGGGTCCTGGCCCTGCGATCGCCCCCAGCTGGCGGGGCGCGGGGTCCCTTGCACGCGCGGCTGCAGCGCGAGTTAATAAACAGTTAAGTTTGGAAGCCTCGACAGACACGTTGAGGGGGAGTTACCAATCCCAGGCAGCAAAAACATCCCGGCACATTCCTGGGGAGTCCTCGGCTGCCAGCATCTGATTAGAACCATATCTCTCGCCGGGAGTGGCCGCGCCGCTCCGAGGCTCCCGGCCGGCGGCTATTTAAGCCAGGCCCACCGTGTCGGCTGCGCTGCAGCCCGGAGGCTCCGGCGCGGGAAGTCATGCTCGCTTCGCAGAGGCGCTAGCTGGCCCGTGAGTAGCTGTGCACTCCTTCTTCCTTTGGCTCCATTATTATTTTTTTATTTTTTAATTTTGAGACCTCATCTCCTTTGCTCCCCCGCCTCGGGTGCAGACCTTGGGCTGTGGGGAGTCTTACTGTACTGGGTCGGGGGGTGGGGTGGGGGGAGGCAGCGGTTTTGTGGCCTGACATCTGTGGAATGCCGCCGCGGAATGCATTTACCTTTGGGGGTCAGACTCCAAATGTCCATATTCGTGACATTTCACAAGCCCCTGCCTCCTTTTGTGTGAGTGTGTGTGCTTGTTTAAAAGCGCTGCGGGCAGCCTTGGTAGGACGCCGGTGCGGCTGCTTGACCGCCTAATTAACTCCTCGAAGGGTGTTTATTTTTGCAGTGCGACAAAGGCTGGGACCTGATTTGTGCCTATGGAAAGCTTTATTCTGGTGACTGACGACTTACGGCATTAAAATGTGAACTTTATTTTGCACCGGCATTCCTAAGAAAATATCTGCCCAAGGGACCTAACCAACTTGTTTTAAATCCCCGGAGCATTTAAGTGGTGCGCTAGGCTGTAAACCAGTTGGAAAGATTAAAAGAGAAAAGATGAACGGGTTAAAACCTTGGAGCCCCAGTCAACATAGCGGTTTTCATAGCATAGAGCTGACTCTGTTATGCTTTCCTGCTCTGTTATTCCTTTCTGCCCGTGTTTCCTTCTTAATTCTTAGCGTGGAATTCAGGTCCACAGCCCGTTTCAGCAGGAAGCTGTTTGAATCCAAAGGGAAATTTAACTGGATTAAAAACACTTAAAGAAACTGGATGTTATCTCCACCCAATGCAATGCAACCCCTTACACACACACACACACACACACACACACACACACACACACACACACACCCCTCTTGTCCTGCTTTCTCCTTTGCTGGCTTTTGGAAGAGAGCTACTCTGTAAAATGAGAAGAGCAGGAACGAACTTCCAGACACATGGAAAGACTTAAAAATTACAGAGGGCGGCCTCATGAATAGTAAATGCTGCTATTGCTCTAGAAAGTGACTTAATGAAAAAATATCTGGCCCTCATCAGGCAAGGAGGGGAGTGGGGGGACCGGAGGTAACACACAATTCAAAAACAAGTAAGGTGGAAAGAAAGAAGGCAGCTACAAAAAAATGCCTTTGAGAGCTCTGATAAGGCTGCTGGACGGGCTTTGGCTGGGGGCAAAATGGATCTTCTTTGCATTCTGGAGGCAGGCTCCCTGCACAGAAGCTATAGCTGGCTGCTGGGGAAAGAGGACAGAGCTGGGAATGGAAGAGCCTCTGGCCACCAGGGGCTGGCTGTGTGCTCCTCGCCCTTGAGGAGACTGCCCGGCCCTGGGCCTGGGCCCCGCCCACCCAGCTCCTTCTCCACCAATGAAAGATCAGCCTCTGGTGGCAGTGGCAGCAAGATTTGAGAATTGAGGACGATCTGAGATTTGAACTCTCAGTTTGGGAGGAAAGACTTTTTGGGTGAACTTCTGGGTATCTGGGGAAAAAAAGTACACTAATTGCAAGTGGAGAGTACAGTGTGGTCTTCCTCCTAGAGAAGGCGAAGGAGGCTCAGCGCTCCTTCCCAGTGCGTATTTCAGGGACTATCCACCTCTTCCAAATTCTTAATCAGTTTCCTCCTAAGGCCAACTAGATTTTTTTCTATTGTTAGTGAATAACTTCCCCCTTTTCTTTCTGCTCCCAGCTCTATCCCTTCTTATCTAAGGACTGCCTGGGAAACTGGCTGTGCTATGCATTACATCTCAATGTATGACCAGAAGCAATAGATGTGGGAGGAATCACTTCCAGCTTTGAGCTCTAGCGCACAGGTCTTTGGCATTCTGATGACCTCGGGCACCACACCGTCAGTCTTCACCTGTGGACATAAGAGAGATGGGCACCTGTTGAAAGCTTTGTCTGACTTGTGAAGGGCAAAATCTAGAGTTTATTTCTATGAAAAGACCTTTGATAGTTTAGATTAAACTGAAAGTCCAAATTCCTGAGCATGAGACCCGCTTGTTATCTTGTTCCACAGGTTGGGCAGATTTCAGTCATCTGATTGGGGTCCTGCTTTTAAGGTACTTGTTGGCATGACTGTGTTACTGGGGCCTCTGGAAGCTGTTTGGGTGATATTTACTGTCTAGCTCAGCCATGCCTCCACTGTCTGAAAGTTGAGAGAGCTGGAAAACCTGCTTTGCTGAGTGGCTGGTGGCCAGTGGGAGGCTTTGTGGAGACACAGGATCATGGTAGAACGTTTAGTACGTGTTACCTGTCTCTTATCTATCTTCGTATGCCTAGAAGCCTGAGCTTGCTACTACCCATACTTTGACCTGGATAGTTTTGAAGGCACCACGTGTTTCTTTTCCTCATTCTCTCAGCTTGGGGGGTTAATTATTACTTTTTTTGGAGACAAAACGAAGATGCCACAGTGCACGAGATGGCTACTGGAGACTGAGCTCTCCAGGGCCCTAACTGTCCCAATGCGCAGGAGGGTGCTCTTGCCTTCTTTGCCAGGTGACTGACCAGGGAGGTTTAGGTAACTGAATGAAGTTTTCTATCCTTTAGACAGAGCCAGAATGGGAAACAGATTGGCAATAGGAAACACCTGGAGAACGGGCTGTGGTCTTTTACAGTTCTGCCTGGCACTGTTCTGCAAGTCTAAAGTTGAAGCTGTGCCACCAAACTCTACTGAGGTTGGCCAAAGTCACATTTAGATGAAATGTTAACATCAGCTATGTGTGTCTAAGGAAAACCTAAACTGTGGCGAGATATCCTGGCTGGATTAATGCGTGAATCAGAAGGAAAGCAGGCTACTAAGTCTCCTCTTGGAGACAAAACAGGAAAACTCCCGATGAGGGCAACAAAGGATCCTGGGTGTGGACACAACAAGGGCTGGAATGCTAGCTGCTGCTGCCCAGCCAGCGTCACTGGGCAGTGGTTAGCAGCCTGGTTTTTTCAGTCTTATTCTTAGGTTCAAATCCCACCTGTGCAGCTGCTAGTGAAATACCCTGGGCACACTGTGTGACCTCTCCGTACTTCCGCTTTTAAAAATGGGAACAACTAATAGTACCCACCCTAGGGTTGTCAAAAAGGTAAGTTAATTTTAAAACACTTAGGAGGCGTTATTCTATCTGATTTAAAAGTGTTTGGTTGTTTCTATGCTCTGTGATTACTGAAGGCAAATGGAGAATTTCTTCCTCAAAATTGGATACCACCCACCTACCTGAAAATGTTAATCATTCAAGCACTTAATATTAACAAAGCGGGTGTGTTTGCCTGTATTCACGCTAGAACAGACAGGGAATTACTCTCTGTTCTCGGCCTAGAAGCCGGCTGTTTGGTTTGGTCAAAATGACCTCTGGTCTCCTTAGTCTTCTGCACACCCTCTCAGACTCCCTACGGGGGAGACTAGATCGTTCCAGATCCTTCCTCCTGAAGTCAGCATTCTAGCAGAAGGAAGTGGGAAGGGAGGGACCACCCAGACTAAGCTGAGTGACTAGGCTGGAAATGAACATTTTTCCCAGTCCCAGTGCATGCGGGGCCCGTACTATATATGCGGGGCCCGTACCACATAGCTGGGCAGGTTGCCATGGTTACTCCCTTTCCCGCATCCTTCTCCTATCCTGGAAGGAAGCTTGCCTCTCCAGGGCAAGCCGAATCTGGACAAATTACTTCCTGGTCTAAAAATGGAAGATACTAAGGGAAACAGAATCTCCTCTCTACTCACACCACCCTTTCCCCTCAAGCTTATTCTAGTCCTAATATTTCATTAACTTCTTAGTCTTTACTAGTTCTTATATCATCTAGATCAAAAAATAGGTAGGCTTATAGAATTTCAGAAATAAAAGTTATTGTTTCATAAAAAGAAGTAGCCTGCTAAGAAAAAAAAGAAAAAAAAAAGAACTTTTTTTCTAACAAGAGCTTACACAAGCTAGCTAGGGAAAAGTGACCTTTCAGTGACGTAAACTGCCAAGAGTTCTTAGTAAATGGGATAGGCAGAGTGAGTGGTAAGTTGTAGGGAACTTACCAGGAAACAGAATGTCACTTAACTTTTCAGGTAACCATAGAATAAAGTAGGAAGTAACGATTCTAGAAAATTGGGTTTGAAAAACTGTTCAAGGGCTGGGATATAGCTTAGTGATAGATTGCTTACCAACATTCATAAGGCCCTGAGTATGACCCCCAGCACTACAACCAATAAAATAGAATAAAATAAAAAATGCTGTTCAATCTGGAAAAAATTGGGGTGATGGATACATGGTTTAATATATTTTCTTGGTAAAAAGCTCCTCTACTTTTCCCTAACAATATGAGGCAGAGTGTCTAGGTATATTTTTAGACTTAGATTTTTATATGACAGATGAACTCCCATACCTAAATTCATGTGTAATAAGGCAATCCAGTCTTTCAAGACTGGACGCTTATTTAGCCTGTGTGCATTTCACAGCTAGGTAGACCTCAGCTGAGACAGTGGTTGTCAGAGTGTGGTCCCCATCTCGGCTCCATTCAAACCAACTCTGGCCAGAGGGCCCATCTAGATATACTTCAACAAGCCTTTCACATGATGTAAGAATAACTTTTATAATTCAGTTTTTATATTATTCAGTTGTTCAGTGGAAAGTGCAACAAAGTATTTGAATTCCTACAGCCACGGAAAAAAAAATAAAGCAAAAGTATTTAAATGCAGTTCACTTTAAGTCTCAGAATGCAGACAGATGAAAACGCACAGACCTTGGGCATTTTTTTTCCCAGTATGCCAAATATTGCTTCTTGACCACAGGGAAAAAAGTCAGTATACTCTTCAGATTTTTTTTATCACTTCACTTCTAAATCCTTTCTCCTCTGCTGAGGTTTTAAAGAGTATAATTAATCACCATATATTAGAAGACTGCCCCAGTTGCTTCTTTTTAAGACTCCAATAAACTAGATCACTTCCCTTGAACCAGATGGTTTTCCCTAACCCATAAAGCTTTTTATTTTTTTTTTATGCCATATCCAGAAGTACAGATTAAGGCCTCTCCTTAAATAGATCTACTGTACTTATTTTTTTATAGAGCTTTGTGTCTTGGAAAGCACTGTCCCATCATCCCGTCTGACTTTCCCTTTAAATAACTTGATAGAAAAGATCGCTCCTCTTAGCTCCAATGTGATTAGGAGCTGTTGGCTTTCCTGAGACTATAGACCACTGAGTTGGAACCGGTACTTGCATGTGAATCTTTCTTATATGCCCCTTGGTGCTTATCTGAATATTTAGCAAGTTCTTAGATGTGAAGTACGAACTATACTGGGTTGATAACGGAAAAGAAAATTGCAATGAGTAGAAATCTAGATGTGGGGCGCTGTGCACAGAATCTAGAGTTAGGCAGCCCTGCGTTGGAATGGCAGCCCTGCCATTGCTCAGGCATGCTTCTCTAGGTCTCCAACACCTCGCTGCCATGCCCACCGGGTAAAACAGTCCTAGGAATGGCCCGTATTATGCAGAGACTGATGTTTAGCAGAGATCACGCCTCATACTGCAAAATACTAGGGTGTGATCCAGAAGTTGCAAATTGGAACTCTGGCTTTGAGGAGACAGCATAGGTTAGTGGTTAGGTGCTTGGGCTCCAGCTTACAATTCCTGTGTCCACAAGCCAGCTTTGCTGTACAAGACATGATACATCACATCTCCCTTTCATTTTTCCCACCAGTAAAATGAATTTCTCAAAGTTAAAAATGCAAAGAAAGAGCCAGGCATGGTGGCTCACGCTTGTAATCCCCGCGCTTGGGAGGCGGAGACAGGAGGATCGCGCTGGTTCGGAGCCAGCCTCGCTGGCTTAAGAGACCCTGTTTCCACATAAAAAAAAAAAAAAAGTTAAAAAATAGGTCTGGGAGTGTAGCCCTTGGGCGTGTATCCCGGAGGTAGAAGGGCTTCCAGGAACCCCACTACCACCAAAAAAAAAAAAAAAAAAAAAAGCAAGAATCTCCTTAGAGCAGCTGAGGCTTCAGAAATGGATGGGTTCTCAGTGCAAGAATGAAGTGAGTATTGAAAAATCGTTTCATTCTCATTGTTAGTGAGTTTTAGGCAGGCTAAATTCTAGAAATGGATGCAGTCAGGCTGAAAAATAGACCAACTTTCTGTTATACCTTGAAATGATAACATAGGAAGATCAAGCAGGAAAATAAGCCAGTAAGACATAATGCTAACTTTTTCTTCTCTCTCTCTCTCCCTCTCTCGCTCTCTCGCTTCCCTCTCTCTCTCTCTCTCTCTCTCTCTCTCTCTCTCTCTCTCTCTCTCTCTCTCAATTCCGGTGAAGGAGAGGACCCAGCTCTTCAAACACACTAGGCAAGCACTGTACCACAGAAAAACATTCCCAGCCCACAGATATTCACTTTTAAGGTACCACTTTAATCAGAGCAAGATAGGTCCTCTTAAGGTCTAGAGTTAATACATACCAGAAAAACTGGGACATGAAAAGCATTCCCTTTCCCACATTCACACTGAACACAGCTACCTTCTCTGTTCTAAAAATGGTATCAAATGATCTCACTTTTTTTTTATATTTTAACTGTGTTGTTAAGGGGCCAAGAGATGTTCTAATATCCTCTGATAGGTGAATCAAATGCTAAGTGCTTTTCGTTATCATGTAGAACAGTAGAAATAAGCCAAACATGTGTGAACTGATATCAGGGGACTGACATAGTCATGTGCAGAATGCTGAGCTGGTTTGGCTTTGGACCACAATGTTATCCCAGCAGGGAAGCAGGTAGTAGAATGTCCTCTAGGCCAAAGGATCGGAGGTGATGGTGGTTCTGCACAGTAGGTGTTAAGATATCCGTCCTTTACAGGAAAGCCTCAGCTATGCTCGGATTATATCAGCACTGGGTTTTATTACTCTTGTTATTGATTTTTATTTTGGGTTATGCTCCCCTTTTCCTCTAAAATTAAACATCTTAAATGAGATTCCATTCTTGAAGAGGAAAGCAAGTATACAGTTGATAGAACAGGTTCTTCCATCAGTGGTTGGCTGATAAGGAGGTTCAGTGTTGATTTCTGCCCAGGCCAAGGTTCAACTATGAATAGGGATCTTCAGGAAACATACAGGTAACTTGAATTCAAATGGTAACTACCTTTATTTAATACCTAAATTTCCCTCTGAAAGATACCTTGATGCAGGGTGGTTTGCTTAACCGCCTGTTATTTGCCGGGGGAGGGGGCTCTGCGTTATCTAGCTGTCTAAAGTTCCCAATGACTAAAAATTGGCTGTAATTAAAGATTGGGTGCAGATATTTGCTTTACACCTGCCATGGAATGCCTGTCAGTTGCTATCTATAAAATATTTAGAGAGAATCACAACTATTCAGCTAACATGGTACTATTGTCATGAGCTGGTACAAAGTAGCACATTGGTGCAGAAGAAGAAAAAGTCACAGCCATAATAGAAGTTGGCTTTAAGGGAACAATGGAAGCCAGGAAAAGTTGGGGTGAGAAAATGCACTGTAGGAAGAAGCACATCAGGAAGTCACAAAGAAATGGAAGGCCCAAAGAACACTGACTGGTCAGCTTAGCCAAGAGAGAATGTAGTGGTAAAAGCTAAAGAGGGCATACTATTGGGAAAGTAGAGAGATTACACCAAGCCAGGAGGTCAAGGAAAGAACTTAGATCTTTATTTGCTAACTAGATCTCTTTAAACAGGAAAACAGCATGCTGATTCCAACACACTCACCTGGCTGGGCTGGCAGGATGAGTTTGAGTGGAGATTGCTCAAGCAGTTGAAGAAAAACCCATATTCCATGCAAAATCAGAAAAGTAGAGAGAAGGTTTGCCTAACCTTATTTAAGTAGCAAAAAAAGAAAATGTATATTACCCATAATGTTTTAACATGCACTGCTCTTTGCTGGACTGTGTAGACCTTAGGGCAAATAATTCCTTGACTTCAAAAGCTTCATTGAGTTGAAAGAAGAGTTTTGTAGGAATAGGTCATGGTCAGGCTGGAAAAAACCGCATGACTGGTGAGAGGCCAGTGGATACCAATCATCTGGAGTGGACTTCAGATGAGAGATAGGAAGTCAGGTAGGTGAAGGCCTATTACAGGCTACAGAGGCAACATCAGAAGGCATGGTGTATTCATGTCTCTGTTCAGGGAAAACAAAAGATGGGTCTCTTTACAGAGCAGGTGTTTATGTATCTATGTATAGTCTGTAGCTTGGATAGGGAGGACTTCAAATCTCAGCCTGACTATGAATGGAGAAATTGAACAGTGATGCCTCATTATTACAAAATTAGGAAAGTTAAGAAGCCAATAGGGAGCTTCCGAGGGAGAAAAAAAATCAGCCACAAAGATAGATCAGATACACTTAGAGTCTCTTTCAGTTTAGATTATCACTGGACCCCTTTTGAGAAGATGAAAGAATTCATCCCATGAAGAGGTTTTTGATTTCAGGTTTTTTTTTTAATATATTAGGGAGTACCTATGCTATATGTGTAGAGAAGAACAAAATATACTGTAATATGGGTCAGCTGATTAATAAAAGGCAATGTGGTAAAACTCTTTGGTTAGGGGAAATGTGGAGGGGCAATGCAGCAAGGTTGGAGACAGATGTTTGAATTCAGTAAAAAATAATATACAATGGGGAGGAAAAGAAAGACATAAAAGGTACTATGAAAAATAGAGGGCCAAAGGTTTGCCAGATTCAGTAGACATATGAACAATCTAAGATAAAATCTTAGCTTCATGCTAAACTACAGACAGTATTACTGTGGATCTCTTAGGCATATTGCTATACAAAATATTTTCTGCAAATCTGTTCCTAGTCAATATTTAGAAAAGCATATATTCAGCTTTTTTTTTTTTTCAGTCCTGGGGGTGGAACCCATTCTACCTCCAAGATACACCTCTAGTCCTATTTTTCATTTCTTATTTTGAAACAAGGTCTCACTAAGTTGCAGAGGGCCTCACTAAGTAGCTGAGGCTGGCCACAAACCTTCAGTCCTTCTGTCTCAGCCTCCCACATGCTGGGGTTACAAGTGTGCGCCACAACATCCGGCTCCAAATACTCAGTTTTCTAGACAAGAACTTGTTCACAAAAGTAATGGATGTGACCATGCTCTCTTTTAAAATCTGATTTCTTACACTTAATGCAGTCAGCATTTGTGAAAGCTTACTATTTAGAGTTCTAATGTAGACCATTTTCTTGATGAAGTCTGGCATAACCAAGTATTGCCTAGTATTCCCTTGCTAATACTTTTGTAACTAGGTAGTAATCCTTAACCAAAGCCAGCCATAAGGACTTCTAGTTACATTTCCATAACCTTGTTTTGATGAAATCTGAGATTCAGTAATTTGGCCTGATCTGAAAGTGACAGTTTTGGATTCTTAAAAAAATCTGGTGTTTGGTTCTTGCATATAGATGTTTGCATCGCCTCTGAATTGCTCACATTTCTGCAATAGTAAAATTGAACACCAGATAAGCATGGTATTTCCTGCTGGTGTGTATGAAGATGGTATTGACTCAGAACTTTTCATTTTAAGACAAGTTTGCAGGCAACATTGGAAACATCATTGATACATTTTCTTTCTTTCCCTTTTTTTTTTTTTTTTACGTTTTTGGGAAAGGGGGTAAAGGGGGATTGAACCTAGTGGTGTTCTAACTCTGACCTACATCCCTAGTCCTTTTTCTTTTTAATTTTTTTAGTATCTTGAAACAGAGTCTTGCTAAGGTGCGGAGAATATTACTAAGTTGCTGAGGCTGACCTGGAACTTGTGATCCTCCTGTCTCAGCTTCCCAAATACTGGGATTACAAACATACCCTACCACACCTTGCATCACTGATATTAACAACCTCATGCATTACACAGTTCTTCCCTTCTACTAGCACTGTCAGAAAGTGTCCCTCTAGATTGTAATATGATTATAAGATACTCACGGACATTTAACACAAACCACATCTAATTAATGTTTCTTATATATCATAACTTTAAAGCTGTTGAAGAAGATAATTAGCCCTGAAGACAAAAATGGTATCCTTCTATGGTTGTTCTTAATTACAATACAATTTATATAGAATTCTTGAAGTAGTATTAATTTTTCTTTCTCTAACTAAACATTATTGATGGCAAGGAAGTTTTCTGCCCTAATCAGAAACACTGAACATCAGCCTGTTTTTCTTTTTCTCCTCTGCTTATGGTGTGACTCCCTGAGAGTAGAGATCATACCTTCTTTGTCACTGTATACAAAGCATATATGATACAGTGCTTAGCACACAGTAGGTGCTCAGTAAACAATAACCAGATGGCCAGGTGGCTGAGTCGCTCAAACCACTCTCATTTACATTAATTGCAGTTTGTTATAAAGTGAGCAAAATGGGAAACTTCAGCTTGCCTTATCACCTCTTGGTATAAGTAAAACAATTCTGATCTCCCCCCTTTTAACTTCCAGGCTGTTTATAATGAGAAATATCCATATGTTCTTTGAGCTCATATCTGCTCGCAGCCTGAGAATGGCAGATAAGCTGTTACTGAAATCCCCCAGATGGTGTGGCCTTTCTAGGTTATTGGCTTAACTTCTACCAGTGGAATAGCCTTCGTTCCTTGTATAGCTCTGTGACCTGGTGGATGTAGTCACCTGGATAATAATTTCAGTGGAGAGCTTTTAACCTCATATTTCAGCCAAGGACAACCTTTTCTTCTGCTGCTTCTGCATTTAAAAGTGACAGCTTTTGGTAGAACCAAAGTGTTTGCAACTAATAAAAATTGAGAAAATAGATGAGACCTTTGGGTCAGTACTAATTCATTACTTTGATTTAACACAGTCTCTACCCAAATCAAGGAAACCTGATTTTTAAAATTTGCCTGTGCAACTGCCTTGTGGGCTAAGATGTTATCGCCACTGGATTCTTTAAAATGCTGACATTACATTGTCAAGGCCTTACTGAGCACAGGCCCAGTGGTTTATCCAAGAAACCTTGGCTGGCAACTGCTGATATAGGCCATAACCTGGCCAGCTTCAAAATCCTAGTATCAAAGAGCTTTTGCGAAACCTGGTTCTCATTGGATCCAAAACTTACTGTTGAATTTTGAGTTTATGGGGAGCTTTCCCCGACAGCTTTGGCTAAGAATCAGTTAACAATGCCTGAGACCAAAGTGTCAGAGGCTGATCCTGGGCAGCTTTTAGCTCAGGTTCTCTTTGTAGTTTCTCTTAGCTTTAGAGTTTAATTGAATGCTTAATTGAATGTGATTAACTATATTCTAGGATATAGTTAATATAGTTTATAGATTTACTTAACTTTTTTGTGTGTGTGGTACTGGGAATTGAACCCAGGGGCATTTTACATCCAAGCACCATCCCAGTCCTTTTTTATTTTTTATTTTAAAACAGGGTATCACTAAGTTGTTCAGGGTCTCATTACATTGCTGAAGCTGTCCTGGGACCTGATATCCTCCTGTCTCTGCCTCCTAAGTACTGGACAACAAGTGTGTGTGTCACCATGCCCAGCTTTATTTTTTCAGTGCTAGAGAGTGAACCCAGGGCCTCACTCATGCTGGGCAAGTGCTGTATTAACCTCCGTTCTACCTGTATTTTAAGCATTACTGTATAACAAATTAAAGCATCTCTAAGGAATTTTATTTTTTAAAATAAAGAATGGGACATGTCACTCTAACATCACTTCTTCTAACTGTATAATAAACAGAATCTGTTGTCCTTCCTAATTGGTCTTTTCTTGCCAGTGATTCTTTCTAGACTTCAAGACATTTTTTTTTGCATGTATGTTTGTATTACACTAGGGATTGAACCCAGGAGTGCACTACCCCTGAACTACACCCCAACTCTTTTCATTTTTTTATTTAAAGATACGGTCTCACTAAGTTACCCAGACTGGCCTCATACTTTTAATCTTCCTGCCTCAGGCTCCCGAGTAGCTGGGATTACAGGTATGTATCACATGCCTGAATTCTTTCTAAAATTTCTAGACTGTTCCTACTTATATAAGAAACATATGTAAAATGCAAAAATGCTATATATTCTGTTTCAAAACAAGAAGCTATTATAATGACATGATTATTTTAGTCAGTTGCTACCTATAACAAAAGATGCTCCTTGTTTTATTTCTAAGGATCTCACATTCAAAACATCTCATAAAAATTTGTATAAAACTAACATTAGGGAAGTCTTTTTTTTCTAGGATGAAATGGATCTTAAAATGAAGGTTGTAAAATATAAGAGTCTTTGACTTTTTTAAAAGCCACTTTTAAGATACATGTTTATTTGAAGTTTGAGGGCCATTGAACATCATAGCTTGTCAAGAAGGGATAACCTTGAATCTGACATTTGAAATTGTTAGACCTTAACCTTTCCATTAAAAGCCTTTGTTTCCAGAAGATTAGCCAAGTATTTAAATAAAAGAAACCAGCAGCGTTGAATCACTCAAAGTGGCAAGTCTATGCAGCTATCATACTACAAAGCCATCTGACCCTTTGATGCCTCCCTGAACCCAGATTTGTGGCCACCCCAAACCTCTACACCATTAATGAAAACCTCTAAGTCTTCCCAGTACTGTCTAGACAAAGCAGGGCTGTAAATGCACCCTAATCCACCTTGACCCACCTCTCAACCTTTCCCCCTGGCCTCTCCCATCACCAGCCCTGTGTCCCAGCCATGCTGATGCAAATACCTTTTATACATTGCTACTAATTCCTCTTTCCTAAATGTATTTTCTGGCTAATGAAATTCTACCTACCTTTGGAGAACTAGCTTAATTCTCACTTTCACTTACATCATTTCAAAGCAAAGAAGTTAAAGCAAAGGCATTAGGGTGCATGATTTGAGGAAACTTAACTCCTGGGGCTTCAGCTTCTCCCATCAAATGAAAGAGATAATACCTTCCCCAGAGACTTATATGAAAGCCTTAGCATCACACCTGTTATATAATAAATACTACATACATTTAAGTGTCAGAAATATAATGTTCCATGTGCATTTCTAAGTAACTGATTCAGCCGTCCTCAGTCCTATACTGCCAACCCACCTTTCTCTGCTCTCCTTTTTCCTGCCTGAGGGCATTTATCATGTTCAAAAAGCCCATGCCAGGCATGGTGGCGCACGCTTGTAATCCCAGTATTCAGGAGGCTGAGACGGGAGGATCTCGGTTCATGGACAGCTTCAGCTGCTACTTAGTGCGGCCCTTTGCAACTCAGTGAGACCCTGTTTCAAAATAAAGAATATAAAAATAGGGCTGGGGTGTAGCTCGAGGTAGAATGCCCCTGGGTTCCATCCTCAGTACTGCAAAAATAAAAAAAGAGAAAAAAGCCCATAATCCATTTATGTTTTCCTCCATGCTAGAGAGTAAAGTCTGTAAGGGATTCGATCTTTGTTTGGTCACAGATGTAGTCCAAGCTCTGGAAGAAAGCCTGACACATAGTAGGAATCCAGGTTCATTACATGATTTAACTTGCTGGTACAGATCACTGGCATTTAGAAGAAAACTTTATTTCCAGTCTCTAACGAGCAATAGCTTTGTGCACTGTTCAAATTTTCAGACTCCATGTACTCCAAACAAAAAAGACTGTATTTGAAGGCCTTTTACGTTTTCTAATAGTGATGGCCTCAGAGCAAAATCTAGAATAGTTAATGACTTACCGTTCTCATAGCCAGACTGACTAGACACAGCGTACGATCAGTGACATTTTTTAAGAGTCAAGAGACGACAGTTTTCCCCTCCATTAAGGGAGTTTCTTAGATGGAAGTACAGTGTAAAGTGGAATTTGGGGTGAGGCAATTCAACACTGAAGAGAATGACTCTGAGAAAGATGTTTTCTTCATATATATGCCTAATAAATTAGCCCTGAAAATAAAACTACTTGTTCTAGAGAGAAGAAGAAAACATTTTAGTGTTGTTTCTCTCGCTGTTTTCTTACTGGAGCTAATTATTTACATGCTCTACAACATGTGAGTTAAGGAAGACATTGCTAGTTAACCAAACATTGCAGCAATAAGCATTTTCCTTGTTTCAAATTGTCCTTCCCTATAAGGTTTCCATAGGGTGTGGAAGAGCTTGATCGTGACTTTTGGAGGATTTATCTCAACCTCCTTGTCTACAATGTTGAGTCTTTTTAATAAAGATTGGATTAGGAACTTAATAGTGGCTTTCAAAGACTTGTCTTTGCATACGGCTATAGAGTTCAGCTAAGGAAACAAATGATCTAATTGCATTCTTTGATGCTAAAAATGCCTTCATAATAGTAGAAAGTAGCAGACGCCACCATGAACTGAATCTGCCTAAAAGTTTCAATAACCAGCCCAAACTGCCTTTATTTAATGACCACTGTGGAGATCACAAAGAAAGGTGAAAAATGGAGCCCCTATCTCATAATCATTTATGCCACCCCCTGCTCTCCTTAAGCACTGAAGTGGCCTTTGCTTAGCAGGTACAGAATCTTGTAACAGGTTATTAGTAATTCAGGAAGCAGAGGAGACTGCTCTGAGAACATAAAAGGTAATGAAACAGATTGCTTAAATATCCCATTTTTTCTGTGAACAGAGGAAACTTTGTTTATAGTGATTGATGGATAGGGACCTTCTACGTGTTCTACCAGAAGCCTTTCTGTAGTTCAGTACAAATGAGAATATCTCATAAGGAGCCAAGGGGTCTTAGTCGAAGCCCAGCAAAGGATCATTCAATAAGGAACCATTCTTGTTCATTCATTTTGTGCTAGGACCAGAGTGACACCCCATGACAGTCATTTTATCAAGTTAATAAGAATGGTATGTATTTAACAAGCCTTCCTGGAGATTGAGAGCCCTGATCCTATCTACTTACTCTAGGAAGGATCCCAGTGGCCAGTCAGAATTTTGATCAATCTCTTGCCCTAAAGTGAAGCCCTGAGCATGTCGATGATTTCTGTGACTCTAGGTACTAGACAGGTGCATAAATAGAAACTTAACAGAAAGGACAATATTCAGTACAATTTCTCGTCAGTACTCTGGTCGCTCAAAGATACAATGCAAGCTGGGTGTGGTGGCGCATGCTTGTAATCCCAGCATTCTGGAGGCGGAGACAGGAGGATCATGGTTCGCAGACAGCCTCAGCTACTTAGGCCCTTTGCAACTCAGTGAGAACCGGTTTCAAAATAAAGAATAAAAATAGGGCTGGGGTGTAGCTCAGAGGTAGAATGCCCCTGGGTTCCACTCCCAATGCAACAACAACAAAAAATAAGAATAATAATACAATGCAACTGCTGGTTGTTGTGGTTTAAGCCCACTCTTAAACAATACATTACCTTCACCAATAACATAAATCAAAGTTATTTACCAGGGAAGGAGCAGAGGTCTACCCACTATTAAGTATTAGATTCACTCAAAAACCATCTGCAGCTGGTGATGATTTTTAATAACACATTTTAAAAGACACAGATGTGAGTCCAATAAATGAATCTTTATAGTCTCAGAAACCAGGAAAACTAGACTTAGTATATAAACTTATTGTTTCAAATAAATTAAGTCTTTTGGGAAGTAGAAATTTATTTGATGCCATATGATATAATTTGTTTTGTTAATACATGGCCTTTTAAAATATTCAGACTGAGTCATCAGGTTAGCAGTGTAAAGTTTATAAGAAGCAATATATTGCATGGATGTTACTTCATTTTAATATAGAGTTACAATACTATTTCAGTCTTGTAAAGTGTTATCTAGATAAAAAGTAAAAGACTGTCATGATGGATGGAGAGAGGAAGGGATCCTCAAAGTTATTGGTTAATGTCTCAGGAGCTTGTGTAAAAAAAACAGAATAAACATTAAGTGAAATAAATATTTAAGACTTGAGCCATTGAAACTTGTCTAGTGATATAATTGGGATAGTTTTCATGAATATCTTGTTTTTATGCAAGTGGTTACAATTTTTTTTCTTTTTCTAATCCCCAGCAGTTAAAATGGTAGAAGAGATGGTTTAGCAGTCCAGTGGAATGTGTATATTAGAAAATCTTCAAAGCCACTCTTTAAATCCTGGAAAACGACTGCTTGAAATCTTACAAATGAAGGTGGCACCTGAGGTCTGTGAGCTGCATATTCATCTAAAGAGTCTCAGTCCTCTAGAAGACAACATCCATTTTACTTTTATTAAAAATAGTCTCATTTCTCTTACAGGCCACATCATTTTCCTCTTGTAGAGGTCACTTAAATTATTTATCAAAGGCAGTATGAAATGGACTCTCCTGAGGGTTTTTTTTTAGATTAGTAACATTGTCAGGGAGAGCACAGGGCTGGCTCTGTCCTGAAATCTGGCCTACATACAGAGTTCCTTAAATTACCTTTCTAAACTCAGTGATTGTGCATTTCTGCCAACTTAGTTCATCTTGTCTTCACTCTGCAGCAGCTTCTTAGAATTTTTTTCTTTAATAACTGTCAGCACGGGCCAGGAGTGGTGGTGCACACTTGTAATCCCCGCGCTTGGGAGGCTGAGACAGGAGGATCGCACAGGTTCGAAGCCAGCCTCAGCTACTCAGTGAGGCTTCCAGCAACTTAGTGAGACCCTGTTTCCAAATAAAATATAAAAAGCTCTGGGAGTATAGCCTGGAGGTAGAAAGCCTCTGGGTTCCACCCCTAGTACCACCAAAAAAAAGTAATAATAATAATAATAATAATAATAATAATAATAACTATAAGCACAATTTCAAGTTTTCTTTTCCCTTGATCTTGTATTCGAAATTTTGAAACTGAGGTAGTAATAACATATGTCATCTCAAGAGACAAGATAGTTTATACACTCAAACCTAAAACTATCTAGGGCTTTCTTCTCTGTTAACCTGTATAATTTGGCTAGGAATCAAGACATAAGAAAATGAGACTAATAATACTAGTTTTTTTTAGAGGAGCTCTCCTGGCCTTTTAGATAACATTCTGAAAACTTCCTAACCTTCAGCACACTGGAACACTGGTACTGGGAAAAGAGAGGGTTGACTATCAGGTTGCTGGTTCTCTGTAAACCTGAAATTCAACAAATAAATGAAAAGTTGCCCATTATTTTTATTTGATTAATTTATTTACTTATTGAGATGAGGGGCATCGCTGTGTTTCTCAGGCTGGTTTGGACCTCTTGGGTTTTTGTGACCTTCCTGACTCAGTTTCCCAAGTAGCTGGGACTATAGGTGAACACAACCAAGCCCAACTCCCTTGATACTTAACTCTTTCTTTTTCCTTCACCTTATTTAAGAGCAACCGTGTCCACTCTTACAAAATCAACTGAACTACGAAGAACCAGCCTCCAAGTGATCATTGATATATAAATAGTTTAAAAAATATTCATCGGGGTTAGCAGAGCCACCAGTATTCTTGGAGATGAAGTCTAAATGCTCCATTGGCTGCAGTTCCTTAAGCAACACAACAGTTTGTATTACATGTGGAAATCTGATAAGTTTCTCACAAAAGGCCAATGCCAACTCTAAAGGTAGATCAAACACTAAAGCAAAGGACACATATTGTCAAAACGGCCACCAAGGTCCTAGAAATTATACATCAGAATGAGATCATGTTGATTCTTTAATTTGTATTGATTCTATTTCACTCCAATAATTTTTTTTTTTTTTTGGTTTTGGTGTATAGACAGAAATGTAAGAAAACATGTTCCACCTGTCTGTATGTAATTACTGCATATGCTCAATTTGACGGCTCAGTGCTGGTGTTACTAGGCAGCTGGATCCCTCTCCCCTTAAACTCTTCAGTGCTCAGCAGGCCTAAGAAACATGAGTTACAGAAAGGTGCAGCCACACTCCAGCAATGCCTTTGAGGATTATATGAATGTGCAGGTCGGCCTGGAAAGGGAAACCACATTGAAATTTTATATAATTCAGCCAGACTATTAAAGATGAAACCAAATATCAGGCAGTATTTCTCGCACTGGATTTTGGAAGAGGAAAAGCTTAAGATTACCTGCCTGTTTTTTAAAGTGCCTTGGTGCGGTATATATCATACAATAATTCTACCAGTGTATGTGGCTCCTCATTTATAGCTTAATATATAAAACACAGATGTTTCTAAAGAACATGCCTTGTTAAACTCTTTTAGTATCGAATGGGCTTTCAGGATGACTGCTGTGAAACTACCCGAGTAGAAAGTGGAATGTGTTCTGCTAGGATTTATGCACGTTACACATCAGTGGTGAAGTTACAAGGGACACAAATGAATACATAGTCGTGTCCTGAGAGCCACGTGCTGGATTTGCCGCATATTCATGTAGACTTCATTCAGTACTGTTACATATGGCGATGGGAAAGCTGAACTTGAATATTCTAAAAACAAAGCTGCTGAGAGTCATATATATATATATGATTTTTTTTTAAGAACTAGCTTGGAGCTAGGAAAAGGAGTTGGTTTTGATAGAAGTATCTAACCTAACCTAGGAAGGATAGCCATAAATATAATATAATAAAAACACTTGGTGGTCCATTTGTGTAGCTGTAAGGAGATAGAAGGGATTGTCGGAAAAGGTGTGATCAGTGTGAGTTTATTGGCCTAGGAATCAAATGGCTCTGTGACTATGTCCTTTTCTTCTGCAAGGATCAAATGTACATATCGGTGCCGAAAGTAAAGCTCATGTGTTCACATGCCCTTGCCAACGTGTTTCTCCTCAAATTACTGCCCCAAAACCCAGCAAAAGAAAAACTCTAAAGACTTTATGTCACTAGTTATATTTAAAAATATAAATAACTCTAAAGTTGTTCATATTAATTGTTAGTTCTTTAGAATACTTTCTTTCCTTGGATGTTAGGGTGAGATGGAGACAGGTTGAAGCATCCACTTTACTATCTAATGATATAAAATGCAGTACTTCTAAAATCAGATTTTAAAATTGGTTTATACCCTTTACTCGTGGTTATCTATGAATACTTTTGATTTTTTTTTTAAATTCTTCCTTTCACATGTTTTTTTTTTTTTGTATATTTTCTGGTTACTGTCATTTCAAAACTAGAAATACAGACCAACCCTGTGAGTGTCTCTTCTGCCATGGTCACAGTGTCAGGGTGTCACTGGCCTCATCCCAGCCACTCCCTGCAGGTGACTGCACTGTCTCTAATGGCTGGTGGGCTTTATCCACTGGAGAAGGAATTCAGGTGGTCGAGGCAGGTGTTGCCCTTCCCGCCCCACAGTAAGTAGAGTCTCAGGATGCTGGGGAAAGGCCTCAGCAGAGATCCATTATGTCCCCCACAGGGCCCTCCGGTCAAGCAGCTCTTCCAGTGAGCTCACCCTTGCCACCCAAATGGTCAGTGTACCAAGGGCTCAAAGTGCCAAGGTATCTTCTCATCTAGGTTAAGTGGAAACTCCCCAGGTCTTTGGTTTAGATTGCTTACTGTATTCATCAAGAGGTCTCCCTGCCCAGCCCACCCCATGTCAGACCACTTCCCGCAAATGCTTTGGCTCACCGTATAAACTTGCTAACCAGTTCCCAGCCACCACGGAGGTCTAACATATGTGGGGAGAGATGGCCCTTGCCAAGCCCTTCCTAACCCGCAAAATGTCACAGGGTCCTTTTCCCCAGAATAATGGATTCCTGATAGCCTCCTTTCCTTGGAATTCATGGGAATCACGCATGGTTTGTTCCATAAGTGACTTGGTATCTGTCTAAAGAGAAAGAGAAAGATCTAATAAGGTGAGTCAATAGACCTTGGGTTTAAGGATACTGTCATGGCCTTGATATTTACTCTTCCCTTCAGGCTCCCCAAAACCAAAATTTTAATGTAATTTCCTTCTCTTTGTAGAAGGAAGTTGAAGGATAAAGTTGGATTCCATTTTCCTATTCTCTTTTGTCTAAGCTAAAGGAGGTAAGACTCATGAAACTTGAGTGGGATGTAAATTTCTTCTCTTATAATGATCAGCTTGAATACTGAAGCCGAGATGGATGCACTTTCTAATGTTAATTAATTCCAACTCAAGCCCCATGTGTCCATATTCATAAACTCTGTACTTCAGTTTAACCTGTGGACACTTTTCAGACACATCAGGGAACTAGGTAGCACTGCCTCATCTAGAGAAGGAGCCCTTGCATGGATACATATAGCTCCTTTAAAATTTAACTCCCAGCTGGCCCCGGTGGCATATACCTGTAATCTAGTACTTGGTAGACCAAGATAGGGTAGCAGAATTGAGGCCAGCCTTGGCAACTTAGAGAAACCTGTTTTGAAACCCTGTTTCAAAACTTAAAAATAATTTAAAAATAGAGCTGGGGGTATAACTCATAGGTAAAATTTCCCTGAATTCAATCTCCAGTTTAAAAAAAAAAAAAAGAAAAGAAAAATAAAAAGGCACTTCTGTATTTGTGAGGCTGAGACAGGAGAATTTTCAGGTTCAAGACCAACTTCAGAAGCTTAGCAAGACTCTTACCAAGCTAGTGAGATCCTGTTTCAAAAACAAAAATAAAAGTGGTGATAGCTCAGATATAGAATGACCCTGGGTTCAATCCCCATGCCAAAATAAAACACAATCAAAAGCAAAACAAAAAATAAAAAATCTTAACACTCCTGTGTTATGATAATGACTATTCTTTAAGCCCTAATAGGTGATATTCTTCATAAAAAGTTATTTTTAAAACAAACTAGCTGGAGGTGGATACAAAATTAGGCGAGATCATAATGAGTCAAGATTATTAAAAGTTGCCAACTCCAGAACTGAGATTTCTATCAGGCTTAAAAAAATGCTAAGCACTGAATAGTAGAGAATGTACTGGAATACATTTAAGTTCTTTGATCTGTGAGTTGTGTCTCAGACCTCACTGAAGCAGCCAAATCAGTAGCCAGTTTGACCACGTTTGACTCCTGCTGCCCAGGCCAAAAAAAAAAGGGTCCAGTGACAGTGCAGAGCTACACATGTAAAGCGCCTTTCCTGTCTTGATTTAGAAAACATCTGTGAAATAACTTTGTTCAATTTGCTCTGCAAAGCTATCTTCTTGTTCTTAGCTTGGAGTATCTACTGAGTGGATGGCTTTCTTTCTCTCTTGTTCTTTTTCTTTCTTTGCTTTTGTTTGTTCATTTATTTTTTGGTGCTAGAGATTAAACCTTTCTTGCTTGCTGGGCAAATGCTCTTCCACTGTGCTGTACCCCCAGCCCTAGAGTTCAATCCCCAGGAGGTAGGTGTTCAGTCTTCATAGTATGGGCTCTGTACAGTTTGCGTAAAAATAGTTTCATTCACTAACACTTACTAGGAATAGGACAGTAGAGTCTTATTCTAGTATCTAGACCTTTCCTGGTACAGCTCTAACCCAGACAGCTGTTTAAGAATAATAGGATAAGGAATGCACTCTTTCATATCCCTAGTTTTCTGGTTATTTTTTTTTTAAATTCTGACTTACTTGATCTGGGTGTTGCCTGGACTTCAATGTTTGAAGAGCTCCGCAGTAAAAGTTCTCCAGGTGATCTCCTACATTGTCAGTGGTAATGATATAGACATGGATTTGACTTCAGATCCATTAGAAGTCTTCTGTGGATGGTAACTTAAAGGAGATTCTTTTCCCAAAGTCCTGTACCCATCAGAACTTACCTTCTCTAGGTGCCAAAACCAGAGTTGGGCAGGAGGTGGCTCTCCCTATGGCAAACTCTTTCACTTTGTCACCTGGGCGAACTAACTAGATCACCACGCCTTTCCATGGTTGTACTTACTACCACTTACTTACTTGTTGTTCAAAAAGTGTGTAAACACCTTTTGTAGAAAAGCAATGCAACACAACACAATATACGTTTTCTGTGAAGCCCATGTCCGGTTTAATCATAGCTACCACCTGCCAAGCACCTTTTGTGTTAGGCACACAGGCATCTATTTAAGTTGATATTGGTTTTCCTAACAGCTCAGAAAACACGTTTCTATTTTCTAGATGAAGCAACGAACCTTGGGTAAGTTGCTTCTAACCATAGAACTAGAAAGGACCTCCAGGTGGATAAGACCCCCAAAGTCTCTTAGATGCTACACTTTCTCACCTCTACCAAACTTAATTGTCCAAAGATCTCAATCCTGCTCTGACTTGGTTCTAAAACCTGGGAAAATATTCTTGGTTCTGGGTTTTAGATACTAAAGCTTTCAGTAGTCACACATCATAAGCAATGATATATGCTCACTGTTAATGCCTAACCTGTGAATAGCTCACTGACACAGGCATGTTCTGTTACCAAAGCCCGACAGCAGTATCAGCACTCATGAGAATATCTTTTAAGTAAGAACCTCTTACTGCTGCTCAACTTGGCCCTTGCAGAGTAGAGAGCCTTCTCAAACCTGCAGGAATCAAAGCAGTGGAGGAGGACGGTTTTGTAGCAAGTTATCAGAAACAGCCACTTTGCTCCAGCATCTCAGGCAATGCAACTTGTTCTTAAAAGATTATTTTGAAGATAATGGTGAAGGTTATTTGCTGCCTTCTTGGACCTGAGGTTTGTCTTAGAGGTTAATATTTCACATGTACCATTCAGCACTTCAACTGTGGCAGACATAATGTTCCAAAGGACAAGGAGACAAATTCCCTGTCCCGTACAAAGTACTGGGCACCCTAAGCAAAGATGTTTATATTGTTTTGTTCTTAAGTCTTATTAATTCCCTTCCCTGGGTCTCTTTTATATGGCACTTTCTGAAAATTAGCTGGCATATTAAAGTCAATGGATTTATGAGTTTCTGAAAATACAGGTTAAAAGCAGTGATACTTAAGAGAAGAAAAAGGCAGGGCTGGGGATGTAGCTCAGCTGAAAAGCACATACTTAGCATACACAAAGTCCTGGGTTCGTGGATTCAATCTGGAGAAGAGGGAGGAGGAGGAGGAGGAGGAGGAGGAGGAGGAGGAGGAGGAGGAGGAGGAGGCGGCAAAAGAAAAAGGTAAAAGAAACATAATAGAAAAGGGAGTACAGATGATATTATTTAATTTTGAATTCTGCAGCTTATTAGGGATGGATTTTGTGTTGCTAAGCCCATTTCATTAAAATAGAGGCACAATTTATTTCATAGGGATTTCAGGATAAATGTTTTGCATGCTTGGTATATAGTCATCCTTCTGTATCCACTGGGAATTGGTTCCAGGATACCCCTTGAATATAAAAATCATCGGATGCTCAAGTCCTTTATACAAAATAAGAAAGTGTTTGCATGTAGCCTAGTCCTCCTGCATACTTTAAATCATCTCTAGAGTATTTTTTGTACCTAATACAATGTAAGTACTACAAAAATATTTCCTATACTGTATTTTTTAGGGAATAATGATAAGAAACAGTTGTCTGTATGTGTTGATATAGATGTTATGTGTTTCTGAAGATTTTTGATCTTCAGTTTTTTGTTTTTGGTTTTTGCGGGTTTGGGGGTGGAACCTCCGAGCTACACCCCTTGCCCTATTTTTTATTCATTTTGAAACAGGGTCTCACTGATTTGCAGAGGCCTCACTAAGTAGCTGAGGCTGTCCGCGAACCAAGATCCTCCGGTCTCAGCCTCCCGAATGCTGGGATTACAAGCGTGCACCACCACGCCCGGCAGTGATCTGCAGTTTTTTGAACACATAGATGTATAATGCATGGATATGTAAGACCGACTCTGTTAAATGTTTATCTCATTCCCCTTAACTTTAAAAACAGAATCTCAACCATTTGTAGAATGGGGATACCATTAAGTCCTTAACTCAAATAATCTTTTACCAGCAAATTGAGACTGACTGAGTAAATTCCTCCCTATTCTTTACAGTTATAGTAAGAAGAAAGGTTTGGGATGAAGGGTGCTAGAAAACTTGTGTCATGATGTTATTTCAGAACCCTGGGCTCATTAAGAAGTACCAGTACACCAGGTGTGTTGGCACATGCCTGTAATCCCAGTACTTGGAGACTGAGACTGGAGGATCCCAGGTTCGAGGCCAGCCTTAGCAACCTATCAAGACCCTAACTAAAAAATAATAAATAAATAAATAAATAAATAAATAAATAAATAAATAGGGATGGGTGAGGAATGCCCCTAGGTTCAATCCCCAGTACTAAAACAAAACAAAACAAAAAAGGTGCCGATGCTGGTAGCAAGACAGTCCTACTGGTGAGAGAGTAAACAGTTATAAGAAGATGTCTGCCAAATGTATCCCCACAAAGATTAGACCGACCATTGTACCCTGGCCTTTTAAAGGTGCAAAATACTAAATATCTTTCATGAATCATTTTGAGGGCTAAACAAACCAAGCTGGCTTTTTATTAGTGCAAAGGACATAGTCATTCTAAGATGACTCAGTCTTCCGGTTTACATCTCCCTGTACCTTCTCAGAAACCAAGAAAGATGTTGCAAGCTTCCAAATCTCTCCTAGTCATCTGAGTCTGGTGCCTTGGGAGGGGGAAATTCCTACATTCCTTCAGGGAAGTTTGTATGGAGTCCAAACTCCAAGTTAGATATCTTCAGTTGAATGGAAGCTAATTGTATTGATTTAGGAAAGATGCATGTAAACTATGAATCAGAAGGAATCAAGGATATAGACTAACTTCTCTTTTTAATCTTCTAAGGAAGGAAAACAGCCTGTCTTGGAGAGCTAGAATAACAAATCAGCTGTGTTTGGGTAGGGGACTGTTTGTGTGACCCTCTGTGTATGTTTTCAAGCTTGATTTTGTCATCTTGGCCTTAAGATCACCCCGTGTGCAGTTCCTGACTGATTTTGTGCTTCTTCATCACAAGGGCCAGGACTCAGCCCAGCCAAGGAGACTGTGTACCTCCTCCTCCTCTGCCCTTGCTCCCCTTTATTAGAAAGTTATACTAGAACTTTAAAGCCAACCATGTAGCTTAACATAATCTAGACACTTTCCGCAACATTTCTCTATTTTGAGAAAGTAACTGAAGGAAATTATTAGAATATTTTTGTCCCTCAGATCTCCTTTCCAAATCTTATTCCTTTCCAAAAACCAGTTTGTTATGATAATTTTGTGACCTTGTTGGAAGGATTATATATTTGAATGTCATTTGAATTTTGAATATTTCTTTTTCTTTGTGTGTGTGTGTGTGTGTGTGTGTGTGTGTGTGTGTGTTACTAGGGATTGAACCTAGAGGCATTCTGCACCAGCCTTATTTTATTTTTTATTTTGAAACCGGATATCAAGTCCCAGATGGCCTTGCTATGTTTCGGAGGCTGGCCATGAACTTGCAATCCTTCTGTCCTAGTCCTCCCAAGTACTAGGATACAGGCATGCTTGAGTTCAATTTAAGTTTATTGTTCTCCTCGGAGAGACTGAAGTCAGTATGCAAGCCTTCTTGAGCCTATGTCGTATCAGATGGTGCCATGGTTTGGATCTGGAATCTCCCAGGTTTATGGGTTGAAGGTTTGGACCCACCTGGTGGCACGGTTGGGAAGTGGTGGAAACCTTAGGAGGTGTAGGGTCTGAGTGTAGAAAGTAGGTCATGGGGCATGGGGTGCTTGAGGGGTATGTACTGTCCCTGGTCCCTTCTCTCTCTTCTTCCGGTGGCCATGAGGGGAACAGTGCTTGCTCTGCCAGGTACTCCCCACCATGATGTCCTGCCTCACACAGGAACCATGATGGTGGGTCCAAGTGACCAGGGACTGCTACCTCTGAGACTGTGAGCCAAAATAAATCTTCCTTTTCCTCCTTTAAGTTTCTATCCTCAAGTATTTTGTCACTGGAATAGAAAGCTGACTAACAGCAATGGTAACCTGGGCCCCTTGGGAGAAGGGTGCATGTCTATAAGCACTTTTGTTAAAAAATTTAAATAAAGATTTAAACATTTTTTGAAAGGAGTTAATCTTGATTATCTTGAAGCCTATGAGCAGTCTACCTTCTGAACATTTTAGGGAACATTTTCAATTGTATGGCCTACTTTGAAGACCAACTCTTGACTCTTGTAACTCAGATATTTTTTAAGGGAATTTATACTAAAACATTTTCTATTTTTTTCATGTTCCTTGTAACTACGCATTCCCAACTAGTGAAGTATATAGTCAAAGGAAACCAGATACCTTTAAAATCATTTGAATACCTAAGTGTTCATAGAAAAGTTTTTGCCCAGTGTGCCAGTGCTAGATTTGATACCTTGTCTTGAGTGATGTGGTTATCATGTCTTGTGTTACTTTTCTGACTAAACCCACATGTCAACATTCCCTCCCGAAGCCTGCTAAAGTGCTTCATGGAACTTCCCAAAGTCCTTGATCTACACATATTCCCCATCGTGATGTATTTTCTTCTCAGAAGTAATATCCTGCAGGAAAGTCTATCAGGTTTCTAACATAGGCAATAGACTCCTATACCTCTATTACTTTTGCAACCAATGATTCCACCCAGTTCTGAGTCATCTTGCCTCTGATGCCAACATGTGCAACATGCTAACACTGATCTACACAAGACAGACTTGAAGGTAGAGTCTACAAATACTCCAGGTGCCTCCCGAAAAGAGAATAAGATGTATTATGATTATGTTTGGGGATACATTCTTATGGTAAGTATTCTTTACCTAAGAAAGTAGACATATCAAAGTACATGAATGTATATCCCTGAAAGCCTAAAATAAGATCATTTTTAAGAACATGTAAAGATGGATGTTTAAATTAAACTCTCTGAGCCGGGCGTGGTGGCGCACGCTTGTAATCCCAGCATTCGGGAGGCTGAGACCGGAGGATCGCGGTTCGCGGACAGCCTCAGCTACTTAGTGAGGCCCTTTGCAACTCACTGAGACTCAGTTTAAAAATAAAGAATAAAAAATAGGGCAGGGGGTGTAGCTCAGAGGTCAAATGCCCCTGGGTTCCATCCCCAGAACCGCAAAAAAAAAAAAAAAAAAAAAAAAAATCAAACTCTCTGTCACATTTAGAGCATCCTGAAAGAACAGGTCTTCAGACAGCAGAATCAAAACAGATTAATGTTTCTGTTGTATCAGTGGGAGTCCAGTCCATACCAGTTATTTTTAAACGTTTTAGTGTTAAGTATTAACTAGGCATAAAGTTGCTAGCTGGATAACTAAGACAGCATTAAATCATCACTGGGAAGTAAACTATAGACAATCAGATAAGACAACTACTACCCCTAGAGCCGATAGAACAAAGGAAAGACATTGAATCTCCAAAGCTTTTGAACTTGGAAGAGAGGGTCTCATGGGGCTGCTACTCAGAGCTCTGATAATGGGTGCTTCTCAGCAAAGGTTGGAGTCCATCAAGTTGTGGGACCATTGGGACTGGAGACAACAATGGGGGACTAAGAATGATGAAACTAGTTCTGCAAGTCTAGGAAGTTCTAAAATGGTATTTAGCCACTGC
This sequence comes from Muscardinus avellanarius, assembly GCF_963383645.1. Classification (NCBI taxonomy): domain Eukaryota; kingdom Metazoa; phylum Chordata; class Mammalia; order Rodentia; family Gliridae; genus Muscardinus; species Muscardinus avellanarius. The sequence goes on along the minus strand of NC_137786.1, from coordinate 34,826,279 downwards.
TATAGGCAAAAACATTTGACTTTCTTCCCCTACACCAAAACAAGTGTTTCCATCTAACGAGATGAAGCAATTCCGCATTCAAAGGGGGATGTCCTCATTGTATCCCCAGAGGAAGCTGCAAAGTCCCAATGGGCATTGCACTCATTTCTAGAAAAGAGTTTGTCCTTGAGCCGTATTAATCATTCCTAAAATTTAGTCCCAGTCCCATTTGAATAATCAGTTACCTGAAGACAACTCTGTAAGTTTAGCTTTCTCCAAAAACCTTGTATTATAAAAGAAGGTGGAAATATAAGGAAGTCAATAGTAAGTAGACAATTTTTTTTTTTTTTTTTTTTTTTGGCAGTACTGGGAATGGAACCCACGGCCATTCTACCTCCAAGCTATACCTCTAGTCCTATTTTTTTCTTTATTTTGAAATAAGGTCTCACTAAGTTGCAGAGAGCCTCACTAAGTAGCTGAGCCTAGCTACTAACCTGAATCCTCCGGTCTCAGCCTCCCAAATACAAGTGTGCGCCACCATGCCTGGCCTAAAGATACATTTTATACACACAAAAAGCAAGGAAGAAAATATACATAGCTCCATTCATCTGTTGATGGGTACGTAGGATGGTCCCATAATTTCATTATTGTACATTGTGCTGCTATGATATATGCATGTATATGCAAGTGTTATAATATTCTGTTATCATTTCCTTTGGGAAGATCCCCAGGAGCACTATTGCTGATTTGTATGGTAGCGGCTATACTAGTTTTCAGTCCCACCAGTAGTGCAATAGGGTTCTAGTTCCCTACAGCCTCTCTCCAGCATTTATTATTGTTTGTGTTTTTAATGATTGCCATTCTTACTGGAGTTAGGTGGAATCTCAGTATTGTTTTAATTTGTAGTTCCCTATTGCTAAAGTTGTTGGGCTTTTTTTCGTACATTTGTTAGCCATTTGAAAATCTTTTGAAAAGACTATTCAGTTTTATTGCCCAGTTTTTGACTGGATCATTTGTTTGGCATATACACACAGTGGAATTTTACTCAGCCATAAGAAGAACAAAATATTGCCCTTTGCAGAAAAATGGGTAGAACTTGAGAACATCATACTGGGCAAGTCTACCCAGTCTCAAAACACAAATAAATACAATACATGTTTTCATATCTTTTCACTCATATGTGGAAGATAGAGTTTGGGAAACAAAGGCAACATCAGGTAGAGGAGCAGAGATTCCAGGGGAGTGACTAAGGAGATCAGGGACATGAGATGAATTCATAAAGAGGATAATAGTAGAAACAGTGCTATTAATGGTACAACACCACCAATTCCAATATCAAAGACATGCACGGAGAGGGAGAGGGAGTGCATGGGGAGGGAACCAGGCACTATGTGAATGCATCTGTCTGACACTTTACACCCCCATATGATATAAAATTTACAGTGTACCAAATTAAAAAAGAAAAAATATGCAAAGCTACAATGGTCTTTATTACCATCCACACAAAGGCTTCTATCTGCCAGATATTGAAAGATGAGTCTCCTATCTTCAAGGAGATCTTGGTCCAGAGGGTGGATAGACAAGCAAATAGATATGTGTGAAACCCTTGTGATGACCTTGTGTGTTAGAGGATTGATGAAAGCTTCAGAGAGAGATGTTACCTAATGCTATCTTTGGGATAAATAGGTAACTGGGGAGGAGAGACAGGGTGTTGAATAAAGAGCGGCTCAGCAAATTTGAGTGTTAAGGAGTCAAAGCCAAAAAGTGTTCCAAAAGGAACAAGAACCTTGAGGTGGGTACACAGGAGTGAAAGGAAAGGAAGGTGAAGACAAAGCCGAGCAGACTATTGCCTCCAAGCTACACCCCAGCCTTTATTATTATTATTATTATTATTATGATTATTATTATTATTTTGTATTTTGAAACAGGGCCTCACTAAATTACTAAGTTGGCCTTGAAACTGTGATGCTCCTGTCTCAATCTCCTAAATACTGGGATTACAGGTGTGTGCCACCACTCAAAGCAAAGAGCCTTATATATAAAATCAAGGTCTCTAGATCTGTCTCAAATGCAAAGACTGGAGATACCATAGGATTAAGCAGAAAGCTTCCTAGTTTAATATAATATTAAAGAAGCTTCATCATATATGTATCCATGTCGTCCTAATTCAGCAAGCATAAACCACAGAACCAGGGCTTCAAGAATGGCACAGGAGCAAAAGTTACAAGAGGGAAATGGTCACAAGAAGACACAGATTTCTGGTGCATGCAGTAGGATACCTTCAAAAGGATAGACAGCAGAGTGCGTAGGTTTGATCAGGAGACACATCCGCGGCTGAGGTTGATTGAGAGTTAAGATGAACAGTCCCTTGAGGGAAAAGCAGTATGAAGGAGTCCATGAGATTTAGATTCCTAATCCTAAAAGGGTCATGAAATGATAATCAGCAGACCCCTGTGTCTCACTGAAGGGTGTCTTTATTTCTAAAATGAGATCTGAGCAATGTGTAAAGTTGAGGACTCACCTGGAGAAGGGGAAGGTGGGCAGGAATGAACATCATTGTGTCTTCTTTGGTAAGAACTTATTTTCACCTCCTGATACTGTTAACATGGCAAGTATCTACTTGAATTGAAACATGGCGAATATCCAGTTGATTTGAAACACATTTCTTCAAATTAAGAAAAGGATCAGTGGCCTAAGATTAGAAGAGTTGGGGTGTGATCAAGAGATTTTTTTTTTTTTTTTTTGGTGGTACTGGGGTTCCTGGAAGCCCTTCTACCTCCGGGCTACACTCCCAGACCTATTTTATATTTTTTGAAACAGGGTCTCTTAAGCCAGCGCGGCTGGCTTCGAACCTGCGCGATCCTCCTGTCTCTGCCTCCCAAGCGCGGGGATTACAAGCGTGCGCCACCACGCCCGGCTAAGAGATTTGTTTATCTTGTCTTCAATAAATGAATTTGGGAACCACTGAAAATCCATCGGGGCATGCAATATAGAGGCGGTACACTCGTTTCCCAGGGCAGCTATAGCAGCTTATCACAAACTGGGTGGCTAAGAGCAAGAAAAATGTATTCTTTCACAGTCTGGAAAGCAAGAAATCCAACATCAGGATGTGGTGGTGGTGGTGGTGGTGGGTGTTCCCCCTGGAATCTTGCCCCTCTCCAAGCATCTGATGGGTGTTGGCAGCACATGGCTTTCACAGTATGTACTTGTGTCAACCCCTTTTCTTTCTTAATCTTCCTATCATCCTCTCTTTTGTGTATCTCTGGTCTCAGATCTCCTTCTGTCATTTTTACTCATTTATCTAGTTTACGTGAAATCTTGCTATATTACTCAGACTGATCTTGAACTACTAAACGCAAATGACACTGAGTGGTTAAGACTGCAGGTGTACACCACCACAACCTAGCTTCTCCTCCTGCAATTTTTTAAATAAAGACATCTGTCATTGGATTTGGGGTCCTCCCTAAATCCAGGATGATCTCATTTCCAAAACCTTAACTATAATCACAAAGAAGTTTTTCCTAATTAAGATTGTACTCAAAATGTTTAAGACTTGGGCAGAAGGTTTGGGGGCACTGCAAGTGTATGATAGAGCATCTCTCTAGCTTATTATTTATTTATTTATTTTATATTATTATTTATTTATATTATTTATTATTTTATTTATTTATTTATTTATTATATATTTATTTATTTATTTATTTATTTTGGTACTGGAGATTGAACCCAGGACCACAAGTGTGCTAGGCAGGTGCTCCACAACAGAGCTATATCCCAGTTCTTTTTATTTTTTAATTTGAGACAGTCTCACTAAATTACCCAAGCTGGCCTGGAATTTGCAACTGTCCTGCCTCAGCCTCTTGAGTGGCTGGAAGTACAAGTGTTTACCACTGAAGCTGGCTTACAATGTGGCTTCTAAAATAAGATTTATCAATAGGGTGTTAAGGAATTCTGACTTTGGACCAGAGAGAATGGAACAGAAGCCTGGTTCTTTACTTAGCAGGTGCCAGAACCTCTGTGCACTGGCTTCCCCTCTGGAAAATAAAATAATGCTACATCATCATATTCACAGGGTCAGTATGAGTTTTTTCTAAAGGTAATACAAGTAAAAGACTAATGGTGTCTACCCTGCCAAAGGATGGCTTTGAGCCTTTTACATGTATGATTTTGATCTCTAAATAGTTTATCTTCCTAGCTGACTATTAGTCAGGTGTGTTTGAGAAAAATTAACTATTACATCTTCAGATTAAATAATTTGGATAACAATCATACATGGATTGTATGTATGTAATGAAAGGCTATTAAGAGTATAAAGACTTTGGGGGGGCAGTACTAGTGATTAAACTAGGGCTCTTCACCACTAAGCTACATCCCCAGACTTACTTATTTACTTATTTATTTTGACAAGGTCTCACGAAGCTGCCCAGGCTGGTCTTGAATTTGCAATCCTCTTATCTCAGCATCTTGAATCACTAGGATTATAGGCATGTGCCAACTACACCCGATTATAAAGACTATTTAAAAACTGGAAGTGAGAGGAATTAAGGACTGACCTTCAAGAAAATATGATGACATGTATGAAGCAAGCTAAGTGCAATTTAAGCTGTCTGGGTAAAAACTTCAGGCTTAGTTTTTAATCTTCAGATCATCTAACAAAGACCATGCATTCCCATGCACTGGGTTTGGTTCTTCAATTAAATGCTCAAATAAATGGGTAGTATAGGTACAGAATGAAGTGGGCTTTTTATGGTGAAGGAGTTTTCTAGCCCAGAGGAAGTCTTAACAGGATTAGAAAACATCAAATGACGTTTCTTTGCCTTTGGGCTACAGTCCAAGACTCCTGCTCTCTCTAGAGCTGTGCAGACATGGGCTGGTGGGAGTGAAAGAAACTTTTGAAACATTTTACTGCTGTGTGTTGTGGTCACTGTCTTTCCTCTCTTACCTACTATGGTACATGGGGGGGGGTTATGAGAGCATATAATGCAACTATTGTGAAGATTGTGATGCTAAATAATGTCACTGAAATATTTGTAGACAATTAATTGCATAATAGACACCCGTAAATTTCTTCTTTCCCTGGCATCTGTTAATGTCCATGTCAAAAACAGACACCTTGCAAAGTATGGTGTTTGTATGGCATTGGAGATCATATGTAGAATCTAATATTTTATTTCATTTTCTATTTTTATTTGTAGTACTGGGGATTGAACCCAAGGGCATTCTACCTCTGAGCTACATACATCCAGCTCTTTTCAATTTTATTTTAAAAGTGTCTCGCTAAGTTGCTGGGGGTCTTACTAAGTTGCTGAGGCTGGCCTCAAACCTACCACCCTCCTGTCTCCAGCCTCCCAAGTACTGAGATTACAGACATGCGCCACCATCCCTCACCAAAATTCTAATTTTTGTTAAAATATGTCAATATGGTTAAGATAAAATTTATAACTTATTGCCAGGCACAGTGATTCATGCCTATGATCACAGTACTTGGGAGGTGGAGACAGGAGGAGGGGAAGGGAAGGGAAGATTTGATTAAAGAAATCCAAATAATGCCATGTACGTATACAAAATTATCGACACCAATCTCAGTGGCATATACGGGGAGGGGGAGTGTGCAGGGTGGTATCTAGAGAGAAACACACCCAGTGCCGTGTGCATGTGTGTCTGCATCCTTCTGAACTTCACTATCATGTATAATTAAAATGCACCAATAAAAGTGCATGGAAAAAACCAAAATTTTTAAAGGGCTGAAATTTATAATTTCCAACTTCAGATGTCGGTTTCACTCTTATCAGGCTAAGCATTCAGTGTATTTCTATTTTGCTATGAAACCCAGCAAGTTTTTGATCCCTATCTTTAATGCTAGATTTTAAGGCCAAAGTTCTAATACAAGCTGCTGAGCTAGATATTCAGTTAGTTTTACCAGATATCAAGAGCTTAAGAAAAAGTTTGTTAAGCACATTGTTTTCCCATTGGGAGAACTACAAAGGAAGCCATCCGGCCCACTCCCTGGCTTTCAGAATTCTAACAGAGGAGAAGGAAAAATGTGGCTCCAGAGGACTATGGGAGAGGATCGCTAGCTGTAGATGTCTATGGCATCAAGTCCGGGTTTGCTGTCTCCTGATCTCATTATGCTTCCGAACTCTGCCCACAGGTGTGTGTCATAGGTTATGTTCATTTGAGATTTGGCCATCGGGGATCACCGGTATCACCGAGTGTCTGTTGGTGCTGAGCTTTGCTACTTTCCTTCTTGCCATGTCTAACGAAGTAGAAACAAGCACAACTAATGGTCAGCCTGACCAACAGGCTGCACCGAAAGCACCGTCCAAGAAGGAGAAGAAGAAAGGTATGAAAAAGTCCTCTGGAGGTGGGCGAAGGGAGCTGGAGACAGCTACCTCTACTTCTGGAGCCATATGAGATTCAGGTTACAGTAAGAGCCGGCTGCTGCCTGGCTGCCATATCAGCTTAGTCTTGGGCTCTCCCAAACAGGAAAGCTGCGCTTTGGCAGCAGAAGTTGGTTTGCCATTGTGTAGTAAGAGTGAGCTCTGAATTTATGATTGCACCAACGTAAGTCCTGTTGAGAAACTTTCATAGTGTCTCGTTCAGTTAGTAAGACAACCGTCAATTATTAGCTGGTTATCTTTCAGTAATCTAATGACTACATTGTTTTATAGAAGTCATTGGTTTTTAAAAATAAAAATCTTCATTTTAATAGACCCTCTTCTTTTGACCTGAAATTCCACTATAACATACCAAGCCCTTGCTCATCCAGAATTTGAGAATATGCCATGACTTGCTTGTCTTTTACTACTATCCTTTATTTTGAGAAATGAGACTATACAGACCCATTGAAGAGGAACAAATGAAGTTAGAGGGATGAGATAATTATCCTAATTACTATCAAGAGAATTTACCCATGGTTCCTTTCTGCCTTATTGATAACTCAAAATGTTAGTACATTGTGTTAGCAAATTATTTTTTATTTCACTAAAAAAATCTTCATAAGCCGGGCGTGGTGGCGCACGCTTGTAATCCCAGCATTCGGGAGGCTGAGACCTGGAGGATCACAGTTCGCAGACAGCCTCAGCTACTTAGTGAGGCCCTCTACAACTCAGTGAGACCTGGTTTCAAAATAAAGAATAAAAAAATAGGGCAGGGGGTGTAGCTCAGAGGTCAAATGCCCCTGGGTTCCATCCCAAGACCCGAAAAAAAAAAAAAATCTTCATGACATTCTTTAAAACCTTATTAAAACTCTGATGAACAACCCAAATCCCAACTCATTTATTTCCATGAGTTTCTCATCACCAGTTTTCCATCTCTGAGACTTTATTTTCTTTCTACCTCAATTTCACATTCAATAATACAGAATATGATTTGGTCAAAAGAAGTGAAAGTGAGACAGACTGGAACAATCCACGCATGAGGAGTTGTAGTACAATCCTTATTTATACCACTTAAATTATGGAGATTCTGCAGCATGTTTTAGTCTTACCTAGGACTGGTATTTACATATAAACTTTGCCCTGTATTTTCTTCTTTTCTCAGGCTCTGAAAAGACAGATGAGTATCTGTTGGCCAGGTTCAAAGGTGATGGTGTGAAATACAAAGCCAAGCTCATTGGAATCGATGATGTGCCAGATGCACGAGGGGATAAGATGAGCCAGGATTCTATGATGAAACTCAAGGTAAAGGGAAAGGAAGACTTTACCATCCTCTTAAGCAAATAGCTGCTATAGGGAATTAGATTCACAAAATACTTTTGTACCTATATCGTGGCAATTTGAAAATGTTTCCAATCCCATAGCTGATCCTGTGTTGTCTGATTTTCTGAGAAGCCTTGAGTTACTTTACATACTTCACTTCAAGCACTGTTCTAGAGACCTACCTAATCAAGGATGGCAGGGCTCTAGATGTCTGTATATTTTTGCAGATGCAACACTTGTACAAACCAAGCCCATCCTTACTGTCCTTCATTCCGTGATTATAGAAGCTATGGGCAACTTTGTGTAAAGGGCATCAAATATCCTAATTTTTGACCTGGAAAGTGTTCAGGTAAAATTCTAGGACCACATTGTCTTTTTAGGACCCTACCTAGAAACTGGCATTCTTTAGGGTTATTCTTTCAGTGCTTGAATTTTTAAATTTCAGTAGTATGTGAATCTAATTAAAAAGTAATACTTGTTAAACAATACAAGGCTTAGAAGGCACATCTTTGAAGATCTCTAATACAATCCCCTTATTTTTGCCAGTGACTATTGGTAGGCCACAAGAATTTGAGTGACTTGTTCAAATTGAAATAGCTATAAAAGGGATGTCCTGTTCAGTGTCTTCTACCCCATCCTCTTATCCCTGGTGGCAAACCAAACTAAAACCAAAGCCAGCTGGATTTTCAGCTTTTAGTATTAAAAACACTGTAGGATACTTTTAATTTGTTTTTATTTTTCCTTTTCCCAACCTCATCAGGGCATGGCGGCAGCTGGTCGGTCTCAGGGACAACACAAGCAGAGGATCTGGGTCAACATTTCTCTTTCTGGGATAAAAATAATTGACGAGAAAACTGGGGTAAGAATTCACATTCCCTGACACCTCCCTGACCACGAGTGTGACAGACAATGTGCTCCTGGAATTTCTGCTCCTTTTCCCCCACTCAGAGGCCTGGAAAAAACAATAGCATGCATTGCCTCTCCAGAAGTAACAGGGAGAAAACAGAATAGGAGGTGAAGCGTCAAGATTATTTCATTTTGAAGTCCATTTCCTATATGCGAATATAAGTCTATGAACACAAGCATGCTATAAATATCACACAGGTATTTGTTTGGGACCTCAGGTATATAAAACTAGAAGAATCCTAATCCCTAGCTGGTGATGCTGTCATAGGTATGTGCATGGGTCTCATTTAACTTACCAGCTAACCTAAAGCTAAAACAATACTGGTAACACATCTAGCCTTTTTATCTATCCATCTTTTTTCTTCCTTTCTCACTATACAAATGTAACTATGCTTCTTTTTGTGATTCCTATTATTTCTATCACATATGAACAGTTTTATTTGGTTTTGGTTTGGTTTCATTTTGACCCTTTTCCAAAAGCTATCCTACTTCAAAACTTTTAGGTCATTTTTTCCCTCTACATATAAAACTCATCCACTTAGAATAATGTTCATCTTTCATTTTCATTGCTGTACAATACCTTATTTGTAGCAAGATACTGTGGGAAGACATCCAGTTGCTATTCATCCTTCCTGACCATTATCTAAAATGCAAATCCAGCAGTTAGACTCAAGGCTGGGCCCTGTGCATGCTCACCCCACCCCATCCCCATCCTTAGGTCCCCTGACACCTCCATCTCCACTGCGATCCTTCAACCCTCAACTCTTACTTCCCCAAGCCCATCAGAGTGGTAGTGGGTTTCTTTCACAAGCATTATATCTCTCTCTTTTCAAAATAGGATCTTTTCAGTGGTATTAGGTACTCTGAAACAAATACCAACACTCATACCGTCCCCTACAAATATCCCTGAAGAGTTAAATTCTGTAGCATACTAAGCCAATAAACTTCCTGTCCATGTCATTATCCTGATGACATGGACCATCCAGGATAGGTCCATTAGAAATACTTGATGATAGCATTTGGTAACTTCCAGAATATACTTGGGATATTCATATTTGTTCTCATAATATATAGGCTGGATCTTTGGCCACCCTGAGTCATCCTCAGAAGGCCACATGATAACTTCTCCAGCTTAGTTATGCCCTTCACTTAAGTTTGACTTTGAATTTGGAGAGTAGAGCTACTTGGGTTGGTTTAAGGGTTATGTGTCCCTGCTTCACTTTCAAAATTCTTGATTTTCTAATCTTCAGCCCTTCCTTGCTACCTTTGGATCAGGAAGAATCAAATATCAGTATTTTAAGAAGTAACACTCTCCCTACTTTTGTTTTCTAGTCTTCTTACCTTTGAATCCCTTCCTAGCAAGAATAGATGTGGCTCTAGATTTCAATCAGGGTCAAAAAAGTCTTTCTTCATAGAGTTTAACCTCTTCTTGTGAGCCTTCTTATAAGTGTCTGCTATCTGTGTTATCCCACAAATAAATCCTATCTACCACTGAGCTGCATACACTCCTGGCCCTCTTTTGATTTTCTCAATAAATCATTCAGTATGTTCTTTTTTCAGGTAATAGAGCATGAACATCCAGTCAATAAGATTTCTTTCATTGCTCGTGATGTGACAGACAGCCGGGCATTTGGTTATGTGTGTGGAGGAGAAGGCCAACACCAATTTTTTGCCATAAAAACTGGGCAACAGGTAAGCTATGACCCTTGAGGCATGTTGGGGACCTGGGCAGGCTTTGATCTGTTTCTCTGTTGAGCATAGCAGTGTCTGTCACTGAACTAGAAAACATGCTGGGAGTGATTGAATGTATGAGGCCCCATGATCACTCTTTAGCTCAGTTATGCCCTTGACTTGACTTTGAATTAGGAAAATAGACCTACTTGAGTTCGTTTAAGAGTTATATATCCCTGCTTCCCTCTAGAAACTCTTAATTCAGAGCATTAATGTGTGTGTATGTATGTATATATATATATATATATATATATATATATATATATATATTTTTTTTTTTTTTATGTGGGTCTGGGGATGGAATCCAGTGGCATTCGACCTCCGAGCTACACCCCCCTGCCCTATTTTTTGTAATTCTTTATTTTGAAACTGGGTCTCACTGAGTTGCAGGGGGCCTCACTAAGTAGCTGAGGCCATCTGCGAACTGCGACCCTCTGGTCTCAGCCTCCGGAATGCTGGGATTACAAGCGTGTGCCATCAAACCTGGAAAATTTTTTTAAAAGATTCTTTAGACTAATAAATGGTCATTAGTATGCATGTGGAATGTGGCACAAGAGTGTGATAATGAACTTTCTTGTATTAGGCTGAGCCATTAGTCGTCGATCTTAAAGACCTTTTTCAAGTCATCTATAATGTAAAGAAAAAGGAAGAAGAAAAGAAAAAGGTAAGTACTGCTCGATATGGGCTATACTTAATTTAAACCCGTATTCAGGGCCATGTTCGATGGTGTATATTCAGAGAGCCTATGTAGGACTCTTCAGTCAGAATTGCAATAGATTTTATGGTTAGGCACTTTGATTTCCAGTCCCTGACTCATATCTTTTTTATGATAAGCTTTGTATAGATTATAGGAACTACACGAGGCAACCTAGTTTAAATCTAGTAATTCTACTTAAATCCAGTATTCATGAAAAAGGGAGGGGGATGCAAGTGTAATATGCAAGACTCTTACCTTATGCTTGTCATTTTACTTAATTTTCTTAACTACAAATACTAAGAGCACTGAATTTGCTTCTCTTTCTTAGGCTGAAGAAGCCAACAATGCAGTAGAGGTAAAACCACATCTTTACTTTTTGGCGATTGTGTGTACCCTCTCTCTCGCTACTTGCCTGAGCCCTCTCCCCTCCTGCTCATTATTCTGTGTTTATCAGATCTTTAGTGAAGGACAGTCTGTAGTTAAATGGTCAAATTCAAAGTCATACCTGTTAAATAAAGCCACCACAGTAGGAAAACAAATACACAGGAGAACCCATCCATTTAACCCTTAAATGTTTGCTATTTTTCAGAATGGGAGTGAGACCTTAATGACTCTTGATGACCAAGCTAACAAGCTGAAATTGGTATGTATGTGAGGTCCGGCGATTCTTACTCATCTGAACATGAGCTCTACTTATTATAGATTTGGCTAATGTCAGATCTGTATGAAAAGCCAACTGAAACAGGCATATTCCTAAACATTAGTGCAACATTTATGTTTATATACAAAATAATGTTAATAGACCACCTGAATTGAATCCAAATACAAAGGTATTAAGGGCGTGGACCAGATGGATTTGTTTGGGGACATGTCTACACTTCCCGACCAAAATAACTTAATATCAAATCTGTATGAGCTAAATGAAAGTCCAATTGTGACAACTATTTTCCTAAACTTTAGTTTAGGAAACAATTACAACAATATACAAAGTAATCTTTTTTTTAGTGGACACATGTGAATCTAATCCAAATACTTTTTTAAGGGTGTGGAGCAGATGGATTTGTTTGGGGACATGTCTACACCTCCTGACCTAAATAGTCCAACAGTAAGTGTTTGTTTTTAAATTTGCCATGTAATGGAAATGACGCCTGTAATTCAAATTGGTAACTAACCAGAAATCCTAACCTCTCATTGAAACTTGCAAGGTGATTGCTGATTTTTCCATATAAAGTATAAATGGTGTGAAGAACAAATGTGAATCTTAAATCACCACGGAAACTTATCATCACTAAATCAGATGTATTAATATTGCTTTGAGGTACAGTCTGATCGAGAGGTCAGACCACGTAGCCCTTCTTGGGATCGCTGGGAGTCGGAGGGGGGAGCTGAACATAAACCTCTGCATGAGCCCACTCGAAGGAAATATGTTTGGTAGATGATTAACCATAAAGCTTTCTTGCCTCTTTATATTTTTTCCTACTCATCCTCTACAACATAGCAGCATACACTTGTCATGAAATAAGACTTAAAATAAACAAGAGGTTCAGATATGTTCAACCAAAGCCTATCCTTGTCAGCAAATTGCTCATTTTTTATAGAATATTGCAGAATATCAGTGAGATTCTATGAGATGTCTTCTCGATATTAATTTATATGTATCAACCCTGTGAGAATGGAACAACACTGTTCTTTTTTTTTCTTTTTTTTTTTTTTTTTTTTGCAGTACTAGGGATGGAACCCAGGGGTATTCTACCTCTGAGCTACACCCCCAGCTCTATTAGTTATTTTAGTCTTTTTATTTTTGAAGCAGGGTCTCACTGAGTTGTAAAGGGCCTCGCTAAGTAGCTGAGGCTATCTGTTAACAGCTGTCCTTGGGTCTGAGCCTCCCGAATGCCAGGATTACAAGCATACGCCACCAACGCCCAGCTAACTTTTGTTTTCTATTTTGTTTTTTTGTTTTTTTGTTTGTTGTTGTTGTTGTTGTTGTGGTGGTGGTGGTACTGGGTTCTTGGAAACCCTTCTATCTCCAGGCTACACCCCCAGACCTATTTTTTATACATTTTTATTTGGAAACAGGGTCTCTTAAACCAGCGCGGCTGGCTTCGAACCTGCAAGATTCTCCTGTCTCCACCTTCCAAGCACAGGGATTTACAAGCTGTGCCACCATGCCTGACCAACATTGTTTTTTATAGATAAGAAATGGCAACTAACAAAAAACCTCATTTACCTAAGAAAGAGGGCCAGACTCAAGACTTAAACTCTGGTTTTCAGATCTTCTAAAATAGGCCTCCAACAAAAATACTCATTTTAAGCCAGGCGTGGTGCTGCACACTTGTAATCCCCACACTATCTGGGAGTATAGCCCGTAGGTAGAAGGGTTCGATCCCCACTACCATCCCCCCCAAAAAAAATGATACTCATTTTATTTATTTTTTTATTTTTTACAGGTCTGGGGATGGAACCCAGGGGCATTCAACCTCAGGGCTACACCCACTGCCCTATTTTTTTTTATTCTTTACTTTGAAACCGGGTCTCACTGGGTTGCAGAGGGCCTCCCTAAGTAGCTGAGGCTGTCCGTGAATCACGATCCTCTGGTCTCAGCCTCCCAATTGCTGGGATTGCAAGCGTGTGCCACCATACCTGGCTTAAAAATACTCATTTTATTTTGAATGACTTCTAGCAACTTGTACTATCTGGGTAACAGTTTCTTGAGTACCAGCTGTTGGCAAGACATGGCAGGGAGGGAGATGCACAACATTAATGACATCTTGTAATTTACTGTCTAGAAGGGAGACCAAGATTGAAACTAATCACAAAGCCTGTTAGGTGATAAATACGAGGTATTTATCTAGCTTAGGGGTTCAGAAAATGCTCTGAGGAAAGGAGAATCTAGACTTGAACTTGAAGGATAAACAGGTGATCAACAGCCAAGCAGAAAATTAACCTAGAATGATGGGAGAAAACGTCTGAGTAGGAGTCTTTTACATAAAGAAATTATCAAGCAGGTCTCTATGACCAAGAATGTCACAGGGTTTCATGCAGTAGGGGATGATCGAGTGAGATTTTGACTTCCCAGAGTACTGCAGAGATGCCAAGCCTGTGAAACTTCACTGCATAAACACCCAGGGCAGATGAGGAGGGGAAGCTGGGCCGCATGCACTCTTCTCAGCACGGAGCTCTATAAATGCTCCACAGATCCTGCAGTAGAGAAGCCCATTTAGAATATTTCTAAGCAGAGATTCCTGAATCACTTGTCTAATAGAACCTTTCATTCTTTACAGTTGTAAGGATACACTTCTTTCTTTTTTTTTCTTTTCTTTTCTTTTTTTTTTTGCGGGTCTGGTAATGGAACCCAGGGGCTTTTGACCCCCGAGCTACACCCCCTGCCCTATTTTTTATTCTTTATTTTGAAACCGGGTCTCACTGAGTTGCAGAGGGCCTCACTAAGTAGCTGAGGCTGTCCGCGAACCGCGATCCTCCAGGTCTCAGCCTCCCGAATGCTGGGATTACAAGCGTGCGCCACCACGCCCGGCTAGGATACATTTCTTAAAAGACTAGGTTAGATGACCCTGAAAAGTGTAACCCAGCTCTGAGATCCTTTTGATTCTTGAAAAACTTTGCCCTCTTTTTCATTAGTAACCTTCTCCCTAAAGGGAATTAATATTTGAGCAACCCACTTTCCAAGCATAACCTTCAAACAACAATATTGAGATCAAGCAAAGCACTGAAGATATGAGATAGAATTGCAGAAGAAGAGGCAAGGAAGCACTGACAGTTCAATCTACTTTTGTAGACTTCAAGGACATTCTACAAAAGGAAATTAAAAACAACATGGATGATAATGGGTCTCATTTTTATTACATTTTTTACAGTTTAAGAATTTTTGAGCCAGGCGTGGTGGTACACATTTATGATCCCCACGCTTGGGAGGCGGAGACAGAAGGATCGCGCAGGTTCCAAGCCAGCCGCGCTGGCTTAAGAAGAGACCCTGTTTCCAAAAATAAAATAGGTCTGGGAGTGTAGCCCGGAGGTAGAAGGGCTTCCAGGAACCTCAGTACCACCAAAAAAAAAAAAAAAAAATTTTGATTTGTGGAAATTCTAGTTTCAGTTTAACAATACATTAAAATAATTTATGTATTAAAATAGATGGTAGCTGATAAGTGAAAGAAAGATAACATGATTAATGATGTATGATGTACAGTGATTAGACTTTGACATGCTCTTATATAAGGATTCCACACGCATTGGTCACAAGACAGATTTTTCTCTACCTGGTAAAGCCAGCACATTTTAAAATATTTAACTCTTACAACAATTGCTCTAGAAGATATGAAGTGGGAAAGAAATCTAAATAAGACTTTATTAGTGGTTCCAGATGGCTATAGCTCACCCCAAGTCAATTCATAGGACTTCCAGGCACTTCAAATAATGCATTTTTTTTTTCAAAAAATTGTTATGAACACCACTTGAGCATTATCCTTCCACACTGTTTCAGGAAGAAAGAAAAAGAGAAGGAGGAATTAGGAGGCACAAGTTTGTTAACTTTATAAACTGGACCATTTGAAAGCCCAGTTAGTATGAGAAGAATGTAGGGAATGATCCACCTTCAAGAAGATTAAATGTGCCACAAGAGATGGGATCTCCAAGCATCTTGTCTACACTTGTACACACACCCTAAGATGCCTTGGGGTGGACATAGATAACGCTGAAATGGAAAGATGAATGGCAAAAGGCATTGAAAAGAATTTGAATTAGAGTTAGGTCTTTGAAGTATGTAGGGAAATGTGTTAGGCCAGAATCAGTTGGGTCTTACTTTAGATTGCCTAAGGAAGTATATTTTCATACACACAAGGAGTAGCAGGAAGCCACCATAGGATTTGAGTGGAAAGTCCTCCATTTGGCAAGCTGGAATGTTTAGGTGAGATTAGCTACTAAGAGAAAAACCATGAAACTAAGTTTTTTAAACTCTGTCTCTGATTGCCCACACCCCTGACCAGAGTTCCATAAAAACAGGGACTGTAATTCACTTCCCTGTCTCCAGGGCCCGACTCTCTGGTGTTCGAATGGTGGCCACATGGATGGAGTGTTGACAGTCCAACAAAGCCTTAATGAAGCTCTAAACAAAGGGCAAAGAATAAGCCTCTCAGCTGTGGTCTGTGAACCACTCTTAATCTTCCGTTAACAAGGAGCACAACCTGAGGCGAGCCTTATACATTTTACTCGCAGGGTGACTATTCAGAAGCCTAACATGTGGCTCCCGCTTGGTGTCCTAAGAACTTCTTCTGAAGTAATTGACAAGAACTCCGCCAGCTGTGAACACCCAACTGTTCTAACCTAGAGGTGGCTCATAATGAACGAATAAATATTGAAATCACAAGCTTTTGTAATATTTTCCCTCCCTTTTGATTGTTTAAAGATCCCTCTATTAAAAGGCCTTCCAATCCATTGTCTTGATTTAAAAAAATTTCTAAATTACCAGTCCTTTCTTTTGACCAATGTTTCTAGTAATAAAAAAATAATTCTGCCTTTTAAAAATTGTGTTTTTATACTATTGAGGTCTAATCTTGCTGTCACTTCCATGGCCACAAAGTAGCATCTGAACTTTTAAAACATATCTTCTTTTTTCCAAAAGCCAAGGAGACCTGCTTGAGCCCTTTTCATAGATGCTAGTTTAAGACATTAGTATTTGCTTAAAGTTGTTTTTGTCCCAATTGTCAAAATATTTCATACACTGTCCAAGTAATATTAGATATATACTCTAACTTCCACTTCAGCTAGGCAGGTTTTATTGTTTATACTTGTCTATGGCTAGCAGAGTTAAATATTTAGTGGATTAAAGTCAGTTGGAAAGAAAGTCTATTAGTATGAGACCCTTCTCCCAGGGAGAATCATAATATTATGTCATTAAATGGAATAAATACATTTCAGATTAATCAAATTTGCTGATTTTATGCTGAGAAAAAAATGTATATAATAATAAAATAACATACCAGAGCGATGATAGAGAAGCAGAATTGGTAGATTTCAGACATTTGGTATGTCTTTCAGAGTAAGTATTACACCTACATCTCTACCTCACGTGAAAACTGGAGTTCAAACCAGGCATGATGGCACACACTTGTAAACCACACTTGGGAGACTGAGACAGGAGGATCACAGGTTTGAAGCCAGCCTCAGCAACTTAGTGATTACCACCATAATGTAGGCAACTATTAAGTTACGTTAAGAAAAAAAAAGTACGAATAACAGGTTAAATGTGATAGATTGAATGAAACCAGTATTTTGAGTGTCACAGAAGGATATAGAAAGGGTCTGTATACGGAAGAGACTAGGATGGTGTCGGTGAGAGAACCAACGTGGCTGGCACTTTCAATAGGGGCTCTTTGAGAGGGCGTACCTACAGGCTGTGATGGGGAAGGAAAAAATTCCCCCAGGAGAAAAGAACTGGACCCATTACAAGGAAATGTATTTGACCTTCAACTTTATCAACTAGAACTGTGGAATGTGAATGTATGGGCTAATGAGTTCACATGGGGGGCTGCTCACGACTCAGGGTACAAGAGAACTGTCTACCACCAGGCAGGAAGCCAGGTGAGGCCTCTGAAGGCACTTCTTACGCTCAAGCTCCGCAGACTTAGATGATCATTTAGAAAGACACAGTCCGTTCTCTTGAAGCCTTTCAAGGGCATGAGATGAAACAGTGTGGATAGTGGACTCAGCCGTGTGTGTGTGTGAACGGAGGTGAGCAGAGACATGAAGTGAGCCATAGTAGACTTTGTGTCATGAAGAGCCAACAGAGCTGAGACTTAGATAAAAGGACAAGGGCTGAAGGGGTGTCCGGTAAGACCTCATTTACAGTGAATAGACTCTTTCGGGAGTTGATAGGAGGAAGTCATAGTCAATCAGTTTATCAAGACCAAATTCACATGGGAATTTTGATAGTCCTGGTCACTTTATGTCGTTTTGTCATTGGAAGTCATAACATGCACTAACACTTTCTTTCTTTTTTTTTTTTCTTTCCAAATGTGATAGGAAAGCAAAGATATCCTGTTAGTGGATCTAAACTCTGAAATCGACACCAATCAGAATTCTTTAAGAGAAAATCCATTCTTAACCAATGGCATCACCTCCTGCTCTCTCCCTCGACCAAAGCCTCAGGCATCCTTCCTGCCTGAAAATGCCTTTTCTACCAATCTCAACTTCTTTCCCACCCCTAATCCTGATCCTTTCCGTGACGACCCTTTCGCACCACCAGACCAATCGGCACCCTCTTCGTTTGATTCTCTCAAATCTCCAGATCAGAAGAAAGACAATTCGAGTAGCTTGGCTGCTTGCCTGAGTAATGGGCCCCTCAATGGTGATATTGACCATTTTGGTCAGCAGTTTGACCAAATCTCTAACCGGACTGGCAAGCAGGAAGCTCAGGCAGGCCCATGGCCCTTTTCCAGTATGCACACCCAGCCGGCAGGGAGAACTCAAAATGGGGTATCTGAGAGAGAACAGAACGGCTTCCATATCAAATCATCCCCGAACCCTTTTGTGGGGAGCCCTCCCAAAGGACTGTCCGTACCGAATGGCGTAAAGCACGACTTGGAGAGCTCTGTCCAGTCCTCTCCGCATGACTCCATAGCCATTATCCCACCTCCACAAAGTACCAAACCAGGAAGAGGCAGAAGGACTGCTAAGGTGAATTGTCTTCTCCGCATATCCATTAGCAGAATGCATGCTCGGTACCGCAGGGTGGTGTGATGGCTGAGCTTCCCGCTGCTCTTATAGTTTCCCGTGTGGCTGGAAAGTAGAAGGTGGGGTGATGAGGCACCTCGGCTCCCCAGGAATCCTTCCCTCTAATCGCCATTCCTCCTAAGCTTCTCTGCCACATCTGTCACGCCCTGCCTTCCATCTGCATGTCTTGTCACTTAATACTAGACTAAACACGAGTTTTTTCTGTTTTTAATGCTGCTATGCTTCTGTACCTCTGGTAAGTCTGATCGTCACGTTTCGGGATGGGAGGGCAAGAGTTCCCATGATTCCCTGTGTACCTTCCCCACGCTAACACAAGCCCTGCACACCCACCAGATTGTATTAATGTCCACAGTGGTGCAAAATTCTCAGATTTGTCTCCTCTTTTAAATGTTGACTTAAAGCCAGGCATGGTAGTACACGCCTGTAATCTCAGTGACTCCCGAGGTTGAGGCAGGAGGATTGGAAGTTTGAGGCCAGCACCTGGGCAACTGGGCAAGACTCTGTCTCAAAATAAAATCTAAAAAGGGGCTGGGAATGTAGCTCAGGAGTAGCGCACCTCTCACTTCAATCTCCAATACCAGAAAGAAAGAAAGAGAGAGAGAAAGAAAGAAAGAAAGAAAGAAAGAAAGAAAGAAAGAAAGAAAGAAAGAGAAAGAAAGGAAGAAGAGAGGGAGGGAGGGAGGAAGGAAGGAAGGAGGAATAAATTTATTTGGACATGGTAGTGTTTATCTGTACTCCCAGTGCTCGGAAGGCCAAGACAGAAGGATGGCAAATTCGAGGCCAGCCTCAACAAGTTAGTTGAGGAATCTGTTTCAATATTAAAAAAAAAAAAAAAAGGTTTGGGGTGGGTGTAGAGGTAGAAGTCCCTGGGTTCAATTTTTAGTATCACAGAAAAAAAAATGTTGACTCAATATCCCATTGTCTTAAGAGAAACTTACATTTACTGTTCCTGCTGTTCCCAGCTATATTCAAAAGTGATCCAAAATATAGTTTCCACAACTGTCTTTTTAAAACTTTCATAGAAAAACACAGATTTGCTTAATGATTAAACATGTGTCATCTCTACGTAGGCTGATTTACATTCAGTGGACTGATGAAAACTGTTTAGGATACTTGTCTATAGTTCTTTCTTTCCCAGCTTCAAGCTTTTACCCAATAAGGAGAACAGACTGGTACAAATGCACAAATGAGCACAACAGATTTCACATCACAAGCCCTAGGTTGTATCAGTCACTACGCCCATTGCAGTAGTCTGCATCCTTTTTCCTTCTATTTCTCCCCTTTGGTCTGTTTTCTTTCTTTCTTCCTTTTGTAGTAGTAGTAGTTGCTGTTGTTGTTTGTCAGTAATAGAAAAAGTTCTCCTGTATTTATGGATTCCAAGTTTGGGGTAAAGATTAGGAAACATAGAGCTGTATTCACTGTTGCTAACTCTTCTCCCTCCCTCCTTGGCAGTCTTCAGCAAATGACTTGCTTGCATCAGACATCTTTGCTCCTCCAGTCTCTGAACCTCCAGGCCAGACGTCACCCACAGGACAATCTGCAGCCCCACAGACCAACCCTCTGGATCTCTTCAGAACAAGTGTTCCCACCCCGGTGGGGCCCCTTGCGGGTCTAGGTAGGTGCCTAGAGACAGAGTTAGGTATGGCTCTACTTATTTCATTCATACTATAGTGAGGCACAGGAGGAAGACGCTTCCTGTCCACAGAGGGTCCCACAGGCATAAGACTGGACATCCTAGGCAGCCGGTCTCCCACTTTTACTCCTGTGCAATCCACCCCAATATGACGCTCTTGATAAGAAATCCCTTTTCAGTACTGCCTGTACCTGAATCAATTGGTAACAGCTTCCTGGTAGATTGAAAGGATGGTGAAGCTCAGACCAGCTTTAGAGATGAGAAGGGGACGAGGGGTCAAGGGGAGAGAGCCTCGTCTGTCATCTCTCAGCACGCATGCCCTCCATTTCTCCTTTGGTGTTCCCCATAACAGACTGAAGGCCTATCCCCTCTCAATGACTATGCCCCCCAACCTTGGAGCCTTATATGCCCCAAGACGTGCATAAGTTAAGTCTGAAGCAATTCTGAGTCACAGAATGAAAGTCCTAAGTTCCAGGCTCAGCTGCCAGAACACGTGTAAGTGCAGAGCAGACATACATCCCGATCAGTTTCTAAACCCATCTTAGTGGCCCTTTGCCAATTTTTGTAAGCAAACCAAGTATCTAGAAGGCAAGGAATAGAAAGCAGAAGTTGGAAGACCACAGAGATAGGAGCACAGGTAGAATTTTTATCAGACCCCAGGAGGTATTGGTGGCCTCGTTTATAAATGTGCCCATAGCTCCTGTGAGTCACTAAAGTCTCTCCACAGCAGAACAACGGTGAAGGGCGCTTGACTCAGGGCTGGTCCCAACTGCCCATCATGCTTAGTCTCCAGTTCTTTTCAGAAGCCACGATACAGTTTTTAGAAACCCCAATAATAGTCTTTGCTGTCCTGCTGGGGCCTCGCTTTAGGGTTTTTTGTTTTTTTGTTTTTTCCTCTTGGCACCTCCACAGACTCCAAATTGACTCTGGCTTGGGAGGTGGGTGGCCACAGATGAAGGAGGACTCTTTTTCCCCTTTGATAAATCTGACCAGGGATCTTGGCTTTCTCTGCCTCCTACAGAGTCAGTCCCCAGGAGCCTCCCCCTCTCCCCTTCTCTGCTGTTTTCCTGAAAAGGAAAATATTTTGGTTCTGCCACAATAAATCTATTTAATCATATCTGTAGTAGGGGAGTAAAAGAGAGGGTGTTACCTAACTTCTTTTAAAAAATGTTAAATTAATTTTATTCAATTGGTACATTGCAGTAGGTCAAAAATATACATATGCACAGCACTTTGCCTACTCCCTTCCACAGCAACCCCTCTTGAGCTGCTGAAATCCATACAACTGTGAGACTCCAGCATGTTTCAGGTCTCTGCTCGGCTTTTACACCATCAAGAGCACTCTCCCTACATACTTTTTATTTTGAGGTGCTTTGCCTCCCTTCAGAGATATTTTTCCCATACTACCAAGTGAGGCAAGCCGGTGTCTCTCCCTTGCAGAAAGGCAGAGAACTCACAGGAAAGGCCTGTGACCAGGTCATATCACAGGCCTTTGTAGTGTAATATCAATGCCCTGAAGAATTTTTACAGCCAATATTTAACAAGTCAGCCTGAAAATACAGCTGGACCCTATAACTGTTAATTTATTCAGACGAAGCGGAGCTTTCTGGCTAGGTGCCCCTGCTGAGGCCTTGGGGTATACAACTGCAGAATACTGATGATTCTTCCAAGTTTGGACATGGAACTCAAACTGAGCTCTACAGTATAGCCCCTGTCCACCAGCAGGGATACCCAGCCAAAGAATGGAAGGTGTCAGGTCTGGCTTCCGCCAGACCCAGCTGGGGACTGTCTCCTCTGGAGATGGGGGCGGGGGATCGCAGAAAGCTGAGCCCTCAGCTTTGACTTGCTGCCCTGTGTTTTGATCTAGCTTCGGAAGGTAATAAAACTAATGTTTTATGCCCACATTCCCTTTTTCCTTCGTCCTTGGCCCTACTTTCTCCAGCTGGGCCATAAATGTCTTGGAAACATGATGTGTGGAGAGTGGTGGGTGTGGATGAAGGCTGGCATCAGCGTATACTGGGAAAGCCTTTAATTCCTGGCAAATATAATATTTTTTCTTTTTAAAAACACCACTCCAATTGATGTGACCTAAGACTAAAGTCGTGTCTTTTCCTAAGGAAAGCAAGCGGTTCACCATGAACGATGAGAAAATGCTAACCTTTTTTTTTTTTTTTTTTTTTTTTTTTGCACATCTAGTTGGCAGGAATTACTAGTGAGCCACCCTGGCTTTAGTTAATAAAACTTAAGTAAAATTGTTTGGAAATGCTAGGAGTAACTTTGTCAAATTAAACCCAACTTTTGAGCTTTTATTATAGACTCTAGGATAACTTGTCCCTTGATTTGTTAGGAAAGGAATATATTCTTTAATATAAATAAATACTAATGTCTATATGAATGAGATTAGCTTTTTTGTTCTTGTCGTTTGTGAGTACTGGGGCATTGTACTCAGGGGCAGTCTACCAATGAGCTATACCCCCAACCGTTTTTGTATAGTAATCTATTTTTGTACCACTGGAGATTGAACCCAGAGGCTACCTCCTAGCTATTACCCCAGTCTATATATACTTTTTCTTTTTTTTAACAGAGTCTTCCTAAGTGGCTGAGACTGGCCTTGAACCTGTGATCCTCTTAGCCTCCCAAGTACTGGGATTGCAGGTGTGAGCCACCATTCCCAGCTTTGGAATTAGTATTTGTCTCATGTCTTGCTATCAGGGACACAGAACCAGCATGCCTGACCTCATCTGTATAGTCACAGATTCCCAATTTAAATTATATTATTTTACCCAGTTCTCTCATGTTGATTAAGTAAGGTAAACTTTTCTGGAAACTGCTACCCTCTATACGAGCAAGAAAAGTATTCCCTGATCAGATAGCCAGCATTTCTGAGAATACAGAAGTCAAACACTAAGAAGATCTAAGAATATTTGGCTCTCTCAGCCCCTAAATGCCATTTTCAAAGTATTTCTCACTCTGGAAGCAAAAGTATTCCTAACCCAAGTTTAAAGGCCTTTCTTAGCTGTATTAGAAAACTGGTAACCAACAAATGCTCTGCTCCAAACCTCCAAGCAAGTAGGTTTCGAGAGCAGAACCTGTCTGAATTTGGGGTTGTGTTAGTGGTGACAGTTACACTGATTCCTTAATATGCTTGGGAAGAGGCAGGAAAGAAAACGCCCTATGTATTAGAACAAGATGAAGGGACTAAACCTCTCCAGAGAAGAGAGAACTGGAGCAACCTGGAATCCATGATTAAAGCAATTGCTTATGACCATGGAGAAGAACAAGCCATTCTTCCGCGGAGTCTGTATCCCTGACACTAAGTTACCTGGGAAGGCTTTTATTTGTTTTGTTTTGTTTTCTGGTGTCTCCTCTCCTCCCTTCCTCATTTAAATACTCTGTCTAACTTCTGCCAAGGGTTAGTCATGACACATGGCAGGAAGCACTTTTATTTAAAGCGGCCCTCCCAGGATAATAGCCTTTCCTCCCTTTTTACATATAAAAGTCTAAAACTGTCTTGGCATCGGCTAAGTTTTGTCTTCCCTTTATATGGCTGTATCAACTTTGGCAGCCCTAAAAAGCTGGGAAACTTTGAAATGGTTTCTCTGGGATGGAAGCCGTGTTAAGACCTTCTGCACATGCCTGATAGCTGGTTTTCATAAGTCTACAGACCAGAGCCAGCTGTTACATGAAAAGATCAAGTCAATAACTCTGGGAGCCATTGGATTATCCTAATTAACTACTTTATAATTGGTGTGGTTTGTGGATATAAATGTGCGCACATAGGTAGGCATGGTGGCACATGCCCTGTAATCCTAGTACTTGGGAGGCCAAGACAGGAGGATTGCAGGTCTGAGGCTAGCCTCAGCAATTTAGTGAGAACCTCAGAAACTCAATGAGATTGTTTCAAAAATAAAAATAAGATAGGGCTGGAGGCATAGCTCAGAGGTAGAACACCGTTGGTTCAACTTCTAAAAATAAATAAATAAATAAATAAATAAATAAATAAATAAATGTGTTCACTCAACTTTCAGGCTTCAACAAAAAGGCTTTGTTTTCATTGTTTGAAATACAGTAAGGACTCATTTTTTTTCATGATTAGTACTTGTGTATTGTATTATTTCTCTAATGAGGAATGTCAAAAAAAGGTACCACAGAAAGAACAGAGCTTAAGCCTGGCATGGTGGCACATACTCGTAATCTCAGTACTCGAGAGACTGAGACAGGAGTGTCACAGTTTCACAACCAGCCTCAGTTACTTAGAGAGGCCCTCTACAACTCAGTGAGACCCTGTTTGAAAATAAAGAATAAAAAATAGGGCTGGGGGTGCAGCTCAGAGAGAGAATGCCCCTGGGCTCAATCCCCAGTACCAAAAATAAATGAAGAAAAGGAAGGAAGGAAGGAAGAACAGGGCTTCAAACTGCCACCATCTACACTGAGTTAGCTAGTTAACCTTGAGAGTGATTTAATCATTTTCATATCAGCCTCAAGGCTTATTGGAATTATTTGCCCTGAAGGAGCTCTATAAATGCTCCCCAGAAAGTCACAATTCAAGAACTCCTCTTCAAGCCTGCCCCCTGATAAGCACTTCCTCCTCCTTCCTTCAGGTGGTATACCAGTTAGCCCTCCTCAGGCAGGACCTTGGAGCCCACCATCTGTTGTCTTCAACCAGCCCACTGCGATGATCCCCGGAGGCCTGATAGGTGGGCAGCCAGCAGGCTTCCAGCAGCCAGTTGTTTTTGGTGCCAGCCCAGCTGTTCAAAGTTGGACCCAGCCTTCATCCTTTGCAACCTCTCCTTCCCCTCCGGCCGCCGCCATGTGGGGCTCTTCTGCACCAGTGGCACCCAATGCTTGGTCATCAACAAGCCCCTTGGGGAATCCTTTCCAGAGCAATATCTTCCCACCTGCTCAGTCCTCTTCTATGCTGTCCTCTCTCCTGGTCACTCCTCCTCAGCCACCTCCCAGAACTGGCCCTCCAAAGGACATCCCCAGTGATGCCTTCACCGCCTTGGACCCACTCGGGGATACAGAAGTCAAGGAAGTGAAAGAAATGTTTAAGGACTTCCAACTGCGGCACCCCCCTGCGGTGCCCGCAAGGAAGGGAGAGCAGCCTTCCTCTGGGACTTCCAGTGCCTTCTCCAGCTATTTCAACAATAAAGTTGGCATTCCTCAGGAGAACGCAGATCACGACGATTTCGATGCAAATCAACTGTTGAATAAAATCAATGGTAAGCCACTCACCTCTCTGTCTACTGTACCAACAAATGTTTCCACTGTCACATGGGTCCAGAGGGTTCTTCAAAAAGCCTTGTCCCACCCACCAATAGTCCTGCTCTTACCTCGGTTGATATTCAGTAGTTGGAGGGACAACTTACCTAGCTACCTTTTGGAGCCAACCTTTTACCTTAGTGGAGTCTAAGTGCTAGCCCAATGCTGCCCTCTAGTGCCAGTTCTTACACGGGCTGCCAATAGCTACTGAGATGGGATGGATTGGGGCGCTGGAGGGTTGGGTAAGAATGCCTCTAACCAAGAGAAGTCAGAACATCTTCCACTAAAGATAAATACACATGATTTTCTCTTCAGAAAGGGATGGATTTTCTTGTAATAATCATGGATAACCCCGGTATATGTGGTGATTTTTATTCCACTGACCTAACTTTCAGAAGTATAGAGCTAAGTTTCACAAATAGCTAACTGGGGGGTGTGTACAATGTTAGGGGAAAGCTTGTCTACTGACTGCTTGGGTTTTTAACCTTCTAGAACCACCAAAGCCAGCTCCCCGACAGGGATCCCTGCCAGTTACCAAATCTGCTGACCATGCGTTCGAGAATCCTTTCTCTAAGGATGCCTTCAGCTCGTCACAGTCTTCTGTAAGTAGACGGCCCTAAAAGTTGTTGCATCAAAGTGTAAGTCACACAGGGCCACAGCCTTCTAAATTAACCTTGAATTATAGTAGCTTTTTACTGGGAAAGGCTGTTTTCTAGGATTTATTCTTGAGAATTTTGGTAATAGAACCATTCGCTTAAACTGGGGTAAGATTATTTTTTACAGTAACTACTCCTGAATTTGAGGAATAATATGTAAAAATGTCCCTCATATCTC
The DNA here is from genome assembly GCF_963383645.1 of Muscardinus avellanarius. NCBI lineage: Eukaryota > Metazoa > Chordata > Mammalia > Rodentia > Gliridae > Muscardinus > Muscardinus avellanarius. The sequence goes on along the minus strand of NC_137786.1, from coordinate 34,799,794 downwards.
ATTGAAGCTGACTTCTGAAAGCATTTTTGGAGGAAATTCAACTGAAATGCTAACTTAAAACCCTTTTAAAGATTAAGCGTCTTAATTTCACACTCGTGGTTGTTACAGCTCATTAAAATAAGTTTCCATTTGGGGGAGGCAAATGCAATTTCCCTGAGCCTTGCTTTCGAATATATAACATGTATCATCACTTACATGCAAGTGCAAACAAATCATTATAGAATCTACAATGTCTGAGTGAATTTGAGAAGTCTTAGTTATAAAGTTTCTGTCTTATGAATACAATTATGTTTCTTGACTGGATGGTTTTATCCCCTTAGATGGCTTCTCCCCAAACTGCATCTTCTGATGCCCATAGAGATCCTTTTGGAAATCCCTTTGCCTAACTTATGTAAGTAGAAGACTATTTAGTCTTATTTTGGTGTGGGCAGTGGTCAGTTGGAGGTAAAGGATGAGATTGCATATTCAGAGTTGAAAAGAGGTTAAATCTTTGTGATTTATGAATAATTGATGGGGAAAACTCTACTTTTTTTAATTCAGTAGAGTAGGCTGAACATTTAAGAAGAGGATTCTTAAATGCATGAAAAAGAGTAATACAGCCATGGGACATTAACATCTCTCATCTTGTGCTTCAGTTACTTCAGACATTTCAGTTCTGTATGAAAGTTAAACTCAGTAAATACACAGTTTTAGCTTTTAGCTCTTTACCTTCATATTAAAGTGATGGCTAAATGTCCTACTAATAACTTGGATTTTTGTACAAGTTTCAACTTCTGATGATTTTCTGAATGTTCCATACAAATCAGCGAGGCAGATTATGACACAGTTCTTCTGCCATTTATTTCTTTGTGAGCAATCTTTTTTTTTTTTTTTTTTTTTTTTTTTTTTTTTTTTTTTGGTGGTACTGGGGTTCCTGGAAGCCCTTCTACCTCCGGGCTACACTCCCAGACCTATTTTATATTTTTATTTGGAAACAGGGTCTCTTAAGCCAGCGCGGCTGGCTTCGAACCTGCGCGATCTTCCTGTCTCCGCCTCCCAAGCGTGGGTATTACAAGGGTGCGCCACCATGCCCGGCTTTGAGAGCAATCTTAATCAAAGTTACTTTGCACTGGTCTGGTGGGATTAACATTACAAGCAGTGTCAGCCATTAACATCTCCTTCAGAGGCAATAAAAGGCAAACCTGAGCCAGAAGACTGACTCTCCAGTGGACTTTGTCCTAAGTAAGTGTTAGAAAGCCCACGAGTGCTCAGTGTAACCTGTTCTTTTTTGACAGTAAAGGACAGCAACTGTGTTCTAATTTTAAAAGATGGACGTTAGGAGAGAAGCAGAGTTGCATCTCCATTTTAAAGAAGTTAGGGTGTAGGTAATAGAGATAGAATAATAAAAAGAATGAAAAGGATCTAAGCATAGCTATTAAACAATTTTTGGTCCATCCACAATTAACCTTTTCTAAATAAATAAATATCTTACATGTGACATCAACAGTAGGACTGAGTTTACAGTCCTCTCGCCTCCTCTCTTATACAAAAGAATCTGCTCCATGACTCCCAGTAGATGCCTAAAACTGCAGTACCAAACCCATATATACAATTTTTTATTCTAAGTGTGCATGCCTATGTTTAATTGATAAATTAGGCATGATAAGAGATTAACAATAACTTGTTAAATTGATTAGTGGGTTGGAAGAACTCTCGTGGCAGAAAACAGCTTGCAGTCTGTGTTACACCCTCTCTTACGATCTTAGTCAATCCTCACATCAGTACTGTGAGATACTATAGTGATATTTAACACATTGATATTCAATCCAAAAATTCTGACCAGTTGTTTTCTTCTCCATATTTCTCTAGGAATTCGGAATGGTGACTATTCAGAGGAACACAAAGGTTGGCCTTGGCAGTCAAGGACAAAGCTAATAGCCAGACATGTGTCCTGACTTTGGTTCTTGTTCTGGCTTGGACATAATATCTGTTGCCTGATTTCTCGTTGCCTCTTCCAATTGTAAAATGACTTTCACTTTCTGGCTAGGCTAAAGCTAAACTGAATCTATGGCTTTAAGTAAATTATGATCCCAAACTCTCTAGCTGAAATGTAAATGAAGTAGTTTCCCTACTGAATCCTTGTGAATCCTATCCCTTGAATCTTCCAGAATACTCTACCTTCCAGCTCCCACAACCCCTCATATCATACTCTTTTGAATAAATGTCCAAGTCCTTACTGCCCGAAGTCATTGGGGGATTCTGCTTTAGATCTTGAGACCTAAAGATCCTGGCGGGGCAAGGCAACTTCTTTAAAGATAACTGGCTTCAGACCATCACAGAGAATTTTTTTAAACAAAATGGAATAAAGTCCAACTCCTCATTAAACACTTTAGAATCTCATACACTTTTGGACCTTTTAAAATATAATTGTTTCTTTTCTTTGTGAAGATCAATTTCTCCCAAAGCCAAGATTGTCCTTTTTTCCCCTTCTAATCTACTGCTAGCTACTGCAAATGAAGGAAAAGTATTATTTATCTCTTCTCACTTCTTCCTTCTGATTCTCTTTTCAGTCCATTTTGCTCCTGGGTTTATATAACATTATCTCCCTTTTACAAGCAACAGACTTTCATGGGGCAAAATCATAATGATAATGATAATCCTGTGATTCATAGCTCCGGAGCCTCTTTTCCTCCTCAGTAATTGCTAGCCCCAGAATTGCCAGTGGGAATGCCCTGTATTCTTTCTGTGGACTGGAGGACCATCCTCTTTAGCTGAATTTCCAGAAGAGCAGTTAACGGTGGGAGAGAGATTGCATCCACTCAGCAGTGAAAGCCTGTGTTCTAAAGAGCGCTCCATCACAAAGCTCAATGTAACTGTGCCAAACACACCAGGTTCTTACTGAGGTCATGCTAGGCTTTTATCAAGAAACTGGAAAACTTCCTTGAAGCCACATCTCATAGTTAACAGGACAATAAATAGGAGGGGGAAAGGTGACAGACTTCAGGGTTATCATTGAAAATCTCATGTCCCCAATATTTTTCTCCTCATAACCTTGGAGACTTTCTCAGTTCATTTTCAGTCCTATTAGCACAGTTCTGAACGGTTTGTTCTTACCAAAATAAGTTCTGTTTTGTTCGTGTTGAGTTTTTTAAAATGTTATCTCTTGGCCCTTAATGCTCAGGTTCTTGTAGGTGTTCATCAACCACACACGATGTTACTTAGGTAGAAGAGGGCGACTGCTCAGGATTAAAGCAAGAAGATGGCCTCATGAGCCTCCATCAATTAGCCCCAGCTAGCCCACAAGCTGATGTCCTGTGGTTTTATGTTTAATGGTAATAGTTAATGATATATGGCATAATTTTTCATCTGGCTTCCTACTCAGTCATCATAAACACAAGACTTGAAATAGTACTTTAAAAATTCAAATACCTAAACGTGCTAAACTGGAGGTGACTATTTCTAGGTAGTTGAATTTTTTTAAAGTGATGATCAGCCACACAACTATTTTGTACATACTTATTTTCTTGTGCACTTTTCTGTATGCAAATAAAGCTATAAATCTACTCATTTCAATAAACTGGAATGGCAAAATCTCAGGTGTTACCATAAGTTTATTCTAATATTTGCCCCGTGCTTTGAATTCACCATATAGTCAAGGTCTAAAACATACCAGTGTGAGGTAAACAAATGCTACTAAAATATATTCTGAGTTGTCTCAAATATAAAGAAAGTGTAAACCCATGAAATAGGACCATAAGTAAATTTTCATCGGCTCTCTCTCCATGCCCTTTTCTCCTCTCTCAGATCCATGCACACTCTCTTTCTGGGAGGTCAGTGGCATTCAGTGGATAAGAGCAACCTCAGCTGCCATCCAGTATAAAAGCCACTCTCTGGTGCTGTTTTGACCCATGCATTTTCCCTGTTGTCCTTGCTCATTCTTCATCCACATTTAACCTCACTAAGACACATCTATGGGGACTGGCCTGGGCTGGTGCCAGCCACTGGGGAGAGCCACAGTGTGAGGTGGGTAGGCCAACCATCGAATGCTTTTAGCATTAGGATACTCTTTGACGCTCTCACTTGGTAGAACATTCATTTTGAGAAGATGTGGAAGGGACTGGGGTATAGCTCGATGATAAAGACTGTCCTTTAGAATATACAAAGGCCCCAGGTTTCATCCCTAGCATTGCAAACAAAACAACAAAAACTGTGGAATTACAAGGAAGAATCTCAAGGAAGACTTTCTTAGGTATAGAAGTCTTAGTGTTGTACCCAACTTCTCTAAGACGTAAGATACTGGTAGGGTCGGGGGGTGGAAGCTGTCTCGTCTATTATGGGGTGATTGGTACTACTGCCTTCTTTTTCTCCTTAACCAGAACAGCTGGTCTCTTTCTGACAACAATGAGGTGGTAGATAGAGAAACAGACAACACAGCAAAGCAGCTTCCAGGAGAACCGCGAGGGAGCTGCAGATGAGGGTGAACGGGGAAGATTGCTGACAAGATCACCTTGCAAGGGTTGTCTGTCTTATCCAGGTGCTCTGTGGCGTGTGCTATTTCCACATGATGTAATTTGTGAGATTTTCTGGAGTGTGTGAAGCTTGTTCGTGTAGAAATGCGAAGGGCATTCATCTCAGCACAGTAGGACCGTTGCTGGCCAGGTGGAGGGAGGTGCTTGCTGAGGTGTCCCTGCAAAGTGAGGACAGACTTGTTTCTGGAGGTCTCTTTAGTAGCAGTAGTATTTATTTCTGTGTACCGGAAGTTGGGCATTTTGTGAGAACTCTATGATCCTTGAAAGGGGATTCCAATTAAACATTAATTTTATTTAAGCTGAACAGCCGGTATGCTGCCAAATTTCTCAAACAAAAGCACATACCGAGGGAGAACGTATTGCTTTTCTCAAGGTAGTTTTGCATCTGTGTAATGCGTTAACATTTATGCAGAAGCAATTTATTCCACTGATAGTGTAATACTGCAAGGCCGATCTGTTCCTGTCATGGCTCAGATGAAATCCATGCTTTCAAAGGGCTGTCAGTTTACCCGTTTCTCAACCTTTTAGTCTTAACATCTTTAGCTTTGCCTAATGTCCACAGAGTCACATTTCCAATGTGAAATATTTCTCAGAAGAAAATTTGGGTATTTCTGTAGAAAATAGCAATAATCAAGGCTTTAAGTAGGGAAGTAAAATGTAGAATTTCTCTCTTAGAGAAGTAAATATGCAAGTTGTATAAATCCAAATAGCTTTTGTCCAATTAAGCATTCGGGAGGCTGAGACCAGAGGATTGCAGTTCTCAGACAGCCTCAGTTACTTAGTGAGACCCTGTTTCAAAATAAAAAATAAACAAAAATAGGACAGGGGGTGTAGCTCAGAGGTCGAATGCCCTTGGGTTTCATCCTCAGACCCACACACACACAAAAAGTAATAATCCAAGTCTTTGATTGGTGAAAGTGCAATGGAGCAAATAAAAGTATTAGTGCTCTACATAATAATAATTTTAAAAAATTAAAACAAAGAATACATAAATAAAAATAAAATGGCTTCCTTCTACTCCTACTCCAAAGGTAGAGTTTTCCAAAGGCGTTTTATTGAAAAAATGTTACGAGAGGGAGATCCTTTCAACTAGTAATTTCAGACTCTTCCATCAAAATATTAATCATGGTGTCTAGAGAGAGCCAGACAGAGGGCAAGTCTCCCTCCTGAGTTGAAAGCAAGGAGGGGAGAGAGAGAGAGGCTAGAGCTGCCTAGGATTATCTGATGAGTGACTGAGAACTCTGACCCAGAGGGACTAGGTTCAACACAAAGTCCTCCAGCAAAAGACAGGAGCGGCCTCCAGGACCCTGGTCAATATTTAAGCTATTACCGTCAGAGAAGGTTGCTAAATCGTAAAACTCCTAATTCTTGCTGAGAAATGGCCTGTTTTAACTAATTCCCTTTGACTAAAAAATAACTAAATCTCGTGTTCTAAGTCGGTCTAGCAAACATGGTCGTGAAGGAGGCTACACACCAGCAGCAGCTCTGTTAACAGGTCCTAATTACAGCAAAGCCCATGGACAAGGGCCAGCTAGTTGTCATCCCACTTAAAGAGTGACCCAGTCCTTCATTTGCCCTAGCTTTACTGGAATTGTGTGTTTAATTACTGAAGCTTTACCTTGAACTGAAATCATTCAAGTGCAGGTCTTCAGGGAGACCGCAGTGTGGGCTGTTCAGAGACAAGAGAAGGCTGTTATAGTTAATGATAAAAAAAAAAAAAAAAAAAAAAAAACAAAAAAACAGCCTGACTCTGAAAATCTGTTTTCAGCATAATTTTGATTGTGAGGTTTTCTATAAATTCTCCTTCCATTTGGCTGACTTCAATCATTATTATTTTGTCTTGTAAAAAGAAGAGGCGTTAATGTTGTTCCAGAGGGCAGTCGACTGGGCTGCAGCTGAGTCGCAGACATCTCTGGGCTGTGACTCAGGCTGCCTCCCCTAAGTGTCTACTCAGACTGATTGATCATTAGACATGTTTTTGTTTGGGGTCAGCTGAAACCAGTGTTTAAGATAGAGTAGCTAACAGAGGGAAAGGAAAGAAAATAGCATGGTTGACAGGACATTTACCTCCTGCGTCTTTCACTGTCCTGAGAGATTGGTTGAGGACCTCGGTGGTAGGAAATAAAAGAGCTGGAGTCTGTGGGGAATCTCTTCTTTTGATATAAGATCCAGGGCACAAGCAGGCAGCTCTCAACCTGGCTCCATTAGGAATGAATGGATCACAGCAATGGAAAGGCTCACGAGAGCAGCTAAGATTACATGATGTGTGAGATTGAGCTGCTATGACAAGAATACCATAAACTGGGTGTCTCAAACAATGAACATGTATTTCTCACTTATTACTAGGCTAGAATATCCCTAATCAAGATCCCCACATATCAGGCACAGAGTGAAGACTTTCTGGGTTGAAGTCAGCATCGCAGTGAGGAGAATGAGTTCTAGTCTCTTTCTCTTCTCATAAAGACATCAATTCCATTATGGGGGCTCCAGACTTACAACCTCATCTAAACCTAATTACCTCACAGAGACCCACCTTCTAAAACCATGTCATTGGAGTCAAGGTTTCAGAATAAAATTTTGAGAGATTTCTGGCATGTGATTCAAGCTTTGAGGGAGATATGAAATGTAGTCTATAACAGTAGGGATTTATTTTTCTCACACAAAAGTCTAGGTCGGTGGCTGTTTGTACTTTGCAGCTCAACAAGACCTTCAGTATAGAGACTCTTTCTTACCTTATTGCTGTGTTTTGGCCTTTGTCTTTTTTGTTCTCATATTTATTGCCTAAGGGTCACAAAATGGCTGCTCAGCTCCAAATGTCTTCTAGGTGGGCAGAAAAGGAAAAGGTAGCACACCTAAGGCCTGCCTCTGGCTCCAGGCAGTTCAGATTTCCTTGAGTGTCTCTAGTTGACCAGCTGTATTACACTGGCCAGAACTTGATCATCTGACCACTGCTAAATGCGGTGGAGGCTGGGAAATCAAGCTTTTGACTTTGCCAACTTGTATAGTGGAGGTGGTTAAGAAAGAGGGAGGGTTGATCGTGTAACTTATGAAAAATAGGGAAAATTTTAAATGTGGGTCTATTGTTTACCAGACATAAAAGAAAAATACCATTAAAAGCACTAACAATAATGCCGGGCGTGGTGGCACAGGCTTGTAATCCCCGCGCTTAGGAGGCGGAAACAGGAGGATTGCGCAGGTTCGAAGCCAGCCGTGCTGGCTTAAGAAACCCTGTTTCCAAAAATAAAACAATAGGTCTGGGAGTGTAGCCCAGATATAGAAGGGCTTCCAAAAACAAGAGAAAAAAGCACCAAAAATAAACCCTTTTCCTTTCCACAATCTTTCTCTCTTGATCTGTCATAGTAGTTTGTTTTTTGGTTGTTTTTTTTTTTTTTTTTTTTGGTGGTGGTACTGGGGTTCCTGGAAACCCTTCTACCTCCAGGCTAAGCTCCCAGACCTATTTTTATATTTGTTATTTGGAAACAGGGTCTCTTAAGCCAGCAAAGCTGGCTTCGCACCTGCGTGATCCTCCTGTCTCCGCCTCCCCAAGCACGGGGATTACAAGCGTGTGCCACCACGCCTGGCATCATAGTACTTTTTATCTCCCATTTAATGTTCAATGTAAAATTACATTTTTAAAGTAATAGCATGAATTTTGCTGTGACTTTTTAACCCATATGGGGAATCACTAAAGTTATACAATATGTATTTCATAACATATACATATATATTTTTACTTATGCATGCCATTCTAATCAGAACAGTAGTAACTATAGAAAACCTACTCGGCTTTCATATTTCACTTGTTAATACATGGCCCTTCTACTAGCATTAGCTCATTGACAAGATGAATGAAGAAGAACTAGAAAAGTAAAAAGGAGTTATGATTGGCCCTATCTTTTTCTGTTCTTCTATGTCATTATTTCCAGTGTAGCCAGTTGGTTAATGCTGGGAAGTAACACTACCAAGAAAGAAATGACAATGTTTCTTGATCATTTGTGTTTCTTTTTGTGTTGGAAGCAGGTTCTGGCTCAAACTGAAAAGTGTGGGCCCTGAGGGCTGGCAGTGGCCCCTCAACGCCCTCGCACCCCCTCCTCACTGGCAAACCACACTCCTGTTCACTCTGAGTCGCTGAACTCCCACACATCATGGGGTCCCTGTCAATTCATGTTCCTGGGCCACACAGCGCTATGTGCAGACAGGGTAGTGCAAAAGAGGAGGTATGTGGTACATATTTTCTCTATGCCTGGGCATGCTCCATTTTCTCATTAGTTTTTTTCTTCCAAAACAAAACGTTCAAAATTAAATTATTGAGAATTTCAAGAAGGTAGAGCAGAGCACTAAGCCAGCTGCTCTCACCCCTGTCCCTCAGCGCTAAGCCTGCTGCTGTAGCCAGGCTGCACACCCAAGACAGCCCAGGGAGAGGGCCTTGGAAATGGGCGACGGATTAGCCAGTGCATCTCCCAGAGTTGCCCGAGTGGCAATTTAACACAAAGTCTCACTGTAAGCATAATACAACCTGTTTGGAAGAGGGTAGGTTTGGGCCTGGTCCATAGAATAATAACAAGCCTGCCCCCAACATTTACCACAGAGCAAACCATTATGAGTGTGTTACAATAAACATCTCAATTCACTGGCCAAATCTCAGAGGTGGCGCTACTGTGACCCCATCCTATAGGATGGCATAAAGAGCTGATCGCAGAAACAGCCCAAATGATGCTATCCCCATATGAGGGTATCACTGCCCATCTCACATGCACAGTGGACGGGGGAGCATAGCAGGGTGGGATCCGGAGGGAAGCACACCAAGTGCTGTGTGCCCGCGTCACGTTGAACCTCACCATGATATATAATTACAACGCACCGATAAAAGGGTATTAAAGAGGAGCTTATGTGAAGTGGTGGAAATGAAATCTCCATAAGGCTGCTGTGTGCTTGTGCGTAACTTCAGGTTAACCACTTCAATACCATGGTCTTCAAACACAGGCTCCGCTGCCTGGGTTCACGCCAAGAGATCGCACATCCAGTAGGGGCTTATTCTCCCCACAAGTACTTCCATCATACGTTCTATAAACAATACGTTTATTACAAAAACGGATGAAAAAATGTTTCATCCATTTTTAATTAGAAAGGTTCATTCCTGTTTGACCTTTCCAAAGTTCATCTTCAAGGTGAATTAAATATCACTTCAAAGTTTGATTTTCTTTCTCAATCCTCACAAATGCAGTTCATCAGTTTAACCCCGTGCTCAGTTCATGCTGATTCAGATGTTTCGCCTCTGCATGTTTAAGTGGCTTCAGTGTAAGCCTTCGAGTAGTCTTGATAGAAGACAGGTTGTGGGTAACATTTTCTCTCTTTCTTCTACATCAGGTAATCACCCTGCATATGCTCAGGGTCGGGCAGGTGTGTGTTATATGGCCATTGAGAAAGACAGTTCACATGCTCACATTTTACAATAATAAATAGATGGATGCTTTCGTCGTTATTGAAAATTCCACAAAACCATGCTCTTACTGCACTGTATCAAGCCTTGTATTGAGAAACACATAGTTCATTTTGCACTGTGATTTTTAATATACTTTATTGGTGGCTCATAATTGTGCACTGTGATGAAGTTCAGAGTAATAGAAATATACATGCACACAGCACCTGATGTTGCACAGAGATTTTTCAAATCTTTCCTCTTAATTTATCAGGGTTTAGAAAGTGTATCCATGGTGATGATTTTCTTCATCTTATAATTTGACAAATACAAACCCTTGCAACTGTGGAGACTGGAAGTGAGCCGGTAATTGAGCAGCAGCTCACCAGTGACAAGCACAGAGCCCCAAGACGGGGGAAAGCCCAGACCAGTAACGTGAAAACGATGAAGGAGATGATGCAGGACCAGAAATGGGATTAAGCTCTTGACCTAAATCACCTTTAATTATTTAATAGTCCCATTTGCAGAGAAAAAGGATTAGCAGAACATGTCTGGAGAAGACAAATGAACTTCTGAAATGGGGTCAGAAACTTGCTTAGACTATACTTGGATGAAGAGATATGCATCCTCGTTCTTTTTTTTTCTTTTAATTTTGTTTCTTTCTTTTTTGGGTGGTGATGGTACTGGGGTTCCTGGAAACCCTTCTACCTCCAGGCTACACTCCCAGACCTATTTTATACTTTTTATTTGGAAACAGGTTCTCTTAAGCCAGCGCGGCTGGCTTTGAACCTGAGCGATCCTCCTGTCTCCGCCTCCCAAGAGCAGGGATTAAAAGCGTGCGCCACCACGCCCAGCTTGTGTTTTCCTTTTTTAATATACTTATTTTATTGGTGCACTGTAGTCTCACATCATAACGTAGTCCAAAGTGATAGTGTTATATATGCACGCAGCACTGGTAAGCTTGCCTCCTTCCCTTGCTCCCCACGCCCTCTCCTTCCCCATACAAGATACTGAGATTGGCATTGGTGTTCCCACACTTACATAGAAAGTCAGTGGAAGTATTTCCTTCATTAATTCCCCACACCCTCCTGTAGACCACCTTCCTCACTCCACTGGGGTTTTTCCTCTAGTGGAGGGAAGAAAAAAGTCCCTCTTGTATCCCAGTGACTCACTAGCTTCTGCCTATGTCAGGAAACATACGACCCTTCACTTTCTGTGACTGCAAATGACAAAATTTCATTTTTCTTTATTGCTGAGTAGAATTCCATTGCTGTATATCCCACAGTTTTGTAATCTATTTATCTTTTTTATGGACACCTAGGTTGTTTACATCATTTGGCTATTAGGAATTATGCTGCTGTAGACATGGATATGCATGCCTCACTATAGTATTAGGGTCCCTTTGTAAAGATACCCAGGAGTCTATGGCTGGTCACATGGTGGCTCCATTTCCAGTTTCCTGAGGAATCTCCACACTGATCTCCACGCAGCTGCACTGATTTGCAATCCCACCGGCAGTGTAGAAGAGCTCCGATTTCCCCACATCATCACTAGCATTGACTCTTGCTTTCTTTAATCTACTTCACACACCGCCACTCTGTAGAATATGATTCCAACATTTAGCCAGGTCCTTTGACCTCGACCCAGAAAGGACTCTCAATGTTTAAAAAAAAATTCTTTTTATCTCTGCTCCTCTCTAAGATGCTTATTTTCCTAGCAGGTGTGAAGAAAGATGCTGAGGGGTCCTCCCTTGGTAAGCTCTTTCCATTGGTTTCAGATTTTCCCAGTCGGTATGGCTTGCATCTCATCTACTTGCTCACTACCTTGTTGGTTCAGTAACTAAAGCTTCTCACTGAAGTACTTAGGGTCCTTTCCACACAGCTGGGGCCTATGGGACCTGCGGTCCCCCGCAGCTGCAGGCCCACCTCTGCCCTCACTAGCACTGTGGACTGAGTTTGACTGCAAGCACCTTTCCACCCTTCCCCTCAGCTCTGGAGCACTGCCATCCTTGCTGTAGTAGACCCCCCAGTGAGCCTCACTTCTCTCTACACCCTCCATCCTTCCTCAGGACAGAGAGGAACTTCTTTGTGTGTATGTGGCAGTGAGTATTTGGGGATTGATCCCAGGGGTATTCTACCTCTAAGCTATACCTCTAGCCCTTTAAAAATTTTTTTTTGGTTTTGAAACAGAGTCTTATTATTTTGCTGAGGCTGTCCTAGAACTTGTAATCCTCCTGTCTCAGCCTCCCAAGTATTAAAATTACAGACATGTGCCACCACGCATGGCAAGAGGATAACTTATTTTTTTCTTATTTTTCTTTTTCTATTTTTTTTTGTTGTTGTTTGTTTGTTTCAGGTCTAGGAATAAAACCCAGGGGGCATTCGATCTCCGAGCTACACCCCCTACCCTATTTTTTATTTTTCATTTTTATTTTGAAACAGGGTCTCAGTAAGTTGCAGAGTGCCTCACTAAGTAGCTGAGGCTGTCTGTCAACCGCAGTCTTCCAGTCTCAGCCTCCTGAATGCTGGGATTACAAGCATCCACCACCATGCCCAGCTTAGAGGGGAACGTCTTGATATCTTCTGTGGTGCATGGCTGACACAGAAGCCTAAGATAAATTCATTGATTCTTTTCTGCCCGACTACATGGAATTTACTTTTCTTCTAATTTGGCTTCTATATTGGGAAAGTCTGAAAGTTATTTTCAGAAGGGTGAAGAGAAAAACATGCCCTTGCCTTCAGTTTTCTTTTCTTTTTTTTCTCTTCTCTTCTCTTCTCTTCTCTTCTCTTCTCTTCTCTTCTCTTCTCTTCTCTTCTCTTCTTCTCCTTTCTCCAGCACCAGGGAATCAAACCCAGGGCTCTAAGCATGCTCCAAAAGGCTTCATCACTGAGCTATATACCCATAGCCCACTCCCAACCTTCTCAGCTATGCTGGCTCCATTCTAGACTTTGGTGCCAAAGTATTGTCCCAAAGCAACTCTCTGGTTCTCCCTGACTTCTCCTAGTAAAAGAGGCAATTTGTTTGTATTCTCTGTATCATAACCTAAGCTACCTCCACTGCTTTGAGATTCACAAGAGATCATTCATTTCTTCAATCCACCATCTTCTTCCCTGGGAAATGGGCCCCTAGGACCAGCCTTGATATCAAAGTATCAAGAAAGCATAGTCCAAAAAAGGAAAATTTGAGACAGTTTAATATTTTTAAAACATTAGGCCCTATTATATTTAGTTGGGTTTACATGTTATTAGTAGCTGTCTGGTAAATTTGAGTATATTTTATTTCCCAAATATTTGTGTCTTTCTGTCAAAGCTCCAAGTTCCAGAAGTCTAATATTCTTAAATTGGAGGGCAATCAACTAATCATCTAATAACTATTATCGAGTATCCATTATAAGCTAAACACTTTGTGCACTTTCAAAATATCAATGCAATAAAAAACAAGGGTAAATCCAGGTGTGTTGATACATGCTTAGAAGCCTAGAACCTGAGAGGCTGAGAGAGAAGGATGTCAGGTTTAAAGCTAGCCTCAACAATAACCAAGACCCTCAGCAACTTAGTAAGACCCTGTTTCAAAATAAAAAATAAAATATGGCTGAAGTATAGTTTGGAATTAGAATGTCCCCTAGGTTCAATTCCCAGTGAAACACACACACACACACACACACACACACACACACACACCCCACAAAATATGCACTAGTAATAATAATAATAATAATAATAATAATAATAAATCAAGGATGGCCAGGTTTGGAAATCAGAACAACAGGGTAAATAATGACCTATTAACCAAAATAAGGACTATAAGACCTTTGTTGACAGCAATAGGGCAAGAATTATGTGTTTGGCTTTTGATAGGCAAATTCAACTAACCACAGTCAAGAAAGCCTGTCTGGAGAGTACTTAGAAGTGAAGTTTAAAATCGGGCGTGGTGGCACACACTTGTAATCCCAGCATTTGGGAGGCTAAGACAGGAGAATCGTGGTTCGTGGACAGTCTCAGCTACTTAGTGAGGCACTTTGCAACTCAGTGAAACCCTGTTTCAAAATAAAGAATAAAAAATAGGGCTGGGGGTGTAGCTCGGAGGTAGAATGCCTCTGGGTTTCATCACCAGTACTGCAAAAAAAGAAAAGAAAAAGAAATGAAATTTACACAGTTTATGGTAAGCATGTTCACAAGTTGATGGGAAGGAACTGATTAAACTAGAGGACCTGAGGACACAGGAGAGAATCCTGGAAAGTTCATGAATACAGAGCACCAGAAAAGCAGGCTTCCTCTGAGATTTCACTGGGGCGCAGGAGACTTGATGCGGAAGGGCCCTCGGGGATCGAGGGGTTTCTGAGTCTCTTGGTGAAACGGGGTGTGAAGGAGGCCTTACATGAAGCAGAGAAATGTGTCTAACCGAAGATGAAAGAAAAGACGAATGGAGATCAAGCTCCAACAGGACTTAGGCAAAGCAATGGAAATCCACGCTGGCAGGTGCGATCGCAGGATGAGGGTCTGTAGATACTGGAGCAAGCGGTGGAAGAGGTGTGGACAAGCTGAGCTGGTGAAAACACGACTTCAGTGGGAAAGGAATCCAGATATCATGGGAAGAGAAGAGAGAGGCGAGCGGACAGGTGTGAATCTGAGGACAGTGGGGAACCTGGGAGCCCAATGTCTCAGTAAAGCCAGAGGGGATAGAGGGAGTGTGGGACTGAGGTTGCTGGAGGAGTTGGTAGTTGCAGTCAAAGAGTATGGTGTTGATAAATTCAAAAGGAAAGGCGCTGTGGCATGGCCCAGGATATGGCAGTCAGCTGATTGGATTTAAGATAGACACTGATAGAGTTGTTGAAATCAAAGATGAGGACAAGGAGGTGCCTATAAGAATACTGAAACAACGAGTAGGGGCTGGAGTCTGAGTGAGGAGGGATCAATCAAGAGAGTCAGTGAACAGCGGGCAGGAGGCGTGGGCAGATATGGTGAACTCGAAAAGAGAAGGAGACGCTGCTGAATCTTCCCTTCAAGTATCCATTGGAATACTTAGAATCTTCCCTTAGAGCAGGGCCCTAAGTAGTTCCACGTGACTGCAAGCAGATCCCAGCCACAGGAATCCTGGTCACTGTGCAGGGATGGCCAGACTCACATCACCCCTCATCTGGCTTCACAAACAGCTCTGGCACCACTGATACAGACACTGATTCTTCTTTCTTATAAAAGAGCGCATCTGAGCGCGTCACCATGGGAATGGCACGGGGCCAACAGTGAAGAGAGCTGGCCTCACGCTTCCCGCCCAACCACGTGAGCCTGGGGGCGGCACTTCCCCTCCCCGCACAGCATTTCCCCATCTGTATTCACTCATGCATCTGCTGAGGGTTGTAATTCATAAAT
This sequence comes from Muscardinus avellanarius, assembly GCF_963383645.1. Lineage (NCBI taxonomy): Eukaryota > Metazoa > Chordata > Mammalia > Rodentia > Gliridae > Muscardinus > Muscardinus avellanarius. Next base: position 34,784,498 of record NC_137786.1, on the reverse strand, counting down.
GTGCTTCACACCAAGCCAGATGTCGGGACATAGCAGCAAGTGAGACACACTTGAAACCTGAAATTGATGGTGACCCCCAAGTTCAACCTGTTCAGTGATTCTAATTGTCCCACCAAGAGCATGTGTTTGAAGTGAAAGCACTAACATCTCACTGTGGTATTGCAAGACCCGTGGGCCTTTGGGGATTCGTTAAGGAGCAGCTGTGGAATGGGAAGGCGGGTTCCCAACTTGAGATCCCTGGACACTGAGGAGGTTCATGAACTTACAAATAAGGGTCTTTTAAAAAAAATTACTTAGAGCTGGGTGAGGTGGTGCCTATCTGTAGTCCCAGCAATTTGGGAGGCTGAGGCAGGAGGATCATAAATTTAAGGACACGCTACTCCACTGATCAGGACTCGGTCTCAAAAATAAAATAAAAAGTCCTGGGGATACAGCATGTGTGAGGCCCTCTAGGTTCAAACTGCAGCACTGAGAAAACAAAACAATAAACAACAACCAAAAAAAAAAAAAACCCAAACAAACAAAACCTCAAATATATCCCCATCCCTTTAAAAGAACCAAATAGAAATGACCCTGAACACATTTATAAGACTTTAGTAAAAACTTTTGCTGCTGCCGGGCGTGGTGGCGCACGCTTGCAATCCCCGCTCTTGGGAGGCAGAGACAGGAGAATCGTGCAGGTTCGAAGCTAGCCGCGCTGTCTTAAGAGACCCTGTTTCCAAATAAAAAAGTATAAAAATAGGTCTGGGAGTGTAGCCCAGAAGTAGAAGGGTTTCCAGGAACCCCAGCACCACCAAAAAAAAAAAAAAAAAAAAAAAAAAAAACCTTTTGCTGCCCATCACATTCTAATACATATATGCATTTTTCTGCCTTAAAAACAGGGGTAAATATTATTACTATTATAATTATTTTAAAGATATAATTCAGTTCCACAGAAAGTTTAAAAGGAAATTGTAATCAAGGGAAATTGGGGGGTGGAAGCCCCTTGAATGGTGAGACCCTTGAGAGTCCAGGGTAGGGTGGGAAAACCTGGCATTGGAGTTTGAGGGCTCAGTTTGTACAAATCCCACCACGGCCATGTCTGTGCCTCCAGCCTTGGGGACACTTCTCTGTGCCTTATCTGTGAGACTGGACTAAGCTTCCTTGTTAGAAAGAGGACTGAGGGCAGAATTTTCTAGTAAATTACTCCAGAAACAGCAGGACCTAATTAAAATATTAAACTACAAAAGTCCTGAAAGTGTGGCAGGAATAGCCTGCATTGTTTCCACGTTCCAGTGACTCGCCCTGGGTGGCGCTGGACAAACCAGGGCACCTCAGAGCCTCCATTTCCTCAGCTGTGAAAAGGCATTACTGTGAAGATTAAAATTGTGTATATATTAAACACATACACACACACACACACACACACACACACACACACACACACACACACGTGTGCACATGAGCGCAAGCTGGCATATTATATAGTTCCCTGAACATGTATCTCTTGATCTCTGGAAACTATTACATGTTATATAAATTTTCAAGTTTGCTATTTTTCACTTCTCTAGTCCAATTTATCATGATGCTATTTCTCCTAGAAATGCAAGCCTCATTTCAAAACATGTCTGATCCATGATAGCTGTTAAGAGCAAGAGTCAAAGCACCATGAGAATAAAAGCCATATTATATGATTTACATCTTTTATACATTTTATTGTATATGTCTTTAATATGTAATACATGCTTTGAATTAGACTTTACTGCTCCCATTACTCTGATGTGTTATAGTAATAAATAGAATGAAGCAATTCAGAATAATCCCCTATTCAAACTGGTCAGTCAAGAAATCCCTTCTTCTCCCTGCCTGCAAAGGGAGAGGTGATTTTTTTAGACCCTAGTCACAGCTACTTATCAAGTCTAATTATCACAAAGTCAGTCAGGTGTGGTAGTACTGAGACAGGAGGATCACAGGTTGGAGGACAGCCTCAGCAAACTAGCAAGACTGTCTCAAAATAAAAATAAAAAATATCTGGAGGTTTTAGCTGGGAGGTAGACTGCCCTGGGTTCAATCTCCAGTATCCAATATATAAATACACTTCAAGTATTAATCGATGACCATCAAGTCTGCTTAGCATAAGCCGGCAACCCTGTGCTGACTTTCAAGTCCTTCATGCACAGGGCTCCTGAGAGTCTTCAAAGACCACACAGGTTACAGCACAACTGAGAGGTTCACACTGAATCTGGGTGCAGCCCACCTGTCATTAGCTAAGATTCACAGGAAGTGTCCCTTGGCCATAAATTCATCTTTTGACAAGTGTCAGGATGCCCACTAGAATCATCCATCACATCCCACTTCTGCATAGCCTACATATCAACTAGATAGTTTGTCTCCACAGTAAGCCCCAGCACTCGTGACATGAGTCCCATTAGAGACCACAAGCTAAAAAAGACATGTGCAAAAATAGAGATCGTCTGCTCCAGGTAAGACCCTCCGTGGCGAAGCTGGGCAGTCCTGGGAAAGTTACCTGCATATCGTGCCATCCTCTCAATCCCCCCCCCCCATTTTACCTTCGTGTGCACTAATGTTTGAAATTTTCCAATTTGCAATTAACAAATGCTCATGAAGTTCCCTTAAGAACTGAGTCAAGAGTTATTTTTAAGTCAGTGATAAACTGGGTGTGGGGGTACATGTGTATAATCCCAGGACTTGGGAGGCCGAGACAGGAGGATCACAGGTTCACCGCCGTGTTATCAGCTATTCAGTGAGGCACTCTGCATCTTAGTGAGGCCCTATTTCAAAATAAAAAATAAAATATAGGGCTGGAGGTATAGTTCAGTGGTAGAATACCCCTGGGTTCCATGCTTAGTACTGCAAAAAAAAAAAAAAAAGTCAGTGATATATAGCCTTAGAAACTCCTTTCCAAGTTGGTCATTTTCTGTCTCAACCCTGACCCCACATTAGCATGACTCAAGAGGGCTTTTTTTTTTTTTTTTTTTTTAACACTGAAGCAGAGCTGGGCATGGTGTCGCACACTTGTAATCCCAGTGCTTGAGAGTCTGAGACAGGAGGATCACAGATTTGTGCACAGACTCAGCAATTTAACAAGGTTTTCAGCAACTTAGTGTGACTCTGTTTCAAAATAAAGTAGGGCTGGGGATGCAATGAGAGGTAGAACACCCCTGAGTTTAATCTCCAGTACAAAAAAATTATATTGGTATAGGGATCCATCCCAGATAATTAAATGAGACTTGGTTGGGGAGTAGAGGTCCTTGCTATGTTTACATATATCCCAGGTTATTCTATTGTGCAACCAGTGTTTTCAGTGCACTCACATAGTCCACCTTCTCTGGTGTTTCTAAAATACTCCCCTCCTGCTGGGCGTGGTGGCGCACGCTTGTAATCCCCATGCTTGGAAGGAGGAAACAGGAGGATCGCACAGGTTCAAAGCCAGCTGCGCTGGCTTAAGAGACCCTGTTTCAAAAAAAAAAAAAAATTATATATATATATATATATATATATATATATATATATATATATATATAATAGGTCTGGGAGTGTAGCCTGGAGGTAGAAAGGTTCCATCCCCAGTACCACCAAAAAAAAAAAAAAAAAAAAAAAAAAAACTCCCCTCCCCTTCCACAAGTCCTGGATAACAGAAGAAAAGTGTGAGGCAAACTTATTCATGGACCGAGGCAAACTTGTCCGTCTCAAAATGAATCTGGCTGATGTGTGATTCTGAGATAAGAAGGCCAAATCTTTTGGACGCTGTTCTTAATGCCTGGAGGAGTTTATGTCTCCTTCTTCAAAAGGATCCAGCAGGCTTATAAAGGAAGAAATTTTAAATGCCTTTTACAATTTAACTTGGCCACATGGAAACAAACCACATAGCACATTTCACATTAGAGCTTGGGGCGTTGGGACGTTGTGTTTGTACCTTCTTTTCCATTAAGTGCTATTCTTTTATTCACTTTGAGTTTCTACCTTGATGAGAATCATCCACAGGCATTTCGCCCATCCCCCAAAAAGTACATATTCGCTTGTTCTCCCTTCCAGTCTCCCAAGGTGAGAACTTCTGGGTTGGTTTGCTATTTCATTATTACATGAAGAACGTGTTTTTACATAAAATACACTTTTTTCCCCCTGCTGCTAATTTTAGCCACTTTGGTTCATTCCCCAAGGTATTTGTCAATATGGGAAAACAGGAGGCCAGCAATTACAAAACCACTCTCCTTTGGCTGAACTGCGAGTGTCAAAGCAGCCTATATTGACAAAAACCCTGAGCACAAACAATAATTGTTCCCTTGTCCTCTGGCTTTAGTTGCTGCAGACCTGCCCCTGGGAGCCGCCTGGAAGGAGCAGCATGTCCCCTCTCAGGAGCTTAATCCTGGCGATCTGCTTTTTAGAAGTGAGTGTCTTGGCTGCAGAGACCACTCCCAGGTGAGTCTCAGGCTTGTCTGTCTACGGAATGTCACTGTGCGACCTGTCTCAAGGTCTTAACGACAAAGTAGACAAAAATGTTAAGCTGCGTAGTGATGCATAGAACCCAGAATTTAAACTCTTTAAAGAGGGCAGGTGTGCCAGGTGAGGTGTTGCACACTTGTAATCCCAGAATTCTGGAGGCTGAGACCAGAGGCTCGTGGTTCGAGGACACCCTCAGCTACTTAGTGAGGCCCTTTGCAACTCAGTGAGACTCTGTTTCAAAATAAAAAGACTAGCCAGGCGTGGTGGCACGCGCTTGTAATCCCAGTGCTTGGAAGGCCGAGACAGGAGGATCGCACAGGTTTGAAGCCAGCATCAGCTACTGAGTGAGGCTCTCAGCAACATAGTGATATTCTATTTCAAAATAAAATATAAAAAAATAGGTCGGAGGTATAGCTGGAGGTAGAGTCCCCAGGATTCCATCCCCAGGGCCACCAAAATAAATAAATAAATAAATAAATAAATAAATAAATAAATAAATAAATAATAAACAAACTAAAAATAGGGCTGGAGGTGTAGCTCAAATGTACGATGCCCCTGGATTCCATCCCCAGTACCTCGGAAAAAAAAAAAAAAAAGGCAGATGTGTCTGAAAGTTTCTGTAGAAACCTGTTCTGTTCTAAAAACCTGTTGTATCTAAGAATTTATTTCAAATGAGATGTTAAGGCTGAGGTATTCTTTTGTTTTTAAATTTTTCTTTGTTTTTACTTTTTTTGTTGTTGTTGTTTTTACAGTACTGGGGATGGAACCCAGACGCACTCTACCTCTGAGCCATACCCCTGGCCCTATTTTTCATTCTCACTAAGTTGCAAAGGGCCTCACTAAGTAGCGGAGGCTGGCTGCCAACCTGCAATCCTCCTGTTGCAGCTTCCCAAATACTGGGATTACAAATGTGTGCTCCACCATGCCTGACTTTGTTTTTTATTTTTATTAGTATATTATGATTTTACATAAGAGACATTTTTTAAACATTTGAGATTGTGAAATAAAGAAGGTTGTTACTGGGAAATGATTATCAGAGTCTAATGTCTGAGAAGTTTAAAATTAATCAAATTAATTTTCTCTTTTTATCTCAATCACACAAACTCTGTGCGCGCGTGTGTGTACATGCATGCATGGTGAGTGTGTGTGTGTGTGTGTGTGTGTGTGTGTGTGTGTGTGTGTTACCAGGGAATGAACCCAGGGGCATTCTACCTCTGAGTTACACCTCCAGTCCTTTTCCTTTTGTAGTTTTAGTTTTAAAACAAGGTCTCGCTAGGTTGCTGAAAGTCTTGCTAAGTGCTGAGGCCATCCTCAAACCTGTGATCCTCCTGTTTCAGCCTTCCAGGTACTGGGATTCAATCTAACACTTTTAACTATTGGTTCCATTACCCTTTTGTCCCCACATAAGGTGCAGGTCGGTCATTGTGCATCTTTGACATCCCATATTATACTTCAAGTGGTGTCCTGGGGGTTAGAGTTGTAGTTTTCCACTTGAGAATGGCCATGGTGCAGATACTGACCATGCTTCCAGCAAAGATGCCTTTTCTCCCTTTTTTTTGGACTTATACTCAGGATCCCAAAGCCCCTCTGGGTCCTCTGGTTTGGATATGGTTCTAGTGTACCCCAAAGGTATCTGTGCTGGAAGCTCGGTTCCCAGTGTGACTAAGCTGCGGTGGTAGAAACTGAGAGGTAAAGCTTAGCACAGAAGAAATAGCCACCGGGGCCTCACACTCACGAACGGTCAGTGCTGTCTCTCAGCAGTGGGCTGACTAGTAGGGGTATCGTTTCCTTGCTCACACATGTGCCCCTTATGCACATGGCCAGTTTCCTTTTTGCTTTTTTGGCCATGACCTGACACAGCCAAGAAAGATGCTACTTCCAGATGCTAGCACCATCCTGCTTGGATTCTGCAGCCACCAGAATCAGGAGCCATTACAAAAGGGTAATGAAACCTTTATACCTTACCCAGCATCAGGCATTTTGTTACAGCTATGCAAAGCAGAGCAAGACACCATGCTAAACTCATCCAGGAAACAAGTCAACTGGAGGGTCAGTGCTTATTGGACATGTGCACTGTCCCTAGGAATGTGGAGGTCAGGCTCACCTGAGGATTCCTTCCTTCCATCCAGAAGCCATGGGGGGAAAACACAAATGTGTGTGACCCAATACAGTATCATCTGATCTGACAACAGTACTGAATTATTCCCAAGTTTAACAGTCTAGCCGGCATCGGCCTGAGCACTGTTCCTCTGCCCAGACTAACCATGACCTGCATCCAATTCCCCTTTGGTGGCTTAACTCCTTGTATATCCCAGTTCTGTTTTAGATTATCCTGCCCACATCTTTTCTTGCCTCCCAGCTGCAGTAGAGGCTGCCATTCACCCAGGCTCCACTGGCCAAAGCGGTCTTTTCCCAGGCCACATATTCCAGGAGGAAGTCAGAGAGGTGTGACCCAGATCACCTCTGACTCTGGATCAAGCATTCAGCCGGACTTGCTTTCATCCCATCTCTACTTCTTCCCACATTTTTATTTTCTGGATGTCTGGGCACAAAAGGAATATGTACTTGGAAAGACAGTTACCGATTGCTTTAGCTCTCTTGTACTTAACCTGACCCTTTCTTAAGTTAAAAAAAAAAATAATTTAAGCAGGCCACATTCCTGGATTGTGGCTCCTTCTGATCAATAAAAAGAGGCCATGGGGGAAGGAAGGTTTCTATTGCTTTGAAGTTCTCCCCCCATGGGTCCTGGCCGCACTCAGCTGTTGCAGGGAGGCCCAGGAAGGCCCTTGGCCGGCCCCCTGCCCCAGGCAGCTGCGCTGCGGGCTCGGCTTGGCCTCATGCACTCTCATCGCTAAGCTCGCTGGAGCCTGTCAGGGTTGCCCTGCTCTGAACACTTTGATAAAGGGTCGAGGTCAAGACAGAATGTTCAGAGACCTTAGTCATAAAACAAGACAAATAATTTACTTGAATAACAGCTAAAGAGCTAAAATTTGCAAATGGTGGCTGACAGGATAAATTTCTTCAGAGCGGAGTGATCCTCCGGAGCTGGATTACCCCAGCTCAGGTCCTGGCATCACTGCTTACAACTGCTCACATCAGAGCCAATGGCTCAGCGTCTCTGACTTCCTCTCCCGCAGCTGGAAGAGTTGAGTGTGTTCATTTCCTAGGGCTGCCATCACCAAGGACCTCAAACCCAGTGCCTTCAAACAGTACAGCCTAGAGGCTGGGAGTCCAAAATCTAGGTGTTGGCAGGGTCGTGTCCTTTCTGAGGTTGGTTTGTTCAAAGATGTCTCCATGGGGGGTGTCATCTCTTATGTTTCTGAGGTCTTTCCTAGTTTCTGGGGGCAGCTAGAAATCCCTTGGCATTTCCATCTCTGTCACTATCTCCATGTGTTCATTTTCACATCATCTTTCCTTTGTGTAGGTCTTTATAAACATTTCTTTTCTTTTTTTTTTTTTTTTTTGCAATACTGGTCAACCCAAGTTTTATGCATGTTAGGCAAATGTTCCACCACAGTTATATCCTAAGCTCCCAAAATTTCTTTCTTCATAAGGATACCAGTCATATTGGATTAGGACCTACCCTAATTATTTAAACTTGACCACAACTCTAAAGATCCTACTTCTATATAAGGTCAATTCTGAAGTGCTAGGGCTTAAAGTTTCAACATATCTTTTTTTTTTTTTTTTTTTTTTTGGAGGGGACACAGTTCATCCCTAAACTGTGATGCAGTTATAATCACCTAGTAAGATTTTGGGGGTATGTGTGTGAAAGTTAAACTATGGTATATGTAAAGTACTTATGACTATTCCTGGGACAAGGAAATTGTAAACAGGCTTGGAGAGACTTCCTCATTCTCTATCCAGCTGATTTATTTTCCATTGTGCAGATAAGCAGTTGAGGTAACCTATCTTGTTGATGAACATTTAGGTAGTTTCCAGTCTTTTGTACCAGAAACAACACTGCAATGTTTAGCTTATTTAATACCATTTTGTAAGTGGATAGGTGTGCGGATTCATTCCCAGAAATGATATAATGGGGTCAAGCAGTGATCACCTTTGTGGTGTGGCCCAGATTGCCCTATGACCCCATGGAGTTTGTATTATTTTTCACTTGCTGGCAGCATATGAGAGTGTTTGTTTCCTGTTAGGCTGGCCAACAGGTGCTTCGGGGCAACTTTTTGACTTTTGTCAATCTCATAGGTAAAAAAAAAATAGGTGTCTTGACAATTTTTCATTTGCCTTTTTTTTTCTTTTTTTATTTTTATTGGTGCACTGTATTCATACATCATAGTAGGATACATACTTTTGTAGACATACATGCACACTTTTCCCAGTCAGCCCCCACCCAATCCCCACCCCATTCTCTCCCTATTCCTCCCTCCCATGCTTGGCTTAGTGATTGACATCTAGTATTATAGCAATTTATCAAAAATTAAAAATGATAATCTCACATAACAGTTTCATTTGTCTGATACCAAGCTTTTGATGACTTAAAGATAACATTTCAATATTTCTTTTTGCTTTCTTTCTTACCAGAGAATCTATTTTTTCTATTTTTTAGGTGAAACTATCATATATTTATGTATTTATTTTTCAGAAAAAAATCTATCCTAATATGGAATATGGAGTCTAAGTACCCAAAACGATCTTGAAAAAGAACAAAGCTAGAAGATATATATTTTCTGATTTCAAACCATATAAAGCTACAATAATTGAAACAGTGTAGTACTCTTCTAAAGGCAGATATATAGACCATTGGAGTTAAATAAAAGCCTAGAGCTAAATTCTTCCCTATACTGTCAAGTTATTTTTGACAAGGTTTCCACGAACATTTGGTGGTGGAAATGATAATCTTTTAACTAAATATTGTAAAAAAAATAATAATTACATGGAAAAGAATAAAATTGGACCCTTACCTAATCCCATATACAAATATTAACTCAAAATAGATAATAGACCTAAATATAAATCTTAAGACTATAAACTTTTAGGAGAAAATCTGGGTCATAAAACCTCACAACATTGAAATTGGCAGTGATTTCTTGGTTATGATTTCAATGGCACAGGCAACAGAGGAGTATACAGACTCCCTAAAAAATAAAAAAATTAAAAAATTGTATATCCAAAGACAATGTAAACAGAGTTAACAGTTACTAATAGAATGGGATAAAATATTTCCAATTGCTATATCTGAAGGTATATTAATATTCCAACTAGAAATCCTAAAAATTAACAACAATAAAGGCAAACAATACCATTTAGAGATAGGTAAAAGACTAACATAAATAATGAATCTCCACAGATAACCAATCTTAGTTGTCTGTTGGATGGAAACTCTTGTTTCTCTGGTTCTGGTGTGTGTTACCTATTTCTTCTTTGTAGTTAATCTCTTTGAGTATTTTCTCTAGTGCTGGTTTTGAAGACATAAATTCCTTCAGTTTCTGTTTGTCATGGAAGCTTCTTATTTCTCCATCTAATTTGATAGAAAGTTTTGCTGGGTAGGAGATTTTTGGCTGGAAGTTGTTTTCTTTCAGAGTTTGGAATATGTTACTCCAAGCCCTTCTGGCTCTCATGACTTGGTTTGGGAAGTCTGGAGTGATTCTAATTGGTTTGCCTCTGAATGTCACTTGGCCCTTTGTTTTTGTTGCCTTTAAGATTCTCTGCTTGGCTTCCACATTGGTCATTTTGACAATTATATGGCGTGGGGATCCTCTTCTCCGATCCTGTCTAAAGGGAGTTCTATAAGTTTCCTGGACCTTTGTATCAACCTCTTGCTCTATGTTTGGAAAATTTCCTGCTATTACTTCTTTGAAGAGATTGTTGATCCCTTTGGTTTCACTTTCTTTTCCCTCCTCTATTCCAATTATTCTTAGGTTAGCTCTCTTAAAATGGGCCCATATATCTTCAATGTCAGATTCCTGCTGTCGGATATTTTTTTCTAGATTAGAAACTATGGGTTCATTTTTGGATTGCTCATCTTCTAAGAGCGAGATTCTGTTCTCCATGTGTTCTAATCGGTTGTTTGTGCTTTGAATTGAGGCCTTTACTTCATTAATTGCATCCTTTATCTCTTTTTGGCTCTCTCTGAGTTCTTTTCGAAGCACCTCTATTATTTCTACAGTTATTTTCCTGATTTGATCTTCTAGAAATCTCTGATTTTCTGTTTTATCGGGTTCTGATGTTGTGGGGTTGTGGGCATTAATTGCTCCAGTATTATTCCTCTTTCCCATGATTTCCAATGTTTGTGCCTTCTCTGGGTTCTTCCCTTGGGTCACTATGACTTCACTTAAGGTGTTCTGGATCTCGAGTCAGTAGTATCTCGGACCCCACTACTCCTTTACTGGGTTTTATCACATAGTCTCCGACCCAGAGAGTCGATAGAGGCTGCTTTAGACTGTGGGGGGTGCCAGGTGGCACGTTCTCCTATGGTGTGATATCTCTGCCACCGCCCCTCCCCCACTGGGTCAAGTCTCAGGGAGTACAGTACTGGGATTTCTCTGCTGTGGCCCGCAATTTGACTCACTGTTCTTGAGTACGCAGATGTAGCTGTACTGGCCTCGCTGAATTCGCTGCTGCTGCCGCCGGTGGCAATATGGCGCTGCTGCTACACCCTTGGCTATGGGGCTGGCGTTTTTTTTCTTGATTTTGATTTCTACTCTGAATTCCCGCAGCGTGTGCTGAGCTCGGCCACTGGGAGCTTTAGATGCTCTCTGCGCGGAGAAATCCCACCTAGCTGTTCCGCAGTGGCTCACCTCGGCTTGCTGTAGCCGTCCTGTGAATTCGCCGGTGCCGCCGGCAGTATGGCACTGCTGCCGCGTCTCCATTTGCCTTTTTTCTTATTGAACCAGATTGCACATTTTTTCATACTTTTTTTTTTTGCAATACTGTGGGTGGAACTACACCCCTCAGCCCTATCATTTTTAGCCCTTTTATTTTTGAAACAGGGTCTTACTGAGTTGTGAAGTGCCTCCTTAAGTAGTTGAGGCTGTCCACAAACCACATTCCTCCAGTCTCTGTTTCCCAAATGCTGGGATTATAAGCATGAGCCACCACACCCAGCCCATACATTTAAAGACCATATATGTTTGTTTGTGTGTGTGTGTGTGTGTGTGTGTGTGCGCGCGCGCACACACACACACTGTTTTGTTTGTTTGTTTGTTGCAGTACTGAGGATAGAACCCAGGGGCATTCTACCTCTGAGCTATACCCCTAGCCCTATTTTTTATTCTTTATTTTGAAACAGGGTCTCACTGAATTGCGAAGGGCCTCACTAAGTAGCTGAGGTTGTCCGTGACCTGCGATCCTCCTGTCTCAGCCTCCCAAATGCTGAGATTACAAGTCTTCAACACCACACCCGGCTTTGTTCTTAATTTTTTCAAAAAGTAGGAGCATTAGACTGGGAGTTAGAAGGCCTGAGAACACTCTGGAACATAGGCTCTGAAGAGAAATTTCTTGGCTTTGAATCCAAACTCTGCCACCGAGTAGCTAAAACCTAGGAAAGATTCTACCTATCCCTGCAGCTCAGTTCCTGGTATTTAATGTGTAATAGCAATAATGGGAGTGATTTCATAGGACACAAACTACACAGTTATAAATGTTAGCAATTGCTATCAAGTTTATTTTAGTTAAACTTATTTCAACAATCTGGAAAATACTCAAACAGCCAATAATAAAAAAAAGTTGGACCTAAAAATACTGAAGATACCCAAAATTTTTATTTTCCCATCCTCCATGATTATAATCTCCTGATATATATATATATATATATATATATATATATATATATATATATATATATACACACACACCACGCCCGGCCTTTTATTCCCATATTTAATACAGATTAACAGATATTTGTTGGCCAAACACGGTCATACATTCATTCATTCATTCACTTAACAGATCAAGTACTGAGTTGATCATGTGGCCAGACCTTGCGCCGGGAGCTCTGGTATCATGCTGAGCACTTTACCAAGGCCCTGCCTGCACTGGGCTTACAATCCACTGATAAATACAAACAAGTAATGGCCATGAGCCTCAGCCGGGTTTTCCCAGGGAAGCCAGCAACGCTGTGGGAGACATGCTCCCAGGAAGCCGGAGAAGTCCACGGAGTGCTGGCCCCACCGAGGCCTGTCTCCCAAATCTCCCTGTATATAAACTCATTCCCGTCAGCACGCAGGCATGTTGTAACACTTCCTTCACACGCGGGCTCAGTGTTCTGCCTTCCTCTACAAGCACTCTCTGGCCTCCAGTCTCATGGTGTGAAATAGCACCTACCTTTCAACCATTCCCACGTTTGTACACATGGTGAAATGCCACTGACACTCTGGAATGCAAGTTCCACCATTTCAGACCATCTACATTCAGCTTCCACAAGGCACAACCTTTCTCTGAGCCCAGTGTCCAGTAATTTAGTCAACATTTCTGCTTGAAAATATCATAGGCATCCCAAACAACATATACAAAGCATGCCCATTGATTGTCCCTTTCCTCTATACCCACTACATCACTATTCACCAAGCTATGCAGATAAAAACCTGGACATCATGCCTGACTCTTCTATTAGTTTCATTCCCACATGCAAACTAACAGCAAATCCTATGAATACTACCTTTATTTTATTTATTGTGGTACTGGTGGTGGAACCCAGGGGCTTTTCTACCTTTGGGCTATACTCCCAGATATTTTTTTGGTGGTACTGGGGGGTGGAACCCAGAGGATATATATATATATATATATATATATATATATATATATATATATATATATATTTCCCCCTAAATAATCTGACCACTTCTCATTATCTCCACTGTGACCAATGTAACCTCAATCACTATCATTTCTTGCCTACATCGATTCTGGTCCACTCCTCTATAATTAATTGTCTACCCAGCAACCAGAGATATCTTTGGAAACATACATTTGTGTATTATTCCCTGCTCTCTAGAGATTACAAGTCCAAGTTGTAATCCCAGTTTGGGGGAAGCTGAGACAGGACTGCAGGTTTGCAGCCAGCCTCAGCTATGTAGTGAAGCCCTCTGTGACTTAGTGAGACTCCATTTCAAAATAAATAGTAAGAAATAGGGCTGGGGGTAGAGCTCAGAGGTAGAATGCCCTGACTTCCATCCCCACTACCACAAAAATAAATAAATAAATAAATAAATAAATAATAAAAATAAAGATTCCTAGCAAGCTCAGAATAAAATCAAACTCCTCCATGAACTACCAGGTAGTGCTGCACCCTGCCTTCTTCTCAGGAGATACCTGTGCTCCCTGCTCAGTCTGCTCCAACACCATGCTTGCTGAGCCTCTAGTGTGCCACCACAGGGCCTTTACACATCCCTTCCACATGGAGCCCTCCTTCCAGAGCTTCCTCTGTGAATTCATCAGGTACCCCACCACATATTACCTTTTTGGTTTGGTTCCTGTTTTTTTTTTTCTTTCTTTTTGCTGTGTATCAAACCATTCCAAAACAGTAGCTGAAAACTAACAGCTGTTTCCTTTGCTCAGGCATCTGGGCTCTGCTGAGCAGTTCTCTTGGGTCTCCTGCATGGCTGTAGTCAGATGGCAGCTGGGGCTATGGTCATTCCCATGGCTTCTTACCTCATGTGTCTGTCATCTGGGTTGGGGAAACTCAAGCAGTGGGAACTGAAACACTGAGTCAGACATTAACACACACGTACACATATGTATTGCTTTTGTGGGCTCATTGGGAAGCACTTAACTAAGACTTGGGAAACCAGGAAATGTCTTGAAAAAAAATGTGTGTCGGACGCTGTTCTTTTGCTATCTTTTCTTCTTGAGGAATTACATGAGTGAAACCAACTGGCAGCCACATGAGTTAAGAATACCGTCCCAGTTAACTCACGTATCCCTTTGAGGGAGTCACGCTGTCTTACACACTTCTTTCATTAGCACTCTCTATAGAGTCTCTGCACAGCCCTGCAGTGGACTCAAGAAAGCTGGCCTCATGCAAGGGGGCGAAGGCTCCCGGCACAGATGTCTTTAGATAAACCAGCAGAACTTGCCTGGCCTTTATAACTAGCCTAAAAACTGCATTGTCACTTCCTCTGCACTCCGCTCATCAGGGGAATCACAACGGCCCAGAGAGCCGCAAGAGAAGGTCACACGTGCCCTGCTTTAGATGGGAGGGTGTCCAGAGTATGTGAACACATGTCTCAAGCCCCAAACCTCTTCTGAAAGAATTCTTTCTCTACTCCACAATGGCATTCTCTGTCTTCTTGCCCTGCTGAGTTTTCCTGCAGGACACCTGTGTCTTAACCGCAGGTTCTATTTTGTGGTTGAGTCGTTTGTTATAGCTCATTCACTAAAACGTAGGCTCCGTGCTGGCCAGGATGTTGTCTGCCTTGTAGTTTCAGCCACTAGAACAAGCACCTCAGCATACCGGCTGTTGTACATTGACTTCTCGGGAGCCCATGAAAGAAACTCTTTGTGTGTGGCGGAGGGTGGGGGTTGTTGAACCAAGTAGCATTCTACCTCTGGGTTATACCTCCAGCCCTTTTTATTTTGGAACAGGGTTCACTAAGTTGTTGAGGTTTTTGCTAAGTTGCTGAGACTGATCCTGTCTTAGCCTCCCAAGTACTGGGATTGCAGTCATGCATCAACACACTCGGCCAAAGCTCTTAAGTAAGAACTGGGAAATCAGAAAACATCCTGAAAAAAAAAATTAGTGTTGGATACCATTCTTATGCTATTTTTTCATCTTGAGGGATTAACATGAATGACACCAACTAGCAGATGCATGGGTTAAGAATGCAATTCCAATAAGTTTATTTCTCCATTCGTGAGAGCCACATTGTCTTAGTTATTGCTTGCTTTCCTGGGGTGTGAGGTGCTGTAGAGGTTTTCTTTCTCTAAAGCTGGAGACTTCCTCAGTGGTAGAAGCACGGGGGCCTGGCGTACATCAATAGCCCTTTCTTTAATGCATTTCTGTCCCAGAGGTAGACCTCCTGCCTCGCTGACGTGCATTGCTTTGATCTAGGAATGTCTTTCAAGCTGAGTCTGAGACACTTGGAGAAATGCCGTACTTGATAAACACATTTTACGTGAGAATTCAGACAGTACTTTACACTTACGCCGAGCCACGTGATAAGCAGGTGGTGAGTGTGGGACATACAAAGTCCTGAGCTCCAAAGATGGTCTGCGGAGTGAGGTAGAGGGACTGAGACGGTGGTGCTGGGCTCAGAGGGGCGAAGACAGAGGCGCTCTTCCAGGTCATTGATCTCCTTTCCTAACATTCATGCAGCGTATTTATTTCAATGACACATCCTTTCTGCATAATCTGTTCATTCCCTCCTAGCAATTCCCCTGAGTTCTGCCTCTTCTGTGCCTCTGGATAAGCAGGCATCTGGTGTCGTGCAGGAAAAACAGGTGGTAATAGAATTCTCATTTATTTTTTTCTCCTCACTTGACAGCATTTAGTTGTAGGCTTAAGATAGCTCCAGGAAAGAATCAGGTTGTCCGATTGATATACTTTACCTGGGGCTGCTACATTAAAATAAATTGCGTTCTTATCAACTTGCTGTATCTAAACGTCTAAAAAGCGTGAGGCTATGACATGCACACATTCTTGAGCAAGCTCTGGCTGCTTAGCTTACCCTAGGAGGGTCTGTGTGGTGAGAAAACAAAATACAGGGGACTGACAAAACTGCACTGAACGAGATATGCAGATTCCAAGCCCAGTAACCGTCCGACTCTGGGTAAGTAGTGCAGTTCTCGAGTTTTAACTTCCCATCAGTAAAATTAATGATACTTAGCAAATTCATTACTCAAATATACAGTAAATTAACTTCTCATTTTATAAGAAAATGAGCTTAGAAAAAGAAAATTTTCTAACGTAAAACTACCAGCTGGGCATGGTGGCGCATGCTTGTAACCCCAGCATTTGGGAGGCTGAGACAGGAGGATCACAGCTTTTTAGTGTGGCCCTTTGCAATTCAGTGAGACCCTGTTTCAAAATAAAGAATTTTTTTAAAAAATAGGGCTAGGGGTGTAGCTCAAAGGTAGAATGCCCCTGGGTTCCATCCCCAATATCATAAAAAAGTAAAATAAGTAAATAAATAAATAAATAAAGTAAAACTACCAGATAAGCCAGACTCTGTGGGCCACTCCAGTAATTCCAGTACTTAGGTGACTGAGACAGGAGGAACACAACTTTGAGGCCAGCCTCAGCAACTTAGTGAGGTCCTGTTTCAAAATAAAATTTTATAAAGGGTGGGGGCATAGCTCAGTGGCAGAAAGCCTCTGCATTAGATCCTCAGTAACACACACACACACACACACACACACACACACACACACACACACACCTAGCAGATGAATATTCTGTATTGCTTAATAAAAAACATTTGTGAACCAGGTGTGGCAGCACACTCTTATAATCCCAGTGCTTGGGAAACTGAGACAGGAGGATCACAAGTTTGTAGCCAGGCTCAGCTATTTAGTGAGGCTCTTCACAATTTAGTGAGACCCTACTTCAAAGAAAAGAATAAAAATAGGCTGGTGGTAGAATGCACCTGGGTATAATCTCCAGTTCCACAAAAATACATACATACATACATACATACATACATACATTTGCAAGTGTAATGGGCTGAACTGTGCCCTATCAAAATTGATACATTCAAATCCTGCCCCTGTATTTCCAAGTCCAGTACCTGCTAATAGAACTGTGTTTACAGCTGGATACTTAAAGAGGTAATTAAGTTAAAAGGAGATCACTAGAATGAGGCTTAATCCAATATGACTGGTGTCCTTACAAGAAGAGGAAATTCAAATGCAGGCACACAGAGAGGAAAAACCATGGTGAAGATTCAGGGAGATGGTCACCTATAAGCCCAGGGTGACCTCAGAAGATGCCAACTCTGCCTTGATCCCAGACTTCTAGTCTCTAGCCTAGTGGGGAAAAGTTAAATTGCTCTTGTCAAAGCTGCTCAATCGGCGATGATTTGATATATTTTTTTACTTTTCAATTAAATTATTTTTTTATTGAAAATGGCATACATTTAGACTGTGCTTGGTGCCCTCTCTCCCCACCCCATTTCCCTCCCCCCTCTCCCAGCAGCGAGTGTCCAGGTTAACCATGCTATATTAATTTTACACATATTTGGGTGTAGCTCCTCGATTAATCAGCCTCAACCTTCTTCCTCTCCTATCCTTCCATTCTAGCTTTGCTGAGGTTTCCCCTCCATTATCTGGAGTCCTTCTGGTATCCCCAATGTTCCCTAGTTTGGGCATATTAGAGAAAATATATGTCCCTTCTCTTTCTGTGCTTTGATATTTTAACAAAAAGATATCTCTGTTGTTTAACCTGTCCAAGCAAAGTAGTACAGCGGCCTCACACTGGAGGGATCTAGAGCCCCGTGTGTTTGTGAGGCGCTTCCCATGGGGTGGGGTAGATGAGAGAATGTGCTGAAACCACAGTCAGGAGGCAAGGGAAGGTCCAGGGCAAAGGCCAATGCTTTGTGCTAGGCCCAAACTGTGAGACAAACCTTTAAAAAAGATCAGGAGCCCCTAGGTTTAAAAAAAAAAAAAAAAAAAAAAAAAAAAAAAGCTGGGAAGGAAGAGAAGAAGTGCAGACAGTCAATGTGGGATCATTTTTAATGCAAAGTGCTTAGGTTACTGCCCAGGGGCCATGCCAGGATCTGGAGCAGGTCTTGTCCCTGTGAGCTGCGGAGCACAGCACCGCTTCTAGGCCCGGCAATGGCTGGGCTCCAAGTTACCCCCAAAAAGGCTGAAACTCACCTCAGAGTATTCTCAGTGGGTTCTACCCATCACGCATGACCCCTCTTCTGTACTGCTTCCTTGGAACCAGCACTCACCGAAGCTGGCCTGAGCGTTAAGCGAAAAAGATAAAAATAATATTGTACCACCGGTCTGTAGGGTGTGTGTGGCTCCTGGAACTGAGGGGGAGTAACCCTTGAGAGAAGCAGAAACAAAATTCTAGTATGGTCATCTAAGTAAATGATGAATAAAAAAAAAAAAGGAACAGATAATTCTGTTCAAGGTAATAGATACTGAAAAGATCTCAGAGATGTTAATAGACAAAGCCTGGGGTAGTTCATGAAACCAGCTATAGCCGAGGTCAGTCAATGGTGGCCTCATGTTGGGGTAATATTGACATAATGAGCACCCACACCTGCTCGAATTCCATCCCTTCAGACAGCCTAGATTTCCACCAGTTGTTGCCAGCTAGTATTTCTCAACAGCATTTGAATATAAGAATCACCTGTGTAGCTTTTAAAAAACAGTGCTGTCAGCCAGGCGCATGACTGTAATCCCAGTAACTTAAGAGGCTGAGAGCGGAGGATCACAGGTTCGCGGCAGCCTCAGCAACTTAGTGAGGCTGTTTCCAAAGGTAAAGAAAAAAAGGGGAGCTAGGGGTGAAGCTTGAGGGCAGAATGCCCCTGGGTTCAATCCTTAGTGCCAAAAAGTATTTTGAAAAGTGTTTGATGAAGCCCATCTTTCGAGAAACTGACTTATTGGTATGAAATGGCAATCCCAACTTTACAACTCCTATGTTTTTAAATCTGGACATCAGGTTATATAACCAGCATTGAGTCTGCTGCTACAGGGCATCAGGGCAGAGATGCCAGCACCTATTGATGAGACCCATCCATCCTGACAGTCTAATTTCCTGGAAATTTCCTAGCAGAGCATTTCCCAGTCATGTGATTCCAGACACACTAATACTAAGAATTTCAGGAAAGCAGATTTGTTTGGAGTCTTGGCAACCTGCATAATACATTTTTAAACCACATTTTTAGAAGATAAAAGTTAATCAGGCTTCCTAATATTTTGAATGAGGTAGGCCAGGGTTAGGCTTACAAGAATAGCATCTCTGGTCTTATAGCCTGCCTTCATGACAAGCAAATCTTGCACAAAACCCATGAAGGTAGTTCACTAGGAGGTCAACCATAGAGAAATACAGGCCTAGTCTGTCCAAGACCACAGGACCAAGGACTTCCTCCCTCTACTCTCACTTGTCATTCACTTGCTTATTTGAGAAAGATTTCCCAGAAACCTATGCTGCAGGCACTTTATATGCAAGCTGAACGATACATAAAAGTTTCCAACCTTACTGGTATTTTTAGCTAGAATGCAACTCCATTCAGTTTGGAGATCATGGTTTTTGTTTGTTTTATTGTCTTGAACACCATTATATCTCCCATGTTCAGCCAATAATAACCACTTAATAAATATTTGATACATGAATAAATGAGTAAATAAATAAATTAACTCCATGAAATAAATTGTTGCAAAGGGGTTTATGATATAGGGGAGAATAAGATGCATAGAAAATTAAATTCCATAAGAGAACCAGGTGTGGTAGTGCATGCCTGTAACCCCAGTACTTGGGAGGTTGAAACCAAAGGATTGCAGGTTAGGATCAGCAGAAGGATCAGCAACTTAGCAAAGCAACTTATGATCCTATTTCAAATAAAAAATAAAGTAGATCTTGGGGTGTATCCCAGAGGTTGAACATCTAGGTGATCAGGGAAGGACTACAACAAAAAATGTGCCCAAAATAAGATCAATTTGGTGAATAGGGAGGAGTACAAAGACTTGAAGACATGAGAAAAAATGGCTCATCTTGAAAATTTAAGTTCAGTATTCTTGGGAAATAGGCAGGAAAAAGTGTGTTGGAGAATTAGGAAGAGGATTGGCCATGTGGTGCTTTCTAGGTCACATGTATTGGTTCCCCTTGCATTTGCAACAAATGACCACAAATGCGGTGAATTAAAACACAGTTTTATCATCTTACAGTTTTGGGAGCCAGAAATCTGAAGTGGGTCTCACTGAGCTAAAATCAAGGGACCCGCAGGGCTGGATTCCTTATTGGAGACTCTAAGGAAAACCCATTTCCTTGTCACGCCCAGATCCTGGAACTGACTGCAACTCTTGACTCCTTGCACCCTTCTTCCATCTTCAGAGCCAGCAGCAGCAGGGGGAGCCCCTTTCCTCTCCTTCAGTTCCTGCTGCCTCATCTAGCTCATCTCTGAGTCAGTCTTCTTTAAAAATTATTATTGGTGCATTCAATTGTAATTCATTGTAATCTCATGATGGTGGGATTCATAGCGATACTTTCAGATATGCACATAACGTTATTTGGTCTATTTCCTTCCCTCCCTTATCCTACTGGTCTCTCTCCTAATTTTTACAGGATCTGTTTTATTTCTCTCTCCAGCTTCCACATACAAGAAAATACCTGTGACCTTTGATTTTCTGAGTCCGGCTGATCTCACTTAGATAATGCTCTCAGGTTCTAACCATTTTCTTGCAAATGCCATGATTTTGCTCTTCTTTATGTCCGAGTAGAACTCTACTGTGTGTATACACCACATTTTCTTTATCCATTCATCTGTTGATAGTTACCTTGTTGGTTCCACAACTTGGATATTGTGAATTGTTCTGCTGTAAACATGGGTATTCATGTATCACTATTGTATTCTGACTTTTCAATTATTTTGGAAAGATTCTTAGGAGCAGTATAGCTGGAACATGTGGTGGTTTCATTCCTTACCTTTTGAGAAACCTCCGTGCTGAGTTCTGCAGAGACCCACTCTTCTTTTAAAAATTTATGTGATTAGATGGTCCCACCCTGAAGCACAGGATAATGTCCTGTTAACCACATCAGCAAAGTATCTTTGCCATGTAAGGTGACATACTGTTTCTCTTCTGTCATTCGATGGGATAATTATCCAAGGTGGTGTTGCAACTGGAAGCGATTCAAGGGAGAAAGGACATGTCAAAGCCAGAAGAGTGTGTCTGGGGGTGAGAGGGGCATCTGTGAGTGCCAAAATACATGATGTTACAGAATGATCAAGAATAGATCCTGAAATGGAGGGTAAAGCAGCAACAGCTTTGGACATCCGTAGAGAACACTGGAACGGGAAAGCCTGCTTTACAAGGTGCTGACTGCAGGAATGCTGGCCTGGTTGGCTTCAATTTGTAAGAGAAGCAAGCAACCCAAGGCTCTGCCAGACTCTCAGGGGAGGAGAGGTGTACAAAGAAAGTGCACCAAGAGCCGGGCGTGGTGGCGCACACTTGTAATCCCAGCATTTGGGAGGCTGAGACCTGGAGGATAGCGGTTCGCAGTCAGCCTTAGCTACTTAGTGAGGCCCTCTGCAACTCAGTGAGACCTGAGTTTATTTATTTCAAAATAAAGAATAAAAAATAGGGCAGGGGGTGTAGCTCGGAGGTTAAATGCCCCTGGGTTCCATACCTAGACCTGCAAAAAAAAAAAAAAAAAAAAAAGAAAGTGCACCAAGATTGCCAAGATTGCTAGCTTCCAGAGTGCAGTTTTTAGTTGGAAATATAAGAATAAACAGTGTAAAACATCTGCTGGGACCTCTTGCTAGTTTTTCTCGTCCCCACTGTTATTGTTAGATTGAAAGTTAAATTGCAGTACAGTACAAGATTTATAAGAGATAGTTGAAAATGCAAAACAGTATGTGATCGGGTGTCAGTGGGAAATATCGTGAAAGGGTCAGTAGAATGGGTTGGAAGTGGGAAAAGTAGTAAATATATTAAACTGGCTTGTGAAAACTTCTTACAATAGGCACACATAATGGTCATTATTAATTGGTATGTTTTATTTTCACAGTTATGGTCAAGAGCCAATGCAAAAAGATGTCTCTCCATCGCCCATAGACTGTAGAATGAGCCCCTGGAGTCAGTGGTCACAATGTGATCCTTGCCTTGAACAAATGGTAAGTACTCATCTCCAGCTCCCTGGCCTCCACAAAGGGAAACTGCATTGCTGACATCTCCAGGCCAGTGGTTATGAGGTAGGGAGTCTCCAAACTAAGTTCCAAATCAGCAAGAGACATAATCATCCCTGTGTATGTGGCTGACCTTGCCAGGAAATCTGAATGTCTTACAGTATACTGAGTGTCCTCAGATCATCTTTCATACAAGAGACTACAAAACTTAGAATGCAAGCCAGGTGTGGTGGTACGCACTTGTAATCCCCACATTTGGGAGGCAGAGACAGGAGGATCGTGGAGGTTTGAAGCCAGCCTTGCTGGCTTAAAAGACCCAGTTTCCAAATAAAAGTATAAAAAATAGGTGTCTGGGAGTGTAGCCCGGAGGTAGAAGGATTTCCAGGAACCCTAGTACCACATACACACAAAAAACCTAGAATGCAAAGTGTTACTTCAAGTAATAACTACTTCTAAATTGAGCATGGTGGGGCAAGCCTATAATCCCAGTATGTAGAAGGCTGAGACAAGAGGATCGCAGGTTCAAAGTCAGCTTTAACAATTTAGGTAGGCCTTCAGTAACTTAGCAAGGTCATATTTCTAAAACAAGCAAATAAATAAATAAATAAATAAATAAATAAATAAATAGACTGGGGGTAAAGTTTAGCGGTTCAATTCCCAGTACCAATAAATAATAAATAAATAAATACCACTGCTTCTCTCTTAAAACCATTGACACACTTGGGTTGGGGAGGCTACAGCAGTATGGATGCTGCTTTAAATTATAATCATTGAATGTAGCTGCTCCATTAATCAACTTCAGCCTTCTTCCGCTCATCCACCTGGACACTCATTGTTGGGAGTGGGGGAAGGACAGGGCACCAAGCATAGTCTGAATGTATTCCATCTTCAATATGATCCACATAAAAAAAAGAGTAAAGAAAAACAATAAAGAACTAAATGTCCAAGAATAGGGTACACAAGACAATGGAATACTAATCAGCCCTTAAAGTACTAAGTAAATCAAGTTGCAATTCTTCATTATATAGTATTATGCATCTGCACATATAAAAGGATATATATGTTTGTATTATATGGAAATTTTCTGGAAGGATATTTAGGAAACTATTCATAAGAATTAACTTAGGGGAATAAGATTGGGATAATCTTAAAAAATAAATCATCATCATTTTTGGCCTTAGAAAAATCTAACCTTTCCACTGGTTTTATGCAGTTTCGTTCAAGGAGCATTGAGGTCTTTGGACAGTTTAATGGAAAGAGCTGCATTGATGCTCTGGGAGACAGACGACAGTGCGTGCCCACGGAGGCTTGCGAGGAGCGCCAGGAGGACTGTGGGAAGGACTTTCAGTGTGGCACAGGTAATCCTTGCACTCCAGTTGTTCAGTGTGGGGTTCTCTGTGCACTCAGGAGTTGAGAGGAAGTAAGCATGACTTAGACACATTTCTAAGTACGAAAGTTTCCCCAGCCGGGTGTGGTGGCACATGTCTGTAATCCCAGTACGTTGGAGGCTGAGACAGAAGGTTCAAGGATGGACTCAGCAAGTAGTGAGACTCAAATCAACATAGAGAGACTCTATTTTAAAAAACTGAAAAATAAAATAGGGCCGTGGATATAGCTTATAAATAGAATGCGCCTGGGTTCAATCCCCAGTACCAAGAGAAAGAGATGAAAGGAAGGAAGGAAGGAAGGAGAAGGAAAAGGGAAGGGAAAGGAAAGGAGGAAGGAAGGAAGGAAGGAAGGAAGGAAGGAAGGAAGGAGAGGGAAAAGGAAGGAAGAAAAGGAAAGAAAAAAAGAAAGAAGAAAGGAAGGAAGGAAGGAAGGAAGGAAGGAAGAAAGAAAGAAAGAGAATCAGTCCCAAGCAAGGGCTATCAATGTGTTCTGTACAAAGAATTTAACACATCTGATACCGAGTCTTTCTGATTTTGATTGCAGGCAGATGCATCAAGAGGCGACTTTTGTGTAACGGTGACAATGACTGCGGGGACTTTTCAGACGAGGATGACTGTGACAGTGACCCACGCCCCCCCTGCCGAGACCGAGTGGTAGAAGAGTCTGAGCTGGCGCGAACAGCAGGCTATGGGTGTGTATTTCACTTGAATTTTTCCAGATGAAAATGCTTTCCAGCTCCCTCACTGTGATAGAGAGGTAGGATGCTATGTAGAAAGGGCACAGCTGGTGCAGCCTTTGGGTCTGTATTCTTTCTGAATTATATTTGAGCCTGAAAAATTGCTGAATAGGTACCTCAAGATACTTTGGTTAAAATGCATGGCCTCCGTGGGGGTCTGTAGAATGGGCTAGGAGGCAGGCATGCTACTTCCCAGTACAGAAGGAAATGAAATAGGAACATCAGGAAGATCCCAGAATTGAATGGCCAGAAATAGGTCTGGCGTTTCAATCAGAACATTTGATTTCTCCCTAAGGTTGTCTTCCATTGAAACTTTTCCTGGATCAATACCTGATTAGAAACTTTTAAGAGGTTCCAGCATTCTGGAGTTGAGCCAGGAAGAATGGGATCAGAGAAACTAGTTCTGATGTCCTAGAATAGTGGTGCTGAGATTCTGGTTTTAATAGAGAGCTAATGGGACACTCATTTCCCATACAAAACATTGGGACTGTAGGCTCTTAAGCGATGCCTTGGAATCTAGAAATCGGGAATATATACCAATAAAAACTGTTCTGCAGATATTTGTGCTCCAGAAATTGGGAAATGGTATAAGCCTGAGATTCCGTTCTGTTCCATATAGTCAGAAGGCATCCCAGTAATACATCCCAATGCATACTCTCCATCGGTTGTTCTGAGCTATGAGAAGCTGTTGCTGATAAAAACACACTTGTTCTCTACCCAGCAGGGTGGGAATTTCCTTCCTTCCATCTCTCCTTCCTCCCTTCCTTCCTTCCTTCCTTCCTTTGTACTGGGAATTGAACCTAGGAACATTCTGCCTCTGAGCCAGCAACCAACTACAGCATTTTTGCATTTTATGTTTTGAAATTGGGTCTTGCTAGGTTGCTGAAAATCTCGTTATGTTTCTGAGGCTGGTATCAAACCAGCGATTCTCCTGTCTCAGCCTCCCAAGTACTGAAATTATAGGCTTGCTCCACCACATCCAGATGTGGCTGCGGGTGGGGATGTGAATGAAGTGGATTGTCCTGCTCCTGTAGTTCAGAGCCCCTCATAGTAAATGGCAGTAGATGGTAGTTCATTGTCCAAAGCTTATAACCAGATGGCTGCATGTCTGAGCGAGCTCAACTCTTTCTGCTGCTCTTCTCAGGGAGACATTGTGAATTCATGGTGAAAGCCCATTATTATTTTATTTTGCTTTTTGGGATCCAAGAAACAGTTTTCTCTCCAATCGTAACAAACAAACCAAAAAAAAAAAAAAAAAAAAAAAAAAGCTTGAAATCAGGCAAATTACATGTGTTATTTATTCTCACCTAGAGAAAATTGTTTGTCTTATAGGGAAGGAATATAGAAAATTTGGCCCATTTAGTTAAAAAATTATTCATAATCTATAGAATTTCATAATGAGGTATCTCAGAGAGCTAGCAAAGAACCCTTAAATACCTCCTGCTTCCACCACAGTCAGGGCTTGTGCTGGGGACAGCACAAGAGTGGCCTTTCAAGGCTGGACCATGGGAAAGCTCAGCTACAGAGGTAGAAACTGAGGTGGACCTGGCAGAATCAGTCCATTGACATTCTTCTTACTAAATTCTCCATTACTATGAGCAAAAACCTGTAACAGATTTAGTCTTCATGAGATCTATTGTTCTAGGACAGCTTTCATTTGCATAATACTTTGAAGTTTTCAAAATCTCTTTTTATATTCCATCTCTATAGATTTTCATAATAATCCTGTGTGATTGGGAGGAGAGGTGTTATGTTCATTTTACAAATACAAACTAAGTGAAATAATTGAGGCCAGTTGGTTAGTTTGTAGTGGAACTAAAACCCAAGTTACTCTGACTCATATAAAACTATTATTTCACCATGCCACCTACCCTCTATTTCTGTAACACCCACCCCACCTACAAAATTTCCCCCATATCACTACAAAGCCTAAGTCAACACCTTTTCTGCAAAGTGAAATTAATCTTTAAAAAATGAAACTTCTAGCTGGATATAGCGGCACACACTTCTAACCCCACTACTTTGGAGGCCAAAGCGGGAAGAATTCCGGGTTCCAGGCCAGGCTCCGTAACTCAGCCAGACCTTTAGCAACTTAGCAAGGTTGTGTTTCATACTGAAAAATAAAAAACGCCAGGGGTAGCTGGGCGTGGTGGTGCACACCTGTAATCCCAGCACTTGGGAGGCTGAGACAGGAGGATCGCACAGGTTCGAAGCCAGCCTCAGCTACTGAGTGAGGCTCTCAGCAACTTAGTGAGACCCTGTTTCCAAATAAAATATAAAATAGGTCTAGGGGTATAGACCAAAGGTAGAAAGCCCCTGGGTTCCACCCCCAGAAAAAAAATAGGCAAGGGGTATAGCTCGGAGGTAAAATGTCACTGGTTCAACTGCCAGTAGGGAAGGCAGGAAGGGAGGAAGAAGGGAATGAAGGAAGTTGGAAGGAAGGAAGGCTCTTAAGTAGTTACTTATTACTCAAGTATTAGAATCAAGAATAAAGTAAAGTCATACAAACCAGTAATTAACATTTAAGAATGTCAGTTACTTGAAATGAACATTAAATTAACTTGAAATTAACATTCTTACTTGAAACTTGAAATAAGTTTCAAGACAAAGATTCTTCAATAGAACTAATATTAAATATTTACTTACTATAAATCTCCATTCTTATGCAGAGCTATGAACTCTGAGAACTAGAAGTAATGGGAGTCAACACCCTGATCATTACAGCAACATACTTATAATCCTCTTCTACACAATTCAGTCCAGAAAACCTTAACCAATCCTACCTGCAGGCACATGCAATTAGACTCTGTTACACAGGGAAGTAATAAGCACTTGATATAATGAATTCATGCTTCATTTGAAGGACTCTCTCACTTAAATTATTATGCCAGAGGAATTCGGTTATATCACAAATGTATCAGCCTCTTGTCCCACAGGCCCCTAAGATACTCCAGAAGGGTTTAGGGAACTTCTCCAACCCATCTTGCATTCATTGAGAAAACACAAATCCAAACCAGCTGCAAATGACAGACAATATCCACAGCATTGCTTTTTTGTGATCTAAGCACAACAGCACTTCTGTGAAGGAGCAAGAGGTCTCCTCAATTTACCTGGTGAACTGGAACTGCCTGGGGCTCTCCATGCAAATGTGAAAACAGGCATCACTAAGTGTTGCCAAATAACACAATTACACACATACAAACACACACACACACATATATACATGTATATATATGTGTGTGTGTGTAGAAAGCCATATATATATATATAATTTTCCCAGGTGATGACTTCCTATTCCTGAGAAGTTTTCATGTTTGTTGGCAGGAAAAAGAAATTGGCTCATTCTAAACTAGGCTGGCTGTCTCTGTATTAGTGGAATCAAGTCAAAAGGTTTTGAAACATTCCTTATTTAGCTCTGCTTCAGACTGATTATCTACTTTATTGTAACTTTCCAAAGGGATCCAGACAACTGGTTCATTGGCTGTTCTATAAAATGACCTTCAAGGTAGGGCGTGCATACCATATTAGGGGTACACAAAAACTCTCCAAGGGGAAGACAGGTAAGTTTTAAGGTAATGTTTCCTGAGCTGTTTCTTATTTAACCAATCTACCTAATAGTAAATCCTCAACTTCCCTATGTACATTTTTTTCACAAAATTGATAAGGCAGATGACTTGGCCAATCGAGTTATCAAATCCTTGCTTCTTTCTTGCCTCTTACTTTACAAAGGCAGAGTACACTTCTCACTCATCTCACATTTTACTATCAGGTTGGAAAAAATCAAGATCCAACTCTAAATTATGGTACTCAACTGGATTTTAATACTTAGAAAATTAAATGATCAGGCTCTGAAATGGTTCACCAGTGGCTAAAGCAGGTCATGTGGCTAAGCACAGAACCAGTGACGATGGTAATAAACTTTGCCCATGACAATGTCAGGCAAGAAGATAGGGATGGGTAAAAATCTTGGGCTAAGAAGTGAACCTAGCATGAGGTATATAAAAGACATCCAAGAAAGTAAACCAGCTATAGAATTTCTTTTCTTTCTCTTATTCAAGTTAACAGGTCTAATTTGGGGCCCTATATTAGAACTTAGGGCCCTAACACTTGAAGTGAAAGGTATTTTTGGTGGCACAGACACAGAGAAATGGCCGACTTAATCTGTATGACAACCTTGAGAAGACATTCACATCAGCTCCTGTCTCACATGAAAATTGGGCCACAATGTTTGTTTTCTTTGTAGATTCAAATCTATAAATAATGTGCCTTTACGTAAAGGTATATTTAAATAATCCACTGGCAATAAGATACTTTTGACTGTTTTTCTGGCGTTAGCAATGAGTTTACAGTCAGCCATCCATACTCTTTGGCAAATTGCTCTTGAAACCAATATTCAGTTATCATCCAGCTCATTGGAGTCAGGAATGTGGTCAGGAACAATGGACACATTTATGCTTTTGAGCTAAGGTAACTTTAAAGTGTGAAGATCAAACATCAGATAATTTGCCCTCCTTGGTTTGGGGCCATTTATTCCAAATATAGCCCAGACAGCAGTGACTGTGGTCCTCCAGTTAACATGGGTGTACTTCACAAAGAACTACTTCGTGTGCATATATTGCTTTTAATCCTGCTAATCAAACCACATTTTTTAAAGCCAGATGTGATTCCTATTTATAAATTAAAACTTTCCAAGTCAAAATATTTTGCTAGATGGAAAAAAAATAAAACTGTTGTGAAGCCTTGCTGGGATTCTGAAAATTTTGTGTTCATCTTGGAAAGTATAATAGGAATGATATAAGCCTGGAAGGAGGTTCTTGACAGGCAATGAGACAGCTGGAGGGAAAGGCTTAAGTTTAAAGAGAACACAGAGAGATAAAGAGCCCCAATGTTGATTCACAGATGAAAAATTACATGCATATATTATATTGCCCCCCTGAGATGCTCCGTCCTCAAATAATTTGAAAGTTGGTATTACGGCATCAGTTCTTGGTTCACTAAGGGAGGTTAAGTAAGAGTTACAGCAGTGGAGTTAAGACTCCAGGAGCCAGATGGTCCCATGTGCCCTACTTATTGCATTTCTTTCTTTGTGCTCTAAACAGTGCCCTAGTTGCCGATGAATTTATAAGCCCCTCCTAAGTTATGCTCTCTGCCAGAGACGCTGAGCCAAGGTGAACAGGCTCTTGGATCTGTTCCTGGTTATACTACACACATATTGGGTGACAGTGACATGCACCGAGGCTGTCTCACTTTCCCTGGCCACAGAGGGCTGTCTTGCATTAGCCGTGGTATTTCCACACCTGACGCTGCTCTGTTTATTCTCAGGATCAACATTTTAGGGATGGATCCCCTAAGCACACCTTTTGACAACGAATTCTACAACGGACTCTGTGACCGGGTTTGGGATGGAAACACTTTGAAATACTACCGGAGACCCTGGAACGTGGCCTCTTTGGCCTATGAAGTAAGTCTCCTCAGGAGAAACATCGTCCAGTGTTTGGCTGAAAGTTCCTGCAATAAATTTAATGCTAGATGTGCTGAGCAATTCAATAGAGTAAGAATTTAATGTGAACATGAGACTCAAAGAATAGGAGATAAAGATTGTATCTCATTAGAAACACACAGTGGTGTACAGTCAATCCTCGGTACCATTCACCTAGTGGTACCTTAGACTCCCTGAAAAGAATCATCTAAGGTTCTGAGATGACAAAATATTAGGTTCATGCTGATTTATTTAATGATCACACTACTTCATGATATTCAAGTTCCTTCTTCTCTCTTTGTTTTTAAATTGTACTGGGGTTTCTGGAAACCCTCCTACCTCTGGGCTACACTCCCAGAGCTATTTTATATTTTTATTTGGAAACAGGGTCTCTTAAGCCAGCGCGGCTGGCTTTGAACCTGCGCGATCCTCCTGTCTCTGCCTCCCAAGTGTGGGATTACAAGCGTGCGCCACCACGCCCAGCCTTTCTTCTCTTTTTTGACCTCACCTCTGCAATGGAAACCCATTTTGCCTGTATTTCCCTTCAATATTCCCCTCTGTCGAGAATGTTTGACTAATGCGAGCAACTGTTTTCACCACCCAAGCCTCTCCACTTCTTGTGACACACACACTAAAGTGATTTTGGGTCCATGTAATTGCCATCCTAAATTTATTGCCTTCCTTAAAGTCACCTAATTCCCTAATTTTCTAGAACTATTCATGAATTGTACCTACTTCCCCTATTCAAAGTGCTAATATTCTCCAACCTTCGAGATGTATTCTTTGGTCCAAGTGATGTAGAGCAATAATAAGCTGACTCTGAACCAGAGTAAATCTGTTTCTAGAAATGATGCCATTAGGGAAGGAATATCCATAATTTCCACTTAATTCAGTTATGAGAAGGCTCTTACTGTTTCTTTCAGTCAGTATTCTCACTGCTGTGATTGAAAACTACACACACACACACACACACACACACACACACACACACTTAGAACAAGGAAGATTTATTTGCTTACAGATTTAGAAATTTCTGTGTGTGTACATGTGTGTGCCTGTGTGTGCATGCATATGTGTATTTATTTGATTTTTACACTGGCTGCCAGGCAGGAGCCAGGGTGATAGATCCTTAGGGCATGATGGTGGGGGTTGAGAGGAAACAATAGGTCAGAGAAAGAGGGTCAAAGCCAGAAGCTACAGCTCTATCGGGGACCAGGATGCAGACGTGCACATGCACGTGCGTGTGCGCGCACGCGCGCACACACACACGCACACACATTGCACATGCTGCACTTGGCTATGCCCCCATGTACCCACCACACCCCCAGGAACCCACCTCCAAGGATGGATGCCTCCTGAGCATTAGGTCCAGGAGACATTTTACACCCAAACGATAACATTGCTGATGTCAGTCCCACCAATTTGTAAAACATGTGTATAAATTTTAAGTAAGTGTAATCAATACACTTTTTTAAAACACTATTATAAATCTTGTATTTTAAGGGTGTGTGTGTGTGTGTGTGTGTGTGTGTGTGTGTGTGTGTGTTTTACTGGGGAGTGAACCCAGGGACTTTCTACCTCCAAGTTACACTCTCAGCCCTATTTTATTTTTATTTTGAAACAGAGTCTTGCTAGGTTGATGAGGGTCTCACTACTTGCTGAGTCTGTCCTCAAATCTGCAACCCTCCCAAGTACTGGGATTATATGTGTGTGTCACCAGCCAAGCTCAATATACTCTTTTTTTTTAAAAAAAAGACATTATAACTTAATATCTACTCATTGAAGCCTGAAGATAAAGCCTATTCTTCCCTGGATGGTAGACTTCAATGTCTGGGCAATTTGATGGACATTTTTTTCAAAAGCGACCAAGTTGCTTGTACCTATATGTCCAGAATAAAAATGGTTTCCCACAAATCCAAAGGAACCTTTGGGGTTGTTGACCTTTCCTCATAGTGCCATATCTACTTCTTTCAAGCACAAAAATTTCTGAGGGAAAGATAATAATCTGTCAAAAAAAGGACTACTTGTGTTTTACCTTCTTAAATAGGATATAGCAAACACTATAATCTTAGCCATTGCTAATGGAATAAAAGTTATTCTTATGTTCTTTTAATTTAAATTTCGTTCTCAGATCTTTATTTTATAGTTTCTGTCTTTACCACTGTGACCAGCCTCTTAGGTTCTTTATAAATATAATTTATTGACACAATGGTAAAGACTGAGGGTTAGGACTGATCTCAAATCTACATTACTAAAATAAACATGCTGTTTCCCCTTATACACAACTCTGAGAACACATGTGCTTAAGCATTTCAGAATGTTTTGAATTAAAATCCAGAGTGTATTGTAAAGGGGGCGTGGTGCCTGGTGTGGTGGTGCATTCCTATAATCCCAGCTATTTGGGAGGCTGAGGCAAGAGGATTATAAGTTTGAGGTTATTCTTGCCAACTTGGTGAGAGAGACCCTGTCTTAAAGTTAAAATTTAATAGGGCTGGTATGTAGCTCAGTAGGAGCGTGTTTGCCCAGCATACATGGGGCCCTGGGTTTAATTCCCAATACCATAAAAAAAAAGTGTGTGTGAGGGGAATGTGGTTCTTGCCCTGTGTACTACTTACACACACCCCAGGGGCATTTGGAGCAGCATCCCATAATCAAGCACATTAATATTTCTGTGGTAAGACCATGTCCACACAAAAGTGGGAGAAATGAAGACTATGAATGACTTCTCCTTAGTTCACTAGTTCAGGTCAGAATAATGCCTCCAAATGAGTTTTGTCATCAGACTTATAAAATAGCACCTAGAAATATGGACTTGAATGTTCATTTGATGCCACCCAAGGAGGAGACTTTGGAGTTGAGCAGGGGCTCCCTGAAGCTCTGAGTCTTCCCCTTGGTGCTACCACTCCCGGTGGTCCCCTTATAAAATCATATATGCTCTTGGAAAATATAGTGCCAATCTTGTTAAAACTGTACATAAAGGAACATAAATTTACTTGAGAGGAAATCTTTATTTTAACTTCTTAGGATTTTTCCCTCACTTTCAGATACTCGATGAACTGTGTTACCTCTCTTCTCAGATGTATCAGGATATTAACCTAAGTGAGCATATTATATTTCATTTTAGCCCATTATAAATACCAAATAAATATATATAGAGAGAGTAGGTGTTCACAAATTTTTACTAGATAAAATATTTTAGATCCATGTGTGCTTCAGAAGAATGTTTATTCTCTTGCTGTTGGATGGAATTTTATGTGTATGTCTGTTGAGATTAATTTGTTCTAAAGCTCAACTACAGTCTTTCTTAATTTTCTACCTGGATAACTTGTCCATTGTTTAAAGTGGGGTTCATATTGGTTCTATCATGCTGACTTGATGCTGGGATGTGGCCAGTTGCTTTGTCCATAGGTGAAGCCTGAAGTCTGGGGTCTGTAGGGGCCAGCTTTGCACTGGGTTGAGCCTGAAATCTAGGACTGTGCAACCCATCCTGGCACTCAGCCCGTCTAAAGCTTAGGGTTGCCCTGGGTCCAGAGTCTGTGGGGGCTGGTCTAGAACCTAGGGCCATTGCGGCTAATCTGGCACTGGATGGGCCTAAATTCTGTATCCATGGGAGTTAGCCTAGTGTTGGGATAAGCCTGGAGACCATAGCTAGAGAGAAAGGCCTGGAATTAAGGCATACTGGATCCAAAGTCAGTAGGGGCTAGCCTGAAGCTGAGTTCCTTGGATGGTACCTTTGCACTGGAGAAAGCCTAAGACATGAATCCAAAGACTTTACCTTATAGTCTGGGGGTTTGAGGGATTACCTCACACTGGAGGCTGGGTTCACAGGGTCAGGCCTGGGTCCTGGGGCTGTGAGGAGCCACTTCAGGGCCTGGAGCCATGGGTCTGTCCTGGCACTGGAGTGGGCTGAAGAATCAGTTCACAGTTACTGACCAAGGATCTGAGGCCAAGGGGATCTGCCTGGTGCTGCAGCTTTCTGGAGTCCAAGGCACAGTCCAATGCTCATTTCACTCTCCTCCCACATGAAGGCTATTTCTCTTTACTGTGTGTTCACTGGGGTTGAGGGAGAGATCCCTGGGGTAATGTGAAACCATCCTTCCTACTCTACTCCATGCATATTTTCTTATTTCTGTGCTATACCATAGTACTGTAATTTTTCATTTGGTTTCTACAACTCTTGAGAATATAATTGGGGGGGGGGATAGTTGTTGAAATTGGCATTTTGTAAGAGAATAAGCACTGTAAAGCCTTATTCTACCATCTTGCCAAAGCCACTCTTGTGTGCATCTCCACATAAAATACTTTTAACAGAACTTGGCATAAGTGTTCAATAGTTCATTATTAGCTATTATTGCCTCTGCATATTAAATACTTGTTATCAAGTACCTCCTATTGACAAGCATTTTGCTAAGAGCTGAGTCTATACAGGTGAATGGATAAGATAGACTCTAATTTCACAGAAGTTATCATCTGAAGGTCTATTTAATAACAATTATAGAGAAATGGTTTTCATACATTTCATTTTAAAAAAGGACCCATGTTCATAGCAGCACAATTCATAATTGCCAAAATATGGAACCAACCTAGGTCTCCAATCAACAGATGAATGGATTGCAAAACTATGGAAAATACACACATGGAATTCTACTCTGCAATAAAGAAGAGCAAAATCATGGAAAAATGGAAATACTTGGAGAACATTATGTTAAGTGAGATCAATCAAGCACAGAAAGAGAAGTGACAGATGTTTTCTCTAATATGCCCAAACTAGGGAGCATTGGGGATACCAGAGGGACTCCAGATAATGGAGGGGAAACCTCAGCAAAGCCAGAAAGGAAGGGTAGGAGAGGAAGAAGGCTGAGGTTGATTAATGGAGGAGCTACATTTGAATATGTGTAAAAATATGAATATAGCATATTTAACCGGACACTCATTGTTCGGGGGAGGGGAAGTGGGGGAGGAGCGCACCAAGTACTATGTGAATGTATGCCATTGTCATTATGAGCTACATTATGTGAAACTATAGTGTACCAATAAAATATTAAAAATAAAAATTAAAAATTAAAAATGGAAGATGGAAAAAAATAAAAAATAAAGAGTTCCCATGAGAGCTTATAGCAAACACATTTATAAATCCATGAGATCAAGAGAAGCCCCCCTAAATAACTGATATTCAATATAGGACTTGAAACAGAAATAGGAATTCCTGGCCCAAAGATATGTTTTTCTTGTATGTATGAGTTTGTACAATGTGTGTTATGGGAATTGGGAAAAGAAAGTAAGAGAACATTATAGAAAATAAAGGCAGAATAAAAATGCCCTGCAGTGAGGAGCAGCATGGATTGTGAAAACAAAAATTTGGCTTGGTGACTGAGTCAGTGAGAGATTAAGTTGGAATCAGTCTGGTGTTAATTTTATCTTAAAGTCAGTAGAAAGACACTGGAGGTTCTAAGTAAAGAAGTCTTGATGGTAGATTGTTTACTGTTATGTTAGGCATTAAACCAGTGAACCTTGTTTTAAAGGTAATCATATACGTTTCAGTCTTTCCATTAGACAATAATAGCATTGTGTTCCCCATGCAGAATAGCCACACGATGCATACTACTGACACCACCTGAAGACACAAGTGTCTCATCCCCTTCCTAGACAAGAGTTATGCCGATTTCAGAAGCTCTCTGGAAGAGGAGCTGAAGAGCTGTCATTAACAACTCTTCCATTGTGCATTAGTTAATTTTCTGTTGCCAGTAACACAATAGCAAGACTGTGTGAGTTACAAAAAAAGAGGTTTAACTCACGATTTTGGAGATCCAGTGTCAAAGGACTACATCATGGAGGCTCCATCCTAATGACCTCACCTAATACCAGCTCACCTGCCAAAGGCCCCACTCACCCAGGCATGTGGCACACACCTGTAATCCCAGTATTTGGGAGGCTGAGACAGGAGGATCGCAGGTTCATCAACATAGTAATTTTGGGAGATCCTATTTCAAACTTAAAAATAAAAATAAGACTGGAGATATAGCTCAGAGGTAGAATCCTTGTACCAAAAAACAAAAACAAAAAAAGCCCCAAACTCTAGACACTGTAGTCTGATTAAGTATCTACCCTTCTCTTTCCGCACAATGGTAGTTAAAATTCAGCATATGAAGTTTAACTTAGGGAGACATCATGTTAATACCTGACTATAATCAACTTGGTAAAGGATGCTTTACCTGAAAGGTTTAATTTTAGTTATTTAGTGTAGGGTTTTTGGTGTGTGCAAAAAAAATGCATGTCGTGTAAAAATATTCCAACAGCAAAATGATTATGCAAAGAAAAGTAAGCCCGTTGCCCCTCCAGAGTCCCTCCTCCTTAAGGCAAGCACTGTGGTATTTTGCCTACTTTTCTACTAATTTTAAATACAAATAAAATGATTCATTTTTCTGACAGGTAATAGTAGATAAAGATTGAAAGAATAATTTTAGAAGCCAGGCAACTCAGTGTTCATGTCCTAGTCTTTCTATTTAAATTAATTAACGTGTGTAAAATACTTCAAATAGTATTTTATCCATATACATTCAGCAAGCTTTATTCTCTTTCCCTCCCTCCCTCCATCTTCCTCTCTCTGGTATTCTACTCCCTTCTTCCCCTCCCACTTATCCAGGTGGAAGAAAACAAGTATCTATCCTGTTATTTACTGTTAAAACATTCATATTAACTTTTGAGAGCTTGCTAAATTTTAAATCCTTTCGTGAATTATCGCACCGCATCCTTGAGACAACGTTAGGGCTAGGTATGATGAGTATCTCTATTTTCCAGACTAGAAATCAGACTAAACACAACGAGCTTTTTGTAGAATGTCCCCAAAGTCACAGACCCTGAGCCCCAGCAGCCTGATCAGCCAGCACCTTCTCTCACAATTCTTTGCTCTACTACCTTTTAACTAATCGCTTGATTTTTGTTTTGTACCTTGTTTTTGACAACACTTTGTTACATTCTTGTAGACCAAGGCTGATAAAAATCTCAGAACCGAAAATTATGAAGAAGAGACTCAAGAATTCAAAAGTATCATCCGAGAGAAGGCATCAAGTTTTAATGCAAACTTAGCTCTAAAGTTTACACCCACTGAAGCAATGAGAGACAACAGTGAGAAAATGTCCTCAGATACTAACAGCATCCAAAGTAGTTTTCGATTTTCATACTCCAAGCTGCAAACTTATCAGCAATTGTTGTCCTATGCTTCAAAGCAGGTAAGACAAAAAAAAAAAAATACAGAGAATATAATAGAATGTATTTCTAACTAACCAAGTCCCCCTCTTTAAATTTAAGTATTTAATCCAGGTGTGGTGCTACATGTTTGTAATCCCAGCATTTGTGAGGAGAGACAGGAAGATCCAGGTTCACAGCCAGCCTCAGCTACTTAATGAGGCCCTTTGCAGTTTAGTGAGACCCTGTTTTCAAATAAAGAATAGAAAACAGGGCTGGGGGTATATCTCAGTGGTAGAATGCCTCTTGATTCCATCTCCAGTACCATAAATAAATAAATAAATAAATACATACATACATACATACATACATAAATACATAAATACATACATAAATACATAAATAAATACATAAATACATAAATAAATACATAATTTAGAGCAGATAAAGATTATAGAAAGAAAAAATAAAGCGAGATACATGAAATTCTCAGATAGGTAGCTGGGACATAGAGAAGAATAACACCAACTGGAGGAAACTCTGATGAAATTTTGGACAGTAATGAGTGAATCAGCTGTGTCGTGGTATTGAGCAGAGAATGTGTACTAAGATCATACTGTTGTACTGAAATTAGGGAACAGACCATCAAGCCTGATGCAAAAGGCTGGTCAAATTGCACCAGAAGGAGAAAGGATTACAAAGATCTCCTTGAATCAGATCATGAAGATCCTCAAGTCTACTATATAGGGGTTGTTTTTTATTTAAGACACTTGGTGGTCATTGATTGGCCATTGGCATTGTCTATTATATTTAAATTGATCATTCTGGGTGCTTGGCAGGGAAGAGATTATGGGTGCCAAGAACAAAACCAAGGAGGCTTGTTAAAAGCTGTTGCAGGAATCCAGGTGGGAGATGTAGCTCAGGCAGGATAGTTGGAGTCAAGCATGACTGCTGAGCAGCTAGGAGAATTGAGCTACTGCTGGGGTGGTGGGGACTTCTGGTAGAGCTGGCTCTGGGAGGAAGGCCAGTACTTAAGGTTTAGTTTGATGGGAGAGGCCAGGTAGGATGTGGATGCTACAAGTCTGGAATATTAGAAGGACAACTGGGCTAGAACTGTAAGTTTGAGAGTCATCATATAGGTGATGCTGAATGGGCTTTGGGAGACTGTCAAGAATGTTAGAATAGCCGGGCGTGGTGGCGCACGCTTGAAATCCCCACACTTGGGAGGCGGAGACAGGAGGATCGCGCAGGTTCCAAGCCAGCCTCGCTGTCTTAAGAGACCCTGTTTCCAAATAAAAAGTATAAAATAGGTCTACAAGTATAGCCCAGAGGTAGAAGGGTTTCCAGAAACCCCAGTTCCACCAAAAAAAAAAAAAGAAAGAAAGAAAGAAAAAGAAAAGAATGTTAGAATACATTGAAAAAAAGAGAAGAGCAAATGCTAAATTTATATAAATTCAATAGAAAGAAATTTGTAAAAAGAGAATGAACCAGAAAATAAAACCAACAAGCGACCAGTGCAATGCCCTGGGATCTCTCTACTCAGTGTGGTCTCTGGATCAGCAGCTTTTACATCACTGGGATGATAGAGCTCCAGACCTACAAGATTAGACTTGCACTTTAACAGGATTATCTAGATGATTTGTTCACATGTTACTGTAATGTTGGGAGTTGCAAAGGAGGCAAACGCCAACCAGGTTATTGAAAGCAGCTTTAATCAGCCTAATCAACCAGCGCCTTTGGGCACGGTCTGCCGACTGTGGGGAAAAGGACCAATGACCAGGCAGCAGTCATGAGGTCAGCAGAGTCAGATTGGTCGGCAGAGTCACATGGTAGAGCGGAAATACCAATGTTTTAAGGGAGAGGGACTTGGGGTGGGGCTAGCAGTGTAGTAATGCCGATTCTCTCACAGCATCTGGAGTCTCATGATGCCTGTACTCAGCCTCATGATGTTTGGAGTCTCGAGGCACCTGGATTCTCATAATATCTCCACTTCTGGCTTCCGGGATTCCATCTCCTGTTCATGCTGTGGGGTCCTGTGTGGGAAGGAAGGGACCTGACCTATCAGTTATTGTTTAAGAAGCTCTGCCCCAAAAAACAAGGAAAGAAACTCTATTAAGGAGAGGAGACTGATGCCCTGCGTCAAATATGCTACTATGTCAAAGAAGACAAAAAGGATAATTCTTGGCCTTAGCATGGTGAAGGTAATCAGTGACCTTGAGAAGAGAAGTTTTTGTCTTAGTGAAAACAAAAGTGTGGTTGAGTTATAGTTGAGAGAAACTTGGGAAAGAAGAATTGGAAATCAAAAGTATAAAAAGCTTTTTCAAGGAATTTTGCTTCTAATAAGGGCAAATAAATTAGTAGCAGCTGGTCAAGAAAGTGTATGTATGTCACTATCACTATAAACTACCATATGATATGAGACTATAATGCATCCATAAAAGTATGAAAAAATGTATGAAATAATAGCATATCTGGGTACAAAGAATCTAAAACCTGCCTCTGAAATAAATGAACCAAAGAGCATCACATGTCTTTTTGACTCCAAATCTCAAGATATGCATTCTAGTTTTAGCAATAATAAAATAATAAAATAATAAAATGGAAGCCAGGCACATGCTTGTAATCCCAATACTTGGGAGGCTGAAACAGGAGGATCTCAGGTTCATGGCCAGCCTCAGCAACTTAGTGAAGCCCTCTGCAACTTAGTGAGACCTTATTTCAAAATAGAAAACAAAATAAGTTCAGGTGTGGACCACCCAGTACTTGGAAGGCTGAGACAGGAGCACAGGTTTGAAGCCAGCCTCAACAACTTAGCAAGACCTGCTTTGAAATAAAAAATAAATAAACAGGGCTGGAGGTGTAGCTCAGAGGTAGAATGCCCCCTGGATTCAATCCCCAAACACACACACACACACACACACACACACGAATTCAAGCACTCAGAAGGTAGCTCTCCTGGCTTATAAGATTATTGCTAAAGGCTGACTCACCCTCCATCACCTAAAGTTAAGTTATATGAGCAACCTGCTTCTATAACACAAAAAATTTGTTGTGATGTCCATATATATCAAGATATATCTTTTTATGTGTGTGTGGTACTGGGGTTCCTGGAAGCCCTTCTACTTCCGGGCTACACTCTCAGACCTATTTTTACATTTTTATTTGGAAACAGGGTCTCCTAAGCCAGCACACGCAGCTAGCTTCGAACCTGCGCGATCCTCCTGTCTCTGCCTCCCAAGCGCGGGGATGACAAGCGTGAGCTACCATGCCCGGCTTATCAAGATATATCTTTAAAAATAAATTATTCTTAAAATTCACACAGTCACCACATATTAACCACAGCGATACCAGAACCTCAAAAGACCCACTCCAAAATAATGGAGGTAGTTGTGATTTAGTTTTGCCTGAGCCGGGCCAAGTCATTTAATCACACAGTTTACTGCCCAATTCTCCCTTGGAACTTTAAGCCATCATTCCTGACACTGAAGGCATTTAATAGATGAGTTGTTTAGGTTGGCTTGAGATTCATATTTTAAAATACTGTCCATCCCATCTCTCTAAGGATTGACAGTCGAAGGAAAAGAGAGATCACAGACCTACATCCTTAGTAAAGACGCTGCACAGATGTTTGTGTGGTTTGGGGCAAATAACTTAGTATCTTTGAGTCAGAGTTTCCTTATCTGCAAAATTTGAAAATTGAACCTTATATCTAATGTATACATTTCCTTCCATTGTTAGCAGTTTTAAATCAATTTAGTAAGGTATAATTTCCATATAATAAAATGCAAATATTTTATATGTATAGTCCCATGGATTTTGATTCTTACATATGCCTTTATTGCCAAAAAGAAGATGTGGAACATCTTCAAAATAGATGCAGAACATTTTCATTACCCCAAGAAAATTCCATCACAGCAAACTATCTACCAACTGAGAGACAACCAAATGACAGATTTCTCTGACCATAGCTTAGTTTTCCTGTGTTAGGATTTCTTTTTTTTTGTTTGTTTGTTTTTGTTTTTTTGTTTTTTTTTGGTGGTACTGGGGTTCCTGGAAGCCCTTCTACCTCCGGGCTACACTCCCAAACCTATTTTATATTTTTGAAACAGGGTGTCTTACGCCAGCGCGGCTGGCTTCGAACCTGCGCGATCCTCCTGTCTCCACCTCCCAAGCGCGGGGATTACAAGCATGCGCCACCACGCCCGGCGTAGAATTTCTTTTTTTTATATGCTTTTATTAGTGCATTATAGTCTTACATCAAAATGTAAATCATGTTGACAGTGACATCCATGTACACAGTACTTTGTGCCCCTACCCTGGCTGCCTCCCCATCTCCCTCCTTCCCCACATAGAGTATTGCGATTGACATGGTATTTCCACATACATACACACAGCCACTGGTAGTAAATCCTTCAGTGAACCTCACTCTCCTCCCTTCCCTTCCCTTAGATCACCTTCCTGGCTCCACTGAGATTTCTCCTCCACTATCTGGAGTTTCAGTGGCGTTCCAGTTGCTCCTTAGCTTGCACATACTAGAGAAAACACATGAGCCTTCACTCTCTATGACTGCCTGATTTCACATGAGGGGAAACGCATAGTATATATTGCTCTGCGTATGACCTATTTCACTCAGCACTATATTTTTGAAATTCATGTTGCTGAATGTATCAGTAATTTGTTCCTTTTTACTGTTGGCTAGTATTCCATGCGTGAATATGTACTGCAATATCCTTATCAACACCCCTGTTGATGGGCATTTGATATATTTCAAATTTTAAGCTTTTTTGGACTAATGCTACTATGAACCAGAGCATCACATGTCACTGCTAAAAAAAAAAAATACTCATATGTAAATACTAGATTGTGTGATTTATTTGAAGCAGTGGTAATAAAACTCATATTTCTTTTTTTTAAACTTCTCTACAACAAAGGAAAAGATGTTTCTGCATGTGAAAGGATCAATTGATCTCGGTAGATTTCTGATGAGAAATCGGGATGTCACGCTGACAACAACTTTCTTGGATGACATAAAAGCTCTGCCAAGCACCTATGAAAAGGGAGAATATTTTGGATTTTTGGAAACATATGGAACCCACTACAGTAGCTCTGGGTCTTTGGGAGGAATCTTTGAACTCATCTATGTTTTGAATAAAGCTTCCATGAAGGAGAAAGGTATTTCTAGAATTAGAATTCTAACTACAAATGCTATATTGACTAAACTTTCTTTCCCTAACCTTTCAAGATAGTCTTTAGAATAAAAAAAAAAACCCAGTAACCTCCTCCTTTGAGAGAAGAAAGTCTTCTCTTCTGCCCTTTGGCACCTACGATCCTATCAAATAGTAAACTGCCTCTCACCTCAAATAAGCTGACTGGCTCCTGCTCAGGAGCCTTGCTAATAGATGTACCAAATTATATCACAATCTAATATCAATTATATAGGGATGCTACCTTTAGTGAAATATTTCAAAAGTGAAAGAAGCTGGAAGAAATGTAATTAATGTAACCTATTTCTCATTTAGTCAACTGGTCCAATTTACATTTAATTATCTTCCGAAATATTCTTCAGCATTGGAAGGAAAA
This sequence comes from Muscardinus avellanarius, assembly GCF_963383645.1. Taxonomy (NCBI): domain Eukaryota; kingdom Metazoa; phylum Chordata; class Mammalia; order Rodentia; family Gliridae; genus Muscardinus; species Muscardinus avellanarius. The sequence goes on along the minus strand of NC_137786.1, from coordinate 34,741,939 downwards.
TATTACATTATGTTTTCTCTTGGAGGGAAAGGAAGAAACAATGTCATATAAATCTAACATCTTAAAGCAAGCATGGAAAATTAGTTTTACATCATATGATAATCCTACTTACTATAGTGGTGGCCACATTGGGGTCATGTTGAGTAGGTTCCTGGCTACATATATGTCATTATGGGAAAAAGGGCCCTAGTTGATCACCAGTGCACGCCAAAGGTACTAGAGAGGCCCATGTGATACATAGTTCCCACTGTCCAAATCTTGAAGGATAAAGTATATGAGTTGCACGCAGTGGTGTGTTCCTGTAGCCCCAACTACTCGGGAGGTTGAGGCAGGAGGGTCGCTTGAGCCCAGGAGTCCACAGTCAGCCTGGGCAACATAGTGAGACCCTATAACCTAAGAAAAAATTAATAATATGAAAATAAAGCAAATGTGAAGCATTTTAAAAGTTTTAATCATTTTTGTAAGTGCTTGTGACTAGTTATGAATAGTCCTTAAGAAGGTGATAGATAGATGTCAGAATATCTCCTCTTCACCCTCACAATTATTTAGCTGTCTCTTAGGGAAGTATTGCTAAAAGCCATTTCCATGGCTCCTATGGGGTCAGTAGGTCAAAGTGTTGAAGACTTACCTGAAGAGTAGTATGTCACTGTGATCTAAAGACACCTCCCCATCATCAGTCAACACCCTATGGGTGAAGAAGTCATGACGGATCAGAGCCAGCTGCTCTTGGTGCTATGGGCCAGCCTTGGGCCAGCAGGAACCTCCCCAGGGGTACTGTACTATGAGGTCGTTTGGATTATGTGGTTGTGCAAGGCTACATCCACCGCAGAGTGAGGTCTCTGCAAGCCCCGCCTGGAGGCTCTATTCCCAGAGATAGTACATGGGAGGGGGGACACAAGAAGACTGTATCTTGATCATCAGAAGCTCAGCAAGGGCAATCAAGACACAAGGAGCCCATCAGCCCAGGGCTGCTTTGGTGAAAAGCTTTGTAAGAAGAGTTCTTTAAATCTGGACAATTTAGAGTTATCCACCTACTGAACTTAGCATCTACTGAACTTCTGGCCTTACTAGACCTGGATCTTAAGGCCAACCCCAGCCTGTCGTCTTTCCCATTTCCCCAAGCCAATGCCTTAGGACCACACCATCCCCTCTCCTCGGGCTGGCTGTGTGAGGGTCCACCCCGAGGCAGAGAATCTAAGTGCTTTGAGGTCATCTCACTGTTTTTCTGTTCTTCTGGATCAAAGTCCTCATACTTTATTAGGATACAGTTGGAAGTCTAGAATTCTGTATTTCGATCTTTGCCTTCCATATTTATCCTCCCTGGAAGTGCTACAAGAAATATCTGTTAGATGAGTGAATGTCTAAAGCCTCCCAGGTATCTACTAAAATTCGCCACAGAGCCTGGGATTAAATTCTCCCTTGCCTTTTTCATAAAGACTTTTGTCTTTCAGAACAAATATGTGTGTGTATGCGTGTGTGTTTTACTGGGGATTGAACTCAGGGACATTTTATGTCCAAGCCATACCCCCAGATGTTTCTTTTCTTTTTTTTTTTCTTTTCTTTTTTTTTCCTTTCATTTTCTTTTTTTCTTTTTTTGCAGTACTTGGAATAGAGCCCAGGGGCATTGTACCTCTGGGCTACACTCCAGCACTATTTTTTAGTCTTTTTCTTTTTGAAACAGGGTCTCACTGAGTTGCAAAGTAGCTGAGGCTGTCTGAAAATCGCAATCCTCCGATGATCTCCACCTCCTGAATGCTGGGATTAGAAGCCCGTACCACCACGCCTGCCACCCCCAGACCTTTTTGTTTTGGGGGGGGGTCTGGGGATCGAACCCAGGGGCATTTGACCTCTGAGGTATATCCCCTGCCCTATTTTTTATTCTTTATTTTGAAACAGGGTCTTACTAAATTGCAGAGTTGCTCTAAGTAGCTGAGGCTGTCCGCAAACTGCCATCCTCCAGTCTCAGCCTCCCGAATGCTGGGATTACAAGCGTACGCCACCATGCCAGGCCCCAGACCTTTTTATGTTTTGTTTTGAAACAAGGGCTCATTAGGTTGTAGACAACCACCCTATGTTTTTGAGGTTCTCCTCGAACCTGCAGTCTTCCTGCCTCAGTCTCTCAAGTTCTGGGATTCCAGGTCTGTGCCACCACACCTGAATACCAATATTATTTTAAAGCGAGTGATAAATTTAATATATTCATCACCACTAAGTCAACAAGCAAAGTCAAGAAAAGGCTAAAAAATTCTAATAGGGAAACAAAGTAGTTCAGATAGTCCTATATATTTGAGTTCAGTAATGACACCTAGAAACCTAAATAAGTGTCTTTCTTACCAAATAGCAAGCTAGGATTTGTGATGTTGATAGGAATTATCTAATAATTTTCAAATAAATACATAAAACAGGTGTGGAACTAAATGATATTAAGAGATGCCTCGGGTTTAATCTGGATTTATCTCTACATTCCTCTGGAGCCTCCACTGGAGCTGAAGTCACAGCAAAATTTGATAAAAATGATTGTTTAAAGAGTGGCGACGGCAGAAGTGGTAAGTATGGCCTAACTTAGTAGGTGAGAAAAAGCCAGGAGATATACAAAAGAAAGAACACTGCGCTTTTAAAATGACCTCTTTATTGTCCTCTTTATTTAGAAAAAGTCAAAGATACACCAGGACTGTATCTTTGTTACAGTGGTTTCTGTAAACCTATAAGCAGAAATAAGCTGTGGGCACACGCTTATTTCCCCATGGTGTGGTTTGCAGCTGCCGGGGATGCCATTCATACTGCAAGCGTAGATTTCTGTATTGATCATAGAAATGGTAGAAGGATGGTGGTAGAGAAATGTCTTGCAGAAAAGATTTCTTTTTTCCCCTTACCTCTAACAAAAATCATCAATGAGTTAGTAGCAGGACTACATGTATCTGTCAACAAAGGCCAAACCACCTCCCCAGCACCACCTTCCACCTGACTTGAAGTCCCCAATTCACCCTTACCAGCAGACCTGTACATAATCCTTTAAAAGTTACAAGTACCGCCAGGCGTGGCGGTGCACGCTTATAATCCCCGCGCTTGGGAGGCTGAGACAGGAGGATCGCACAGTTTGGAAGCCAGCCTTAGCTACTTAGTGAGGCTCTCAGCAACTTAGTGAGACCCTGTTTCCAAACATAAAATAAGGCTGGGAGTATAGCCCAGAGGTAGTAAAGCCCCTGGGTTCTACCCTCACTACCACACAAAAAAAGTTACAAGTACCTATAATATGAGCACTATTCTCTACTGCTCATCTTTAGCAGATTCATAGGCATGAGGAGGTGCTGAAGCTCTTAATTCTTATACTAATTAGATGTAACTGAGGGCATTTTTAAAAAATACAAGTGCTTGCGCCGAGCGTGGTGGCACATGTTTGTAATCCCCGCGCTTGGGAGGCAGAGACAGGAGGATCACACAGGTTCGATGTCAGCCATGCTGGCTTAAGAGACCCTGTTTCCAAATAAAAATATAAAAAATAGCTCTGGGAGCGTAGCCCAGAGGTAGGAGGGCTTCCAGGAACCCCAGTACCACACACACACAAAAAATAACAAGTGCTTGAGATTCATCTTTAAAGAGCCAGCTGGCAGCAAGGAAGCTAAAGCAAGGAAAGCCTGATAACCTTTTTTTTTTTTTTTTCTTTTGCAGTACTAGGGATTAAACCCAGGGTCATTCTACCTCTGAGTTACACCCCACCCCACCCCGGCCCTATTTTTTATTCTTTACTTTAAAACAGGGTCTCACTAAAGTTGTGGAGGGCCTCACTAAGTAGCTGAGGCCGGCTGCAAACCTGCGATCCTCCTGTCTCAGCCTCCCAAGTACTGGGATTACAAGCGTGCCCTACCACTCTTGACTTAATGTTTTAAAGCATATCAACTTCGAACGTGTGGTCTCGATTGGAAGCCACTGGCAAAAGTTTGAAAATGAAGAAAACTGAAATTGCCACCGTGTGACATAATTTCTCTCTGAGGTCCTTAAGTTAACTGTATAATCATATATTCAGTCCAGTTTTATTGGTGCATTGTAATTATACATCATAATGAGGTTCAGAGTAATAGAAACAGATAAGCACACAGCCCTTGCTGTGGTTAGCCCTGGGTCCCAACTCACTCCCTCCCAATCTAATCACTTCACCTCTTTAAGAATTCTCATCCAGGAAACGGAGGAAGGCTAAGCAAAAACATCCTGAAGTTCTTTTTCAATTCCAAAGCTTCCAGACTCTGAAAGGCTCACAGAACTTTATTTAAAGTGGCCCAATCTAGAGACGGACTGAGGGAAAGATGAGTGAAATTCTGGGAGTAGAAAGAAATCATACTTTTTGCATTATTTTGTTTTAGACTCTGTTTTTTTTTTTAATTTTGAAATAGTTTAAAGCAAACCTCTAAAAATATGACAGGCAATTCGCAACAAAAAATATATAGTATATCCAAACTCCTGTTAAGTTCCCCCGTGCCTGTGTTATCATGAGCTATGAATTACCAATGTGTCTAGATAATTTGCACCATTTTTATTTAAAAGAAAGATGACCAAAGTCTACAATTAGCTACTAATAACAATTGCCTCTCCAGCTTTGGTGGGAAGGGGAATTACATAAATAATATTATTCACAATGAAAAATCAGTAAATATTCTAACTATAGAATATGACACAGAACTACAAGCGCTTGTCTTCAATTCCTCCTTCTCTCCCCAGAAAATATCACCAGTGAGAACTTCATAGACAATGTGATTTCATTCATAAAAGGAGGAACCAGGAAATATGCAGTCGAGCTGAAAGAAAAGCTTATCAAAGGAGCCAAGAGTATCGACGTGACCGACTATGTGAACTGGGCCTCATCCTTAAATGATGCTCCGGTGCTCATTAGTCAAAAAGTAAGGAAGGTCTATTTTTAAATTGAAGCTCGTGTCATTTTCTTATTAAGTGCTGCCATCGGTTCAGATGAACAGCTGACTGACTCTACCTGAGAGAGACGCGGGCATTCAAACACACTGCCATCTCATCCCGGAAAGAGGCATGGCCGAGAAGAAAGGCAGAGTGGTGTCAGACACCCTGCGCTGAGCTCTGACCTGCCCCTCACTAGATCCAATACTTTCCTGACTTCTGCAACTCTTAACTTCTCCACGCCGCCTCCATGTTCTCCCCCCGTACCCACCCCCCTGAGGGCTTCATCAGATTGCCTGTGCAGAGCCCAGAGCTCTGACTGCCACAAAGTACCCAAGGATCAGGGTTTCCCTTATTTCCCTTGGCTACCCCTTGCCTTCTCCTGGCATCACACCACCACTGCCAGCCCAGGAGAATCTCATTTATTGTGAGTTTTTATGAGGGAAAGTTTCATAAGGTGTCCAAGAAAAGTTTCATAAGGTCTCCAAGCAAGGGTGAACAATTCTTATGGTCAGAGAATTCTTTCCTTTTTATTTTATCCTATGCATGCATTTATTTATTTATTGTTGAGACGGGGTCTCTCACTGTGTTGCCTAAGCTGGCCTTGAACTCATAAGCTCAAGCGATGTGCCTGCCTCAGCCTCTTGAGCAGTGAGGACGGCAAGTGCATCCTGTCCCTATCTTGACTGCACAGTCTTCAGTTTATAAACCTATTGGGAGTTCAGTCTTGTGCTTGTTCAGAGAGAAAAGAAATTCTGTTACACTTTAAAGCTAGAAATGCCATGTTCTTTAACCCCATCTTTCTCTCCCTAAACTAACCACTTCTTTACTTCTTCTTTTGATCCTGATATTATTAGAAAGTGGTTTTCTACTTTCTCCTGTAGCTTTTGGTTACCCCTACCTCATAATTTTCTTCTCTCAGGTCAATTTTTATCTTTGCCTACCACTTTAGTTGGATTACCATGAGTAATGGCAACATTTTTATAGTATAGTTATTGAATAAATTTACTCTTTTCAATTTGTTTTGTTTTGCTTTTGGAGAATACTTGGGATTGAACCCATGTGCATTCTACCCCTGAGCTACACCCCTAGCCCCAGTTATTTTTACTTTTTAAATGTTAAAACAGAGTCTCACTGAGTTGGGGAGGGCCTTGCGAAGTTGCAGAGACTGGATGTGAACTTGTGGTTCTCCTGTCTCGGCCTCCCAATCGATGTTTGATTGTCCTCCAAAAGTGATGAAAGCCACCAAATCTATCTTGTTTATGTGAAGAAGAAACTCAGAGCCGGGCGTGGTGGCGCACGCTTGTAATCATCACACTCAGGAGGCGGAGACAGGAGGATCGCGCAGGTTCGAAACCAGCCGCGCTGGCTTAGGAGACCCTGTTTCCAAATAAAATATAAAATAGGTCTGGGAGTGTAGCCTGGAGGTAGAAGGGCTTCCAGGAACCCCAGTACCACCAAAAGAAGAAGAAGAAGGAAGAAGGAGGAGGAGGAGGAGGAGGAGGAGGAGGAGGAGGACCTCAGAAACTGAAATTTGTAATCAATTCTCTTTTAGGTTTTAGAAACATATCCATTTATAGATGTGCAAATGTACCTATGTCGTCAAGTATTTTTTCCCACATTGGACAAAGAGGAAGAAAAAGCTGCCAGCCAAATTAGCATGCATATATATATATATAATGCATACAATATATATTATACGTATTATATATACATATTAGCATGCATATATATCAGAAGAAGCCCTTTCTGTTTTAAGCCTAAAGTTTATGCAAATTCACTGTCTTGAACTCAGCCAAATATGTTTATGTTGGAAGATTTTAAATACAGAAAGAATTGGTGACTTGGATCTTTGCATGGGGAGACACCTAAAGTGACTTTTTTTAAATCTCTCAATGCAAGTTCAACTCCTCTTGTATGGATTGATTCAAAGATTGTTTTATGGGGAGATATTAATAATACTCCAGCATATCCTAGAGCTGATTTTTTTAAATCTTGAGTAGTCAAAGCATCTGCTGCAAATGTACTATTAGATTTCCTAGAGCTATTCAAAGACTTGGGTGAGCCCAGTTGGCACAGTGTGGCTGTCTGGATGTGAAATGCAGTTGCTCCTGTCTTAGCAGCGATTGTTTCCCTGTGGAGGTCTTAGAGGAGGAAGCATTTCACCTTCACTCTCTGTGTAAGTTTCTTTCCTCATAAATAGAAAACCAGGTTCTACCTAAGAAAATGGCAGCTTTAGTTAGTGCCCTATGGGCCGCTTAATAAATTTATCTTCTTGTTGAGAAAGTTCAGAAAAGAGCAAATTGTTGTGATTTTTATTAACTTCACATGGCTTTTAAATCCCTGAAGAGATGGAGATGTAGTTATGTCTGACTTTAAAATAGGTTCCAAGTCATTTTGCTCTTGTAACTCCAATAAGCATGGTCCTATGGTTGATTGGTTACTATTGCCAACAGTTTAACTACACAATTATACTAACTCGTTCTTTGGTAAGTTGAAGCATATCTATTTTATATAGATGAGGTTTTTAAACACTGGGTATGGTATTAATATTAAAACAATTGGCGCGCCAGGCGTGGTGGCACACGCTTGTAATCCCTGCGCTTGGGAGGAGGAGGAGACAGGAGGATCACGCAGGTTCGAAGCCAGCCGCGCTGGCTTAAGAGACCCTGTTTCCAAAAAAAAAAAAAAAAAATTGGTCTGGGAGTGTAGCCCGGAGGTAGAAGGGCTTTTCCAGGAACCCCAGTACCACAATAAATAAACAAATAAAATAAAACAATTGGCTCTTCTACTTAAGTATTTATAGAATTGATAGAATCTCTCCCCACATCCCAAACTATTAACAGGTTTCTATTTAATCCTCTGTAGTAAACTAAATCAGTGATCTAGGTAGTAATGTCACAAAGTGTGCTCATCAGAAAGAGCAGGAAGTTAAGTAAAAGGTAGAAAGGTATATTACAAGTGATTTTACAAGTATAATGCTTGATGCTGATGATAATGTGTGTAATGTGCGCATGTGAAAATAGATATGATAGTAGATGATGGATGGATAGATAGATGATAGATAGATAGATAGATAGATGTAGATTTGTCAAATATCCCACCTCCTAAAGCAATTTGTGGCAATGCTCTATTAGCAGAACCTGTGGTTTTGAATTTCCCAATGTTTGGTCCAGCCCAAGAACTTTCCCTTGACCTCTCTTCAAGCAGAGGACTTAGAATGACCCATTTTTTTCCATTTTCTTTGTCATAGTCTTCAACTGAAAGTTTATTGAAACCTGTTATCAGCTTGCCTGGATGTTATCACAAATGTTCTGCATTTTATCTGAACAGAATGGCCAAACCTTGTTTTCTTCGTAAAGCTACTACTACAAGCTAGCTATAAAAAGGCTGAGAGAAACATTCATCTGGGATTTCCTGGGAGATATAAAGTTTATCATTTCCTCTAGAACAACAGCACCAAAATCAGTATAGCTGTAATGCGGTGTATTGGTTTCCTGTAAAGTTTTGTTTTGGCATTATAAGAAACAAAATTAGGCAACCCACTGCTTTATTTTCTAATAAGATGTTACATAATACACTGTTCCCTTTATGAGAACTCACAGGAAATTATACTCTTTAATCTTATTTTGTTTTTCTTGGTAATCAGGTGGGTTTTCTTATGTGCCTAGGATTATTAAATTCAATTGTGTCTTATTCAATGCACTGTGAAACAGAGCCAAACTTATGACCAACTCATGCAAAGGGATAGGTCCTCCTGGCATCCGCTTTTTCTATCAGTGGGGCTTTTGCTTCTATCTCACCTTTTCTATTTTCACTTCTTCTTTTCCCACTTTCTTCAACCACTTTTACCTGTATATATAGTAGGCCATATTAGTGCCTTCTGGAGTACTATGAGGTAACAATGAATTAATTTGTTAACCATTTTTGCTCTGTTGTGTAATTCTTAGCCGACATGCACTGGGTGTTAAAGAGCGTCAGTATTTTACAGGGCTGCAGTACCAGTGCTGTGTGATTATTGGTACAGCTATAATGATATCAAAAAATCATCCTTTTTTTTTTACTATGTAACAATATAGTAAAAACAATTTCTAACTCTCTTGTCTAAGGATAAAAAAAGGACATTATTCTATCAAGAACCGCATATGTGGTATATGTAGTTTAATTATTGTGGAGGTCTGAAAGAAATCTAAAGATACTTATTATTAAGTTATGTTGTCAGTTTACTTACATCTTAGCAAGTTTCAGGATAGATTATATCCACTGAAAATATATATGCAAATGGTAGAACGCGAAGAGAGTTAGCTGGCTTAGGAGAAAAAAATTAAAACTTTTCTTTATTAACAGAAGGTCAAAGTTTGCCAGCAAAAGATGTGGCTCTGCAGAAAAACTTCAAGAAGTGCAATTTAATAGTCTTTTGTCTACTTGTGGGGTTTCTGACCTGGGGCTTTGAGTCTCCTCTGAAGCCACTGCTATTGCCTGGCCTTCATCGTTATCTCTGAACTCTGTTCATTTGTTTTATCCAAACCGTGTTTCCTCCATGACCCTCTATTCCTGTCTCTTAGATTATCTGTCCTTGACTTTCCTTTGAAAGAAACAGGATAATTTTTTTTTCTAAAAAAATCATAACTCTACCACATTCTTACATTGTTTGTGCCAATACAACAATGCCAATAAAAGGTTATTCTCCTTCAATTAAATATGACATAGTCAAAATCTGAATCCTGGATACTAATTCAGGAGAGACTACAGTGGCAGACAGTTGGGCTGTGTTTGTCCAAGTTCTTGATATATTCTGGATATGAGCCTATTCTTACTTAGAACTGTTGGAAATATCTTCTCCAACTTAAGTCTTTTCACCATTTTCAAAACAGATATTTCCTCTCTCTCTCTCTCTCTCTCTCTCTCTCTCTCTCTCTCTCTCTCTCTCTCTTTGGTGGTACTGGGGTTCCTGAAAACCCTTCTACTTCCGGGCTACACTCCCAGACCTATTTTTATACTTTCTTATTTGGAAACATGGTCTCTTAAGCCAGTGTGGCTGACTTCGAACCTGCACTATCCTCCTGTCTCTGCCTCCCAAGCGTGTGGATTACAAGCGTGTGCCACCACACCCAGCTCTCTTTTCTCTTTCTTATTTTCAACTAATATAAGATTTACAGTAAAATTGCACAAATGGTATATACAAAAATATTGCAAAATAGTACCAAGAATTTACATATATTCCCCATCCAACCACCCTTAGTGCTAAATATTTACACAAGCATAGTAAAATTGTTAAAATCAGATAATTAACATTGACTAGCCAAAGCACAGATTTTACGTAAATATCACAAGGTGTTTTTTTGTTTGTTTGTTTTTGTTTTTGTTTTTGAGGTACTGAGGATGGAACCCAGGGGCATTTACCTCCAAGCTACACCCCCAGCCCTATTTTTTATTATTATTTATTTTGAGACAGGGTATCACTGAGTTGCAAAGGGCCTAAGTAGCTGAGGCTGTCTGTGAACCACAATCCTCCTGTCTCAGCCTCCCAAATGCCAGGATTACAAGCCTGTACCACCACACTCAGCTCACAAGCGTTTTTTGGTTTTTTTTTAATCTTCTTTTTCCTTCTCCAAATCGAATTTAGGGCCCCACATTGCATTAGTTATCATGTCTTTGTAGTTTCCTCTCCAGTCTCTGACAATTCTTCAGATTTTCTTAATCTTTCATGACCTTGACATTTATTAGGTATGTGTCAAACATCTCTCAGTTTAGATTTCTATTAGATTAATATTATGCACATTTTTCCCACACTAAGTATTAAATCCAAGGGTACTCTACCACTGAACTATATCCCCAGCTCTTCTATTTTTTATTTTGAGACAAGGTCTCAGTAAATGGCCCAGGCTGGCCTTGAACTTGCAGTCCTCCTGACTCTACCTACCAAGTGACTGGATTATTAGGCCTGTGCCACCATGCCTGGTGGTTACTCACTTTTGGCCAAATTACCATAAAATCGTCTTCTCAGTGCATTATACCATGATTATGATATAAATATATTTTTATTTTGATGTAGTCAATTGTATCTTTCTTCATTATAGCTGGTGTTTCTTAAGTCCTCTTTGTTCTTTTCCTAGCTCAAGGTCTTAAGTGCACTCAGCTGTATAGTTATAGATCTTCCAAAAAGTTTATTAAATTGATTTGACATTTAAATTTACATTCAACCTGATATTTGTTTATGATATAAGGTAAAAAACCATATTTTAAAATTTTTCTATGCAGATTTTATATTGTCCTAGGACAGTTTATTTAAAAGATTATCTTTTCTCCTAAGGCGCTGAAGAATCTTATCATAAATTCAGTTTCAAAATGTGGACGGATCTAGTTTTATAAATTCTATAGTTAACACTGCATTGTCCTAAGTTCTATAACTTTATAAGTCTTGAGGTCCAGAGGAGCGGGACCTTCTACTTTTTCTTCAGAAGTTCTTGCTAATTCGAGGAATATCCCATTTTCAAAAACCAGCTTGACAATTTCAACAAGATATTTCAAAAAGATACTCAAAATTTGACTGGGCCTGTACCTAATCTATAAATCAAATTGATGAAAGTAGACATCTTAAAATGCTCGATCTTCCAGTTCAAGAATGCCAAAGATCTTTGTATTTACTCAGCCCTCTTGAGTTTCTTCAAAATCCTCCCCTACACATTTTCAAAAAATTATTTGACTTACCGTGCTAGTTTGGCATTTTTCTCACTATCAATGAACATTTTTCAGGGGGATTTACTGGAAATTTGAACACGTAGAAACCACTTATAAAATCTGACTGGGATTTATAAAATCTGAATGGTTGGGATTACAAGCATGTGCCACCGTGCCTGGCTTGAGATTTCTTCTTAATCTTGATTTTCAGCGGTTTTAATGTGTGTGTATGAATGTGTTATTATAATAATTATTGTTATTAACATTATTATATTTGAAATTCGCTGGGCTTTTGGAATCTGAAATTCAATGCATTTACTTAATTTTGGAAGAAATAGCTGGCCATTATCACTTCAAATATTCCTTCTGACATATTTATATTTTCTCTCTTCTTTGAGGTTCCAGTAATGCCTGAACTGGACCCTCCGATATTGTCCCACAGCTCTTGGATGCTCTCTTCTTGGGTTGACATCGTCCTTCCAATTCTTTTATATGTTTGGGCTTTAGTTTGGATAATTGCTATCAACCTTTTAAAAGTTTTCTGGTTTGCCGGGCGTGGTGGCGCACGCTTGTAATCCCCGCGCTTGGGAGGCAGAGACAGGAGGATCGCGCAGGTTCGAAGCCAGCCGGGCACGCTGGCTTAGGAGACCCCGTTTCCAAATAAAAATGTAAAAATGGGTCTGGGAGTGTAGCCCGGAGGTAGAAGGGCTTCCAGGAACCCCAGTACCACACACACAAAAAAAGTTTTGTGGTTCTTTCTTTGGCTGCATCAAGTCTACTGATGAGCCTACCAAAGGTAGTCTATCTTTGTCACAGAGCCTTTTATTTCTCACATCTTTCTTTGGGTTTTTAAAAATGTAATTATGTCTATTAAAGTCAAATTCCCGTGTAATTTAAAAGTACTATTTTGCTAGGATGCTTTTAAGATTTTCATCATTATTTTTATTTTATTTTTAGTAATAGCATTTTTATTTTTACTTTTTATTTCAGAGCAAATTTTCTCTGAAATACTTAGGTGTTAAAAAAATTAACCTTAGTTAAAATAGGGTATCTATCACTAGGCCAGGTATGTCCTCCATCAGTAAGTCTTCAAATATTTCTTCTTAAATATTCTTTCTTCTGCTTTCCTTCTTGGACTCCAATGCCATGATTCTTTCCCCTTGCATTGGTTTCCCACCCTCCTTCTGTATTTCCCATCCTTTTGTCTCTTCAGGCTTTAACTATCAGTATTTCCATCAGACCTCTCTTCCAAGTCATTTTATTGGCTTCATTTGTACTGCATCTGTTTTTTAAACATCATTAATCTGCCTACTGTAAAATCAAGTTCTTATATTTCTACTTATTTCCTGTTTTCAAATCTACTTTTTAAAAAAATTTCCAGTTCTCTGCTAAAATTCTCTTGCCTTCTGATTATACAAATATAAACTATAGTAACTGTTTTTAAGTCTGGTAATACAAATATTGGCAGCCTAAAAAGCTTTCTTAAAGGATAACCACTCATCTAACCATCTTCCACAGACTCGCCACCATCATTAAGTGACACACACCTGTAGTACAAGCTTTGCTGTATAGATTATAATCCTTCACTATACAAATGTTATATTTTATAGTCACCATGTTGTACATAGATCTTCTAAGCTTATTCATCTATTTGACTTTTCAACTTTGTATCTTTTTTACCAACATGTCCCTATCCCTCATCCATTAAAAAAAAAATCTTAAATTCTATACTATGCCTAAAATACTCTTCTCTCTGCCTTGATACATTCCAATCTCAGTTCAACAGTCATTTTCTCAGAAAATTTTTTCTAGAATTTTCTGATTCCATCATAGCTACCATATATTTTACTCTAGTAATTTGTTGTACAAGGTAAGTTATTTTACTTTATTTTCTTTAAGTCTCGTTTCACTGTGCGATCCTGTTCCTCCATGTTACTGAAAAATGTATCCTTCCTTCATTAACTGGATGATGTTCAGGAAAGTCCTTCCTTGTTACTAAATTGGTTCAGAAATGCTGACACATCTGCCTAGGAAGTGAGGACATGACATTGTAAGTTCCATCGTGGTAGCCTTGATAACCTCATTCTCCAGGCTCACGTATTCACTTGAAGTCAAATGATCCCAACTACTCCGTGCCAGGCTTGTGCCTGGGAATCCCTGAAAAACCTGTACTCTACTCCTTCAGTCCCAGCTACCTTGGGGGTACTCCACAGGTCCCATCATCTCCCCAAATAGCTGCCAGAGATCTACTACTTCCTGGGCTGAAGGAATCTCCTCTTTCACTGGCATCTTCCAATGCTCTTTCCCCCAGCAAAAATTTCTCGATGAGTCCAGGCTTTCAGAGAAAAAAGGCCAAGAAAGAGCCTGCCCAGAATATCAGGGATATCAGGGATATTCTAGACTTGGCCTTGCATACAAATCTTTTTCTTAGACAAGAGATGGCTCTCTTCTGGAAGAAGAGGGCGGCTAGTAAAGCAACAAAAACAGTCCTCAGACTAATGTATCAATAAATTATACAGCCAAAAATTTAAATCCTCTCTTGATAGTTTTTGTTTTGTTTGTTTGGCTGGTTGAGTTTTTTGGTTTTTGTTCTGGTACTGAGGGTTGAACCCAGCATCTACCTCTGAGTTATATACTCAGGCCTTTTAATTTATTCATTTTCAAACTTTGAAACAGAGTCTTCCTAAATTGCTGAGAGTCTCTTTAAATTGTTGAGGCTGGCCTCAAACCTGTGATCCTACTGTCTAAGTTTCCCAAGGACTGTGATTATAGGCATGCGTCACCACACTGGGCTCCCTGGTAGTTCATTTTTAAAGCCCATATCACTATCTGTTGTAGTACCTATCATAATTTTTATTTTACATGTATTGGTGTGTTTATTCGTCAGTCTACTTACCTCTGTGATGTGACCTTCATGGTAGCAGACAATAATGAACATTCATTAGCTTTTGTTGAATTAACCAACCACTGAATAACTAAGAGTGTTTTATAAACTCTTCTGTAGGTAAAGACCTAAAATTAAATGTTTTCCTTTCTTACAGCTATCTCCTATATATAGTCTGGTTCCCCTGAAAATAAAAGATGCACATTTAAAGAAACAAAATTTGGAAAGAGCCATCGGAGACTATGTCAATGAATTCAGTGTCACAAAGTGCCACCCATGCCAAAATGGAGGAACAGTGATCCTGCTGGATGGACAGTGTCTGTGCTCCTGCCCACTCAAATTTGAAGGGCTTGCCTGTGAGACCCGGAAACAGAACACATCTTAAGATGTGAGCAACTCAATGTGATGTTCTTGAGCACAAAATATTAGCTTTGAGGTGATAACTTGAAAACCACTTTATGAATTAAATTGTAACAAGCTTCCAAAGACTTCATGTAAAGGGAGGATTAAAGTTGAATGAATAAAGAAATGGACAAACCACCTTCATATATCATTTTCACATGCTCTGCCTCCATATTTAGATAGAAGGGCAAACAAGTAGTAAGTTGTAGTTATCGTATTGCTTTAAATCATAAAAAATACTAATATATGTAACATAGAGAAATGTAACCAATATCCATGTGCTCACCATATAGAATTAAGAAATGTTAAAAATATATACAATTTATATGTATATATTATATACTGTGCATACAATTGTATGTGTAGATACATAACAGTAGACATAAACATATGTGTTCCAGAATTATTTTTTAAGAAAAACAATAGCCGGGCATGGTGGTGCAGCCTTATAATCCAAGTATTTGGAAGGCTGAGACAGGAGGATCACAGGTTCTAGGACAGCCTCAGCAAGTAGTGAGACTCTCATCAACCTAACAAGACCCTGTTTCAAAACAAAAATAAAATAGGGCTGGGGGTATTTCTTGGAGGTAGAATGCCCTTGGGTTCAATCCTTAGTAAAAGAGAGAAAGGAAGGAAGAAAGAGAGAAAGGAAGAAAGGAAGAAAGGAAGAAAGAAAGAAAGAAAGAAAGAAAGAAAGAAAGAAAGAAAGAAAAAGAAAGAAAGAAAGAGGAAGGAAGAGAGAGAGGGAGGGAGGGAGGGAGGGAGGGAGGAAAGAAGGCCAGCCAATGAGAGCCCAGCATGGTGGCACATGCCTGTAATCCCTATACTTGAGAGCCTGGGACAGAAGGATTGTAGTTTTGAAGATAAGTTGCCACAACAACTTAGTGAAATCCCATTTCAAAAAACAAAAACATGAGAAGGGTTGGGGTATAACTCAGAGGTAGTATATCCCTGGGTTCAATCCTCAGTACCACAAAGGAAAAAAAGAAAAATGATTATAGATTCAGTACAGTGCGTTGTAACACTATCCTGTTTTCCAGAAAAAGAAAAAAAAGCTCTGCTGCCATTCTCCCCCCCTACTACTCTGTTATGGTTGTTTCCATTACATTGGCATATGTCCACTTGTACTAAATACGTATGTATGTACTGATAAAATTTGATAATATTTTCTTTCTTGTGTGTAAAACTGGAGAATGAACCCAAGGGCATTCTACCTCCAAGCTACACCCCCAGCCCTATTTTTTATATTTTTACTTTGAAACAGGGTCTCAATAAGTTGCAGAGGGCATTACTAAGTAGCTGAAGCTGGCCTTGAACCTGTGATACTCCTGTCTCAGCCTCCCAAGTACTGGGATTACAAGTGTGCGCCCCCACACCTGGCTTGATAATATATTTTTTAAACTTTACATAACTGTTGTTTGTTAGATTTTCGTTTTTATTTTATTTTTTGCAGTACTGGGGGTTGAATCCAGGGGTATTCTAACTCTTAGCTACAACCCCAATCCTATTTTTTATTCTTTATTTTGAGACAGGGTCTCAGTAAGATGTGGAGGGCCTCACTAAGTGGCTGAGTCTGACCTTAAACCTGTGATTCTCCTGTCTCAGCCTCCCAAGTACTGGGATTACAAACATGGACCATAGTAAAATATCTTTGAGGGAAAAAAAAAAAGTGAGATTCTGCATTGAATTGTAAAGCTATCTGGAATCACATTATTTGATTGTTTTACAAAGCAAAATGACATTTCCTGTGTCTTATACTCAGAGGATCTTCTCTGTCTTCCATCCTGGTAAAGTGAAATTATTTATTATTATTAGCCCAAGTGCTAGTAACTGAGATTAACTAGTAAGATTAAATTTCTATGGCAATACTAGCTCACATGGATTGAAAAACCCCATTTCCTGCAACAAAATTTTTAAAATAATCATACAGTTTTTTAAAACAAATATTCACAGGCTCAAATTTATTACGTGACCACACTTTCATCTCTAATAATAAAAACTTTTAATATTTATTGTGGTTCTTAGCAAACATGCTTAGAAACATATTGATATTGTGACCAAATACTTTTAGGACATACATTTTAAGATTATTGATTTATAAATATATGTTAACTTTGTATCTCATTTATCTAAAGTGTCTACCCAGCATACTTGTAATCCCAGTACTTGGGAGGCTGAGACAGGAGGATCATGGTTTGGAGATTGCCCCAGCTACTTAGTGAGGCCCTCTGCAACTTAGTGGGACCCTGTTTTAAAATAAAGAATTAAAAATAGGGCTGGGGGTGTACCTCACAGGAAAAATGCCCCAGCATTCCATCCCCAGTACTGTGAAATAAATAAAATAAAATAAAGTGTCCATCCAGTGCTTTAGGGTCCTAAAAAAAAAAAAAAAAAAAAAAAAGCAAAAAACAAAGAAAACCCTGGTCTTTGATACTAAGGTCTTCGATTTTCTACATAATGCTATGTGGAATATTCTTCTACTTTCTATGAGATTCTTTTTTTTTTTTCAAATTCTTTTTTTTAACTATTTAAAAAACCTATTGAGAATTCTTTTAAATTATTTTTCTAAAATTTCCATCTAGTTCTTTTCAAGTCTATTTTTTCCCTTCCCAAATCTACTGGATTATTTTTCTGCCTTAATTTCTTTAAGCATGGCAAGCATATTCATATGGAGATTTCAGATTCCTCCAGTATATATAGTTTTTACAATGGGATTCCTTCTAGGTCTACCAACTCACTCTCCAGGCATTCTTTTCTTCCTGAAGTACTTGGTGATTTTTTGTTTCAGGGTTAGTCATTAGGGAAGTTATTTCCTGTGGGAATCCTGCCTACCCTGAGTACGAAGACTAGGCCTAGCATTAGTTTGCTTCTTGGGAGGTCCTGTTGTTTTCATAAATTTCCACGAGTTTCTTATTTAAAGTTCTCGAGTCAAACTCTACATTTCATGTTCCCGGATAACAAAAACAAGTTCTGTCCTCCAGTATGTAACATTTTACTAAGTCAGTAGTATCGCCCAGTTGGCTTTTCACACCTGACCCAGGATGGTCGCCAGTCCCTTGCTGAGATATTCTACCATGATGAAATCCTTCTTGCTGAATCTTTCCCATAAGAAAGCTCTGCCAGGATTTCATTTTTTTGTAAAATGTTTAGCTTCGGCTTCTCACTTAAACTGGGCCTACCCTAATCATGAGATTGAAGCCCCTAATACATCATGCTTTTTGTTTTGTATTGTTTGGGGTTTTGTGTTGTTTTTTGGGGTTTTTTGTTTCTTTGTTTGCTTGTTTGGTTGGTTGGTTTGTTGCATACCATTTACTTAGCTTGGAAAGATTCAATTTTCCCCTTACTGCACTAATCCTGTCTCCTCTCCTTCATTGACCTTTTGTGTTTCTACTCATTTTAGACCTCTGGTTTTCAAAGTGGTTGCTTGTTATATTTACTGGTTAGCTAGTTGTTGTTGTTTTTTTTTTTTTAAAGGAGTAAAAACAAAATATCAAAACAAAAAAGATGTCTATCTCAAGCCAATTAAGCCAAAACATTTATAGTGGATCCTGGCCTGAATATTATTTTGTGTTGTTAGTGTTGTTTTTATTTTTTTATTTTTTAATCCACTGACTATTAGAGTCACTAGCCAGGGTGGAAAACCACTATTCTGAACCCGGGCCAGATTGGCATCTGTGATGAAGCCTTCTCCAAATCCTCCATGAATCAATTCTCTGTTTATGCACCCTGAATACCTTTCCATTTTCTACCTCCCCACACACACTCATTATGTTTATCCTCCTGATGCAAGGTGAATAGTTCTTTCTAGTTTGGAAATTTCTTTTATGTCCTATCAATTTAGTCTCACCACCTAGACAGTATAGCACTTCGTGATACAACAGGATAAGAGGATGAGTACATGGATAGATAAATGGATGGATGGATGGACCCAAAGTTGAAGCTCTATGAATCAATAAGATTGATATCTTTTGTTTTCTCTAGGATTAATTGTCCCTTTTCCCTCTAAGAATAGTAAAACTATTGGCTTCCTTGGGTTCATATGGAAGAAAAAACCACCAGGACTTTCCAATTTAAGATCCTACCCCAGGAGATAGTTTTTTGTGCCAAGTGAAAAGGAACATACTCTGTGAAAATCCAACCAACCTCTGAAGTCTCCTCTGTCTAGCGCTAAGATGCCTTTTTCCCCCCTTTAAACTCCTAAAATGTTTCCATTTTTTTATTCCCTAATGAAGAGTCAGCAGTGAAATTTGCCAGAACTACTTTTTCCCACAGGCAATGCCAATCTCTTGCTAATAAAACAAAATTAAATTAAAAACAGAATCTTGGTTTAAAAGACTTTAAAGTAATTGCCAAACTGCGTTGTATGATTAATATATTCCACCAGTCCCATTACCACAAGTCTGTACCATGCAATTTAGCTCTTATTTACGTAATTGTTTTGTTTGGTTATTCATTTATATGAGCATGCACGGCTTCAGCAAATACCGAACACCTACCACATGTGCAACACTGTGCTCTTATTGGTATTAGATCTCCAAATTAACTCTATGTGTCCAGGGGAAAAGATATATTGTATTTAGAACCAAGAACTGTTAGGGTAAAGCATGTAAGATTGACTCTATTTTTACCACAAAACAAAATCTAGCAATTTCATACAGTCCAATTTACTACTTATCATTGGTTTTATATGTTAAGGCTACCTATCTAAGAAGCTGGTGAAAACTGGCTGTACAGTTTTAGATGGAATACTACTTAATGCCCAAGAATTTTGAAAACATCTTAGAAGTCTTAAAAAAGAAGAATAAGAGATGAGCTGGGGTTTCGTTTGGTGGCAGAGCACTTGCCTAGCATGCATGAAGCCCTGGGTTTGATTCCCAGAGAGAGGAAAGAAGAAAAGCAGGAAGGAAGAAAGGAAGGAAGGAAGGAAGGAAGGAAGGAAGGAAGGAAGGAAGGAAGGAACTTGAAATTAGAAAAGAAGTGCAAATTTAGAATTAATACATACCTAAAAATCAACAGTATGTATCTTGTCAACTTCATTACTTATTATTAAACATTTCATGCATTTATGATTTTTTTTAGTTTTTCTCACTGCAAAAACTTTTTAGAATGCCTTTGATTGCTGAGGTCAATAAATAAGTTACTTATAGGCAAATGTTTTAAAGGCAAATTTTTAAATAATTTTAAGTTTTTTAAGAATAAGTCAAAAGGTTGAAGACTGTCCTCTAAAAATAAAAGTACCCATACCTCTCAAGGTCTTAAATTTGCCCAGAAAGCTCAAGAAAAGTCAGTTCCTGCCCCCCCCCAAAAAATACAGTGAGTTAATGAGAAACAATTAGAATGTGTTAAGTGCATATAAATGCTGAATTCTGCTCTTAAACAATACACTATTGAGAGATGTTTTAATAGAGATCCTCTGGATCAAAGGGGAGTTACTAGAGTAACTATTGAGAATTCTTTCCACCCTTATTCATTACAATTGTCAAATAAGAAAAGAGCTGGAAATTAACCAGACCCTCTAAATTCAGTCTAGTGATTTATCACAGTTCTTTCTAGGGTAATGGTGAGAACATTCCAGGTTCATCATATAAATATATGTATATATATACACATGTATATATACAGCCACATATATGTACTATGATATATATACATATGTATATGTATATTATACATATATTATACATTTAAGTGTGGTGTGGTGGGGGTAGGAGTGCTGGGGATCAAACCCATAGGCTCCCATGTGCTAGACAAGCACTGCTCTACCACTGAGCTACATCCTTACCCCTCATGTTTGTTACTGGTAGCACAATCCTCTAAACTTTTAGCAAAGGTGGCATACCTAGTAGAGCATTTTTCCAGCAGGGTGCGCCATTGAGATGCCAGAAACTACCTACCAGAAATCAACACAATACAGAAAGTCTCTAGACCTAATCAGAGGGAGAATCACTTACCAAAGGGAGAATCTCTAAAAATTGAGAGAGATGATAACTTCCTGCTACTAAACATCCCGTGGCTCAGCCTGTACTGCTGTTTGAAAAGAGCAGGTATAGTTCACACTGCAGTGTAGCCTCACTTGTTCTTAGAGAGGGTGCATCAACAATTCAAGGAAAAGGATGAATGGGAACAACAGAACCTTGAAACTCAAGCCAAATCTTCAAAATCATTTTTCTGAATCACTATCAAAAGGAATCAGATACTAGATGGGTCAAAATGTTCTCCTGGCTTTGATGGGTCAAGGAGACTTTATTGCCTTGCTAGATTTTTATAGTTCTCCTTTTCTATCCTCAAAATCCAGGCCGCTTATTCATTCTTCCCATCTCAGCCAGCCAGCATATACCTGTCGACTAATGAGTGTTCAGATGCAAATCACTATCTTCACCCAAGCTTTATACTGTTGTCTGGTCCTGGAGCCTTTTGTGTAGCAGGACCCAACACACTGGCTCCTGAGTTAGTCCCCAGTAGTTAAGAAAAACAACCCAAAATGATGGATCAAGAAACAGGGTCATGTTTCAGAAAACAAAAGTAATTTTCACACGTAATTAACAGGGTAGTTAAAAATCTCTTTCCACTTCCCCCACCGCTTAACCCCCACTTCACCCTCATGCCCATTACCTACTGACAAACTAAGATATCCAAGAGAAGGGAATGGTGGGGCTGCTGAACTATGGGCCAGTTACTAAAACCCCAAGTGCTAAATATGCTGAGGAATGATCATTCTTTCAGGATATTTTGACTCGTTAAAAACATTCATATAAAATCTTAGCAACTATAGGAAAGCAACAAATGGTAGCTGTTCTTAACTGTCATTATAAAAGCTTATTGGTCAAAATCCTTACAAATTTAATTCTGCCGAGAAGATTGGATCTGAAAATAATGGTATATAACAAAATAACTCAGTACTTTCCTCTAGACAACTATTGGTCCAGTGGAGATTTTTGTTCTTTGTCTTAATCTTTTTAGACCCATATAACAAAATAGACTCAACTGGGTGGCATATAAGCCACAGAAACTTATTTCTGATCATTTTAGAGATGTGAAGTCCATAATCAAGATGACAGCAGAGTCTGTGGCTGGCAAAGGGCAGCTATCAGCTCACAAATGGCATCTTCCCCCTGCATCCTCCTATGATTGAAGGGCAAACAAACTCCTTCAGGTCTCTTTTGTGAAGGCATTCATACCGTTCATGAAGGCTCCACTCTCATGACCCACTCATCTCCCAAAGGGCCTGCTTCATTCTGTCACATTTAATTACGTCTCAACATATGAATTTTTGTTTTGGAAAATGAGCATTCAGACTACAGCAGAGTTTTGTTCTTTTTTTTTTTTTTTTTTTCGGTAGTGGGAATAGAAACCAGGGGCATTCTACCTCCAAGCTACACCTCCAGCCCTGTTTTTTATTCTTTATTCTTAAACAGGGTCTCACTGAGTTGCAAAAGGCATCACTAAGTAGTAGCTGAGGCTGTACTTGAATTGCGATCCTCCTGTCTCAGCCTCCCAAAATGCTGGGATTGCAAGCGTGCACCACCACGCTCGGCCCAAAAGTTATTTTTTATTTATAGAAAATATATATATGATAAGATTTACTGTTTTAACCATTTTAGTGTGTATTTCAATGGCATTAAGCTCATTTGCACTGTTGTACAACCATCGAAACTTTTTCAATTCAAATTGAAGCCCTGTATTTGTGAGCAATAGCTCCCATTCCCCACTCCGCCAGCTCTGGCTACCAATATTCGTTTGTGTGTGTGTGTGTTTCTATTTATTTGCCTATTTTAGGTATCTCATTTAAGTGGAATCATAGGACATTTGTCTTTTTATGTAGAGCTTATTAAACTTATCATAATGGTATCAAGATTTAACCATGTAGTATATGTTGGTATTTAATTGCTTTTTGAAGCCAAACTATAATTCACCATATGTAGAGATCACATTTTATTTTATTTTTTTATTTTTCCATAGACAGTCACTTGAATTACCTTAATGCTTTGAGTAATGCTGTTGTAAAATTATTTCCTCGAGTTCCTGATTTCATTTCTGTGTGGTAACTATTCAGAAATGGGGTTGCTGGATCATATGCTCATCTATGTTTCATTTGTTGAAGAATACCATATGGTTTCCCACAGTTGGACCATTTTACATTCTCATCGGTAATGCCCAAGGGTTCCAATTTCTCCGTAGCCTGACCAGGATTTATTATTTTCTGGGTTTTTGTTTGGTTGGTTGTTTTTATAATAGCCACCCTAATTATTACCACAGATGAGCCCAGGAATCCTGGCTGAATCCTGGCTGGCCAGATTCAGCTGCCTGTCCACATTAGAAATAAGCAAATGATGGAAAGGAGGAAAATGAATTTCATGCTGTTTGACCAGTTTTGAGAGAAGCTGCTAAATTGTTTTTGCCACCGGTCCCACAGAAGCAGTTAAAATTTATAGAAACAAAGCCAAGTGATATTATGCATATGTAGACTTAGCTTATAGCCTGTGAGTCTCAGCTTGCTTGGTGTTTATCCTCAACAGGAGAAAGTATTTTATTCTCAGTATGAAGAATTTTAGGAGTAAAGCAATTTGAAGGTTTTAATTTAAAAAAGGACACTGTCTCACTAAAAGTGTAAAGTGTCACTTAATGTGTGGCTAATTTGAATTTCACTAACCTGAATTTTCATTCTGCAGGTTGCTTTTTCACTCTCTTGATAGGGTCCTTTGATGCACAAATAGTTTTAATGTCAATGAAGTTTAGTCTGTATATTTCTTCTTTTATTGCCTGGGAAGTGATGACACACCCAAGAAATCATTAGAATTAAATGTCAATTTTATACTTTTCCCCAAGATTTTCTGCCTAGAGTGTCATAGCTTCATTAGCACTTACATTTAGGTCTTTGATCTATTCCAATTTTTTATTGGTGTAATATGTCTCCATTCTTTTACATGTGGATATCTGGTCTTTCCATCATGATTTTTTAATTAGAAACTTGGATTTTGAGCACCTGGATTAAATAAGAGATTAGAGGTCAGAATGTCACTGAATCACTTGACAAATTATGTTTTAATAAATTGCTTTTCAGAGCCACATTATAGGAACTCCTAATTCTCCTGGTAGCATTATTAAATAGTAACATTAAGTTCCAAAATGCACCTAAAACTAAAAATAGAAACATTTTTGTTCTTCTGATTATAAAGAAGAACATCAGTAGGTTAAGCACAAGAAGGGATAAATTTATATTAGGTCTGATAAGTTTGTACACAGAGAAGCTTCCTGTCTGAGAAATCCCAAATTGAGCAATTTGGCAAGAAGGAAAGAAAAAAACTAAGTTGAATAACCTTTCAAATGAAGATAATATGGTGATTCTAAACTATGTGGAAGAGATTCAAGGGAAAAAAGTAAAATCTCAAGAATGGTTTTTAATTGACAATTTTCTTCAGAGTTGTTTATTTAGGAAAGCAGGGAATACATATTCAAAGGAGAACACAGGCCATCTCAAGAGGGAGAGAGCGACCTTGGTGTCTTTTACAGATCCCACGCTTGTGAGAGGGTGGGTAGGGACGTGTGGCAGGATGGAAATCTGGATTTCTTCACAATCCTCAGGTTCCTGGCATCCAACGAATGGGTGGGAGCTGAGCTTGACTAGTATTAGACCTTCCTTATGGATCCTTCCTTTACCAAGTAACTCAAGCATCCCAGGTGGGGAGATGGGCCATTATAATGAAGGGTGTGGGCCTACTGAGAATTTTTGCCTAAGATAAAGCAGACGCTATAGGGTGATAATAATAAGGATTATGACGTTTCTAGATTTTAAAACTATAGTTTCTTTTTCCTTTCCAACTTGTCTCATTTCCACCTATTATTTTTATTTTTCCTATCCTACCTCAGACTCGTCTGCTATCTGCTCGCCTCTCCTTGTAGAATGAAACGTTATCTTTTGCTTTCATTCATATTCCTTGCTCATCTTTTAATTCCCTTTTTGAGTGTGTTAATTTAGTGAACTTTATTAACAGTGACATTGAAAATGTACCCTGTCCCCTTGAAAGCCTTCTGGCTAGAATGCACTCAGAGCATTGAAGTAGCAAATCTCACATCATATTATAAAAATGCAAAAAAGCATAAAGTTTTTACCAATATTTACCCTATATTAAAATGGAAATAATTCTATTTTAAAATTTAAAGAACAGCACACCTGTAATCCCAGGACTTGGAAGGCTGAGACAAGAGGATTGCAGATTCATGGCCAGCCTCAGCAACTTAGTGAGACCCTGTCTCTAAAAACATATTTAAAAACATAATAAAATAGGGTTGGGGCTGAAGCTCAACCTGGGTTCCATCCCCAGTAAAATAAAAATAAAAATAAAAAATAAAAAGGACAGGCTGGCAATGTAGCAAGGTTCTCAGAAATCTAGGGAGACCCTGTTTCAAGACAAATAAATAAAGAGGGCTGAGGGTGTAGCTCAGAGGTAGAATGTCTGGGTTCAATCACCAGTATCTCTCTTCTCTTCTCTTCTCTTCTCTTCTCTTCTCTTCTCTTCTCTTCTCTTCTCTTTCTACTGTTCTCTTTTCTTCTCTTCTCTCTCTCTCTCTTTCTCTCTTTCTACACACACACACACACACACACACACACACACACACACACACATTAATATAAATAACAATCCACTAAGAAAATAAGTTTTACACCTGCAATTAAATTGACAGTGGGAAAGGAAAGGAACTAAAGAACTGAAGGAATGATTCAGTGACCATTTTTCTTTTTATCATCTTCTCTGAATCTGTAAAATCCCAAAGCCCTTCTGTTTATTTTTCAACTTTTGTGGCCTAACCTTCCTGTTGGCAAAATTGAAAAGACATGGAAGGGGAAAAGAGAGGGAAGGAGAGAACGAGGGGAAGAAAAAGGCAAGGAAATAAGATCCACTTTTCATGTGAAGTCCTTCCTTCCATTCATTAAAGGACAGGCAAATTATGATTAACAAATTGCCAAAAGCAAAGCAACCCCATGAAGGTGTGTATCCATCGCATCCTCTTGTCTTAGTACAGCACGAGCATTACTTGGAGTCTCCTTCTGAGAAGGATACACAAGGACTGAAGAAATGAATGGAGGATAAAACAGCAAGACTCAACTGACCCACAGAGCTCAGAGTCCCAAGGACCCACGGAGAGGATTAAATACAAATCACTGTTAAAATAGAAAAGGAAAAATGGCAGAGCAACAGAGGACTCTATAAGCCATGACCTTTGTCTCTGCTCCTGAAGTTAATTGGATTGATTAAAAAAACAAAAGCTCCTTAAAATTTAGAATATTCCTTTTCTCCTAGTTCTATAGTTCTTCTAGACTGTAGTAAATATTTGCCTGCATTTGAATTGTAAAGACATTGCACGCTACCCTTCTAGATCTTAAATACGATTTACTCATCCTGTTGAAATACTGTGGAAATTTTCTTTCTATCAAAGGATGAATTACTTTTTCATAGAAGTTGGTTAATAAGTTATTTCTTCCAGATCCTTGATGTTCTGAGTGAGTTAAGACCTTCTTACCTCTAAAATAGAAACCACAAGAGTGAAAAAAAATTTAATTTTAGAACAATAAGTAAAAGAGAAAAATGCCAAATCAAGAAAGTACCAATTTTCCCTGTACACCCCCTTACATTGCCTGTTCTTATTTTTTCTTACTGCTTCCCTTTCAATTTGGTTTTCCATCTCCAGCTCAGCAGGAACACTAGAATTTCTTTGAATTTTAACGACTCTACTTCATGAGTTCAAATTGTTCTTTGTTGAGAAAGTTCAAGTACCTATTGATAAAAAGAGACTTTTAAAAGCTGAGGAGATCTTAGCCAGGCACTGTGGTACAAGCTGTAATCCCAATACTTGGGATGCTGAGACAGGTGGATCACAGGTTGGAGGACAGCCTTGGAACCTAGCAAGATGCTCAACAACATAGCAAAACTCTGTTTCAAAATTAAAAATTAAAAAGGGCCTGGAGGTGTAGCTCGGTGATAGAATGCCCCAGTACCAAAAGAAAAGCGCTTTTACTTTAGTTGTACCAATACTTTCTCCTTTATCTACTTGTAAATTGACTGCAAAAGTGAGGTTGATTTCTTTTCACAAGTCAGTGTCTCTAGATCTCACAGTCTCCACACAACCATCACCTTAGATGAATAGTAAAGAGGTAGATGCATTTTATCAAGGCCTGAACAAAAACAGTTATGCAAATGCACCCAAAGAGAATGAATGTTCCAGTGTGAAAAGAATTGGGTACACGTTCGCTTTCTCTGAGCTACTTCTGCTGTCCACCAGCAGGAATAAGTGCAGTGCCCATACTTTATAAATACTGCATAAATACGGCTTTATCTTTCTGAGCTGTCACTGTATCGTCTGTCACTGTTGCTGCATTTCCTGTTTTATCTTCCTGCTCTGGGGACTTAGCTACTTAATAGAATTCACAGGAAATACATAAAAGCTAACAATAAAAACATATCAGTGGGTAACCAGTTCTAGTTGGCAAATGCAGCCTCTACCTTTCTTGTCTTAGCCTAAATACATGGATTGGAGAGAATGCTGAATTTATTTTAGTTAACAACTAAAACTTACTTCGGCTATATTTCAAAATAAGCACAAGTGAAAATGGAATTGAGATGAATGAATTGAAATTCAAAGTTCTCTTAACCAGAGGCTAGTCCAGTTGGCTACATAATTAACTAGTAATTGCTAGGTTTCTATGTGTCATGTAATCTTGAATCAATTTAATGGTGCAAATTAAAAGTCATAGCATATCCAAGAATAAGTAATGCTGTAGTTCCTGGTAGAAATAACTTTATAAACTTGGTAGTAAACAGTGTCAGACGCCAAGACTGTCTCTACCTGTAAGGGGGGGCCTAGTGATTTGGCAGGCATGTCACCTGCTTCTTTGTTGAGGGCGTGAGCCGTCAAGCATGCATGTGCCTCAGAATCACCCGGGGAGCTTTGAACACCCTGATGCCTGGATCTCAACCCCAGGGAGTTTGGTTACCTGGTCTGGAGTGAATCCTGGGAACTGGACATGTTTAAAAGTTTCCCGGGGATGTGCAGGGAGACCAAGGACACGGCTTCCCACCCTAAACTCCACTGCACTTTGATCATGTCTGCCCCAACAGCTCGTAGGTCAGCGGCTCTCTGGCTAAAGGTAAAGAAGATCCCCATTGCAAAGCCTTCTTCTGCAGATGTGTCCTATCTAAGAGCCTGGCTGCCATATGTCTATCTTTGACCATCCTCGTGTACTCATTCATCATTTATTATGTGCCAGAGGCTGTGAAAATTTAGATTTCTGATTCAACCCACCTAATCCTGACTTCCTCAAGCACCAACTCTCTTTACAATATCTAAAGGCTTCAGGGAAATTATCAAGTTGTTTTTACTTCTGGAACTTGCTCCCTGGCCTGGCTCTCTGTCTTATCCCATCAAAGATGCTAACTATATATCTAAACACATCTTGCTTTTTAAAAATTCTATCTTAGGAAAAGATAATAAGAAAAATCACATATTATGATATGATATATCAATATCAACATTTATATATGTCACATATATATATATAAGCATATATATCACATATGCATGTACATTTATATATATAAGACTTTGTATGGACATAGTAGCAACTAGTATTAGCTTAGCATTAAGTGTAAAAATTTGATGAACCTGTACTGAATGAACACTATAGTACTTAAAACAACATCTAGAAAGTTATAATCCAAATTCAAGGAATCAGATTTTTTCTTTTACAATGGGAAATAAAAAGGATTATCTTTGCCCTTGAACTTACTTTAGTATCATGCTACATCTTAAAATAAAGGATCCAAATTCATTTATCGGTATGTGTTCAGAAAGGGAGTATAGATGATTGAGAAGAATGACGATTTAGAATGTAGTAAAATGCCCTTAAAATGCCTTAAAGCCTACCTAGTTGACCAGTGTGAGAAGTGGAATGTCTATTTTAACAAATACTACCTCAGATTAAAACATGAACGCAGAGCCGGGCGTGGTGGCGCACGCTTGTAATCCCAGTATTCGGGAGGCTGAGACACGGAGGGTCGCAGTTCGCAGACAGCCTCAGCTACTTAGGCCCTCTGCAACTCAGTGAGACCCGGTTTCAAAATAAAGAATAAAAAATAGGGCAGGGAATGTAGCTTGGAGGTCTAATGCCCCTGGGTTCCATCCCCAGACCCGCAAAAATAAATAAATAAATAAATAAATAAATAAATAAATAAATAAAACATGAACGCAGATTCACAAGTACTTTATTATCTGAGTGAAATGCATGTTTTTTTGTAATAAGCTTGTGCATATTTCTACCATTTAAATATTACAATATGGGTTCTAATTTACTTAGAGCTGTTGTTTAAAATGATTATGGTCCTTTTATTCTTTTTAAGATTATAATTATTGTTTTAGCAAAGTTCTATGTGCTCAAAAAACCTTAAAGACCTCAGCAAAGTACAAAACAAGAATTATTTGTAATACCACCTCCACATGAGTCAGCCACTATTCATAGTTTAGTGTGCATCCTTCATAGACAGGTATATAGATACTTACATTCCATAAAGACACATAGACACACATTTATGTATCCCAACGTACGGAATCAAACAGGTTAATAATGCCAACAAAATTTACTATCCATGCACTTTTTTAAAAAAAGTTTTGTGGCCGGGCGTGGTGGCGCACGCTTGTAATCCCTGCGCTTGGGAGGCAGAGACAGGAGGATCGCGCAGGTTCGAAGCCAGCCCCGCACGCTGGCTTAGGAGACCCTGTTTCCAAATAAAAATGTAAAAATAGGTCTGGGAGTGTAGCCCAGAGGTAGAAGGGCTTCCAGGAACCCCAGTACCACCAAAAAAAAAAAAAAAAAAAGTTTTGTGCCTTTCTTTCAGACTTTCAAGTTTCACCTACTCTTGTTCTCATATTATTTGGTATAATAACAAGCAAACCTGGCCAGTTATACAAATACTCTGAGGGCTGAGATAACATGCAAATGCAGCCCAGCATATCAGTGTGTGAAGGCTGGTCAGACCACACAGCTCAGAAAAGGAAGTTCAGTCTTCAGAGCTAACTTGCACATCCACTCCTCAAGTCACAGCATCTCCGGGGTCACTGTGCGCCAGGCTTATCAACCCCTTTCAAACAAAATGGTAAGTAATAGAAATTTATGACTCCGGGATCCCTGACAAATGTGCTCATTTTCTCTATCAAAGCAGGGAGGGGTGTTTGGTGGCCAAGTCCCCCATGCCCTTGGAATGTCTGCTTGGCTCGTCGTTGCTCTGTGTGCTGGAGAAACTGCTGAGTCTTTTATTGCCCGTGGATAGACCTTCAGGAGTTCCCTTTTCTGATTCTAGCTGTCATAATAGAGCAAGAGCTATGTTGGACAGAAGGAAAATTTACATTCTTTGTTTTTGCCTTTTAAAAAGAGTTGCGGGCCAGAACTAGTGACACGCACAAGTTTTCTAGGGTGAGCACTTTGGATCTCAGAAGAGGAGTCCACTGACATATGTTGGGCAATATTACCAAGGATAAGTGCCATTTTGATATCACAGAAGATTTTGCAAAAGAGTTCTTTTGCATTTGAAAGTACATTTTATTATTACAATTAAGAGATACAAACAAAGCCCAAATAATCTAAACCTTAGGGACAGGTTGTGTTCCCAAAGTTAATTGAAAATCATTATTTGGAACACATTAAAATAGTGAGTATCATAAAAACCAGTTTTTCCTATAATGTAGCTGAACTCCAGCATGAATGTTTGCTTCCCTGTTTCACATTGTTTCTTTGTAAAATATTGGCTTACCAAAATAAATGGAAAATTATGCTCCCTGAGACCAGCAGAAAGCTAATTTTATACCCCATAACATGCTGTGTCCCCCACCCCACAAGCAAAGAGATACATTATCTTTTCTCTTACTGTAGAGAGGGTATTTCCTTTTTCTGGAGTCCAGTGAGAAGACAGCAGTTAAGACAATGATGCCTCCACTTGCTCAGTAGGAACCAGGAAGGCAGAGGGTTCCTGAGTCGGTAGTCAGAAAGCTCTTCGAGCCAGCATGGGCAAAGTGTAGAGATGAGAGAATGCAATCTTGCCATGGGGAGAGGAGGAGAAGAAAGAGAGCAGGGTCAGGGTTTTACAGTCCCAAGAGAGGGGAGGGCACTGTGGTGGAGAAGGATGGAGCTCATGACCCTCCCTGCAGCCACACCTGCAAGGGGACTGAGGTATGACTTACACATACATCCCTGCAAGGTTGCCACTAGCCTTTGAGTCCAGGATTCATAGAAATCAGTTCGACCTTAATTACTGATGTCCTCTTAAACAAAAAAAAAAAAGAAAACTGGCTCTCAAGGAATATATGGGTTTTCTCAGAAAAAAAAACAAACAAGATGACAATAGAAGAAAAGAAAGTTTAACCAATGCTGTGTATTTTGTGTCATACATAAGTAATGTTTGTCCCAAGTGAGTACATCTTTTTAACACATAGTATTCAAAAAACTCCTTATAAATATGCAGGAATGAAACAATAAACATTTTCTATAATCCTATCACCTAAGGGACAATTATTAAGTTAGTACAGATTCTTCTAGAATTTCATCATTTTAAATACATATATTATAAATATAATTTTTCTGTGTTACCATACTTTAAAATCATTTCCTAACCTCCTTTTTTATTTAAAATATGTTGAATGATATCTGAGCTCTATCATTTTAATAATAAACCACTTTTAACAACTATTTAATATTTCATAATTTATCTAAATAATCTTTATAGTATCGGAAATTTTTATTATTTATTTTTTTCTTTCTCTTTTTCTTTCTTTAGAGTAATAGAGCTGGAGATTTCCAGTGCCTTTTTTACTTTATGGTAATAGTAGACTATCATAAGCATTCTTTTATATACATTAATGATCTTCCACTAACAAAACTATTAGAACAATAGCTAGGTAAAAAGTACATATATTTAGTACTTCTAACAAAAGTACCTTCTTGATAAACATGTGTTCAATGCAATCATGGTATCTTTATGCATACCTTTGTGTGTGCATAACTACCTTAGTAGGTTGTCAAGGTTATACTTAAAAGGGAAGTATTTTCCCTTAATATCCCTCTGAAACTTTGACATTCTATGATAATGGCACAAAGACATGACTTTTTTTTGAAAGACATCACAATGCCATCAAGAGGCCTCATTTCCAGCCTTTCCTGCATTATCTTTGCTTACTAATTATATATTTTTACACAAGTCATTTAAATTCTGAGTTTATTTCCTTATCCAATGCTGATGGTTATAATAGTGATTATCCTCCCATACTATTGTGGGTAGTAAGATTGCAATAATAAAGCACCTACTATAGCCCAGGCATATGCCAGATACTGGATGTATGGTGGTCTCCTTCCTTCTAACCTGAAAAATAGAGTTTTTTAAAGAGGCATAGGAACCACCTAGGAGAACAGAAGGAGAATGGTACTGGCAGCTAACACTGGTGAGCCCCTATGTAAGCTATTTCATTAAATCCTATAATGACCCCCATAAATAGTGACTGCTCTTATGCCTATTTTACAGCTAAGTAAACTGATCCTTGGAGAGGGTTAATAACTTGCTTACAGTCACATAGCTACTAAATGTTGAGACTAGAATATGAGCACAATTCTGTCTGTTCTCAGAGCCTGAGCTTTTCTACATTGTGATACATCCTAGAAAGAGCAGTTACATAGGAAGATACCCTGGATGTCAAAGAAGAAAGCCCAAGGCCAGCTGTTAAGAGTCTGAGGGGCCTTTCTTTAGGCCGGTGACCATCCCTGGTGGAACTGGGAATCTGCTATCGTAGCTGTTGCTGCTGTGACGCTACATGTTTTCCTGTGTACAGATGTTCATTTCATTGAAATGTTGCAGAAGCCAATGGGATGGGAGACTGGAGGGGTCCCTGGCTTTATGCTTCTTCACTATTTGTTAAGAAAGGAGGATTGGATGATTAAATTACCTGTCCTCCTCTTCCCCAAACTCTTCTGCGATGTGCCTGCTCTGATACCCACGTTCACGAGGATGAACTGTCCAGGAAGGACACCCTCCCTCTGCAGGTGGAACCAGTTGTTGGGAAATCCACTTCTTATAGCCCTCCCCCTGCAATGGATAGGTGGGGAAACTGTGGAGATTTGTGGAAACGAAGCAAAAGGCACTTGGTGGTTTATGAGGACAAACACCAAATTTGAGGATTGATGGGCTTTAGACACAGTGCTAGAAGGAATCATCGTCTAACCTAGCAAGAACCACTGGGTTCCGGGCTCTCGTCTTCTTCCTATGGGTCCTGGACACAGTCTCCCCAACTCTTTCTCTCAAGAGGCTCAGTAAAGGGACAGTTTTAAGCTGAGTGGTCCCTGATGTTCTTCATAACACAATTCCAGATTTGAGAAACGGAAGTACGAAGGCAACAGGATCATACTTTTCAAAGATCTGGCCCTGGGCAAATCAGCTCACTTTACAGTCTCAAGATGGAAGTGATGCAATGATAGCTGTTTGCATGACATGTATTTTTAGGTACATTTCAATTTGTAGAATTTTCTGGGAAAAAAAAGTAAAACAGGTGTTCTAATGTTCTAATAATGTATAATATTTTGTATACTCATACTGGGGACAAAATCCTTCATGACAAATCTTTTAAAAGTTTTTAAAAATGAAGTACAAATTGGTTGACTTTTTTTTAGGTGAGAAGAAGGGTTGTTTGGTTTGGTTTTACTCCTCTAATCTAGCCCTCACTCTAGATGTAGGCTTCTGA
This sequence comes from Muscardinus avellanarius, assembly GCF_963383645.1. Classification (NCBI taxonomy): domain Eukaryota; kingdom Metazoa; phylum Chordata; class Mammalia; order Rodentia; family Gliridae; genus Muscardinus; species Muscardinus avellanarius. The sequence continues at coordinate 34,708,299 of NC_137786.1, read as the reverse complement.
GACTTTGAACATTAATGCTTCTTATGTCATTTAAAACACATTATTTCCTACGTCAAATATTAAAGTCATTTCACTAATTTTCCTTAAACTGTTTTAAAGATCTCATTTTCAAGCTGGGCATGGTGGTGCATGCCTCTAATCCTAGCATTTGAGAGGCTGAGACAGGAGCATCGCAGGTTCATGGCCAGCCTCAGCTACTTAGTGAGGCCCTCACAATTAGTGAGACCCTGTTTCAAAATAAAGAATAAAATAGTACTGGGGGTGTAGCTTGGAGGTGGGATGCCCCGGGCTTCCATCCCCAGTACTGCAAAAACATAAAAAAAAGATTTCATTTTCGTGTTTCATTTGAACTGTTTTAAAATATTCATTTTTATATTTAGCCCTTTAATTATCCACTCTTTATTTATATTGGTAATGTGAAAATGTAAAATGGGCATCTAATATTTTCCCATAAGGATAACTGATTGTTGCAGTACTATTTAACTTACTTTGTCCTCTTTTCCACTCACTTTGCAATGCCTTCTATGTCATATAAACGTCCATTTCCCACGTCTGTGACTCTGCTTCTATGCTCCTAACTCTGCTATTATACTGGTCAATATATTTCATAAAATTTCATGCTTTTTATTGTTTCTGGTATCTTATTATTCTGCTCTGCATTCTTGTATCTTCTTGTACAAGTAACTCTTGCCTACTATCTAACAATTTCTAACCTTATTCAATATTCTTAATATTATTATCCCAATTAAAACAAGGCTCTTAAGCCAGTGTGATTATCCCCTGAACACAGTCCTCCAACTATATTTTCAGTTCTTAAAATTTCTGCTTAGAGGAGATAAGCAACATGATTTCCATTAACATTTACTTGGCCATAAAAAGCCATAAAGCCGCCGGGCGTGGTCGCGCACGCTTGTAATCCCCGCACTTGGGAGGCAGACAGGAGGATCGCGCAGGTTGGAAGCCAGCCGCGTGCGCTGGCTCAGGAGACCCTGTTTCCAAAATAAAAATGTAAAAAAAAATAGGTCTGGGAGTGTAGCCCGGAGGTAGAAGGGCTTCCAGGAACCCCAGTACCACAAAAAATTAAATTAAATTAAATTAAATTTTAAAAAAGCCATATAGCCACGCCTCCATTTAACAGGGCAGAGATATATTCAGGGAATCAATCTGAAAAATCTGAAAAATGAACAATGTTACATACCACAATGTACAGTGGTATTTATGTGATTAAAAACTTCTTCATTCTAGTTTTCCTCCCAAATGAGAGTCTACCTGAGTATAAATATTTTACATTGATAGTTTTTTAGATGAAGAAAAAACCATGAAGAGCAATTAAGGTGACCTTACTGAGGGGACTGGGAGGGTTGAAGAAGGAAATTCCTTAATGCACATGATGTACATTCACAAACATATCAAAGTCAATTAGTAAGCCAAGCATTAGAATGAGGGAGTGGGAGGGAATGGGGTGGGAATTGGGAAAGGGCTAAATGAGTGATGTGTGCATGTATGCCTCTACCATCTTGTTCTCCATTAAGATGTAGGACTACAATGCACCAATAAAAAATTTTTAAAAAAATTAGTTTTCAGAGGCTTCTGCCTTCTACTGGCCTTCTACTATGGGTATGTAAGTATGCTTCCAAGACTATGTCATTCCTATAAATGAAATTTTGTCATGCCCTTTAAGACATTTCTTCTCCTTTAAGTTCTGAAGTTTTACTTTGCTTCATGGAGATATGAGTTGATTTTCATTTACCTACTTGGTACTCATAGTATTAACTTTAAAGCAAAAGTCAACAAAATATTTTCTCTAAAGGGCCAGATAGTATATATATGGGGCTTTGCAGGATTCTTGCAGGCAGCTATTCAACTCTACCATTTCATGTAGCAAACATAGACAACACATAAACAAGTAGGTGTGTCTTTATACAAATAAAACTTTACAAAAGCAGGTAGCAAACTAGGATTGTCCCCCACAGGCTATGGTTGCCAATTCCCCATCCAAAGCCTGATGGCTTTCTTCACTTCCATAAAACTTTCAGCCATTCTCTTTTCCAAAACTTTCATCTCACCATTTCCTTCACCCTCCTTTTTTTTCTTTTCATATGTTTACAATTACTACTAAAGTTATTCGCAATCTATCCTCCATGATTTCAATTGATCTTCTAATTTTTATTCCTTCATTTCTCTGCAGTGAATTCATTTTGGGGGGTGGGTCTGGGGAATGGAACCCAGGGGCATTCAACCTTTGAGCTACACCCCAACCCTGCTTTTTATTCTTTAATTTGAAACAGGGTCTCACTAGTTGCGGAGGGCCTCACTAAGTAGCTGAGGCTGTCTGCGAACCGTGAACCTCCAGACTCAGCCTCTCGAATGCTGGGATTACAAGCGTGCGCCACCATGCCCAGCTTGTGATGAATTCTAAATCAGTCTATCCACTGCATCTTTCAATTTTCTAATTCTTCCTCCAGCTGTGACTAGGCTGACCAGTGCTCCAATTTCCCCAACACTTTCTCAGTTTTAGCACAAATACCAAATTTTCTGGAAGCGTCAGTCTCAGATAGACCAGGAGAGCTGTTCACTTCAGCTGTGTCAGGTGCAGATATTATCTCATCTTTTGAGTTAGGATTTCAATGTAAAGTTATTATTTCCAATTTCTTGAATGGTTGTGGGTTTTTTTTCTCTTTCTCTTTCTTTCTTTCATTCTTTTTATCTATCTTTTGGTACCGGGAATTGGACCCAGAGGAATTCTACCTCTGAGTTACACCTTTAGCCCTTTAAATTTTTTTTTGAAACAGGGTCTCATTAAGTTGCTGAAGACCTTGCTAAGTTACTGAGGCTGGCCTCAAACCTGTGACTCTTCTGTCTCAGTATCTCAAGTAGTAGGATTAGAAGCATGTACCACCACAGTTGGCTCTTTATTTTTTATTAATAGTTTTATTCGTATGTCTTATAATTTTGTGTTGTAGACGTTGGGAAGGTTCTCTTGATCAATTGGTTAGGTTTTCTTTCTATCTGACTTCACAATCTCTGGTACTGTGCTTTTCTCTGCTTCTTATTCTTTAGACAGCCAGCCCAGAGCCAAATATATTTTGACATGTGTGTTATCAGGTACATTTGTTTTCTTTCCCAATAATATTAAGCATTCAGCACATAAATAATAAAGTCAGCTGGCATCTTAGTATAGCTCGTGGCTCTGGGTTTGTGTCTAGCCCAGGGTTTTTCAACCTCAGTATTTTTGCACACTTTAGAATGTTTAGAAACATCTCAGGGTCTTTACTAGTTAAAGGTTAACATTACCTCATTATTACAATTCAAAACATTTCCAGATATTCTTAAGTGCCCCCATTAAAGGAGAATAAAATCTCCCCCTGTTGAAAAGCACCAGAATAATCAGAACAAATTTTATACCAGTGCAATTTAACTAACAGATCTTTTAACCTCCTTTCTTGGCACTGAGGAGGAAAAATTCATGTCTCCTCTTCCCTTGGTTTCAAGGAATGACCTAGCTAGACTTTCAGGTCACCATGTAGGAACTGAACTAACCCTTCTATACTCTAACCCAAGGCCACCCTACAGTCTTCCAGTCTCACTCACTGTGTGTGTTTCTGTGCTCTTTATAACGTAGAAAAGTTTGTCCTTTTTTGGTGTGCAACTATATTTTTTCATTTTATATTCAATTTTTCAATGACATGTGGTTATGCTGGAGAGAGATCCTCAAAATTTTAATTTACCAGCCGAAAGTTGATGCCTTATCTCTCTTTTCCTCTCCTTCCTTTTAGCTTCCTGTCTTTCCTTTTTTCTCCCTCTATCCATGGTTGGTGACATTAGATAAATCAAAAAAGCTGGAGAAATGTGTCAGCATGAAGGCTTATGTGATGCTGGAAAATCAACCTAGTTCCTTCCAGGTCTCTATCCCAGTATCTATCCCGGTCTGCTCCCTAAGGCAGCAGCATCAACATTGCCTGGGAACATGATAGAAATGTTTGGTTCTACTCAATATCTGCAGAATAGGAAATCCATGGTTGGGGCCCAGCTACCTGTCCATTATCAATAAGCTCTCCAGGTGATTCTGATACATACTAAAGCTTGAGGGCTCTGTATTAAGACTTAGCCGCTGAGGATTTCAATCATTGGTTCTTGACCTGGCTGCACATTTGAACTACTTGTTGGATTTTACAATACAGAACATTAGAGTTCCACGTCCAGATAATCTAGATACTCTCAGCTGGCCAGGTGACTCCTGTGCACATATTTCCCAAATGAGTGAAGCATCCAGAGTTGGCCTTAATTATTCAATTACTGCTTAGCCCATTTGATCCTCACTTGTGTCCTGTTTCTAGACTCTAAGTGGAAATGACTAAACTTGTAGTGAAGAAAATTTGAAATGATGTTTTCTGGACCTTGACTTCCTGGGTTTCAATCTAATTGCTGCTTTCAGCTGTATGACTTTGAACAACTTATTCTCTCCATGCCTCAGTTTCTCCATATGTAAAAAGAGACAAATCACTAAACCTCTCTTCTATGATTATTATAAGGATGACATAGGTTTGGGTGTGAGTGTCTTCAGAATAATGCCTGTCACATGTCAAATACTATGCAAAATTACTTTAAAGTATTTATTTGTAGTTGAACATGCAAATAATTCACAAAGCAAACAAGTCATAATAATTGTTTTGGGAATGGGAATTTTAGAAAATGTTTAAGGAATGTTTCTTTGGTTTTTTTTTTTCCTTATACTGAGACCTTATTCTTTATAAACTCGACTTTTTTTCTCAAAGTGCTCTATGCTCTTTTAAAATATTGGTAAACATTAACTGTTTTCATAAACATTTTCAGAACTTTACTATATGCCTTTTTTTAAACAAAATTTTTATTGAACATAAATGGTATACATTTAAACTATATTTTGTGCCCTCTCCTCCCTGCCCCCTTTTTTCCTTCCCCCCTCCCACCAATGGTTGTCCAGGTTAACCATGTCATATTCATAATTTTACACATATTCAGATGTAGACCCTCATTAATCAAGATCAGCCTTCCTCCTCTCCTATCTTTCCATTCAAACTTTGCTGATATTTCTCCTCCATTATCTGGAGTCCCACTGATATCCTCTGTGTTTCCTATATGCCTTTTAAACCCAGCTAGTGGAATTATAGAGCCAGAGTTCAAATCTCTAGTCTCTATTCAGATTTCAGCTATGAAAACTGATAAGCCAACAATAAACTTAACCCTGTGTAAATTCTTGAAGAGAAGTGAAGTTAAAATAAACATCTGCTGAATAGGATCTATAGTAGACACTTAGAAGAAAGAATTCTAGCGAAACCTATCAAAAACACTTTGATAGACATTTGAGAGGGTTAATTTATATGAATTTATATGAAAATTAAATAAAATTTAGTTTTATTTAAATCTGTCAATGTATGAACATAGTCAAAAACAACCTACTAGGAAATTTATTCACTGAAACTCTGAAATGAAAAATAGCTGAATTTGTTTTTATCACAAATGCACAGTCATCCAAGTCACCCAAGAGAAACTAAGTTTATCCCATGTGCCCACAACTTCATGAGATGGCATTTCAGAGCTGGTGGGGCTTTCCAGTAGTAGAACATAAATACCCCACCACAAGAGGGCTGAGATATAAACACTGTTCAAACTAGTCACCTAGGAGGTGGGGGAGAGTGATGGGAGGAGTTTCCAACCATCTGTTTGTTACCAAGCAAAGAGAGGAAAGACTGTGAGGGTGGAATTATTGCAACTTCTGATTTTCAAGTAGGATCCACCTGAAGCTACTGAGCATGCCTAGTGCAGGTTTCAGTTCTCAGAAGTCAAAGACCTTGAGAAAATATAATAAATTTAGTAAGCCAAGCTAAGTAGAGGAAGAAGAGAGGGAGCTCCCAGAATGTAGCCAGAATGTGGCCCTGTTTGATTGTTAATTAGGCCTAAAGATGCATGTATAATAATCCATTCATTCCGGTTCTTCTGCATCCCAACGTTTATCATTCTTCTGACCTTCCACATGGCTAGTCTTCCTATTTAAGTTGCAAGATCCATGTTCCCTTAAATGAGAAGCTGGCACATTCCTAAGGGAATGAAGCTATATGCTCCTAATCTGTGGAAAAACCTGGTTTCTCTAGGTTCATTACAGGCAGGTGGCCAATACACAAGTAGGAGAATAATGCTTTCTTGGGCAAGAAACTTTCAAAAACTAGCAACAATGCTCTTTTTCATTTGTAATGTTTTCTCTGTGTTATTGTACCTTTAAGTACACTAGACCCACAGCGGAGACTGAAAGAGAGACGCTGGTCAAAATCCAGGGCTCGTTGGAGCTCCAGGCTGAGTGGGGAGGCCTGGCCTCCACTGAGATCAGTAAATTCTCCACTTTCTCCAGCTCTCTTGGTGATTCTGCTTCTTCTTCTTGCCTTCCCTATGCTGACTGACTGTCTCTATCAACAGATTCAGTTATCTCACACAGCCCATTTTTATGTTACATGACATATTTCTGATACCACTGGAGTTCAGGAACCCAGAACAGGTAGCTTCCTTTTCTAGCTTTAAGAGTCAGAGTGAATAAAATATGCAGCTCTGAATATATAAGAAGAATCAAAGTAAGGTCTGGAGAGGCAGCTGATTCTACACATTTGGGATTAGAAGTAGTGTCTAGGTGTGGGGAAAGAGACCAGATTTAAACACCCCAACCTGCCAGGAGGTTCTGGAATAGTCTTGAGTGTATGTGTGTAGAGGGAATTCAGGATGATTAAAATTTGGTCTCAAATAGGATGTCAATGTCTGTGACTTACTTCGAAATGTATCTCTCTCTGACAACAGGCCGAAGATAGACTGAGGGCTAGGAACTGTGCTGCAGGCACTGTGAGGGTCTTCAGAGGTCCTGTGCATTTAGGAGGAGAATGTATTGGCCTTTGGCCTGCAAGATAAGAACCTCGTTAACAGAGCGATTAGTGAGTTTTTTTTAATTTATGACCTAATCAGGTTGATTCTGCATGGCCCAAAGAGTAGGTTGAGGAGGTGTAAAGAAGTTAGAAAGGGCAAGAGCCATGCTCTCAGGAAGTATCCAGAGAAGATCCAGCTGCCATGTCCCAATATAAGCATTAGGAAACCTCTGGAACGTGGGCACTGTGAGGTCTGGTTGTGAGGCCTGGCTGGAGGAGGTAGAGAACAAAGAACTCCAGCAGTGGCAGAAAAAGTGGCCCTCACCACCCTCTGCCTCCAGCCCACAAACCTGCCTGCCCAGCCCCCTGTCAAGACCACCGATGAGGAAAAGCCACGACTGTGCAACTACCCCTCCTTTATGATGCCGCACTAAAAGCCCCTTGTCTGTAAGGCAGGGGCCTCTGACTCACGTGGACTCTCCCCTGGTCAGGTGCCCTCTCCCAGATTTATTCCCAAATAAATCTGTTCCTGCTGTAGAACTGTGCTCTCTTTGTCCCTCTATTTACCAACTTTTGATATTTACCGACTAAAAGGACTTTTACAACCACTTAAATTCTGTATGGGGGAGTTCTGGGAAGATGGTGATGGTGAAAAGCGGGTCTTACAAGTCCTGCTAACAATCAATCTCTATTACCGCAAAATCAGCACCTTTGATAGCCAGAAAACACCATCGATGGAGAAACAAAAACTGTCAATACAAGGGACAGAGAAAAAAGAGGGCTGGAAAAACGGAATACCAGAAAGAAACCAGCCCGCCATGCTGCGGCCAGATCCGTGGCACAGAGCTGTGCAGACGCCATCTTTCCTGCAGCACCAGGATCCAGAGAGGAGGAGGACTCAGAACGCAGCTCAGAACCTGACAGGAGGTACACCGGCCTCACGGCTGAGGACGCAGCAGCAGCGCCTTACTGACAGCGGCAGCGGCAAGTTCACCGGATGGCCCCAGACCAACGCACACAACAACCCACCAGGCTCCAGAGAGGAGGGGGACTCAGAACAGAGCTCAGAATCTGACAGGAGATATGCCCGCCTCACGACCGAGGACACAGCAGCAGCACCTTGCTGCTGGCAGCAGTGGCGAATCCAATGAACGGCTTCAGACCAACGCACTCAACAACTCACCAGGCTCCAGAGAGAAGAGGAGGACAGCAAGCTGAGCACACCCTGCAGGGACTCAGAGCAGAGCTCAAAACAGAGAAAAAAATACTCCAGCCTCACAGCCGAGGTCGTGACAGTGGAGCCATATTGACAGCAGCAGCAGCAGCAGCAGCAGCAGCAGCAGCAGCAGCAGCAGCAGCAGCAGTGAATTCACTGAGTCCACTACAGCTCCATCAGTGCACTCAACAAACATGAGTCAAATTGTGACCCCTAGAGGAGAAATCCCAGTACTGCATTCCCAGGGACTTGTGCAGATAGTCTTCCTGGGTCTGAGATTTTTGCAACCCAGTTGGGGAGTGGTGGTGGCAGAGGTATCACACCACAGTCACAACTCCCTGCGGGAGAATGCTGAACCTGGCACCCACCCCCATGGTCTCAAGAAGCCTCCATTGACTCCCGGGTCTGAGACATTGTGATACAATCCAGTAAAGGAGTAGTGGTGACTGAGATAGCACAGACTCAAGATCCAGAGCACCCTAAGTGAAGTCGCAGTGACCCAGGAAGAACCCAGAGAAGGCACAAACTTCCAAAATCATGGGAAAAAGAAATAACAATGGAGCAATGAATGCCCACAACACCACAACATCAGAACCTGATAACACAGAAATTCAGAGATCTCTAGAAGATCAAATCAGAAAAATAATTGTAGAAATAATAGAGGACTTTCAAAAAGAATTCAGAGAGAGTCAAAAAGAGAAAAAGGATGTAATAATTGAAATAAAGGCCTCAATTCAAAGTATAAACAACAGATTAGACCACATGGAGAATAGAATCTCACTTTTAGAAGATGATCACTCCAAAAATGAACGCAGAGTTTCTAATTTAGAAAAAAAAAAAAATCCGACAGCAGGAATCTGACATTGAAGAAATATGGGTCCATTTTAAGAGAGCTAACCTAAGAATAATTGGAATAGAGGAGTGAAAAGAAGGTGAAACCAAAGGGATCAATAATCTCTTCAAGGAAGTAATAGCAGAAAATTTTCCAAACATAGAGCAAGAGGTAGATACACAGGCCCAGGAAACTTATAGAACTCCCTTTAGACAGGATCAGAGAAGAGGATCCCCACGCCACATAATTGTCAAAATGACTAATGTGGAAGCCAAGAAGAGAATCTTAAAGGCAACAAAAACAAAAGGCCAAGTGACATTCAGAGGCAAACCAATTAGAATCACTCCAGACTTCCCAAACAAGTCATGAAAGCCAGAAGGGCATGGAGTAACATATTCCAAACTCTGAAAGAAAACAACTTCCAGCTAAAAATTACCTACCCAGCAAAACTATCTATCAAATTAGATGGGGAAATAAGAAGCTTCCATGACAAACAGAAACTGAAGGAATTTATGTTTTCAAAACCAGCGCTAGAGAAAATACTCGAGATTAACTGCAAAGAAGAAATAGGTAATACACGCCAGAACCAAAGAAACAAGATTTCCCATCCAGCAGACAACTAATTTCCCATCCAGCAGACAACTAAGCAAAGAAGAATAAACAGTATCTCAGACAGAAATAAAATCTTAACATGTTAGGAATTAAAAATTATCTCTCTATAATCACACTGAATATAAATGGCCTCAAGTCCCCAATAAAAAGACATAAAGTGGCAAAATGGATTAAAAACCAGAATCCATCCATCTGCTGCTTACAAGAAACACACCTTACAAGTAAAGATAGGAACAAATTCAAGGTAAAGGGCTAGAGCAAGGTAATCCATGCTAATGGAACTCGAAGACAAGCAGGAGTAGCAACTATGATATCAGACAAGTTAGACTTCAAACCCAAACTTATTAGAAGAGACAAAGAAGGTCATATTTTACTGGTAAAAGGAATAATACAGCAAGAGGAAATAACAATAATCAACATCTGTGCCCCAAACATAGGTGTAGCTACTTTCATAAAGCAAACTCTTTGTGACATGAAGTCACACATAAATCCCAACACAATAATACTGGGAGACTTCAACACACCTCTCACAACACTAAACCGATCTCCCAGACAAAGGGTCAGTAAAGATGCCTCAGAACTAAAGAACACCATTAACCAAATGGACCTGTTGGACACATATAGAATATTTCACCCAACTACAGCGAAGTTTACATTTTTCTCAGCTGCTCACGGAACCTTCTCCAAAATAGATCACATCCTGGGACACAAAATGAGCACTAGCAAATTTAAAAAATGTTATATACTTCCCTGTGTCATTTCAGACCATAATGGAATGAAACTAGAAATCAACTATAAGAAGACCCAGAGAAACAACATAAAAATGTGGAGACTGAACACCACACTTCTGAATGAAAAATGGATCATAGAAGATGTAAGAAGTGAAATCAAGAAATCTCTAGAAACAAATGAAAATAAAGATACAACATATCAAAACCTCTGGGACACTTTGAAGGCAGTATTAAGAGGAAAATTCATAGCACTGAGTGCTCACATAAGAAAAACAGAAAATCTTCAAATAAATAGCCTAATGACATACCTCAAAGCCCTTGAAAAGCAGGAACAATTGAACCCCACAGCCAGCAGAAGACAGGAAATTATTAAAATTAAAGCAGAAATTAATGAAATTGAGAATAAAAAAATACAGAAAATCAACAAAACCAAAAGCTTGTTTCTTGAAAAAATTAACGAGATGAACCACTAGCCAACCTAACTAAAAAAAGAGAGAGAACCAACCCAAATTATGAAGATAAGAGATGAAAAGGGAGACATTACTACTGACAGTGTAGAAATCCACAGGATTATCAGAGACTACTTTGAAAAACTATTCTCCAACAAAATGGAAAATCTGGAGGAAATCGACAACTTCCTAGATAAATACAACCTTCCTAAACTGAGTCAAGAAGATATAGAACACTTAAACGAACTGATAACAATCAAAGAGATTGAAACAGCAATAAAGAGCTTACCATCAAAGAAAAGCCAAGGACCAGATGGTTTCCCAAGTGAATTTTATAAAACCTTCATAGAAGAGCTAACCCCAATACTCCTCAAACTATTTTGTGAAAGAGAAAAATCCGGGACTCTCCCAAATACATTCTATGAAGCCAACATCACACTAATACCAAAACCGAATAAAGACAGTTCAAGGAAGAAAAACTACAGGCCTATATCTCTGATGAACTTGGATGCAAAACTATTAAACAAAATACTAGCAACATGTATTCAAAACCACATCAAGAAAATCATACACCATGACCAGGTAGGGTTTATCCCAGGGATTCAAGGCTGGTTCAATATACAAAAATCAATCCATGTAATTCACCATTTAAACAGAACCAAAGACAAAAATCACATGATCATTTCAATAGATGATGAAGAATCATTTGATAAAATTCAACATCCATTTATGATAAAAACACTGCAGAGAACTGGAATAGAAGGAACATATCTCAACATTATTAAGGCAATCTACAATAAGCCCACCGCCAACATCATATTAAATGGGGGAAAACTTCAAGCATTCCCCCTAAAAACAGGAACGAGATAAGGATGTCCATTATCACCACTTCTCCTCAATATAGTACTAGAGACTCTAGCCAGAGCAATAAGGCAAGAAAAGAAAATCAAAGGAGTACAAATAGGAAAAGAAGAACTCAAACTTTCACTATTTGCAGATGACATGATACTATATTTAGAAAACCCAACAAACTCAACCAAAAGGCTTTTAGAACTGACCAACAAATTCAGCAAAGTATCTGGATACAAAATCAATCTTAAAAAATCAGAAGCTTTCCTGTACACCAACCATAAATCCACTGAAAAAAGAAATTCAGAAAATGCTTCCACTCAGGATCTCCCACAAAAAAATAAAATACTTAGGAATAAATTTAACAAGGAGGTAAAAGATCTCTACAAAGAAAATGATAAAACACTGAGAAAAGAAATCAAAGAGGATCTTAGAAGATGGAAGGATCTTCTAAAGCAAAATCCACCTTACTCTCCAGATAGAAATAAAGATATGCATCCCACTTAATTTACGTGAAATTATGGGAAAGACTGAGATCATACTTTTAACACCCAGAATTCTTACTTCAGAAAAGAAAGCCATCCTCATGCAGTTTTCACTTAAATTTTGTTATTGTCATTTCGCCAGTGTTCATGATAAGTGATAGGCACCATCTCTGAGGGGTGTACTTGAGGTACTGGCAGTACCTCAAGTGGGTACTGCCAGTAACTATGGACATTTTTATTTCACAGAAATAAAACTAAGTTCTGAGTCTTTAAAGAGTGAAAAGAAATACTGGTGTTTGAGAGGTATCTTTATGACATCTACTTCAAGGATTTTCCATTAGTTCACTTTCTTTCCCTGTAAATTTTACATACAGTTTCCTAGTTTTATAGAAATATCTTATTTATTCCTTCTATAAACTTCTTTCAGGGAATGTCAAGGAATAGATTCATAGATTAGATAATTAGGGAAGTAAGAAGTGTGCTTTTCAGAAAAATGGACTGTTTCTCTTATCATCCTGTAAGTATAGAATTGTTCAAATCACTTTTCAAACATTGTATTTTAGGGATAATATGAGACAGGATGTTCATGGATTCAAGTCCAGCCTTGGCAAGACCTGTTTCAAAATTTAAAAAATAAAATAAAATAGGGCTGAGGTAGAATGCCCCTGGATTCAATCCCCAATATCACACACACACACACACACACACACACACACACACACACAACTACAATAACAATAGTGAACATTCTACTATGCCAGATACTGTTGTATTTCAAAAATATCAATTTATTTAATTCTTACAAAAACCCTGGGAAACAAAGTACTTGTACTCAATAAGAGAAAACTGGAAACGAAAGGAGTGAGAGGTTAAATAATTAGCAGTCAGGCTGCCTGGCTTAAACTATTTCACCCTGCTTGGTCTCTAGCGTAAAAAGAAACACCACTAGCACAGCACAGAGGCCATGGCTCAGGGAGTTGCTGCCTCAGACCTATGAGTCTCCCTACATCTCTCTATGTGGTGGTTATCTGGCTAGTTAGTACCAGGTTAATAGGTATCTGTACTAAATTGATACTAAAAGCCCTTCTCTTAACACTTATGCTTTAACCTTTTTAAAAAAGTTAGAAGGAATTTTTACTAACATTTACTAACATTTATTTCTATTTACTAACATTTATTTTTGCTTCCTTACCTGTTATTGTGTGTAACAGGTTGTGAGTTAGTGTATGTGTGTGTATGTGTGTGCTCCAAAATACATTAAAGGAAACTGGGGTTAGGAGGAAAATCCATAGCCCTAGGTTTTTACTGTATATTATGTGCTATTCAAATTTCATTCAGAAATATACTCATTTTATGAAATTTTCATAGCATTTTTCCACTTAAGCTTAGTTGATGAACATTCTTCTGTGTTTCTCTGCACTGTTCTTAATTTCTTTAATGATTGTGACACATTCCATGAAGATAGAGTAATTTACTTGGGTATTTCCATTGCTGCCAAGATTTTTCCAATTAGGAAAATTGAAATAAACATTTTTATACATTTAGTTGATAGTTTTGTTTTACTTTGAATCATTTCCTTAGAATAGAGTCCTAGGGACGATCAAAGCAAAGAAATATTTATTACTTTACCAACATGTACACTGGCAGAATGAAAATTTAAATTTTTCCAGGTTAAGTCCTTGAATAAGTACAATAATATTTAAAAACAGCTTTAAATAAATTAATCACTGTTGCATTAAACACTTTTACTAATTTTAGGTAAATGTTCAAATTTTCTGTCACAAGACTAATGGAAACCTTATGATTGACATCTAAGAATCTCATAGGTAAATTCTTAATTTAGTTTATATTACATTTTCATTTCATTGGTGCAGGTATTTCACACATTTTATTTCCATTTTATTTCATTACTTGTTATGTGGCTGCTTTTATTTTGAGTCACTTCTATTTAATTTTGTCTCATTAACATACCTTTCCAATTACTAAAATACATTCTACTATCTAAAAGGGACCGTCTCCCTCCTCACTTCTATCATTGCTCCTTTTTTTCATAATATCTATAAATAGCATTGCCCATGTAAATTTTATAATACTTTTATCAAGTTATTTTTAAAACTCTGGTTATGACTCTAATTATAGTTACTTTAGTGTCAAAAACCAAACAGTCCCCAGGAAAGCTTTTCTTTTAGGTAGTACTCTATATAGAACAACAAACTATAGATTTTCTAGATCTTTAAAGACTGTGTTCCTGTCTTTCTTAATGAGTGAATCCTTCACTGTGAGTGAGGGGCTATTGTTGCTATTATTAATACTGTTAGAGTCATTATGTTTTACTTTTCCTTCAGTGTAGTTAGAGATAAAAATTTAAATGTTCAGAAATATGTGTTCCATAGACTCTCATGTTCTGGACTAAGCAATTTCTTCAGGATCAAATACTAATTCTTACTCTCAAGCAACACTTTTGCAAACTCTGAGTTGACTTTCATCAGTTTTTCCAAGTTTTAAAACAAAATTGTAAACAACAAACCACCCAGTGTTTGAAAGACACATTCATCCACAAGGCATGTAAAATAGTTTCCTGCTATGAACCCCTTCACATCCACATTTGAAATGCTTCCATTGAATGGTGACTAACACTCTGACCATTAAATTGTGAAATAGAATGCTCATAAATCACATGGCTCTATCTAAAGCTGTTATTATTTTTTTTTATTAAGGTGGCTTCAGAAGAAAACATTTTTATGTTTCGAGAATGGTTATTACAAGCCAGGCATGGTGGCACATGTCTATAATCCCAGTATTTAGGAGGCTAAGACAGAAGGATTGCAGATGTGAGGACAGCCTCAGCAATTAGTGAGGTTCTCATCAAACTAGTGAGACCCTGTTTAAAAATAAAAATAAAATAGGGCTGGGGGTATAAGTTGGTGGTAGAATGACCCTGGGTTCAATCCTCAGCAACACACACACACACACACACACACACACACACACACACACACACACGTGGTTATTACAAAAACTCTAGGATCTTGAGTCCCTTTGGTATTCCTAATAGTCCCTAGTTTGGGCATATTAGAGAAAACATATGTCCCCTTCTCTTTCTGTCTCACTTAACATAACCTTCTCCAGGTCTTTCCATCTTCTTGCAAATGACATGATCTTATTCTTCTTTTAGCTGAGTAGAATTCCATTGTGTGTATTTCCCATAATTTTGCAAACTATTCATCTGTTGATAGAGACCTGGGTTGGTTCCATATTTTGGCTATTACGAATTGTACTGCTATGAACATAGGCATGCATATGTTACTGTATTTCTCTGATTTCAACCCCTTTGGAAAGACACCCAGGAGTGACACAGCTGGATCATATGGTGGAACCACTCCCAGTTTTCTAAGGAATCTCTACACTGATCTCCATAGTGGCTGAACTAGTTTTCACTCCCACCAACAGTGTAAAAGAGTTCCTCTTTCCCCACATCCTTACCAGCATTTGTTGTTATTTGATTTCTTTATGCTTGCCACTCTGATTGGGGTTAGATGGAATCTCAGTGTAGTTTTGATTTGCATCTCCCTAATGGCTAATGATATTAAACATCTTTTCATGTATCTATTGGCCAGTTGTATCTCTTCTTTTGTGAAGTGTCTATTCAATTCATTTGCCTATTTCTTGATTGGGTTGTTTTGCTAGTATAGAGTCTTTGGAGCTTCTTGTATATTCTGGATATTAACCTCTAACTGAGTGGTGGCTGGTAAAGATCTTCTCCCATTCTGTAGGCTTTCTTTTTAGGTTCTTGGTGATTTCCTTTGATGAGACAAAACTTTTAGTTTGTTGCCATCCCACTTGTTAATTCTTGCTTTAATTTCCTGTGGTTTGGCGGTCTTGTTGAGAAAGTTACTGCCTGTTCCTATATGTTGTAGTTTTGAACATATCTCCTCCTCTGGAGCCCAGATAATAGAGGGGAAATCTCAACAAAGTTGAAATGAAAGGGTAGGAGATGAAGAAGGCTAAGGTTGATTAATGGAGGAGCTACATCCAAATACGTGTAAAAGTATGAATGTAGCATGGTCAACCAGGACACTCATTGTTGGGAAAGGGGGAACAGGAATTGGGAGGTGGGAGAGGACACCAAGCACAGTCTGAATGTATGTCATTTTCAATATGATCTACATAAAAATAAAAAAAAAGAAAAGAAAAAAAATTCTAGGATCTTTGGTCTTAAAAATTCAACCATTTTTCTCTTAACTTTCAAATCAAGGGTTAAATCATTACATTTAAAAATATATGTAAAGCCGGGCATGGTGGCACATGCTTGCAATCCCAGTATTCGGGAGGCTGAGACCAGAGGATCACGGTTCGCGGACAGCCTCAGCTACTTAGTGAGGCCCTCAGCAACTCAGTGAGACCCGGTTTCAAAATAAAGAATTTTAAAAAATAGGGCAAGGGGTGTAGCTCGGAGGTAGAATGCCCCTCAGTTCCATCCTCAGACCTGCAAAAAATAAATAAATAAATAAATAAATAAATAAAAATATATGTAGCTACTTCTCAACATTCATTGGGTGAAGTACACCCAAAATTTGCATAATGATCACCCCAGAGGTCAAAGGACAAAATCTCACCTGCTTTTCCATCCCCAAACAGTGATCAATGGACCATGTAATATATTTTTGGACTGGGGATTGAACCCAGGGGCATTCTATCTCCAAGCTATACCCCCAGTCTGGTTTAATTTTTGTTTTGAAACAGGATCCCACTAGGTTGCTCAAAGTCATGCTATATTACTGAGGCTGTTATCAGCCTGAAATCCTTCTGCCTCTCTTTCCCAAATACTGGTATTATAGGTGTGTGCCACCACACCTGACTTTGGAATATGTAATTTCCTAGGTGATTAAAAAGTTGCTAATCATCTTCTAGCTTTCAAATAATCCTAACACTTAATGACAAAAGGGAAAAAGACCATGAAAAGTACTAGTTATCATTCCTTTTAACAGTTTAAATTTTTTTTAAAAAAAGAGATTACAGACACTTGAGTGTTAATTTTTTGCTTTGCTTTACAGAAGCTCGTCTGAGTCTGGTGGTGCAGACCTATAACCTCAGTACTGGAGAAGCTGAGACAGGATTGCAAGTTTGAGGCCACCCTCAGCAATTTAGTGAGACCCTGTTTAAAAATAAAAAATTTAATAGGCCTGGAGATGTAACTCAGGTAAAATGTCCCTGAGCTCAATTGGAAAGAAGAAAGGAAATAGGGAGAGAGGGAATGAGGGAGTGAGGGAGGAAGGAATAAAGGAAGGAAGGAAGGAAGGAAGGAAGGAAGGAAGGAAGGAAGGAAGGAGTAAAGGAAGAAAAAGGAAAAAATAATCTGTTCTGGTTACTGTTTAAAAATGTTTCCTGGTTATTAAGCCTAATGGAATCTTTGAATCTTCTCAGTGTCATTGAAAGTCATTCTTGATTTCTGCAATACCATCCTCCACTGGTGTTCCTCCACACCCTTCTACAATGTCTTAACAATGCTGGGCACCTCTGTCTTGATGCGCTCAAGCACACCTTTGACCCCTCTTGCTCTGCTGCCTTCCCCTGCATTCTCGGTCTCCTAGCCGCTGTCACTCTGCTGATGACTCGCAGATCTGTCACCTCAACTGCCACCCAACTCAACACGAGGTCATTGTTCCTCCTCCTGTATTCTGTAACTTGGTGAGTGCAGCCACCCTATTCTGTCTTTTTTTAATTTTCCTTCACCATCACCAGTGCTCTGACACCCAACCGATAAACACATAGCATCGCCTCTCTTCAACCATATTCAACAAACTCATTTCAGAATCGGGCGTCCAGACTGTAATCGTCTTTCATCTCACACCTTGAATCCGTCCCCACTCTGCTACTAGGATGGTCGAGGCACACATCTAATCATGCAACTTTCTAGTTTTGATCCACATATGGCTCCTATTGGCCTAGTGCAGGGTCAACAAACTGCAGCCTGTGGGCCAAATCCATTCCATAATCAACTTTTTACAAATAAAGTGTAATTGGAACCCAGCCACGCTCATTCATCTAAGTATGGTCTCTGCTCTCATGCAACACAACACTAGAGAGCTGTGTGGTTTTGCCAGAGACCATGTGGTGCCAAGAACCCAAACTATTATTTACTCTCTGGGCCTTTACAGAACGTTTGCTGATGCCTGGCCTAGTGGATAAAGTCTGAATTCATAGAATGACATGTGAGTCTCCATTCTTGCTCTGTCACCTCTAAGCCCAGGCCTGGCTCTTGCCACGGACTCAGGCCTGGCTCTTGCCTCTTAGCTCAACATGCCTTGGCTGCTGGTGGGTTCCCGACACTGACCAATGGGAAGTTCTGTGCTGATGGGGAGATCATGTAACTGCCCCATGTCACAACCAAGTCACACGTGACTCCTGAGCACTTAACACATGGATGGCACAAATGAGGAACAGAATTATCCACTCTTATTCATTTTAATTAACAAATTTAAATTTAAATAGCCCTATGTCATTAGTGGCTACAACACTGGATGGTGATGTGCTGGATTAGGCCACTAGTAGTTTCTTCATTCATACTAAGGGGAATATTTAGAACATGTAGCACACTGCTTCCATCTGGGCAGCACTAGTTTTCAACAAAGTTAAATAACTCTTATTTAATTTAATTTAATTTTATTTTATTTTATTTTATTTTTGGCAGTGCTGGGGATTCCTGAACCCAAGGCTTCACGCATGCTAGGCAAATGTTCCACTACTCTGTCCCAAAATTTCTTTTTCTTTTCTTCTTTTTGGTCTTTATTTCTTTATCTTTGTAATCATTTCAGTGGTCATACTTAATTTTTATTTTTATTCTTTTATTGGTGTATTGTAATTATATATTATAGTGAGATTTAAAGTGATACATTCATATATGCACATATCACTTGATACACTTCCTTCTATAACCCTCCACACTCCCTGCATGTGTTAATGAGATTAGTAGTGATATCTTCATATATGGACATAAGACCTAAACTATTCCCTTCCTCAAGCCTTGTTTTCCCCACCCCCACCTCTTCCTCCTATCTCCTTCCACTATTTTACTGGTCTTTCTCTTCATTCATCTGAAGTCTCTTTTTTTTTCTGTTTTCTCTTTAGTTTCCATATATGAGAGAAAAAAATATGATTCTTGGCTTTCTGAGACTGGTTCATCTCACTATCCTAATATTATCTAGTTCCATCTATTTTCCTGTAAGTGACATAATTTTGATATTCTTTATGGCTGAGTAAAATTTCCTCATGCATATATACCACATTTTCTTTATTTCATCACTTGAAAGAAACCCAGTTTGGTTCCAAGATTTGACTGAAATTGCACTGCTATAAATGTGGTATAAAAGGGTTTCCAGGAACCCCAGTACCATCAAAAAAAAAAATTATGGGAAGTATACACAATGGAATTCTTTTTTTTTTTTTGGTGGTACTAGGGGTGGAACCTAGGAGCTTTCTACCTCTGGGCTAAACTCCCAGACCTATGTTTCACTGTAGTATTCTAACTTTAATCCAAAGATCACTTTTTCTAAGAAGGTTTTACCAAGTCCTAAGTTCTGGTCCTCCAAGGAAACTGGGTATCCTCCTTTTATGCCCTGACTGTGCCACTGTATCACCAGGAAAACATATTACCAGGATTGGCTCTGATCTGTGTCCTCCAACCAGAATAGCTTCTACTTTAACATCATTAGCCATCAGGGAGATGCAAATCAAAGCTACGCTGAGATTCCATCTAACCCCAATCAGAGTGGCAAGCATAAAGAAATCAAATAACAACAAATGCTGGCAAGGATGTGGGGAAAGAGGAACTCTTTTACACTGTTGGTGGGAGTGCAAACTAGTTCAGCCACTATGGAGATTAGTATGGAGATTCCTTAGAAAACTGGGAATGGTTCCACGATATGATCCGGCTATACTACTCCTGGGTATCTTTCCAAAGGGGTTGAAATCAGAGAACTACAGTAACATATGCATACCCATGTTCATAGCAGTACAATTCGTAACCAAAATCTGGAACTAACCTAGGTCTCCATTAACAGATGAATGGATTGCAAAATTATGGAAAGTATTGCCTGGTGTGGGGGCACACATTTGTAATCCCCGAGCTTGTGGGGGTGGAGACAAGAGGATCTCGCAGGTTCGAAGCCAGCCACGCTGTTTCCAAATAAAAATATAAAAATGGGTCTGGGAGTGTAGTGCGGAGGTAGAAGGGTTTTCAGGAACCCCCCCCCAAAAAAAAATTATGGGAAGTACACACAATGGAAATTTTTTTTTTTTTTTTTGGTGGTGGTGGTACTAGGGGTGGAACCCAGGGGCTTTTTACCTCTGGGCTAACCTCCCAGACCTATTTTATATTTTATTTGGAAACAGGGTCTCACTAAGTTACTGAGAGCCTCACTAAGTAGCTGAGGCTGGCTTCGAACTTGTGTGATCCTCCTGTCTCAGCCTCCCAAGCGCAGGGATTACAAGCATGCGCCACCACACCCGGCAATGGAATTCTATTCAGCTATAAAGAAAAAATCATGTCATTCACAAGAAGATGGAAAGACCGGGAGAATTTTATGTTAAGTGAGATCAGCAAAGCACAGAAAGAGCAGGGACATATGTTCTCTCTAACATGTCCAAACTTGGGAGTATTAGAGATACCAGAGGGACTCCAGACAATGGAGGAGAAACCTCAGCAAAGCTAGAATGGAAGGATAGGAGAGGAAGAAGCCTGAGGTTGATTAATGGAGGAGCTACATCCGAATATGTGTAAAAGCATGAATATAGCATGGTTAACCTGGACACTCATTGTTGGAAGGGGCAGGAAGGGGCAGGAAGGGGAAGCAGGGGAGGGGCACCAAGCATAGTCTGAATATATGCCATTTCTAATATGTTCCACATAAAAATAAAAAATAAATTAAAAAAAGAAAAGAAAAAATAGCTTTAACTTTAAAGTTGCCTCTACTTTATTTTTTTTTTATTTTTTTTGTGTGTGTGGCAATGGGAATTGAACCCAGGGTTATTCTACCTCTGAGCTACACCCCCAGCCCTACATTTTATTCTTTATTTCGAAACAGGATCTTATTAAGTTGTAAAGGACCTCACTAAGTAGCCAAGGCGGGCCATAAACCTGTGATCCTCCTGTCTCAGCCTCCCAAGGACTGGGATTACAAACATGTACCACCATGCCTGGCTCTGCTTCTACTTTAAAAGCCCCCAATCCAGTGCCTATTTTGTGTTAGGAGTTTAATGAATATTGGTTATCGGTCAAATAGATTAATTAATGTCACATTCAATTTTTTTCAACACATAAGGCCCTTATCTTCATTTATGGTTTTTTTGACAAATGAAGAATGATCAAATAAATAAAATATAACATCCCCACCACCACTCCTCTGACTGGATGTTGACTTTTCTCGGGAAAAGTAACTGATTATAATGCCCTAAGCAACCTGATTTTATTCACACATTTTAAAGTTCACTTTCATAATAGCGTCTTTGAGACTCAGAGTCAAAAATGCTGCATTCCTCTAAAAATAGTATTGAAGAATCCATGATTACAAGTAGGCCAGCCTACTTGTTTGACCTCTATTAAGTCTTTTTTGACAACACACTGGTTTCTTGTGGTGCATGTGAACCCTTTGCTGCTGAGCTAACTTGCCTTGTATTTAGTCATATGTGTGTGTGTGTGTGTGTGTGTGTGTGTGTGTGTGTGTGTTCTGCATGGTACTGGTGATAAAACCTAGGGCATTCTACTACTTAGCTGTACTCCCCTATAATTTTTATCTTTTTGTTTTGAGACAAGGTCTCACTAAATTGTTCAGTCTGACCTCAAATTTGTCATCCTTCTGTCTCAGCCTCCTAAGTAGTTGGGATTCTGGCAGTACAACACCATCCCTAGCTCATAAATACTTTTGATAGTATCTGGACTAAGAACAGATGGTAAACTCTGCAGATATAGCCATGTGGCCCTAGTAACAAATGGCCCTCAGAGGCTGCCCCACCCCTTAGAAGGGGAAGTCAGATTTTTTTTTTTATTATTGTGGTATTGGGATTGCTGGAAGCCCTTCTACCTCCAGGCTACACTCCCAGACCTATTTTTATATTTTTTATTTGGAAACAGGGTCTCTTAAGCCAGCGAGGCTGGCTTCGAACCAGCGTGATCCTCCTGTCTCCGCCTCCCCAGCGCGAGGATTACAAGCGTGCACCACCATGCCCAGCCAGAAAATTTTTATATCAGTTTGAAGACTGTTCAAGGAACCAGCCCAGTTAGGTAGATTTCAAAGCTAGCCAAGAATCTAAAACTATGTATGTTTTCAGCATTTAGAATATCATAGTAAATCTCCCATATGCTTCCTTTTGGAAGTTCCAACTTAAATATTGACACATTTTAGGAGCTCTTTTTGCCTGTATAAAATTAAGAGCTCTCCTAGCCATCCAGGGTAATGCACACCTGTAATCCTAGAAATTGGGAGGCTGAGACTGGAGGGGGGTGGTGGGGATTGCCAGCCTCAGCAACATAGCAAGACCCTGTTTCAAAATAAAGACTAAAAAAGCTGAGATATACTGCTCCTAGGTTTAATCCCCAGTACAAAAAAAAAAAAAAAAAAATAACAACTCTTTAAGATAAATTGCTTCAAAATGCACTATACTTTCTCAGGATTGACATTTTGTAAATTGTTAAGGCTTAAAACCTGATTGTTTTCACAATCTCAAAAGGTTTTTAAATGACCTAATATCTTATTCATATGCTAATATTTTATCCCTGTAGGAGCAGAGAGAGTGGAAAAAAGACAGAAGAATGGTGGAGGCTCCATTTATTTATCAGATCGCCTCCCCTTTATCATTGTACGAAGCCGTCAGGGCTGCTCCTCTGGCGTCCCTGCAATGATTAGTCTAATGGACTGGGGGTGCCAGGAGACCATCCCCAGAGTCAGATGGTCGGTGCACACCCAGAGTCCACCATTTGGCCTCTGCTCCAACTTGAGCAAGCTGCTTCCCTCTCAGTGGCTCAGTTTCTCCCTCTATAAAATGGATGCAATGATAGCCTCTTGTAGCTGTACATGTCCATTGAATGAACTGGTATGGCAGGAAAACATTTAGTACTGTGCCTACACCAATCCTTTAAATTTCAGTGCAAATGTTTTTAAAACCATTGCTTATAATCAAAAGGATTTGGATTCTTTCAAGATATTTTGAGGAGCTTGAATTTCTCACTTTCAAAGGTTGTTTTATTTTTAATAGCCAACTTTCTAATGATACTTAGGATCACCTGAGATTTCTTTGGGGCTACAGGAGGAGTAAAGAACCCAATATCAGTGAGTGTGGACTGAAGACCTTGAGGCTGGGCTAGAGTGATTCTACTTAACCCATTACCCAGAGACCGGCCAGGAACAGGGGCTCCTGAAATCAGAATCACTTTCCTTCATTATATCTGCAAAATCTAAGAGGAGCTGCTTCTGAGCTGCTGGACTAAATTCCAAAGAACACAGGCTCTCTGAGAACACAGAGAAGTAAACTAAGAAAAGGAATTATTGCTGGTGGATCAAACTTTCAAACGTTTATAAGTACAGAACAAACTTTTCTAAAAGCACAATATGGTGCTGGCATACACTAGGTGTTCAACAAATGTTTGGTGAATGAGAATTGCTAAAATTAACCCTGTATACATTTACTTTGCTATTTAACATAATAAGAAAATGGAAGCCAGGTGTGGTGGCGCACGCTTGTAATCCTTGGGACACTGAGACAGGAGGATCACGGGCTCACGGATATCCTTAGCTACTTAGTGAGGCCCTCCACAACTTAATAAGACCTTGTTTCAAAATAAAGAATAAAAAATTGGGCTGGGGGTGTAGCTCAGAGGTAGAATGTCCCTGGGTTCCATCTCCAGACTGAAAAAAAAAAAAATGCAGAAATGGCACAGTTACCATATTAAGAAAATGCCTTTATACTTTTAATATAATAAGTCTTCAATATAAATGATATTTTATGTTAGTTGCATTTGTGTTGTTTTATTTGGAGAAAGTGTTCTTTTTAAATCGTAGTCCTTACCATTTGGAGTATTAGCTTAGAATTATAAATATA
Organism: Muscardinus avellanarius; assembly: GCF_963383645.1. NCBI lineage: Eukaryota > Metazoa > Chordata > Mammalia > Rodentia > Gliridae > Muscardinus > Muscardinus avellanarius. The sequence goes on along the minus strand of NC_137786.1, from coordinate 34,684,148 downwards.
GTTTGTTGAATCCTGCCAAAACTAGGAAGCTTCATTCTTTTCATGTCTAATAATCTTTGAATAAAAGGTTAAGGTAAATGTAACATCAGATTCCCTTTGTAAATAAGAAATTAAAATATAATCAGGTTTCAAATTACTCAGGGATATATACTCTATGTTATGATTGAAAATACTATCAGTTGTGCTGAGCCTCATAAGGAGATACAAAATAGAAAATTTTTTAAGTATTTTAAAACCTAGTATCTGGGAACTATAATCCATCAGGCAAGAAAGTACCCCTTTGTACCAGTCCTTTAGAATATATTTATTTATTAATTATTGTAACATGCTTTTTTGGTACATTATAGTCTCTTATCATAATATAAATCATGTTTTGAGATATATTTAACTTTAAGGCTTGATCTGTGTGGGTTCCAGGGTCCTCAGTGCTTTAACCTAATCCCATGAGATAAGCACTATTATCAACATTATTCTGGTTTGCAGATGAGGTAATTAAAACACAGAGAAATACCCTAACCATGACCTCACAGCTCAGGTCCAGGCTCTAAGGCCCTGTTTTATTTTGCCTTGGATGAGATGCTCCTGTTTCTGTTTTGCTTCTCCCTTGTCTTGCTTTCTGTCACATGGCTCTGTCACATGGACATCTTTTCCTTTCACCCCAAAGAGATCTATAATTTTCTTTCATAGTCAAGTAATATTCCCATGTTTAGATATACTAGATAGCCTGCTCTGTAACCATGGGCTTTTACCACTTTTCTGCTATCAAAGTCTCTCAATTCTCAGAATTATGTGTGGCATCAGGGTGGGACCACATGAAAAGAGTGTGTGGCAACATAACTTGGAACTCTCATAGTAGAAAATATTTTCACTTCCCCTTGGAAGGAGTTGTGATAGAAACTCAGAAAGTGTAGAATACTGTTGGGGAAAAATAAGCTAATCGAGCCAAGTTATCATTATAATAGAAAAAAATTTTTCAGAAGGTAGTTCCAAGCAAAACTATAAGCCCGTGGTATGAGGTTTATGTAGCCTCTGCCCCCCACATCTGCAGGTTAGCACATCAGGAAAAGATAGCTAATAAGCTTTGGCTTTAAAAAAAAAAAAAAAAAAAAAAAAAAACCACAGTGTCATGGCTTGGTAGGCAGAGTGCTGAGCTCACAGAGTGTCGTGAAGGGCCAGCCTCCTCTTTGCACGAAGTCTCTTTCCATTTGTCTCTGTTTCCCCACACACGACTGTAGGCATTTCTCATTTTCCTTTCCTATAACACTAGCCCACCCATAAAGAGGTGCACGGTTCTACTCCCCCCCCCCCTCTGGATTAGGCATGGAGAGAAAGAAACAGAAAGGAAAGAAGCAAGCCTTCTCATTCTCTTCTGGGCACAATAAGCTGCCAAGTTGTGAAAAATGTCTAAAGAAAAACAAAACAAAACAAAAAAGACAAAACAGCCCCCTCTGAGTCTTATAAGATAATTTTTTAAAGAAAGAGCCTATACTAGCCAATTATATAACCCACCAAACTAGACAAAAGCATCTTCCTCCTTATTCCTCTGGACATCCCAACACAAAGCCTCTTTTCTCCGGCCCCTCCGCAACTGAAGGGCTCATTGGAGCTGTGTGGGCCAATGGTGAATTCTCAACTAGAATCTATCCCAAAATTGCAAACACTACTCACCTACCAACTGTCATCTCAACCTTCTTTCTTTAATTATTAAAGTCCAGACTGTCCAGCATATTTCCTAAGACATATTGATCTTTTTAAATTAGAGATCTAGTCCCAAAAATCTTTGAATGGTTATTTTCAAATCTATCTTAACTCCAGAGCAAAAGAAAAATATAGGCAGCAGAAAAAGAAACAAAATGGTGTTATGAACCAGTAGTCTACATTTCATTAATTTTGCCAACATACTAAATGTAAGCCCATGGCAAACTGTCAGTGCTGTGGCTTGGACAGCTATGGATTGACATCTGCATTGAATCAGCTGAGAGCTATTTATTTTTTAAATGAACACTGACCCTGTCTAAGCCCAAAGTGTAAAAATGTCACCTTTGTTCATTTCTCAAGAAAAACATTAAGCTCTTGCACTGGCTGTGAAAAGGAAAGCCATTCCTCAGGGGTCCTTTGATATCTACTCTGCATCTCAGATGCTCCGGCAGCCACAGTTCCTGCCTCCATCCTTAGTTACAGTAGGAACGGGAAAGCAATTCCATTCCCTGCAAGTCACCTTCACCTGGTCTCTTCCAAGAAATGTAAACTGAATCTGAGTTTGTGTTATGAGCTATGAAATTTTGTAGCTGCTTCTTTGTATTTCAAGGTCCATGAGCTCCTTCTCATAATACAACTGGTAGAGGTGGTCTTTAAACCCTATTACCTAGAACAGGGCTCAAAGAGAGACACACATTATATACATACATATGTACCTATGTGTGTGTATGAACTAAGATTCACAAATGTGTCATCTGTGATATATAAATAACATTTTAGAAAAGACACAAATACAATTAAAAACTAAAACAAATTTTTTTTTTTTTTTTTTTTTTTTTTTTTTTTTTTAGTACTGGGGATTGAACCCAGGGGGATTCTACCTCTGAACTACATCCCCAGCTCTATTTTTTATTTGTGTGTGTGTGTGTGTGTGTGGTACTGGGGGTAGAACCCAGAGGCTTTCTACTTCCGGGCTAGGGTCCCACTAAGTTGCAGAGGGCCTCGCTAAATAGCTGAGGCTGTCTGAGAACTGTGGTCCTCCTATCTTAGACTCCCAAATGGTGGGATTGCAAGTATGTGTCACCACGCCCAACTTAACAAAAACAATCTTGACCCAGTGACTTTCTTATTAGACTCTTGGTAGTTCCCTACAAAATCAGACTAGTTGGCACATATGTACTCGGGTGCTAGGGCAGTGACTATGACACTAAGAAAAAGATACTCTTAAAAAATCTACAAGTAAGCCCTGGGTATCATCCATTTGGATTCCACAGTTAGTTTACTTGAAGACTCAGTCCACACATAACCTCCTATCTTCTGAAATACATCTGCCACGTGTAAACCAAAGAAAGCCCAGAGCAGTGATTCTCAAACACCCTTTCAGGCTGTCCACAAGTTCAAAAACACTACATAAAAATATTAACTTGTGCTAAGCTTGGTGGTGCACACCTGGAATCCAATTATTTGGGAGGTTGGGACAGGAAGGCCATAGGTTTGAGGCTAGCCTCAGCAAACTTAGCAAGAACCTGTTTCAAAGTAAAAAATAAAATAGGGCTAAGAGTGTAGCTCAGAGGTAGGATGCCCCTGGGTTTAATCCCCAGTAACACACACACACACACATACACACACACACACACACACACACACACACACAACTCACTAAATTGTTGATTGCTTTTATCATTCTCACATGAGTTTCCAGTAGAATTTTCCAGAAACTGCATAGTTATCTGAAAAAAAAAAAACTATTAAGATATTCTTTCTTTTTCCAATTACATATATGCATGAGGCCATATCTTCACATACTTATCCAAAACAATATGTCACAACAGATTAAATGCAGAGCAAACATGAGGATACAGCTGTTTTCTATTACACCAGACATTAAAGACATTTGCAGAACTGTAAAACATGCCAGGCCTTTCACTAAAGTTTTTATTTTGGAAAATATATTTTTCATAAAATTGCTATTCTTACTAATATGCAATGATTTATTACTTTAATTAGTAAATTAATAAAATTTTATTAGTTACTGACCACATTAACAAAGCTCTTTGGGGGTCCTCCAATAACTTTAAACATTCAGAACCATCTGGAGTCGGGCACCATGGCACACACCTGTAATTTCAGAATTTGGGAGGCTGGGATAAGAAGATCACAGGTTTGATGTCAGTCTCAGCAACTTGGCAAGGCCCTCTGTTCCTTTGTCAGACTCTATTTCAAAATAAAAAAGAAAATAGATCTGAGGATGTATCTAAGTGGTAGAATGTCCTGAGTTCAATCCCCAGGACAAAAAAAAAATCCTGAAACCATGCATTTCGAGACCACTGCTGTAGTATATGATGCATGTAAATATAAGATAAATGAATTCCTAAACAACAAACGAAGAAGGAAGAAAATAAATAGAAATCTGCCTCTAAGGTGGCCAGGAAACCCTGCTAAGGATTCCTCCCATGGTATTTCATCTCATCGACTAATTACCTGCAGCTTTTTTGAAGCTTCACCTAAGTCTTTTTATTCCCCCATAAACCAAACCATTCATTTGCCTGGCCAAATATTTACTAGCTCTTTTCAATTGTAAATAAATGGTCTCATTTCATAAAATGTTTACTTTATAATGTCCCACTTACAATAGTTTTAAATGAGGATTTAATTTTAATTTGAGAAGGTGGCTGAATCTGTTGGCATCTGGGTTAGGATTGGATATGAGGAGACAGCACATGCATACCATGCCTTCGGCCTGCTGCACCCCATCTGTGGCTTATTACAAAGAAAATGGACAGCCTGCTGCTCAGAACAGCCCTGGCTTATCTTCCTAGTGGCTTGTTAGTTTTTTAGTTTCATGTGACTTATATTTTTAAGTAATATGGGCTTATCTTCCTAGTGGCTTGTTAGTTTTTTAGTTTCATATGACTTATATTTTTAAGTAATATGGGTTAATGATAGCAGTCAAATTTACATTGAATCGATCCTTTTTTGATACAAGAATACAATGTTCTCTTTCCTTTTCCCTCTTTTTTAGTTGGTGTGTTATGGTTATACTTGAATGGGATTCATTATTACATACTTGTAATTTGTACCTGCAATAGATACATAATTTAGTCAATTACATTCCCTAGGGAATTGTGTGTGTGTGTGTGTGTGTGTGTGTGTGAATGCTTATATATGAATGCTCTCAAATAGCTTGGTCAACCTCCCTTTTTCAAGTACTTTTAGCCTCTGGCTCAGAGAAAGTTTACCATTGTTCATTATTTCACACAGATCCATTTCATAAAAGCTCCAAACTAGCCAAAAAGTTAGATGATATGCTATTCCTCAGCATCCCTATATCATCTCTTCTGCCTTGAAGATGCTTGAATTTAAAGTCCTATCACCTATGTAAAAGTCTGCTGCTATTTTAGTGATCCAGGCTTATCCACACACCCTTCAAAGAAATCATGCTTAGGATGACCAGACAGTGGTCTCATGACAGAAACCCAACTGGGACTTGATGAGTCTTTGTGAATTTACAGTTCCCTGCCTCAGTTCTTCCCTCTGTGAAAGAAAAATACACTACTACTCTCAGTACTGCTGTTTATTTCCCAGACATGGAAGAATTTTGAGAATATGTCAATTCTGAGCTCCTCCTTATTGCCAGGTGCTTTTGAATGTTTTTTTTTTTTATTTAATTCATGAAATTGTCCAAGGTAACATGCAAATCCAGGAGCAGCAACAGCTGGGGCTGGCGGCAGGAGCTTTTGGCCCTGAGCTAAAATACTTTTTCTATCTCATCACACCGCTTCCCCCAATAAATACTTCTCGATTAGCAGCTCTTCTTCCTCATTATCTTTATTGTTGCCCTTGTTCTACTAAAATCAGTCAATGTCATGATGAAAACTGAAATATAGTTTCCTTTTAAAATTGAAAGATATTTTTACAAGACTACTGTGTTAGTTAACTTTCTGTTTCTGCAGCAAAACATCTAAATAAGCAACCTAAATGAGGGAAGGTTCATTTTGGCTCATGGTTGGGTCCACGGTCACTTGTCCATATTGCTTTTCTTTCGGAGGCAGCACCATACAACGTGGCCGGAGCTCGTGGTGGGGAAAGCTGTTCATCTTATGGTGCCTGGAAAGCACAGAAAGAGGGAAGAGGCTGGAGCACCAATGTCCTCTTCAAGGGCACCCCCAATGACATAATTTTTCTGCTAGACTTACCTCTTTGAAGGTTTCATTGCTTTCCAATAATAACACAGGCTGGGGGCCAAGTCATTGGTATATAGGACTTTGGGGGAAATGTAAGCTCCAAATCATAACAATTATGCTCCATTGTACTATGGTTAGCCTGGGACAATTAGCCATTTTAGTTGTTCTGGAACAATCAGTCATTTTAGTTGCTCTACCAATACCAGAGTGCGTGAGTCTTGAGAATTCCAAGAAGGTGATTAGAGCATTGGAGTTAGAGGAAATAAGAAGTTCTGATATCATCCCTACCTCTACTGAAGTGATTTTAAATTATATATATATATTGTGTGTGTGTGTGTGTGTGTGTGTGTGTGTGTGTGTGTGTTGCTGGGAATTGAACCCAGGGCCATTCTACCTCAGAGCTATACCTCCAGCCCAATTTTTTACTCTTTATTTTGAAACAGGGACTCGCTAAGTAACTGAAGCTGGCTGTAAACCCTGATCCTCCTGTCTCAGCCTCCCAAGTACTGAGCTTACAAGTGTGTACAACCATGCCCGGCTTATATATAATTTTAAACAAAGATTTCATTTGCACGAAGGTCTTCCACAGCTTTAAAATTTTTTGGAATTTGCTATAGTCTAAGGGCACTCCTCTCAGTAAAGACATCAAAATATGGCCTAGTCATTGCTAGGTACCCTGTGCTCTAGAATCTGGGGGAAACACCAAGCATTGATTTTAACATGCTCTGCAGCTGGAGAGGACGAACTTGCTTCACCAGCTCTATAGCATGAAATGCTAAAGTTCTGTACCAAACTAGTTCCTCCACAGGTCAAATACAGCAGTCACTGAATACCCACCCACAGGGCCCAGGATTCCAAACTCCAGAGGCAACATACTACCAAGATAGGATACGGACTTAGGGATCGAAGACTGGAAGTCAAGTCCAACTGGTAAACACAGCGCAGGTACAGAGAAATTAAAAACTAGTTACCATATCTGTGTTTGCCTATCAGTGAGATGGAGATAATAATCCTTATTTCACATGTTTAACAGTAAATGTTTTCTGAATAGATGGATGTGTGGGTGGGTGGACAGGGAAGCAGCTAGATGGTAGATAGTCATTGAACAAATGTGAAACTTACACAGAGCCTCATCAGTCATGGCACATGGCTTGTTATAGGAAAACAAGCCACCATTTAAGATTCGGTACTCCAAGTAGTAAGGATTAAGGATTATAGCAAGTAAAAACTAAAGGAATTTAACTCTGGCCCAGTGGGGTCAGGGGAGACCCTGGCCCTAGGGGTTGCAATGAGGGCCTAAGGCTCAACAGAAACCTGGTGGCATCCCTGAGCCCAGGGACTGCTAGTCTTGTCAGCAGGGAAAGGTTTGAAGAATGAAGATCTAGAGGCATTTGGGGACTAATGGCAATTTTTATGTACGTCAATTCTATCTGATCCTATGCAAGGAAAATCATAATCTAATTCATTCTGTCTCTTTCTCTCTCTCCATAGCAAATAAGGCCAGAAAAGAGGTCAGATGTCTATTTAATTTTTTTTTTGTACTAGAGATTAAACCCAGGGGCATTCTACCTCTGACCTATGCTGCTAGCCTTTTGTATTCTGGAACGGAGTCTCACTAAGTTGCTAAGAGTCTTGCTAAGTTGCTGAGGCTGGCCTCAGACCTTTGATCCTCCTGTCTCAACTTCTCAAGTACTGAGATTACAGGTGTGTGCCACCATGTCCAGCTATTTTATGCTTTTCTCTGGGTACAAATAAACTTTCAGTTAGGAGACGGAAAAGCTTTGAAGCTCAAATGTGTAGCAGAGGAATTATATAATAATGTATGATATATTTGAAATTTTCTCAGAAAGTAGACCTTAAATATTCTCACTACAAAAAACTAATGAACAAAAAAAGAAACTACATGGTTTGCATTTAAATGAAGCAATGGATATGTGAATTAATCTTGATCCTGAGGTGACACCATATATGTACCTCAAAATATATTCTGTGCTCCTTAAATATAACTTTTGTCAATTATACCTCCATAAAGCCAGAGGGGAAGACATAAACATCAAAGAAAATCTTCATAGACAAGAAATGGCATGGCTCTCGTGAATAAGCAACCTGGTGATTACGTTGGAGCATCAAGATAACTCAGGGTAATTTCCCCATGTCCATGTTCTTAAAGTAATCACTTTCTTAAAAATTCCCCTTTGTCATATAATGCAACATGCTCATAGTTCCTGGAATTCAGAGATCAATGTCTGGGGAGGGCCATCATTTTGCCACCTCGCTGTAGGAGGAGTTGGTTTATACTGAAAGCACTATGAGATCATTCAGAAGTTCTTGGGCCTCAGTTGCAACTAATTCTGCTTAGATTGTCTGCAAACTGATACAGCTCAGGTCAGTTATTGGTGTCTGTTCCCGTTCAGGTGTGCACAATGGTGCGTTTCTCTGTGAATTTCTCATTTTATAGCCACCGTCATCACTCTGCAGAGCTTGAGCTCACAGGACAAAGGAGCTTAGCCATCAGGTGCGGGCAGCCAGTGGTGGCTGTCTCCATTTCTCCACCTGGGGAACAGTGTACACTCAATCCCATTTCAATCAGGCTTATACTCTTACTGTGTATCAAGTCTATACTTAGTAAAGGGGCATCATCTCCTTCCTGCTAAGAGATCCAGTTTAACTTTCCTGTGATTCCCATATCCCAGGATCCTTCTGTGATGAGACTGGACTTTTGATCAGGACCGATCCCAATTCCTGAGTCTCAGCCACACCTCTCACACAGAGATAAGACCTTTAGCCACTAGAAAAGGAAAGCTCTTTAACTATCCCACTTTATTTTCACACATTTCTGGGAATTAGAATGGAGAAATGACCAAACTAATTTCATAATAAAAGAAGACTATCTTCAGCTGAAAGTGCCATCAATTGTAGTGCTACTAATTGTGGTTTTAAATGTTATTGTCTTCTAGAATCAATAAAAAGGTAGATTACATAATAAATGGGGCATCTTGCTTTATTAGCTTCTAGGATCAGAAAAAAAGAGGAAAAGAATTTTTATCATATGTAAGAAAGATACCATATATCTTTTGTCATTTGCTTTAATTTGTTAACTTCCTTTTTAGCTACTGGGGAGTTAAGGGGAAATACCAGATCAGAAAACATGATCCTGGTCATTTAAAATTAAAATCTGTGTTTCCTAGTATTCAAGAAAACCAGCAGAGCCTATGATTATATTATCTACTTTCTTCAGTTCTAAAAAAAAAGAAAGAAAAGAAAAACTAACAGCACATCACTATAGGTGACAATGTTTCCCATGTTGGCATATCCCTGGTATAAGTATTTGTGGAAAATTTTGCTCAAACAGTTGAAACAAATTTTTAGTCCACTGATTGGTTTTGAGAAATTTTGAAAATAGAAAACACAATTTATAAAAAATGACAATGTATCTGTTACCAAGACTTCACAAAGATGTTGTCATGCTTGCTCAAAGACTTTACTAAAATAAACAATGAATAGAGTCATGTGTGGTGGTGCATGCTTGTAATCCCAGCATTTGGGAGGCTGAGACAGGAGGATCATGTGGTTCACCAACAGCTTCAGCTATTTAGTGAGACCCTTTGCAACTCAGTGAGACCCTGTTTCAAAATAAAGAATAAAAAATAAGGATGGGAGTGTAGCTTGGAGGTAGAATGCCCCTAAATTCCATCCCAAGTACCACAAAAAAGTAAAATAAAATAAAATAAAATAAAGAATGAATAATACTATATATTTGAAATCCAGACATTATTCCTCCTTATGCCTATTCCCCACCATTGTGCCCCAAAGATTTTTTCCTTCATGATTCAATGGCTTCTTCTGAGGGTTGATTTTTTTTTTATCTACTAACCAAGGTCAGTTCTGCTCATCCTGATCTGAGTGGTCAGGACCCTGAGTCCCAGAAGAGGTAATGTGATTGTTCTACATAAAGCCATTCTCTGTTGTTGAGGTTTTTGCCTCTTGTTCCAATCTGGCCATCAATCTTGGGGAGAGGCACTAGGTGTCATGTGTGTGTCCTGAATAGACACAACCTTCCCAACTTGCTCCAGCCTTCTGTTCTCTGGTTCCCATGACTCTCTCAAGGGAAATGGTCTTTCCCAATGGAAGACGCTTTAGATCAGTCTTGTGTGTTTCAAGAGACATAGTTTTATGAAAAAAAGCCAGGAGAAGAATTTTAAAGGCTTGTGGCCTCCATATCATGTTTTGCAAACCAAGTGACTGCTGGGGTCCAGCCAGTGAGCCCAATGTGGGATGGCCAGTAGGAAGGCTCCTCAGAGCTCCAGCCAACTGTTGCACTGGGAGACTTAGACTTCTCACAGAAAACCAGACATCTGAATGGTTGGGGAATATTACTCTAGTTTTCACTGTTCCTCATTGTTTCACATTCAAATCTACAGAAAAGTTTAAGCCATCATGTAGGAAACGTTCACCTAGATTCACCCAGAATCATTAAGGTTTTGTTACTTCCTGAACCATCTGAATGTAAATTATGCAAATTGTGGCCATCTATTCTTAATATTTCCAGCAGGCATCTTCTAAGAGTAAGAACATTCTCTAGTTTAACTGTAATACTATTATCAAAACTATGAAATTTCATATTGAAATTTCTCAAATGGTCTCAAAGTTATTTTATAACCTGTAATTATTCAAACCAGGATCTAACCAAGATCAATCTATTGCATTTAATTATTATGTCTGTTTGGGTATCTTTTAATCTAGGAAAAGTTATCCCATCTTTTTACATTTTTCAAAACTATTTTTTAATTTTTATTTTTATGTGGATAGATTGGAAATGGCATACACTCAGACAGTGCTTGCTGCTCTTCCCCCCACTGCTGCCCCTTACCACCCCCCAAAAAATGAATGTCCAGATTGACCAAAACTATTTTTAATGGCTCATAGTGAATATGCATTAGATGAATGTGTGTAGGTGTGTTCTTACATGTTAATGCGTGTGTTTACACACACAGAGGTGACAGAAGCAGGTCTGCAGGCCACATTCAAGGGGTGAGCCATATCCTCTGCACCCAGGTGTAATCCAGCAAAAGTCCCACGGACAAGAGTAGAGCAGCGTGGCCTTTGCTTCAGCTCACATTGGTGTGCTCTCTCATCGGGCTTAGAAAGATAAGCGATGGAGAATGCTTGCTTTCTTTCATTGACATTTAACCTTTAGTTATTTTACATACCCTGAAGTTTTAGGACTAAAGACATAGAATTAAATTAAGAAGTGACCCTACGCCCAGCAAGTTCTAGTAGAACCAAGATATAAAAACACCTTTGCACGTGATGAAGCGCATTCCCTGATAGGCTCAGAGACAGGAGCAAGGAAGGCTTTGGTGAAGGAGGCGAAATGCGATCTGAGGTTGAAGGAAAAGCCTGGCTTGGGTGAAGAAGAAGGAACCTAAGAGAGAAGCAACACCAGGCACAACTGAAGAGGTGGGAAGAAAAGCCTACGCGCCAAATAAGCAGTTAGACTGAAGTCTGCTTTGAGGGGTTTGTTGGTTGGTTCGTGGGTTGTTTTTGTTTGTTGTTTGTTTGGTTTGTTTTTGTTTGTTTTTGTTCATTCTGGGGTTGGAGATCCTTTCAAATGAAAGGCCTTAAGCGAACATGGTCCAGTTGATATAGGAAGATCATGCTGCCAGCCCTTCCAGGAAGGATTGCAAAGGAAGCCACCTCAGTGAAGGAGGCAGGAAGCGGTGAAGTCAGCAGTCATGGATAGAAGGGGAAGGGCAGTTCAAGAGATACTGAGAGATAGAAGTGACAGTGTATACTAACTCGATGTGAACACATGGGTCAGAGAAAGGAGTCTAAAGCTGGTCCTCGGCTCACTTGAGTGTCAGGCCCACGTGGTAGGCCACTGTGCTGCCTGTTGCACATTCAGGGGAAATGTCCCCTACCTGAGCACCTCACCCAAAGAGCAACAGTGGGGTCTCAGAAGTGAGCACTGAGGATCCAAGAAGCCATGTGGCTGGAGCCCAACAGGGTAAGGAAGGAAGCCGGCTTTGGATCAGATGCAGGGTGGGGCATGGGAAGGGATCCTGGTGCACATTGCTTGCTGAGAAAGGGAATGCTTTAACCAAATCAATTGGGTGGAACCAACCCGTGGAGAGCACTGTGGTTTTGTGGAAAGACAACTCCTAGCGCTGTCTTTTTCTCTCTCTGCTCTTATCACCAGTGTTCTGGTGGGTTCTAGACAAATGCTTTGGACATGAAGAAAAATTGTTAGAAATCTTATATTTTAAAAATCCCATCTCTTATTTTCTATTTTTATTATATTTTCTAATGGATAATGTCTATTTGGTAGGTAGTAGACTGTGTACATTGTTAGAAGAAACATTAGTCAGAAGGAATTTAACAGAATTCATCTGAGCAAAAAATGAATCATGAACCACAATGAGAAGCAGTATGGAGCGCTCACCGGCGTGGCACGGGCAGAGAGCCTTCAGGAGCTGCACTAGGAAGGAAGGCAAGAAAATATATTGGACTGGCTAGACCAGTTAGACCAGTTGGCGGTGGGGAAACCCAAGTCAGAGGTGAGCTGGCAGTTTCTGAGAGGCAGAGTGTTCACTTTCCTTTTGGTGTTTATCTTGGGCTATGGTTTGACTACATAAGAGCCTATACCTCTGGAGTATTATCCTAGACTAATTATCCTAGACTAATTAATGGGCTAATTTTTATCTCAGGGCTTATTAATAAATATTCACATATTAGGAAGGCATGCTCATACATCAAAATCTTCATTGATTAATCTCTGTATGACAATCAGGAAAAGACACAGGAGAAGGGGGAGCAGGCAGTTCTGATACACACACACACACACACACACACACACACACACACACACACACTTCTCTAAGAGCACAGATGCCTTTCAGAAGGTTTTGTTCCTTAGTAAAATCTCATGTAGCAAAACCCCTGGACATTATTCAAGTCTCTTTTGTCTGTTCCTAATGCAAATGCGTTTGTAGAATATTAGAAGCTCAGAGATGGAAAATTCTTTGACATTGACCAGATAGTTTCCTGAGAAGCAGAAGAAAGAAGAGGTTCAAAGAAAGCAGTGGAGGTCAGCAGGAGAGAGGGCAGGGGAAAGGAGAGAAAAGCCACCTCTTTCTCTTTTTTTCCATGCATTAAATAGAAGCCAGTCTACACCATGCACGTTGTGATGTTTTTCTACATGTGCGTGGCATTTGAGGTGAAGAACAGGAATTTGCTGCTAAAGTCAAAGAAAATAAGCAGAACCCATTGTTTAATCCCTTCCTACATAACCATTCTCGTCTTAATTAGCAATGTGTCTGGGCGCACAGTGGTTCATGACAGCCGGCAATGAGCTCCCTCGAGGAATACACACCTTTGATGAACTGTGATTAGGATGAACTTGGCTTAAAGACAAAGCTCTTGACAACCAAACAGATGTCAGCAGGCCCATGACGCGCCTTCAGAAGGGCACGGATTGATTTGAGCCTCATCTGGTACTCATTACTCTCGGCAGTGGCCAGACCTGGTTCTACCGCCAAATCCACTCCTTTGCTGAGGAACAGAGGTGGAGCCTCCCCTGTCTGTCTTCCCACTGAACCTGAGTTGCCGGAGTAAAGGGAACCACCAGGACCATGCTGAACTCCCAAACACACTCGCCATTTCTTTACTGAGGAAGTCACTGAGGTCCTTAAGGTGGCCTGGCCACCAGGACCATGTTGCCTCTCTAAAAGGACTTCTGGGTTAGCCATTGGTTTCCCATTGTTTACTACTTTAAGAATCAAAACATTAACTTTATCATTTTTAATGGTGGGAAAATGTTATGAGTAATAATATTCAAAACAGTATTTAATTTAGAGAATGGAGAAGCAGGTGCACTGAGAAGCTGTAGGCAGGAACAGGTCAATACCTCAGAGCAGTGATCTTGCTGATGATATGGGATAGGGTGAGATTTCTCAACCTGGGATAGAAGTGAGGGTGAGATAAGAGAGGGGCAGCAGAGGAATGTGGATGTGTTATAAAGACAGAAATGCTGATGTCCTAAATAGATACTTGACGTTTGGTGTGATAAATTGAAGTGTAAACTCATTTGCACTATCTCTGCTACATCCCCCACCAACTCAATAATTTTCTTACATAGTGTTTTATAGCCAGGCATGGTGGCTCGCGCTTATATTCTCAATGCTTAGGAGGCTGAGACAGGAGAATCACAGGTTCTCAGCCAGCCTTGGCTACTCAGTGTGAGGCCTCCTGCAACTTAGTGAGGCCCTTCTTCAAAATAAAAAATAAAGCCGGGCGTGGTGGTACATGCTTGTAATCCCCGTGCTTGGGAGGTGGAGACAGGAGGATCACGCAGGTTCGAAGCCAGCCATGCTGGCTTAAGAGACCCTGTTTCCAAAAATAAAAAAATATAAAATAGGTCTGAGAGTGTAGCCTGGAGGTAGAAGGGCTTCCAGGAACCCCAATACCACCAATAAATAAATAAATAAATATAAAATAAATAATAAATTAGGGATGGGGGTATAGCTTGGAGATAGAATGTCCCTGTGTTCAATCCCCAGTACCACAAAAAAGTGTTTTATTTCCTTATATTGCACAATAGGGCAGCATAGGGTAGAGAAACAAAAGGCTAGTATTCGCATCCACAAAGAATGAGCTATTCATGGAGACCTTCATCATTTGCCTAGAATTACTCTTGTATGGGGGTGGGGAAGCCCTGAGCATTTAATAAAATATACAGAACTTGGGTGTTAGCTATGATTCTGCAACAAATCTAAGAAGGCCTAATGTTTTATTTTAAGAGATCTTTCAGTGATATATTTTATATAATTGCTCAGATTTTCCTGTAATTTATGAAAGCCTTTAGTGAAGCATAGCCACAAAAATAATGAAAACCTCATATGCAAATATTAGTCCAATCTAATTGCTTTCACTTTTGAAACATAATGCGAATGATTATTTCCAATTTCACCTTCAGTTAAGACCATTTCAGGACGGGTTATAGATGAAAAATATGCCCTTTGTGTTTTGTATTCTTTTCCTTAAATGAAGGAAAAAATACTAGTGCTACATGGTGTCCTAAAAGTCCTACATCAGAGACAGTCTCTGCCACATCTGCTATGAAAAGGAAGACTGTTCTCGGCAGGACTGTGAACATCCCTCTGAAGGGACACACAGTATGGCAAAGGGCCCAGAGGAGCCCAGCAGAGGGGCTTCAGAATAGACGTCAGTTTCCTTGTGCAGGAAAATAAAGAGGCTACCAGTTAACAAATGGTGGGTAAATAGACAGGACATGGCTACATTTCACTCTACCAGTAGTCCTGCATAGAATGTGGAGGAAAGGTGGCATACTGGGCTTCCATCAGAAGATGGGTCTGCTACCAAGTCCACTCCCTTGCTGAGCAGCAAATGTCCCTGGAGGAAAGGGAATCATCAGGACCATGCTGGCATGGGGTGCATCCCAGTGATAGAGTGCTTGCCTAGCGTGCAAGACCCCTGGTTTTCATGCATAGCACCAAACACAAAAATAAAAAAGAGGAGGTCCGTGTATGCTCATTCCCCTAATCAGTGTCATTATGCAGGAAAATGAGTTTCTGGTTGAAATCGGAAATTCCTTACATGAAAAATATATCCACAGGTATAGATGAGGCCAGGTATTGCCTGTTCAGTATCTCAAGCCCAGAAAGAAGTGCTACTTCTTGAAAGAAATGACATTGAACCTATTAAAATTCAACTGCATGGATTCATCAAACCACAACAGATTTTTTTTAAGGATATCAAAAAATTGGGGCATGTTATCTAAGTTTTTGAAAAAGAAATGGTGGCTCCCGTTTGCAATCTCAGTACTTGGGAGGCTGAGACAACTTCAGCCAAATAGTGAGACTCTCATCAACCTAGTGAGACCGTGTTTCCAAATAAAAATGAAAAGTAGGAGCCAGGTGCAGTGGTGCACGCTTGTAATCCCAGCGTTTGGGAGGCTGAGACCGGAGGATCGCAGTTCATGGACAGCCTCAGCTACTTAGTGAGGCCCTCTGCAACTCAGTGAGACCCGGTTTCAAAATAAGGAATAAAAAATAGGGCAGGGGGTGTAACTCAGAGGTAAAATGTGCCTGGGTTCCAATCCCCAGACCCGCAAAAAAAAAAAAAGAAAAAGAAAAGAAAAAGTAGGACCGGGGTTATATCCTTTAGATAGAAAGCCTCTGATTTTAATTTCAGTACAAGAAGTAAAAATAAAAATAAATCAAAAATAAAAATAGGGAAATGGAGTGTTAATTATTATGTAATTAATAATAATATAAAATCAAATATCATAGATTTCAGCAAATATCATTTATTTATTTATTCATTTATTTCAAGAATATGCCATCATGTCATTAAACTCACCACATGGCATTTTAGTTGTTTTTATTAAGTCTTCACACCTTTCAAATGCTGTCACTAACTTTAGCAACCATTTGTATCAAATGAAACATTCCAATACCCAGGAGTATTCTACCTCCTCGCTACACCCCCAGCCCTATTTTGGTTTTCACTTAGAAACAGGGTCTCACAAAGTTGCTGGCAGCCTAGCTAAGTTGCTAAAGCTGGATTTGAATCTGCAATCCCCTGTATCAGCCTCCAAAGTACTACAATTACAGGCCACCATGCCCAGCCTCCAATTTTTTAATTAAAACTTTATAAGTTTCTTCTCTACCATTTTAGAAAGCAAAGTGTGTGTGTGTGTGTGTGTGTGTGTGTGTGTGTGTGTGTGTGTGTATGTGTGTGTGTGTGTGTGTTAATGAAAATTGAACCCAGGGGCATTCATTATACCCCCCAGCCCCACTAAATTACTGAAGCCGGCTTCAAACTTTCAATCCTACTGCCTTGGCCTCCCAAGTACTAGGATTACAGGCATGTCCTACCACACCTATCTTGACAGCAAATTTTTGAAATGTATGTTTTTCACACACAGAGGTAATGGATATAAGTTGCTGCGCTCACCTTCCCTGCCCTAGGACAGTATATGAGGAAGCAACACCCCCACCACCAGGAAGCTGCCCTCAGCCTCCAACAAATTAATTCATTCCCAATATTTATATGATACTTTCTATAAGGCAGGCAATATACTAGAAGCTAGGAATCAAGAAAAATAAGCCACAGTCCTTGAGACGCTCAGGATCTCATGGGAAAGGTAGACATGTCTCCAACAATTAAATAGCACAGAAAGCCAGAGGAAGGTACCTGCCCCAGGCTCATGGGACTCAGTTCAGAAGAAGGTGATAGCTATAGTGGGCTTTGAAGCATGAGTAGGAGATAAACAGTCAAAGGCAGGAGGAAAAGGTACATTCTGTGAAGGCAGGGTAGGCCCCTTGCTTTTGTAAATTTGTTTGTTTAATTTTGTTTTGAGTCTCATAAGGAGGTTTTTGGAAGGGAGAAGAAACAATTCCAAACCCAACATTGCCCAAGACCGAGTGTCTCATGTCAGGTAACGTTTCCCATCTCCTCTGCTTCTGCTCTGTGGTTATTCTTGGTCTTATGTACTCCGTAGCATTTCGTCCATCCATTGACCTAAACCTGCATTGCAGCGTGCCATGGCTCCTCATACGCTTTCTCCATCATGGTCATACCACAGGTCTGGCTGCACTGAACGAAACCCAACAACGACTGATTTGCAAAAGTTCAATTCTCTCCTTCTCATGTTCCCTCCCTCGCAACCACCCAGCATCATCCAGAGACAGTAGGGCTGGCCCTCGTGCCAGGGCAGGGCCTAGGATCTATCTTCTGGCTCAGCCATTCCTAGAGTACTGCCCTGAGCATCCATGGACCAGCACGTCTGGGGCCCCAAACACACCAGCCAGCGGAGAGGGAAGTGTACAGGCCCGTCTCAGAGCAGCACCGAGAAGCTACCTAACCACTTCTGCTTAGCTCCTACTGACCAAAACTTAGTCACACAGCCACATCCTCTGGCCAGAGGGACTAGAAAATGTCTTGTTCTATGTAGTTGTGTGCCAACCAAAAGCAGAGCTGTCCTATGATAGAATGAGCAGCAGCAAATGTTTTCTGCAAAAAACCAGAAAGTAAATATGTTAAGCCATATACAATTGTTGTTGTTGTTATCATCATTGGCGTCACTGGTCTCCTCCCCTTCCTGCTCCGGTTCCTCCTCCCCCTTCTTCTGTGTGCTTTATAGCCTTTAAAAATATTCCAGGCAGCTGGATATGGTGGAACATGCTCATAATCCCAGTATTTGGAAGGCTAAGACAGGAGGACCATGGGTTTGCGGCCAGGCTCAGCTACTTAGTGAGGTCCTCCCCAACTTAGTTAAGACACTGTTTCAAATTAAAAAATAAAATAATAGGTCTGGGGGTGTAGCTTGGAGGTAGAATGCCCCTGGGTTTTATATATATATGTGTGTGTTTATAATATATATAAAGGTTTATAATATATATTTTAAGGTTAATATATACTTTATATATTTATATATTAATATATATTTTATATTATATTATATATTATATATTAATATGTTATATATATTTATATATTATACATTATATTTATATATTATTATATTTAAGGTCCCCTTAATATATATATATATATATATTAAGGTTTAGGAGGAATTTGAAAGTAGCTCTTCCCCATCAAAAGGAGAGGATGGTGGTACAAGCTTATAATCATAGCTACTCTGAAGACTGAGGTAGGAGGATTGCATGTTTACGGCCAACCTGGGCAACTTAACAAGACCCTGACTCAAAATAAAATAAAAAGGGATATAGGCATAGTTCAGTAGTGGAGTACTCCTGGGTTCAATCTCCAGTGCCAAAAATAAATGAGTAAATTCAAATGTAAAAGCCATTCTTGCCGGGCTTGGTGGCACAGGTTTGTAATCCCAGCATTTGGGAGGCTGACAAGAGGATCAGGGTTCACGGCCAACCTCAGGTACTTAGTGAGGACCTCCGAAACTCAGTGAGACCCTGTAGAAAACACACCACAGGGCAAGTCTGTTAGGTGGCTCATAGTTTGTGGACTCCTCCTTGTGCAAAGAGAAAACCAGACATGGAGGACAGCGGACCCTCTCCCATAACTGCTACAAGATCGTGAACCACCGAGAAGACCATGCCTTGTTCACCATTCTAGACTCTGTGAAGTTCTTGGCCCATACAGTTGGCATTTAATGTTAATGAATAAATATATGTATGAGTTAGTAAACAAACTAGTGAGTAGAAGGAGGATAGAGGAGATACATTTAACAACCACAACTTGCTAAAATTTTATTTGTTGTTGTTGCTAGTGTTGT
The DNA here is from genome assembly GCF_963383645.1 of Muscardinus avellanarius. Taxonomy (NCBI): domain Eukaryota; kingdom Metazoa; phylum Chordata; class Mammalia; order Rodentia; family Gliridae; genus Muscardinus; species Muscardinus avellanarius. The sequence goes on along the minus strand of NC_137786.1, from coordinate 34,664,990 downwards.
GCTTTGAAACAGGGTCTCACTCGTTTTGCTGAGAGTGCCACTATGTCACTAAGGCTGGTTCTTGAACCTTCGATCCTCCTGTCTTCCATTGGTTAGTTTCTTAATGCAGATTAACATGGATTATTTTCTGAATACTCCATTTTATCCAGAGTTTGAAGAATAGTTGAATGGGAAGCAGACAGGATTGTATCCTCTGGGCCCTATAGCACACACAGCACTCCTTCGGTGGCTGGAGTCGAGCACCCTACTTCACCTCCAGACCATAGAGTGAGGTCCCAAATTTTCCACACTTTGGAATGGATCTTCCTAATCACAAGCCAATCTCCTTGACCTCCGCTGTAGGAGACACCTCGGGTGTCCAAGCAGGTCATGGCGCCGGGTTCCTCTTCTTGGACACCATGGTGGCGGGCAGGGGAGCCTTGTTTTTGCTCTTTTTAATATCACATGCCTGCTGGGGATGTCAGCAGGAGTTTACAGGCTGAATAGACACTTTCTAGTTCCCCTCTTTCTCCTCTTCTTGCTCAATATCCTGAGGGCATTATAGAATTTTTCCCTTCTAAGATAGCCTGGTGGGGGAGGGAGGGCTGATTCACCCAACTATTCCCCTGGACAATGCCCCTGCCGGGCATCACAAAGTGCCAGGGCTCTGAGATCCCACGGTGCAGAGCAGAGGCAGCCGCAAAAGGAGGGGAGCCAGGCCCAAGCCCAGGAAGACTCATAGATGAACCTTCCCTCCAACCTTCTTCTGCAGGAGTCAGGTAACATTGACACCCAGGTTTTAAAGCCAGAAAAGATGCCACTTCCTGAACCTGGCAGCATGATTGTCCTAGTTGGATAACTGCAGAAAGGGTGTGTTACGGTGGAAAAGAGCAGAAGAAATGGTCCTTGGAATCTAAACCTCAGTCTCATTGTAGCCAGAAGGGTGATCAGCCAATAATAATGTGTCGAGGGATGTGCCTGTCACTTGCTCTTTTGTAACTAGATAGGGCTTCTCAGGCCTTCAAACCTCTGGGGCTACTGGTATTAAATGAAGTCTTGCAACAAAACCAGAGATACAGCCCTGCAGCCTGGAGACTGGGGAGGATTTATTTCATTCTGCCTTATAACAAATGTGTGGGCCTCCTTTAGATGGGGAAGAGTTACTTTCAAATTCCTCCTAAGCCTTAATATCTGGCAGGGGTGAGAACTCATGGGAAAAAGCTGCACAAAGAGGCCACGCTGCCACCAACCCTGCCATGTCAGAGGAAACCCCGAGGAGCCAGAGAAATGATGAGAAAGAGCCACAAGTCAGCCCAGACGTTCGTCAGGGTGACCAGTCCCTCCGAATATTGCTTGGAGACCTTGGTCCTCCTCCATCTGTTTCTCCTGCTTCTAAAAAATACATAAGGCCTTTTTTTCTTAACTAGAGTTGTAGGAAAGTAATTAAAAGAAAATAGACCTCGGACTCTGCTTCCTATCTGCTGCGTGACTTTGACAGAACCACCTAACTTCTATTTGTCTCAGTTTTCTCATAAAATGGCTGTAGTGTGAGTACTGGCCTCATAGCGTTGTTGAGAGGGATAATATTTTAGGCACTTATTATGTACTAAGAGGCAAGACTAGCATTGCTATTTCAATTATCTTGACATTAGACACCATTTATTTTGTGTAGAAAAATAGATGAGTATGGCCTGGGCTGTCCCGGCTATGAGGATGCCAGGGGAGGGTTCATGTAGATCAAAGCATGCACAGGTAGCAGGGTGAGACACAAATGTCAAACAGTCAGATGCCCCAAGAAATTAGTGACACATGCTGGGCAAAGGGGAGAGGGAAGAGGTTTTTGTTCTTTCCAATAAAAGCATGTCTGTTAAAGCATGCCATTAAAGAGCCTAATGAGTATCCAAGGAATCCTGGTTGCTCCTGGGACAGCCTGGAAAGGAGCATCTTCTCTTTCAGAAAGGAAAGGCTGGCGGCCCGGCTTGGTGGTGCATGCTTGTAATCCCTGCGCTTGGGAGGCGGAGACAGGAGGATCACGCAGGTTCGAAGTCAGCTGTGCTGGCTTAAGAGACCCTGTTTCCAAATAAAAAGTATAAAATAGGTCTGGGAGTGTAGCCCGGAGGCAGAAGGGTTTCTAGGAACCCCAGTACCACCAAAAAATAGAAAGAAAGAAAAAAGAAAAAAGAAAAAAAAAAGGAAAGGAAAGGAAAGGCTGGGGAGGATTGCACTTCCCTTGGGAAATCACTTTAAAAGTTGAAGTCATTTTCACCCACTTATGCAACTACTAGTGGGCTCAAGTTCTCCCCAGCTCCCTCTGCAATTCAGAGACCTCATCCCTGGACTCCTGGTTTCCGGGAAATTAGCTAGTCTTCCAAGTGAGCGCTTCTTGGCAGAGTGGCCACACTGACACCTAGCGGTCCAAAGGCAAAGTGCACATCAGCTGCAGCTCCAGAATGAGATCTGAGTTTGGAGTGGGCTCGGCCATGCCCCAGCCTGGCCCTCAAGTGAATGAAGGAATTGCTCTGTGGCTCAGTTTCTGTATCTGTAGCCTGGGGAGAACAGTAACTTCTTTGATTTGGTAGGAGGTGATGCATGAAAACCTCCTGGGCACAAGTCTGGCACGGAAAGCAGTGTCCCAAGTCCTCAGCCTGGGGTGGTTTGGGTGTGGCTGTGTTTAGAGCAAGTCGGTGGGAAGCTGGTAGCTCCACCACAGTCAGGCAGTGCAGGCCAGCGGGAAGCCCACTGGATGGAGACCCAGAGTCTAGTCCAGCGTGTCCTTTAGATGAATCACTGACCCTGTTTCTTTTCTGTGGAATAAAGGCTTGAACTCACTGGTGTTTGAAGCTATGTCTTCTTCAAACACTATGACTCTAAGGCAGGGGCTTCCAATTAAACATCCATCCACCTGTAAAGCCCATTTTTCTCTCCTTTATTTAACAACTACCCAGGGTTGTCCCGGGCGTGTCCAGCCTGTCCCAGCTGCACGTTATGGGCAGCCGGCTGATGAAAAGTGGAGGTAGAAATAGCCTCTGTGTCAACTACCAGGAATAGACCAAGCACATGTCTAGGCATGGATGAAAATCCAATGGCAAGCCCTAGAAGCTGCGGGATTTCAGCTGCTCATCAGAAGCTGGTCTAGGATTTCACTGATAAATCTGGAGAGTCCCAGGCTTGTCCTGCATTTCTCCCTCTGTTAACCAGACTCTTTGCACAGGTAGGAAACCAGGAAGACACAGAGCTGTGGGACTGTGGAGCATACTTTCTTAATGTTGCTGAAACCCGTGTTCCAGGTTATAGTCCAAGCAGCACATGTTGCTTCCTAGGACAGGTTAAACATCATCGAAGCTTGCCTGCTGCTGGTAACTCATTCCCTGTTTTGTTTTCTGAGCCAGGTCTAATCCAATCTAGGTGCCACCTCTGTGAGGGGCAACAAATGGTGGCCCAGAAAAGGTAATTCTGAAATGAACTTTTTGCCCTTTCTCCTAAACTTCATCCATGTGGATATTCACAGAAATCTAGCACAAAGGTATTCGGGGACTGGGAGGAGCAGGTTATACTAGTTTTCTTTGGCTGTTGTCACAAAGTACCAAATACTGAGTGGCTCCAACAGCAGAAATATATTCTAGTCTGAAATCCAGGTGCTGGCAGGGCCGAGCTCCTTCCCAAGACTCTACAGGAGAACCGTTCCTCCAACTTTTCTAGCGTCAGGTGGCCATGGGTACTCCTTGGCTTGTGCCTTTACCACTCTAATCTCCGCCTTTGTCTTTAAATCACCTTCTCCTCCTCTTCTTTATCTTACAGGGGCACTTGCTATTAGATTTAGTGCTACCAGGATGACTTCAGTGCATGGTCCTTAATTACATCTGCACAAGCCCTTTTCCTAAGTAAGGTCACCGTCATAGGTTTCAAGACATAGACATATGTTTTGTGGGGAGGATACTACATTTAAACTACCACAGTGGATGTGGAAAATATAAAATTCATAAAGACAAGCAGCCAGCAGCTGTACCCCAATCCCGTCCACGCATGCTGAATCAGGGCTCTCCCAGAAGGTGAACTAGTTCTTACCACTGAATTTCTGCAACACTTTTGACAGGTATTGGTCAGTAAGGATCCAGAATTCCAGTGCTTTTAATCATCTTTGCATATGAACACACTGCTGGCTGTTGTAACATTCCACTTTTATGGCTGGCTGGCTGAGCTGGTGATTCCCTAGCAAGAAACTCTTAGAAGAGTGATGCAGAACGGTTTGAAGCACACAGTGTGTGCAGCTCAAAAGAACGCCAATTTCCCTCTTTCCATCTCCATGGAGATCACCCCAAATGCCTTTATTTACCCTCTCAGGCAATTAACAACTTTAGGGCTGGGACGTAGCTCAGTTGAAGAGTGTACCCCTACCATGCAGGAGGCCCTAGGTTCAATCCCCAACTCTGCAAAGTGAACAAAAACTAGTAGTGAGGATTGCATTCACATCCCTCAAGTTGGTCTTCATGAATTGTTTCTATTCATATCAGATATTTGACATTGGTCCATTACTAAATTAAATCAAATGGCCAGTTTAGTTTAACTTGATACCTTGCCAAACATTGCTTTTTAACTACTAAGCTTCTATATTGTGGTGAGATGTACATAACATAAAATTTGCCGTGTTAACCATTTTTTCTATTAAGTATATTCACATGGTTGTGCAAGCATCACCACTGTCCATCTCAGGAACTTGTCTTCCCCCACTGAAACTCCATATCCATTAAATACGAACTCCCTCTCCCCCCTCTCAGCCCTGGCAGCCACCATTTTTTGTGTCTTTATGAACTGGACTGCCCTAGGTATCTCATATAAGTGGAATCATACAATATCTGACCCTTTCCATTGCATAGTACAATGTCTTCAAAGTTTATATCATATGTCAGAATGTCCTTCTTTTCTAGGACTGCATGATATTTCAAGGCATGTACACACCACATTTCCTTATTCCATTCATCCATCAGCAGATCCTGGGGTTACTTCCACTTTGGGGCTACTATGAATAACTCTACTGTAAATATAGGTGCACAGATGGCAGCATGGGGCTGCTCTCACCCCTGGGGGTAGAGAGCCAGAAGTACATTGCTGGCTCGTGTGATGATTTGGTTTAAATTTTTGAAAAGCCCTCATACTCCTTCCCACAGCAGCCGTGCCATCTTATATTGCCACCAGCAGTTCAATTTCTTTTTCTTTAGGGTTCAATTTCTCTAAATCCTCACCAACACTTGTTTTTGTTTTTGTTGTTGTTTACTAAGAGCTTTAATTTTAGGAAATCTGTGATCTTTACATCAGTTATTAAGATGTTATTTAATAGCTTCATTCTATATATTCAAACTTTTTATATGCTCTTATTGGTGCATTACAGCCTCACGTCATAATGTGAGTCGTGACAGTGTTTTATGTTCTTTATCATCATCCTCCTAATGGATATAGTTTAAATTTCTAATTAAAAAATACTCTACTCAAAATTAGTCAGTGGCTCTCTTTGTAATTCTTTCATTCTTTCCAAAAACCATTCAGTACTTAGAAAATCATAAAATGGGAAGAGATTGTTTCATGTTGTTCTTTTCTATCCTTTGAATTAACCATGGATATTAACACCTTGTTTTTGCTTTTCTTATCTCGACAGAATTAATTTTGTATAAATGCATTGCCACTCTTCTGCTTCTAGCCATGGAAAACCTCAAATCATAATCTCTTTCTCCTGTCCTATCTGTTACGTTCAGGACCCCCATCTTTCTAGTGGCCTCTGCTGCTCTCCCATGTCCAGTCATTCATCTTCTCCTGAGAGTTCTGAACGCTCCTTGCCACTATCCATCACTTTACTACCGTAGCTTTTTCTGGGGTATAAACCATCTTAATTTTTTCCCCCAAACTCTACAGACACACACTGAGAGAAAACTTCTAGAGTTTGGCATTTTGCACTTGCTACTAATCCTATTATTAGAACTAATAACCACATTTTATACCAAAATTTCAAATAGAATATCTCATCTAGTCCTCTCAACGCTGTCTGGCTAATTCTTGTTGTTCTAGAATGGTGTAAAGAGTCATATAAACTCTAACAAGTGGTAGACATGGAAGATGGGGGTGGGTCCTGGAAATAAGAGCGTGGCTAGGCGCTAAGAGCAAGAAGTTTGAAACCAAAATGCTTTAAATGAAGAGCATCACGCTCTTCCCGAGAAAAGGTGGGACCGGCATAGAGCCCCAGGATAACAAAGGTGAGTCAAGGTCTCATCTCCGGGCAGGGTCTTGTTCCTGTGCCATTATAAGAGAGGGAAAGTGAGCTAAGATGTGTGAAGTGGTTATGTTCTTTAGTCCTAATACTGCTCCATTTTCTTCAAAGTTCAAAAGCAGAAGAGACAGGGTAGGAGTGAAACTAGAGGCCCAGGAAGAGGTGAGAAGGGCGACACCGATGCCCATGTGTCATACTCAGTAGGGTGAGATGTCACCATTTTAGCCAATTCTGTTCATGGAATCTTCCCCACCAAGTGTTTACTTTTCTCAAGTCAAACTCTGGATCCCTCCCTGAGGAGCAACTGCCAGCTGTCTTGGTTCACCTATTGATGCCTGTAGTTCCCTTCACAAAGATCTTTTCACATTCTGGAAAGAAGTCTTTAGAAAACCTCACAGATGGCCTCCCCCCAGCCCACCCCAGCCCATGGACACCGTGCACTTTAAGTTTCTGACTTCCTGGCCCAGGACAAACATCTACTCCCCAGGAATGTGTGTCTGTGTGATGAGAGTGATATAGAGGCTAGTGGAAGGATACAGTATCTTTTAATTCTCCCTTTTTTTTTTCAATAACATTTTCCTCAGCCACCAAAAACTTTATTGCAAAATTTTTATATTTACTTTTGAGACAGGGTCTCTAAGTTGCCCAGGCTGTCCTCAAACTAGTGATTCTCCTGCCTCAGTCTCTTGAGTACCTGAAATTATAGGCATGCACCATAGATCCCAACTCAAACGTCACATGTTTTTAGCAAAATGAAATTTCTTTCACAGGTTTATACTACTTATATAATAAAATAGAACAACCATAGCCAGGTGTGGTGGCCCACGCCTATAATTCCAGTACCTGGGAGGCTTAGACAGGAGGATCAGAGGTTCAAGTCCAGCATTGCCAACTTAGCTTAACCCTGTTTCAAAATAAAAATTAAAATAGGGCTGGGTGTGTAGTTCAGAGGTAGAACATATTTGGGTTTGATCCCCAGCACCACAGAAAAGAAAAACAGAATAACCACAAGAAATAGTAGCTGAAATGAAGGTTTCTGAGTAAGACACTTGGAAGAACAAGGAAAATAAGAGAACGTTTACTGTGTTGCAGAGTGCCTTAGCATTTCCACTGCTATCCTCCAAAGACCTGACCACATTACTTAGAGGAAGAAAAATTTATTCGCTCATGTTTTTGCTTGGTGATTTTGGCTTTCATTTCATGTGAGGCTGGGACCGCTGAGCTCAGGGCATGGCAGTAGAAAAAAAGAGAGGTGGTGAGCAAGGTTTTACTCTCATATCTTGGAAATAGGAAGCAAGAAAAAGAGAGACGGAACCATATACAATCCCCAAGGGTGCAGCCCCAGGGACCCATTTTCTTCAGATACATCCTCCCGCCCCAGGCCACCATCCAGACAAATTCATTAACATGGATTTATCAACTACTGGGATTACAATCTTGAGTTCATCAGAGGCTATTTTATATCTAACTATAACATGGAATATACATTAAACATTTTCCTAAGAGCCAAATTAGCGACTAATGAGATATTCATGAAAACATGCTTTTTTTAAATTTTTTTTTGGCCATACTGGGAATTGAACCCAGGTACATTCTACCTACACCCTCAGCCTCATTTTAACTCTTTATTTTGAAACACAGTATCACTAAGTTGCAGAGGGCATCACTAGTAGCTGAAGCTGGCCACAGCCTCCTAAATACTGGGATTACAAGTGTGAGCTACCACACCCAGCTCATGAAAACATTGTTTTAAGTTATCTACATGTTCATTAGTTGAAATGTAAATTTCCCCAAGACCATCTTCTCATTTGCTACTTTCAGTTACTGCAGGCTAAAGGAACATAAGCAATCCTAGGCAAACCTAAGCTAAATCTGCTATGAAAAGTACATAAAATGGAATAGCTAAAACGAGTGGGTTTGAGTCTTTCTGTTGATGTTGACATCCTCCCTTCTAGTCTCTATGCCTTAACACCATTCCATTGACTTAGGATGTCAAAGACTAACAACCTAACAGACTTCAGAAACACACAAAAAGTCATGTTTAAGAGGCTCTGCCAGAGTTGAAACTGTGCTTGTGCAGAAGCTATTTGGTAGAATAACAAGGAAGAGAAGACCTGAAGGTTCTGATTGGTAGACTGATGGTGATTTTCAGGGTCCTAGTCATTAGAGACGTAGGGCACACAGAACTCCAAGTGACGAAGACCCCTGGAGAAAGCAAGGCGACCACATTTGGGCAGTGGGCCGTGGCATCTGCGCTTTACAACTTGCTGAGTTCTCTTGCTTCCTCCACTTCAAGTCACCCTAGACGAGAGGACACAATAGAAACAAGGGCACTGTGCAGAGCAGCAGGTTCCTGGGATAGCATCAGAGACGGCGATGTGACAAGGCTCAGTAACACAGGCAGAGGCTTTCTGCCAAGGCATTCGGGCCGTCCTCCTAAATGAGAGATGGCCAGGCACATGCAGCACCCAGAGAGGCCCCACGGATGCCAGGTGCTTCTTCCAACACCGCTCCACCTTAAAGGCAAGCAACCAGGATAGGTGCTGCTGGCGGTCGGGGTATGCTGGCTTGGCATCTCACACTCCTAAGTCGCGGAGAGCTGTCCCCACCAAGGCTGTCATTGCTGCTTCCGTCACCAGCTCCTCCTACCCGTGCCCTTGCTTGGCATCTGCAGCAGCCTGCTCCCGCCCCAGGAACTCAATTTGTGGTGAGAGACAAGTTCCCACATCCTGTTGAAATGGGCATGGTGCTCTCTCCAGCCTCAAAGGCTCAGCCGACTGGAACGGTCACAGCCCATTTGCAATGAAATAGAGATCCTGTTAGAGGCCTCTTAACAGTGAAGTCAGGACTGGGGGCCAACAAAGAAGCAGAGGAAATCATTTCCCAATTACCAGCTGTGTGATCAATCCTAGGCCATCAGCTGAACCTGCAACTCTTGCTATGGGGAGAAATGTGCCAAGCCTCAAGAAAGCATTTGTTTGGGAGGATGGTGCTGTTGTTCAAGAGGGAAAATAATACTAGGTATCTGCTTTTACATCTTATAGGAGAAACGATGTATATGTTAAATAATTCACCAAGTACATAAATATTTATAAAGTCTTAATGGGGAAGCAAAAGTTCACTGCAATTTCACCATCTCTACAGGAACTTACCATCAACCACATTTGAGAAAGCTTTTGTCACAAGCACTTTTTTTTTTTTTTTTTTTTTTTTTTTTTTTTTTTTTTTTTTTAAATTTTATTTTATTGGTGCACTGTATTCATACATCATAGTGGGATACAAACTTTTGTAGACATACATGCACACATCGCCCAGTCAGCCCCCACCCGATCCCCACCCCATTCTCTCCCCATCCCTCCCTCCCATGCTTGGCTTAGTGGTTGACATCTAGTATTATAGCAATTTATCCAAAATTAAAAATGATAATCTCACATAACAGTTTCATTTGTCTGATACCAAGCTTTTGATGACTTAAAGATAATATTTCAATATTTCTTTTTGCTTTCTTTCTTACCAGAGAATATTTTTTTTCTTTTTTTTAGGTGAAACTATCATATATTTATTTTTCAGAAAAAAATCTATCCTGATATGGAATATGGACTCTAGATACCCAAAACAATCTCGAAGCAAAAACAAAGCTAGAAGATGTATATTTTCTGATTTCAAACCATATAAAGCTACAATAATTGAAACAGTGTAGTACTGTTCTAAAGGCAGATATATAGACCATTGGAGTTAAATACAAGCCTAGAGCTAACTTCTTCCCTATATTGTCAAGTTATTTTTGACAAGGTTTCCACGAAGATTTGGTGGTGGAAATAATAATCTTTTAACTAAATATTGTTGAAAAATAATAATTACATGGAAAAGAATAAAATTGGACCCTTACCTAATCCCACATACAAGTATTAACTCAAACTAGATAAAAGACCTAAATATAAATCTTAAGACTATAAACTTTTAGGAGAAAATCTGGGTCATAAAACCTCACAACATTGAAATTGGCAGTGATTTCTTGGATATGATTTCAATGGCACAGGCAATACTAATAGAATTGGATAAAATATTTCCAAATGCTATATCTGAAGGTATATTAATATTCCAACTAGAAATCCTAAAAATTAACAACAATAAAGGCAAACAATACAATTTAGAGATAGGTAAAAGACTAACATAAATAATGAATCTCCACAGATAACCAATCTTAGTTGTCTGTTAGATGGAAACTCTTGTTTCTCTGGTTCTGGTGAGTGTTACCTATTTCTTCTTTGTAGTTAATCTCTTTGAGTATTTTCTCTAGCGCTGGTTTTGAAGACATAAATTCCTTCAGTTTCTGTTTGTCATGGAAGCTTCTTATTTCTCCATCTAATTTGATAGAAAGTTTTGCTGGATAGGAAATTTTTGGCTGGAAGTTGTTTTCTTTCAGAGTTTGGAATATGTTACTCCAAGCCCTTCTGGCTCTCATGACTTGGTTTGGGAAGTCTGGAGTGATTCTAATTGGTTTGCCTCTGAATGTCACTTGGCCCTTTGTTTTTGTTGCCTTTAAGATTCTCTGCTTCGCTTCCACATTGGTCATTTTGACAATTATATGGCGTGGGGATCCTCTTCTCCGATCCTGTCTAAAGGGAGTTCTATAAGTTTCCTGGATCTGTGTATCAACCTCTTGCTCTATATTTGGAAAATTTTCTGCTATTACTTCCTTGAAGAGATTGTTGATCCCTTTGGTATCACTTTCTTTTCCCTCCTCTATTCCAATTATTCTTAGGTTAGCTCTCTTAAGATGGGCCCATATTTCTTCAATGTCAGATTCCTGCTGTTGGATATCTTTTTCTAGATTAGAAACTATGCATTCATTTTTGGATTGCTCATCTTCTAAGAGCGAGATTCTGTTCTCCATGTGGTCTAATCGGTTGTTTGTGCTTTGAATTGAGGCCTTTACTTCATTAATTGCATCCTTTATCTCTTTTTGGCTCTCTCTGAGTTCTTTTCGAAGCACCTCTATTATTTCTACAGTTATTTTCCTGATTTGATCTTCTAGAAATCTCTGATTTTCTGTTTTATCAGGTTCTGATGTTGTGGGGTTGTGCACATTCATTACTTCAGTGTTATTCCTCTTTCCCATGATTTCGGAGGTTTGTGCCTTCTCTGGGTTCTACCCTTGGGTCACTATGGCTTCACTTAATGTGCTCTGGATCTCGAGTCTGTATTATCTCAGACCCTACTACTCCTTTACTGGGTTGTATCACAGAGTCTCCGACCTAGGGAGTCGATAGAGGCTGCTTTAAACTATGGGGGGTGCCAGGTTGCACGCTCTCCTATGGTGTGATATCTCTGCCACCACCACTCCCTCACTGGGTCAAGTCCCAGGAGGCACAATACTGGGATTTCTCCTCTGTGGCCCGCAATTTGACTCACTGTTCTTGAGTACGTAGATGTAGCTGTACTGGACTCGGTGAATTCGTCACAAGCACTTTATTTGCAGCTAGCTTCCATTAACCCTAACTTTACAAGTGAAAGCAATGAGAACAGTTTGATTATGTAACTTCTGATAACAATGAGTTTTAGTAATATTTAAGATTTCAGAAGTTATCTTGTCCACAGGAGCACTTGCATGTTGTTGATAGAATTGTAAATTAGTTTAGCCACTAAGGAAATCAGGACGGAGGTTTCTCAGAAGACTAGGAATGGAACCATCTCATGACTGAGCTGTACCACTTTTTGGTATTTATCCAAAAGGATTAGAGTCAGTATACTATGGTTATACATGCATGCCCATGTGTAAAGCAGCACAATTTACAATAACAAAATTGTGGAACAGTCTGGGTGCCCATCAGCAGGTGAATGAATATACAAAACATGTGATGTACACACAATGAGGTTTTACTCAGGCATAAAGACAAAATTATGTCATTTGCAGGAAAATAGATGGGACTGAAGAGCATTATGTTAAGCGAAATAAGCCAGAATCAGAAAGTCAAGGGTCACATTTTTTTCTCTTATATATGGAAGTTAGAGAGAAAAGGGAAGGTGGGGGGAATCTCATGAACAAAGGAGACTATTAGGGTAGAAGAAGGAGACAGGAGGAGGGAGGAAGAGGGGAGGGGAGAATTCTGGGAAATAAAATTGACCAAATTAAGTATGTGCAAATATGTGACAACAAATCTCACGATCATGCAAAACAATAATTCACCAATAAAAAAGAAAAAAAGAGAAGTGTTTTCCAAAGTTACTGTATATAATAAGATCAAGTCCCCATTAGGAGAAAGAACAGCTCTCCCATGTGTGCATGTTTCGGGGCATGGTGGTGCATGCCTGTAATCCTAGTACTTGGGAAGCTGAGACAGGCAGATCGCGGGTTCATGGCCAGCCTCAGCAGTTTAGCGAGACCCTCCACAACTTAGTGAGATCTTGTTTCAAAATTAAAAATAGCGCTGGAGGTACATCTCAGAGGCAGAATGACCCAGGCTTCAGTCTCCAGTAACACACACACACACACACACACACGAAGGAATGGAGGGTTTGGTTGTTTCTTGTACCTGAGCTTGCCTCTAGGCTGAATGCCATTACTCTGTCAAAGTTTGAGCTACTTGAGTCTATTACACATTTTCACCAGCCTGATTCCTGCCTCAAAGATAGGAAGTTTTCCCAGCTTAGGGAAGCATTTTCTATCTTCTCAGTCTTTGTTATGCCTCCTGGTCAGTCCTTGGCAGAGTGGGGCCCAGGTTTGAGCAGCACTGTCAACACCTCCAGAGAGGCTGGGGTTCTCCTGTGCAGAGTGTCACCTGCACCCACAACACCTGCCTCCTTCCCTTTTCCCTGCGCCTTGGCTACAATCCCTGAAGCCATGGGTAGGGCTAAGTCCAGCTTCCTTTATGCATGAGCCCCCTCACTGCTCTCTGATGCCACCGCATGGAACCCTGAGGTGGGTTCTAGTGGCAGTGGCCCGAGCGGACAGTATTCAGTGAGAAGAACTGGCAATTCAGACCAAGGAAGTCATGGGTAATAAGTAACATTATTTCAACATAACAATAGCAAAGAAAACCCGGACATAGAAAATATATATCATCAGTGATTTTCTTAAGAACCGGTTCAGGTAAATATTGGTATTCATTACCTCTCTCATGGTCAAAACCATTATATACAAGCAAGTGAAGACATTTAGTTGTTTTCTTTTATGGGCTCTATCCTAGGAAGAGTAACAGCAGCCACACAAGAGATCTATTCTCCTCTTGCTTTAATTACAAAAGTGACACAATACTTCTTATGGAGGTAAAGTTTTTTGTTTGTTTGGGTCTTGGCACTGGAGATTGAATTCACTAGAGATTGAATTCAGGGGCATTCCACCTCTGAGCTATACACCCAGCCCTTTGTGTTGTTGTTGTTTTTTAATTTTGAAACAGCATCTTTCTAAGTTGCTAAGGGTCTCTCTGAGTTGCTAAGGCTGACTTAAAACCTGTGATTCTCCTGTTTTAACCTCCCAAGTACTGGAATTAAAAGTATGTGCCACCATACTCAGCTCCCAAGTTACTTTAGATTCATTAGTTATCGATGGTCCATGGGCCTTTTATTTCTCTTGGGCTTTAAAACACATATTAAAGATGGGCCTTTCAAAGGCATGTAATTTTAAAAATCATCTCTAGCTGTAGTCTTTAGTAAATAGTTTCTATATAATAGTTATCCACAGGGTTTAGAATATAGTTTGTTTTTTTAATTTTTTTTTTTTTTTTTGTGGTACTGGGGTTCCTGGAAACCCTTCTACTTCCGGGCTATACTCCCAGACTTATGTTATGCTTTTTTTTATTTTTTTTGAAACAGAGTCTCTTAAGCCAGCACAGCTGGCTTCGAACCTGCGCAATCCTCCTGTCTCCGCCTCCTAAGCGCAGGGATTATAAGCGTGCGCCACCACACCCGGCGTTGTTTTTAAAAATTTTTAAAGCAGACTTATGGTAAAGTATTTTCAGTAATTTAAATTTAAGAGCCATAGCACTATCTCAGGGTTTGAAACCTTAGCACCATCCACATTCTGGCCTGAGGTTCCTTGTGGAGGCTGTCCTGTGCACTGCGGGATACAATAAGCCACATCCCTGGCTTCTGCTGCCTAGAGGCCCATCACACTCTACTTTCCCCACACATGGTCACGTTGCTCCAAAATACCTCCAGACATTGCCACGCATGCCCTAGGCAAGGAAACAGTCCACTAGCTGAGAACCATTGGATTAGCTTGATAGCCAAGACATGTTTAAAAGCATGAACATAATCACAATAAATTTAAAAACTGTTCCAAATAATGGAGATAGCACATGTTTAGTTTCTGTACAAAACTATGTAGATGAATTGGCTACTAAAGGAAACACTTTCTAGATATGTAAGTTTGTTTTTTATGTCTGTCCTTCATGCCAATCCAGCCTTTGTTTAGCTATGCAATAAGTTGATTGCCTTAATGTAGATTGCTAAAAGCAAACAACAACAACAACACACACACACAAACACACACACACAAAAAAAAAAACAATTTTGGAATCTGGGGCTATAAACTTGAAATCCAGAAGATATAACAAAAGCATTTTTGCTGACAGCCATGTTCCCAGAGACAACAGTAAACATGTACATTTATGCCAATGAAAATATATAATTCTGAGAAAGAACAGACTATATGAGAGCTAAAGGAAACTGGTTTCTCTGAAGAGGATTTCTACAATTAGATCTGTATAAATAGAGCAATGTATGCTCATAGTCTGGGCTGAGCAAATGACTTTGGAAAAATTCACACAATTTCAGATGAAATATTTGTTTTATCTAAAATATCATAGGCATTGAGTTCTTTTAAATTATAAGATACCTTAAGAATAAGTCAAAGCCCAATATTTAGACCATTAACAGTTAAAAATTGCCTACAAATAATATACAATAATAGGTATCAGTGAGCAAGGGAGAAAGCAAAGTTAATATTGAAAATACCTCACAACTTAAATTGCACAGGTACCAAACAATCAGAATGCGTCCGGTGGCACTGGTGCATATCAACTGAAGGTCAGCCCTGGAAGACAGCAAAATGCAAAGCAAGGTTTCCATTTGTGTAAAAAGTGGGAACAAGAAGAATGTATGTGTATAAGGACGTGCTATACATATATTTGCATATACATCATTTATCATATACAAGAAACTGGTACAATGGTTGCCTCTAGAGAGGGGAACCAAGTAAAGTCACTATGTAGTTTATTGTTTAAATCCAACCAGTTTTGAGAACAGAAGAGATTATTACTATTACCCCAGAACAACAGGCATAAACTCACACTGTACAGGTAAAACAGAATACACAGTCACCGAGCACTGGGGAACCAGGACTGGGGCTGGAGGTGTACTTTCCACTTCATCAAACAATATTCATTATTCCTTCCTACCTTCCTACCTTTTTTTTTAAGCAAAAATAATTGTGGGAAAAGGAATGAGTACCCAATCTGCAATAAACTCAGAACAGGAAAATGTTTTTATCATTTTTGACTTTTCATTATTATCACCAAGGAAAAAACTCTAGCTAGACTTGGTAAGAGTAAATCTGGGTGTTAAAAATCTTATCTAATAAACATATTAACCATGGTGATGAGCACACAATCTCTACAGCTGTGTTTGTGATCACATCATTGCTGCGTACAGACTGCCGATTTGCAGGTGGACTCAGGTCCTCTTGACTCCTTCTTCAAGGAATCCTAGAGAGGAACTTAATGCCTCTGGTTTCCTTATTTTTCAAAATCCAGTGAAAATTTTTTGAATATGGGTAAGCCAAACTCAAACATTATTACTGTATTATGTTATTCAAGAATATGTTTGTAACCTGATATTATGCCTGAAATATCAGTACTTTGAAGGCTGAGACTAGAGGATCATAGATTTGAGGCCAACATAACTTAGTGAGATGTTTTAAAATACAAATAAAAGGGCTGGGAGTGTAGTTCAGAGGCAGAATGGCTGTGGGTTCTATCCCCAGTGCCATACACACACATGTAAAAAATATGTTTGTTCTAGTTACATTTGTTTAAAATTAGGACATGACATTAATGTTTATAACCTCAGAATTTGATCAATTGAAAAAATAATCATATTATGTGATCAGTGAATTAGAAACAATGAAATCAATCATTTTATATGTATATGCAAATTATACATATATTGCAATCATCATATAGATGCCATATATATATATATATATGCCGATTTTTGCATTTGGTATCTTTTTTGGGGGAGGACACTGGGGCTTGAGCCCAGGACCATATACATGCCAAGCATGCACTTCTGCCGCTGAGCTACATCCCTCCCTCCAGTACTTGGTGCTTTATACTTCCTGCGCTAGGTTCAGAGTCCTCTGCAACTGTCATGTCCCTGGTTGTTCAAGAAAGAACCCATCTTTCCCACTTCTCCCCCTCTACTCAAAATCTCCCTGCTATCTTTCTGCATTTCTCTCTCCTTCTCTCTCCTTCTCTCTCTCTCTCTCTCTCTCTCTCTCTCTCTCCCTCTCTCTCTCTCTCTCACACACACACACACACACACACAATTGTATTTCAGAACTTTCCATACATTAACTTATTTAATCCTTAAAAAAATGATCAAAGAAAAATGCTGTGAGAGACAGGGTTACCATTTTAGAGACGAAGGAAACTGAGCCTCAGAGAACTGAACTCACATCCTCGATCCCAGGGCAAGTGCAAGGTCAGGGTTTGACCCTGAGTTGCTAACTTCAGAGCTTGTGCTTTTCTCTGGGTTGGCAGTCAAAAGACTTACATCCCAATTCCTAACCTATGACTTCCATATTGTCTAAACTAAAAACAGGACCTAGAATCTGACTATGGATTAAAGTATTTCCTGGACTTTCCCCATGAAATCCAAGATATGAAGTTGCAACACAATAGACTCCCATTTCCTCATCAGTGCGGTGAGAGGGAAAATGGATGGTTTGAAAAGTTTCATATATTTTATAAAAATAGGAAATCCTCCTGTGTGCTGATACTGTTCAAAGTGCTTTACAAACAGAAACTTGTTTAACTTTCCAAGGTCCTATGACTAGGCATTATTATTTCCATTATGGAGGTGAATAGACTAGTAAGATTCAAATCCAGGTCTGAGTTTATGCTCCTAACCATCCCACTAAGCAGCCTTATGAATCTAGAATACAAACAAGAAAATCAAAGAAATATTTTTCAGAGACTGACTTCTTTCCAGGTTGGTAGAAAATCCAAATAAATGCACTTAGCACTTATTTATTGTGCTGGGGCTTGAACCCAGGACTTTATGCATGCCAAGCATACACTTTTACCACTGAGCTACATCCCCACCTCTGCTATCTGATGCTTTATGCCTCTTGTGCTGAGGTTCAATGTCCTCTGCAACTGTGATGTCCTTGATGGTTCAAGGAGAACCTATCCTCTCCCTTCCCCCCACACCCAAAATCCCCCTACTTCTGCTATCTTTCCACATTTCACTTTTATGGATTGCTTGAGGCTAGAACAGTGGTAAAGGAAAGCAAGTCAGCAAACAAGCTCTTAGCTGTTCAGATGTAAGAGAGTAAATTAAAGGTACAACAGTCCAGCTGGAAAGTGAGAGTCTTGTCAGGTTTCCTCTTCCTGCCAACACACAGGAACTAGAGTTTGGAGAAGGTGACAAATTCCTGCTCTGCGGCCATTTTATCCTGAATCATTTCACAGAGTACTTGGCTCAGTGCAAACCTTCATTCCCTGGACATAAGTTAGAACCCTGAGGGGGCCAAGCCCTAGAACATACTGTAGCGAGACAAAACAGAGTAGGTCAATGTCTAGATCTAGGAGCCCTAGACAGGCCTGTGGTCCTTTAAATATGTTACTTAGCCGGGCCTGGTGGCGCACGCTTGTAATCCCAGCACTCGGGAGGCTGAGACAGGAAGACTGTGGTTCACGGACAGCCTCAGCTACTTAGTGAGGCCCTTTGCAACTCAGTGAGACCCTGTTTCCAAATAAAGAATTTAAAATATAGGCTGGGGATGTAGCTCAGAGGTAGGATGTCTCCTGGGTCTCATTCCCAGTACTGCAAAAAAAAAAAAATTAACCCCCTCGTCACTGTTCCATTATTCAGCCCATGCTAGGAGCTAGACCCACAGTTTACAAGTTCTGTCTCTAAAGGACATGAGGATCCTGCAGTTCTGTGCTGTTACCCCCATTTTATAGGTGATGCAGCCGAGACTCTTCTCATGAACGGAATTAAACCCACTCCCCATGATCTTTCCATGGCATCCCCCACAGTTGCATATTCAATGCCTTTTCCTGAACGTGGCATTAGATAATGCCATGGTGTTCAAACTGCCACGAGACAGAACAACATAGAATCAAACACATGTATCTGCCCACTAAATGGTGGTTCTTCTAACTCTCAAAAGAGCTCCAAGCAGGTGTGAGCACCTAAAGTACCGCGTGAGTTCAGAGGAGGCAGCAAACCCCGTCAGCCAGTTTTGTGGTATTTCAGTGGAGCCTTGAAAGATGAAATGTGTTCGGGTATGTGGCAGCCATCAGTGGAGGGGGCAGGGTGAGAAACAGAAAAAAATTTCCTAGGTGAAATTTAAAGCGTGAAAAGGGAGATTGTCATGGCCACGTGTGTATCCTTGGTGATTTTTTTTTTTTTAGGCTTCAAACTTTCAAATATTTCTAAAAGAACTAGAACATTTCAACACTTTGCTTTTGAGAGTGAAATCACACCACTAATTCTCCCAGAGTAAGTGGGATTGTATTCGCATAAAAGACTTGCTGTCTTTGCTAAGTAATGCCCTATTTCTAGACCAAGAGAGCAGAGCTTGTGTAGCAGAACCTCTGAGAAGGAATAAAAATGTCAACACAGAAGAGATAAGAATGAAAGACAGAAAAGCTCTGGAAATGGGGCTTCCCAGCCCATCCCAGCTGTTTCCTTGTCATTTTACCTGTGTGCCTCTAGATAGGACCAATTTTGAAAGAAAATTGGTTCTTCTAATAACCTGGATACAGTGGATTCACTAGCACTTAATATTTATAAATAACTAGGCAATCCCAGTCTATGACTTACTTGCAAAATGGAGTGAGTCGCTTTGCTGATCTCCCTGACAGCGAGGAGACATTCAATGTGGATAGGACACGAGGGGTAGGTAGGGGGCACACCTGGAGTCCCAGTACTGGGGAGGCTGAGAGAGGAGGATTGCGGGTCCAAAGCCAGCCTCAGCAGCTTAGTGAGACCTTGTGCTCAAAATAAACAATAACTTAGTGAGGCCTTGTTTCAAAATAAAAAATAAAATACAGCTGGGGTTGTAGCTTGGAAGTAGATTTAAGAAATGTGGATAAGAACAAAAAAAGTGTTACAGCTGGGCACAGTAGTACACACCCGCAATCCCAGCTATTTCTTCTGAGGCAGAAGAATCCCCAGATCAAGGTCAACTGGGGTAATATGGCAAGAGTGTCTCAAATTTAAAAAAATAATAATCAAAGTAAAAATGACTGGAGTGTAGCTCGTGGGTATAGTGCCCCTGGGCTCGACTTCTAGTACAACAGAAATAAAAAGAAAAAGAAAGAAAACTGTTACAAACCACAGAAATGCTAAACGGGCTCTGCTGTGTAAAGCAGGCAGGATGCATTCACAGCAGAGCTAACTTTCAGTTCTTTAAGTGTAGTGTCCAACAAGAGTCTCAGCTGTAAAATAGGAAAGAATTCGTTTGTTAGTCACTTCCATATTTTTTAAAATGAAGAAAAAATAGGCAAAAAATATCGAGTCAGGGGAAATCCAACTAGAACAGTGAGAAGAAAGAATAAAGTTCTAAATTTAGCAAAAAATGAGCAAGTCACTCTAAGGTGACCAAAAAAAAAAAATGTTTATGCACAACAGTAGCCCTCCCCTTTTCAAGAAACTCACAATTCATTTTGCCATAGAGGAACTTAAATGTTACAATATCTTGTTAACCAATCGGCAGCGCTGCTGGCCTCAAACCAGGAAGCCCTTTATAGTATAGTATGTTAAACAGCGCAAGCGAGGCTTCTGGCTGTCAGCTAGTTTTTGTTCTTTCTGCTTGTAGGATGGCAAAGCCAATGTGAAGTCCCTCATGGCGAAGTTTAACACGGGCATCAACCCAACTGAGGAGGTCTCGCTCAACAGCCGGCCTTTCAGAGTCCCAGGGCAAAACTCACCTTCAGGAATACAGGCAAGAAAGAACTTGTTCAACAACCAAGACCATGCCGGCCCTCTCACAGGACCCAGCAACGCGTCTAAGTTTGGGACCCCAAAGCCACCTTTGGCAGTGAAACCCACTTTTGAGGAAAAGCCTGAAAAAGAGCCCAAACCTCCATTTTTAAAGCCTACCGGAGTGAGCCAAAGATTTGGAACACCTGTCAACTCGGCCACCAGAGAGCCTGAGGTGAAAGTGGGCTTCCTGAAACCGGTGGGCCCCAAGCCCATCAACTTGCCCAAAGAAGATTCCAAACCTGTGTTTCCCCGGCCTCCCGGGAATAAGCCAACACTTCACAGCGTGAACCAAGACCATGACTCAAAGACCCCAGGCCCGAAGCCGGGGCCAGCCCCAGAAAATGAACAAAGGCAAGCATTCCCAAAGCTGGCTGGGGCTAAAAGCAAGTTTATGTCAGCGTCACCAGATCATGACCCCAAGCCCGTCTTCCCCAAACCCACCTTTGGCCAGAAGCCATCCCTGGGTACCCAAGACTCCTGTGAAGACGACAGCCCCGCGAAGAGTGTGTCCGCACAGAGAGGACCCGCAACAGTGCTAGGAGCCAAGTCCAGGGGCGGCCCTTTAAAACCAGCAAGAGGAGCCCCCGAAAATCAAGGCCAGGGAGGTGATATGTCTAGCTCCCCGTTTCCTGGAGTGGTTCTGAAACCTGCTGCCAGCCGAGGAACCCCGGGCTTTCCCAGAAATAGTGAAGAAAAAAAAGAAGAAACAAAGATAGATGCCAGTAAGAACATCTTCCCGAGCAAGGCGACCCAGGAAGAAACAGCCTCCGGGACTCCCCCGGCGAGGTTCCCCAAGACACCTTCCAAGCTGACAGCGGGGGGACCCTGGGCCCAAGGTCAAGAGAAGGAGAAGGGAGACAAGAACTCCACAGCTCCAAAGCAGAAGCCCTTGCCTCCCCTGTCTGTCTTGGGTCCACCTCCGCAAAAGCCCAGCAGACCCCCACACGTGGACCTGACGAAATTCCAAAAGGCTGCTTCTGCCCACAGTGAGTGGTTTTTTTTCTATTGCTAATCAGTAGGGTCTGTTCCACAGCAGAGCGTGGTGTAACTTCCCAGGAGGGAAACTCGTAACATGGAATGATTCTAGAACTGGGACTCGTGTATAGATGTGATGGTTGGCTTTGGCATGTTTTGTTTGTACTTGAGACAGTAGGAAGCCAGAGTTCTACGTGGGCATTCTGTGAGATGATGCCGTGGTGAGCTGGGGGAGAGGGGGAGGAAATAACATCCATGTCATCAATTAGAGGTTTTGCTTAATGATAACCATTGCCTTGACTTCCTTAGTTGGCTTTTATTTCTGTTGCAAGATACTGGGGTATATTCTCCCGGCCACCAAGGAGCTACCCCCATAAGTGAGCAAACTTCTAAGTCAGTACTTCTCAGACAGATGCAATTTTGACAACCAGGGGCAAATTGGCAATGTCTGGAGGTGACCTTAGATTGATGTTTTGAAGGATGCTGCTAGCATCTCTCCGGCAGAGGCCAAGCATGCTCTTAAACGTCTTACCATGCATAAGACAGCCCCTCACTGCACAGAACTACCCAGGCCAAATGTGAGTGGTGCGGAGATTGAGAAACCCTCTTCAAGATCATTTCAAATATCTCCATCATTCATCATGCTTCCTAACATTTGGTGAAGCGACAAACAGTACTCTTAAGAGATGGTACTGTGTGTTTCACATTTTAGATGTTTCTTTTTCTTTTTCTTTCTCCTATAAGTTTTCTGGTTCATAAAGTAGTATGTAGCTAGAAAAGTAAGCCAGACAAACGGGTGCATTATTCTCTTTCCGGGTCAGCAGTTGAATTTTCTAACCAGAGTCGTCACTGCAGTATTGTGGCACGTGGTATAATGTGTAGAATGCCAAGTGAGTTGGTAAAGCTTTGTGACCCTGTTTCATGATGAGAGAAGCTTACTCATGACTGAGATGATCGATATTTTTGGCAAATGTTGTGCAACTACTGGTTATTACAAGGTGAGGGAAGAAAGATGATCACAAGGGACATTATCGCTATCAGGCATATACGTTCCTCCTCATAAAATTAAGGCGCATCGGAGGCAGCTCTAGACCTCACAGCTGTCTTTCACTTGGGCACTGTGGAAGCATGTTCAGTGGGTCATCTTACTGAGGGTAGCATATTCCTTGTTGATAACAGATTATTGATCAAGTCCTCCATTAAGAAGGCAAGCCTGGGCCTCTGGTCCCTTTCAGAGCTGAGCATGGTGGTGGGTTCCTGTGTTCCTAGCACTTGGGAGGCTAAGGCAAGAGGATTGCAGGTTCCTTCAAAGCCAGCCTCAGCAACTTAGTGAGCCCCACTTTCAAAGTAAAAAATAAAAATGAATAAATAAGGCTGGATTTGTAGCTCAGAAGGTAAAATGCTCCTGGGTTCAATCCCCAGTACCAAAAAGAAAAAAAGAAGAAAAAAAAAAAAAGGAAAGTTTGGAAAGACTCAATGATTATCTGTCTTCTGTAAGATTCCACTTTGTTACGGTGTAACATGGTGTCTCCTCCTCATCTGTCACTGTATTCTCACACTTATTCATAACTTGCAGCTGTCATTTTTGTGAGAACCTCTAAACAGTCTCTTTATTTTCCTCCATAGCACAGATTAAAAAAAAATGGATAACATAACCCCACAACTTATGGCTGTGAATTCATGCCAGAAAAGATGGTTAAGCTAAGCAAAGATCTCCAGGGGTCTTCTCCCAAGCCCTCTGTCTTCGTTTCCACTCCTCTTCCAGATTCGCATGGTGTCGCTTCCAGCACCATGCTGTTGGATGTGTTTCCACAAATGCTGGGGAAGCTCCTGACTGCAGGCCTGACCAAGTCCGCACCAGTGGCTCTCTGTGCAACAGATCACTGTCAGACCAGACAGACTGCCAAAGAGGCAGACTTGTTCTTATCCTCTTTCTCTCCCCTTCGAAGCCCTTTTCCTGCCCTGCCCTGCCCTGCCCTGCCCTGCCCTCCCTCCCTGCCACCCCTTTCCCCAGACATGGTCTCTGTTCTAGATTTCCCCGATGAGGTCACCTCTCTACTCCTGACTGTATCAGCTACACTGTACTCCAAAATGCAGCCAGTTCCCTCTTCCACTCTCTTCCACAAATCAAAACTTAATCCTTCTTAATGTAAATGAACCTCAACTTAGTATCTGGCTAAAGCACACTGATTCATAACTTCAAATTCTGAGACAGGTGTGGTGATACATGCCTGTAATCCCAGTATTTGAGAGGCTGAGACACAAGGATTGTAGGCTCAAGGCCAGCCTCAGCAATTCCTCAGCAACTTAACTGAGACCCTGTTTCAAAATAAAAATAATAAGCCGGGTGTGGTGGCACATGCTTGTAATCCCAGCACTTGGGAGGCTGAGAAAGGAGGATCGCACAAGTTCGAAGCCAGCCTCAGCGACTTAGTGAGGCTCTCAGCAACTTAGTGAGACCCTGTTTCCAAACAAAATATAAAATAGGTCTTGGAGTATAGCCCAGAGATAGAAGCCCCTGGGTTCCATTCCTGGTACCATAAAAAATAAATAAAATAAAAATAAAATAAAAATAAAAATAATAAAAAGGGCCGACGGCATAGCTCAGAGATAGAATGCCCTTGGATTCAATCAGTACCAAAAAGAAAAAGAAAAAAGAAAAAAAGATTCATAATAATGCCTTTTAAAAGTATTCACTGTTTTAAAAAAGCATTTAACACTTTTGAAGTTATTTTTTGTTTTTGTTTTTATGTTTTAGAAATTCACCCTGATTCAAAAAGCAGCAAATATATCATAGTATACGGTGAAAGAAAAGTCACCTGAGTCCTTGCAAGACAGAGTTTCTTTTACGCTTACACAAGTAAATAGAAACGCAGGTGCAATCCTCTGCAGTGCACGCAAGGAGCAGCACATCCTAAGCAGTGCACTGTTGCTTTTGTGTGGGCATGTGGCGGTGCTGCTGGCAAGTGAATCTACCAATCACATACACACCAGGCCCTCTTGCTTTATTTAAGAAAATAATAGTCTGTATTTCTTTTCACCTATTCTAAATCCTTTAGATCGTTTTGCATTATTAAAATAACTGTATATTCTTTAGAGCTGCAAATATTCTGATAAATGAGTTACTAGCCTACTTGATTTAATGACATACTTTTCTAAATATTTTCTGTTAGAAACAAAATACAAGCCGGGCGTGGTAGCGCATGCTTGTAATCCCAGAGCTTGAGAGGCTGAGACAGGAGGATGGCGTAGGTTCGAAGCCAGCCTCAGCTACTGAGTGAGACTCTCGGCAACTTAGTGAGACCCTGTTTTCAAATAAAGTAAAAAAAAAAAAAAATAGGTCTGGGAGTATAGCCGGGAGGTAGAAAAGCCCCTGGGTTCCACCCCCAGTAACACACACACACACACACACACACACACACACACACACACACACAGAAACAAAATGCAGAAAACAAACTTGTGCGTGTGTGCCATAAAGCACAGGTTTATTTTGTAAATGCAGAGAATGTTTTTGATAGTCAGGCCTGCTTGGCTCCTGATCCTGCTACTGATATTTTTTAAATTACAGAAATGGTAGGTAATTTACTACTCCACGCAGGAAGATAAAAATAAATGAGTATAAGAAAGTATAAGTTCATGTCATATAACAGCTAGATAGCAAGATGAATGGCAAAGAATTAAATTTCTCGTGCATCAAAAAAATCCAACTATTATTTGTCGTCTTAGAGTATATAAGTGGCAAATTATTAAATATATAGGTATATAAATATGTCTTATATTGCATTATAGTGTTTAGGTGAGAAAGATATTTTAAGAATCAGATATGCATAATTATCTTCCTCATTTCATGAGCGGGGGCTGAGGACAGGCGGTGTGATTTTGGATAAGTCACACCTCTGAGATAAAAAGCCAGCTCTTCAGATTCCTGGCTGCACACTTTATCCACATACTATCCTACCTCTGTATAATGTGTGGAACTGCATGCTTATACTGGTGTGTACATATATTATTTATTTCTATTGAATATATACTTATATCTTTATGAATACACACATATAATTTTAACTTTATCAAAGTCCTCTCCAAGTTATCTTTTCAACACTTACAATGTTATCCATAAGGTAGAACAGTCAATAAATTCATTTTAAACCAAGGTACACACTGTCTAGGCTATTAATTTTTATTTTTGCGATACTAGGGATGGAACCCAGGGGCATTCTCTCTCTGAGCTATACCCACAGCCCTATTTTTTATTCTTTATTTTGAAACAGGGTCTTACTGAGTTGTAAAGGGCCTCACTAAGTAGCTGAGGCTGTCCACGAACCACGATCCTCCTGTCTCAGCCTCCCGAATGCTGGGATTACAAGCGTGAGCCACCATGCATGGCTTGCTACTAATTTTTGAAGTATTAATAGTACAGGGACTAATATTAGGGTCATTTGGCGTATGATATAGACTTTAGAGTTAGTAGACCTAGGTTTTAAGTACCCTTCATTTATTTATTAGCTATATGACCTTAAACAAGTTTATCTCTTCCAGTCTAAGTTTTCTTCATTCAAAAGAAGTTAAGATAATATCACCTATTTCTCAGGCAGATTATAAGCATTAAGTAAGATTATGTGTAAAGCACTATTATGTTTATAGCATCTGGATATAGTAATAGCAAATGAATGAACACTGCCTATAATTTTATTATTTTTATTAGCATTAAAATTGTATTACCAGCCTTATCGTGTTTTGATAATTTCATATTATAAAGATTATTCTGGGACTCGGAAACTGCATTTTATGTACTTCTGTTTGTGATCGTTAAATTTGTCAGTGATTAAAGTCAAATTAAGATGAAGCATTCATTAATCATTGCGGGAAGACAGATTGTCACCGTAAGTCCCTGGAACATCTTCCCTCAGGTGCTCTCTTCCCAGCAAAGAGGTGGTGCAGAGCAGTAGGTGATATCCAGGTGGTACCAGGTAACAGTCGCCCCCAGATCGTGCCCCTCCTCCTGACTGAGGCCACAGGAAGGCATCTGATTCAGCCAGAATGGGAGAGCGAAAGCAAAGCCAGAATCGATGGCCATTACCCCAGGTCTGGTACCATCAAGGGCAGTTTTTCAAGGTCACTGTTTCCAGAGAGCATTTGCCTTCCAATTACCTGTCAGTTTGAAAAGGAAAAAAATTTGCCCAATTTGTTATGGATCATGATCAGGCACGGCTGCTTAAATTGGCAGCTTCCAGGGAAAAAATGCATGGGCACATACCCTAAAATTTTGCCAGGTTGGAGATTTTAATTCCATCCTGACAAATGCATGCCCTAAACACACCTGGCTAGACATGAATTTTCATATCACAGTGCTTTGAGATAAATTATTTACTGCATGGTATAACTAGAAAACATATTCATTTGCTTGCAAAGAGATGGGAAAGAGAGATTACATGCTTTAGAAAACATGAAAATCTATTGCCAAATGTTTTTAATCTATTTTTAATCCACTAAGATTTAATAGATATCAATTAGAGCAAAAAATGCTAGTAAATTTTGAGACTTTACTCAAAGATCATTTTGTTGTTATTAGAAATATACTACTGTTCAAATTAAGCTTTATCTAATCACTCTATAGGCTTCCAAAACTCTATTTTCATGGTTTTCCACCTCATTTCTTTTTTTCTAGTTTCATACTCAATTTCTTAAACCTTTGCCCTAAATCTTGTACCTTCCATCTTTTATCATCTTTGTCTAGTATATTAACTATTACACATATTTTAAATGTGCTGAGGATTTGTCATCTATTAGGTACACTTTGCCCTGTTTGTTTCTCTCAGTCCATTAAATGGAATGCTATGAAGAAACCAAAGCTCAGCGAGGCTCTGTAACGTGCCAGACTAGAGCATAACTCTGGGCCAGCGCCGACCCTCATGAAGCTCAGATTCCACAGCCCGCCCTTACTGCGTCCCTCGCTCTCTGCTGGGCAGCATCTCCTGAAACACAGGGTGTCGTGAAATCATACATGAAGCAGAAATGATGCCTAAAGAATCCTCACTCCTCTCTTCTCCTTTCTCTGGCTTTTGTTTGAAATATTCCTTCTTTTTGTCTAATTACAAATACCACCCGACATTTCATTATGACAGAGGACAGTCTCCTTACTATTTATTCTCTCATTTGGAGCATAGAAATAATATAATACTTTGTTAATTTCTTAGATTTGTCCTCCCACAAAAGTCTATTTAGTCAGAACTGGGTTGTTCCCAGAGCTTTTAGTATTAAATTCTAATACTCTCTTGCCAGGTGTGATGGTGCTCGCCTGTAATCCCAGTACCTGGGAGGCTGAGACAGGAGGATTGCTGCTTTGAGGCCAGTCTCAGAAACTTAGAAAGACCCTGTTTCAAAATAAAAAATAGACAGAACTGAGGACATAATTCAGAGGCAAAATACCCTTGGGTTCAATACCCAGTACCAAGCATCCTCATCACCATCATCATCTCTATAGTTTAGTACTACTTTAACAAACTGAGTAGCCCCAGCTTCTAGAGCTGTACTCAACTGATGGAGCTTTGGCACAAAATGAATCTTATCTTGTATCCGTCTTGCAGATCTATTAAGCTTACTCACTTGGTAAGTATAAGCATGACCATAACATCTTGTTTTCTGAACATGAAGCTAACAACATTTTTCTAAGAGCCAATTAAAATTATAAAAACTTTTTTTTACCAAAAACATTAAAAATATCAAAATGTTCTCTGAAATAACCTTTCTCTGGCACCTTTCCAGACCAGTCATCACAGGACTTCTTCCAAAGCACTGAATAAGGCTCCCACAGCAAAGTGTGAGTCCTTTAGAACCCCAGGCCCCACTGTTGGTTTGTGTGTAGGAGTCAGTAAAAATCTGCTGGGAAATATTCAATTCAACCCTGATTGTAGTCTTGTTCTTACTGGAGAGAAACCAAGATTCATTTTTCCATATGCTAACTGTAAAAACGAGCACTTTAACAGTTAAAGGCCAGGGCCCCAGAGGTCATTAACAAAACGCCCATGGCAAGGCGTGGCCCCTCTTTAACTTTCTTTTTTGGGGGATGGTACTGAAGATTGAACCCAGGGGCATCCTAGCTTCAAGCTATACCCCCGGCCCTGTTTGTTTGTTTATTCATTTGTTTGTTTAAAACAGGGTCTTGCTAAATTGCTGAGGCCAACCTTGGACTCTGTGGTCCACCTGTCCTAACTTCCCAAGTACTAGGATTACTGGCATGTATCACCGCACCCTCTTCTAAGCTCTTTTTGATATCAGATTGCTGTCAGCTAGACTAAAATGACACATAAAGATGAAAAGAAAGCCAGATATGGTGGTTGCACAACTGTGATCTTGGTACTTGGGAAGCTGAGACAGGAGGATCACAGGTTTAAGACCAGCCACAATATTGTACCAAGACCCTCAATAACCAAACAAGTTTCTGGTTTTTTTTTTTGTTTTTTTTTTTAAAAAAGCAAAAAATCAAAAGGGCTGGGGGTGTAGCTTGGAAACTCAGGGGGAATAAAAGGGAGAGGAGGGTAACTAGGTGTAATGGCACATTCCTATAATCCCAGGACTGGGGAGGCTAAAACAGCAGGCTTGCAGGTTGAGGCCAGCCTCAGCAACTTAGCAAGACCTTCAGCAATTTAGTGAGACTCTGTCTCAAATAAAATGGGCTTGGGGTTTAGCTTGGAGATAGAATTTCCCTAGGTTCAATTTCTATTACTTCCCACTAAAAAATAATGACCTTGAGCTGAGGTAAGGGGTTCAGCTCAGGGTACGGTACTTGCCCAGCATGCATGAGGCCCTGAGTTCAATCCCTAGCACCAAAAGAAAAAAGAAAAAAACAATAAGAGTGAAGAAAGTGGAGGAGGAAAAGGAGGAGGAGGAGGAGGAGGAGGAGGAAAAAAACTCGAGCTATTTTTTCTCAAGTACTTTGTTTCTGGGAGCAGGTAGGGTCTTCCTTTGCAGACTGCAAAGCTGTCTTCTTTCTCCTCTCCTGTATTCTCCTTTCATATGCAGTCTCTTAACATGGCCTTAATACACATGTATGTATTGAGTATTGTTTTACATCAGCGTGTAGCAGTAATTTCCAAATTACTGCTCCTAGCTATTACAAGGAAAAGGGATTCTATGCTCAAGTATATTTTAGAAATTTGGGGATAAATAGTTTTCTCTGCAACAGCATTTCTCCAGAAATTAATATACCACTGTGCATTGTGTATGTCCATGGGTATACAGAAAAAGCAAATCCTAGGACACTGTATTTGAAACATCTTCTAGTCAGGGCTATTTCAGAACATAGCTCTCAGCAAAGCCCTTCAGGCCACAGCCTTGAATTGGAAGTTACTCTCCATCGTGGTTCAGCTTGAGGCAGCAGCAAGGCCCTGGCCACGTGGTTCCAAGGGCCTGGCGTGCCTTGTGGCTGGCACCCACTCTTCACTTTCAGCTCCAGCTAGAGCCCAGTCTGCTTCACCTGCCCTTCTTGATCTACGGGCAAGTGGTTTTCCATCAGACCTCTTGGTCTTCCTTTTATACCAGGTCAAAATTCCTGAGGATCGATTCACTGTTAACCAATTTAGCAGCTTACCTGGATTTAACCCCATAATAGGAAAGCCTCAGAAAGATGGCTCTTTTAACTACAAGGGCCCCTGATAAAATCTTATAAACTACTTCTATTTTTTTTTTTTTTTTTTTGCAGTACTGGGGGTAGAACCCAGGAGAATTCTACATCTGAGCTACACTCCCAGCCCTATTTTTTATTCATTATTTGTAAATAGGGTCTCGCTGAGTTGCAAAGGTCCTCACTAAGTAGCTGAGGCCGGCCATGAACCTGGATCCTCCTGCTCAGCCTCCCAAATGCTGGGATTACAAGCATGCACCACCACGCCTGCTCATATTTGTAATCCTCATCAAATTCTAAACTTCTCTCTTCTGTTTGTCTAAGACAAACCAGCTCCTCAGTCTAAACCCTGATCTCTCCAACAAACTCCCTTGCTATTCCATATCTCAATGGCATCCCTTGGGCTTTTTATACAATTTCATTTTCACTTTGATAAGCAATCTATTTGCTCCCCGTTTCAAAACTTTGCTACTTTAATTGTACTGAAGAGAAGTCTGAGGCCAATCTGAATTTAAAAATAATTTGCTTTTCTGTCTGGAATCTTAAAATAAAAAGTTTGTCCTTAAGATTTGGAAACTTCGGCCCGATAAGTCCGTGTGAATCACTCTGTCGTCATGAGAGATAATGCTCTTTGTTCTCGGGCTTTCAGGGATTGTCTGTTCCATATGCACAGGGATCACACCATGTCTTTAGATCTGGCTCATGGATGACAAGCACATCTACAAGCTCTAATCCAATGCGGTAAATTTATCTTCCTTTCACAGCTGCGATTTGAGTTCTGAGCACTGCTCTCAATGTGTGTGCTGCAGAGACAGCCGAGCCGGTCTGGAGGGTAGCTCGTCCAGGGGACCTGGATTCTGTTTCTTTTTTTTTTTTTTTTTTTTTTTTTTTTTGGTGGTACTGGGGTTCCTGGAAGCCCTTCTACCTCCGGGCTACACTCCCAGACCTATTTTTATATTTTTATTTGGAAACAGGGTCTCCTAAACCAACACGCGCAGCTGGCTTTGAACCTGCGTGATCCTCCTGTCTCAGCCTCCCAAGCACCGGGATTACAAGCGTGCGCCACCACACCCGGCTTCTGTTTCATTTTCTGTGATCTTATTTGGCTTCCTGTTACCAGGGAATGACCAGCCTCGGCAGCTGATGATCCCTTTTCTGCCTGTAGTATGATCCTGTCAATGTATTTTGTTGTTTTGGTTTTGTGTTTTGTTTTCTTTTTGTGGTACTGATAATGGAACCCAGGGGCATTCTACCTCTGAGCTACAACCCCAGCCGTATTTTATTTTTTTATTTTGAAATGGGTCTCCCTACGTTGTTGCGGACCTCACTAAGTGGCTGAGGCTGGCCTGGAACCTTCAATCCTCCTGTCTCCGCCTCCCAAGTACTCAGCTAGGGATACACCACTGCACCCTTACAGCTTTTATGTTTGTGGATTTCCCTTGACCTTCCTCAGGCTGTTCGTTCAACCTTGAGTCTACTATCTGTATCTAATATACCCTGTATATTAGAATTCAGGGTTTCTTCTGGAATCACCATCTTCACCTGGTTAACATGTAGGGAGCTCAGCTTGCCTACTCTGGCACAAGAACCTCTTCACCATATATACCACTTTTTAAAGTGTATTCATGAGTCGATTTTATCTTTCTTGTAAGGTGACTGTTAGTGAAGTTTTGAATAATGTTTATCTTGCCTTCAGTTTCACTATTTTTATTTGGGAATTGGAGGAGAGATATTTTGCAAGTTTCTTCCATCATTACTTAATGCTAGATAAGTCCTTTAGCTATAATCTAAGAATTAGCAACATTTTCAAAAAGAAATCCACCCCTTTCCAAGGCAGGCAGAGAGATGGGAAAAGGAGGCATCAACAGGGAGCCCGATGCACCTCATCTCATGCCAACCACGCACACTGGCCGAGGGCGCTCAGGTGACCACCCGAGCCCTCCTCAAGCCTCCTGCCGGGAGGAGTCTGGGTACAACCAAAGTGCAATGGGTGTAACCCAGCTATCTGGTGGGGCTGAAATCCTGACTTGGTGATACGGTCTGACCCCAGCTAGCCTGCAAAGGGCCTGGCAGCAGTCCCAGTTTAAACCTTTATCAGCGCTAAGAGAATCCTGGAGCTGGGTGGGTGGCACACACTGTAATCCCAGCTACTCAAAAGGTGAGGCAGCAGGATCATGAGTTTGAAGGCACTCTAAGCAACTTAGTGAGATCCCAATTCAAAAGAAAAAGAGAAAAGAACAGAGAAGAAAAATAGAAGAGAAAAAAGAAGGAATTCTCGGTAAGAGAGTGAGACAGAAGAGGAGGGAGTCAGCAGGGCACCCAGCCTGTAGGGAAAGCAAAGCGCTTGTATTCAGAGCCCACACAATTTTCCCATTAAGATTTCCCCTGGAAACCAAGCACAGTGGCATATGCTTGTAATCCCAGCAAGTCCAGAGGCTGAGGCAGGAGGTTCTCCAGTTCAAGACTAGCTTTGACAACTTGGTGAAACCCTGTCTCAAAAATATAAAAAGGACTGGAGATGCAGCTCACTGGTGATGTGCTCCTGGATTCAATCCCCAGTACTCAGGGGGGAAAAAATCCCTGGTCGTATCTAGGTTAGTATCTTGCTTGGTACTCAATTTGACTTTCAAATTGAGATTCAAAATCTAGGTTAGTACTTGCTTGGTACTCAGTTTGACTCTTTCTGCACTGAAATCAGCTGTTCTTTTAATATTAATTTCTTAGTTCAAGGATAGTCCACACTTGTCAATTAAGTTATCCAGAAAAGTTTCCTTATGAAGAGAGATACCCACCAAGCTTGTAAGGCAGACTGTCCCTTTTCTCAGTTAACATATTATGATAATAAAATTTGCTGTAAAACATAGTTTAAGCTGGATACCATGACACAAGCCTATGATCCTAGTATTTGGGAGGCTGAGACAGAAGGATTTCAGGTTTGAGGCCAGCAGCATAATAACTTAAGGAAACCTTGTCTAAAAAAGAAAAATAGGGTTGGAGATATAGCTCAGCCTGGGTTCAATCCCCAGTACCACAATAAACAACAACAAAAAAAACACACATAGTTAGGACAATATTGCCCAACTGTCAGGACTTTTACTGTGGTCAAGAGGCTAAAATTAATGTAGCTTAAGCTGCTTAAGAGATACACAGAAATGGAACCTAAATCATTGTCACTGTATCAACTTCAGTAGCATTTAGACAATATCAAAATTATGGCCTTTTATAACATAAAATAAATGGCTTTTATGATGTCTGAATTACCCTCCAAATGTGAAATGCATTATGAAATATTTTAGTCCATACCAAATTTGATCAAACACATAATTACTCAATTTATAAAATACTAAAAGCATTCAAATGAAATCAGAACTTGCTTAAGAAAGGAAAATTGAAGAGTTTCATAATCAAATACAAATGCATGAGCCTAATAACAAAACACAAAACAAAAGGTCTTCCTGATTTATTTTCAATTGCTCTTACACAAGTTAAATTTAAAAAAAACTAATAATAGGATGACTGTACGTCCTATTATTTAGTCTGCCTACTGACTAGCTGATACTTTGCTTTGTACAGACTGCAAAAATAACTTCTAAGTCTGATGAAACTTTTTTAAAGGATTAGATTTCTGGAACATGTATGTGGCATTAAAGGCTTCTTTGTCTTTGCTATGATTAAAACGATTTCAGATATGAGGAATTCATGTGCTAAAATCAAGTCTTTGTGCTTAAGGTTTTATTTCTTTAATTTTAAAAACAAAATAGAATCAACTTCTATAACCAAAGTATAATTCTGGCTCTTGCAAGAACAAAATTATGCCTCAGGTACTCAAGCCACCTATTTTATAAAAATATCTGGGCATTTTCTTCCCTTTTAGGGAAAATGCAATCATGAAAATTATGGCATAGCTCCCAAATCCAGTGAACCACCTAGAACACTAAATTGTCTATCCCAGGAGATGGGAAATAAGGAAGATAACAAGAATCCAAAAGCTAGAGCATTTAACTGTTATCATAACCACTAGTAAATATAGATAAGAAACAGTTTTTCTTCTGTTTAAATTGTCTCCAAAGAAGCCAGACATGGTTGCGCATCCTTGTCATTTCAGCATTCGGGAGGCTAAGACAGGAGGATCGCGGTTTGAGGACAGACTCAGGTACTTAGTGAGGCCCTTTGCAACTTAGTGAGACCCTGTTTCAAAATAAAGAATAAAAAGAATAGGGCTGGGGTTGTAGCTCGGAGGTAGAATGCCCCTGGGTTCCATCCACAGTATCACAAAAAAATAATAAAAATAAATTGTCTCCAAAGGAAAAGAGACCACTACACTCCATTCTGTCTGTCATATCAAAGCACAGAAAACATCTAGAACACCAAAAAGCGATAGATGCTATCAAGAAAAAGCAACTGAAGACGCAACATCTGGTTTTAGGGGGAAAATAATCTGAACCAAAAACCATATGAGGTTTTTCTTTCCCCAGAGGAAGGACCTTTAGAATCAGCTGTTCGTTTTCGTGACAACAGCCTGCATCTTGGCAGCTGCAGCTCTGAACCACAACATTTTCATCCCTGGTCCTGACAACTGCGTGTGTGTTTTTAGGGTTAGGAGTTGGTCTATTGAGGTGAAGAGGGGCACACATACCCCGATTGTCACTGTTCTTATTTTCTTATAAATCTCAGAATGATAATGGCTCATCTGATTTTCAAAAGCTGTGTGTCGATATGATTCAAATGAGCAGGTGCTTATTAAAAAAAAAAAAAAAAAACCTAGCCCCTCAGAAAAAAAAAAAATGGCAAGGCAGGTAACTATCACAGACATCCAAATTTATTTGAGTATTTGTTCACCTTATGCCAGAAGAAGAGGTGTTCCACTATTACAAGTAGAGAAGAAGACCTAAATCAGTGCCCAAAGGAGTCCACTTTAGTGATTTGTTTTATTTTTTTTTTGATAGTCTCAATTTTATTTTATTTTATTATTTTTTTTAAATTTTATTTTATTGGTGCACTGTATTCATACATCATAGTGGGTTACAAACTTTTGTAGACATACATGCACACATCACCCAGTCAGCCCCCACCCGATCCCCACCCCATTCTCTCCCCATCCCTCCCTCCCATGCTTGGCTTAGTGGTTGACATCTAGTATTATAGCAATTTATCCAAAATTAAAAATGATAATCTCACATAACAGTTTCATTTGTCTGATACCAAGCTTTTGATGACTTAAAGATAACATTTCAATATTTCTTTTTGCTTTCTTTCTTACCAGAGAATATTTTTTTCTTTTTTTTAGGTGAAACTATCATATATTTATTTTTCAGAAAAAAATCTATCCTGATATGGAATATGGACTCTAGATACCCAAAACAATCTCGAAGCAAAAACAAAGCTAGAAGATGTATATTTTCTGATTTCAAACCATATAAAGCTACAATAATTGAAACAGTGTAGTACTGTTCTAAAGGCAGATATATAGACCATTGGAGTTAAATACAAGCCTAGAGCTAACTTCTTCCCTATATTGTCAAGTTATTTTTGACAAGGTTTCCACGAAGATTTGGTGGTGGAAATAATAATCTTTTAACTAAATATTGTTGAAAAATAATAATTACATGGAAAAGAATAAAATTGGACCCTTACCTAATCCCACATACAAGTATTAACTCAAACTAGATAAAAGACCTAAATATAAATCTTAAGACTATAAACTTTTAGGAGAAAATCTGGGTCATAAAACCTCACAACATTGAAATTGGCAGTGATTTCTTGGATATGATTTCAATGGCACAGGCAACAGAAGAATATACAAACTCCCTAAAAAATAAAAGAAAATATTGTATATCCAAAGACAATGTAAACAGAGTTAAAAGTTACTAATAGAATGGGATAAAATATTTCCAAATGCTATATCTGAAGGTATATTAGTATTCCAACTAGAAATCCTAAAAATTAACAACAATAAAGGCAAACAATACCATTTAGAGATAGGTAAAAGACTAACATAAATAATGAATCTCCACAGATAACCAATCTTAGTTGTCTGTTGGATGGAAACTCTTGTTTCTCTGGTTCTGGTGAGTGTTACCTATTTCTTCTTTGTAGTTAATCTCTTTGAGTATTTTCTCTAGTGCTGGTTTTGAAGACATAAATTCCTTCAGTTTCTGTTTGTCGTGGAAGCTTCTTATTTCTCCATCTAATTTGATAGAAAGTTTTGCTGGGTAGGAAATTTTTGGCTGGAAGTTGTTTTCTTTCAGAGTTTGGAATATGTTACTCCAAGCCCTTCTGGCTCTCATGACTTGGTTTGGGAAGTCTGGAGTGATTCTAATTGGTTTGCCTCTGAATGTCACTTGGCCCTTTGTTTTTGTTGCCTTTAAGATTCTCTGCTTGGCTTCCACATTGGTCATTTTGACAATTATATGGCGTGGGGATCCTCTTCTCGGATCCTGTCTAAAGGGAGTTCTATAAGTTTCCTGGATCTGTGTATCAACCTCTTGCTCTATATTTGGAAAATTTTCTGCTATTACTTCCTTGAAGAGATTGTTGATCCCTTTGGTATCACTTTCTTTTCCCTCCTCTATTCCAATTATTCTTAGGTTAGCTCTCTTAAGATGGGCCCATATTTCTTCAATGTCAGATTCCTGCTGTTGGATATCTTTTTCTAGATTAGAAACTATGCATTCATTTTTGGATTGCTCATCTTCTAAGAGCGAGATTCTGTTCCCCATGTGGTCTAATCGGTTGTTTGTGCTTTGAATTGAGGCCTTTACTTCATTAATTGCATCCTTTATCTCTTTTTGGCTCTCTCTGAGTTCTTTTCGAAGCACCTCTATTATTTCTACAGTGATTTTCCTGATTTGATCTTCTAGAAATCTCTGATTTTCTGTTTTATCAGGTTCTGATGTTGTGGGGTTGTGCACATTCATTACTTCAGTGTTATTCCTCTTTCCCATGATTTCGGAGGTTTGTGCCTTCTCTGGGTTCTTCCCTTGGGTCACTATGGCTTCACTTAAGGTGCTCTGGATCTCGAGTCTGTATTATCTCAGACCCTACTACTCCTTTACTGGGTTGTATCACAGAGTCTCCGACCCAGGGAGTCGATAGAGGCTGCTTTAAACTATGGGGGGTGCCAGGTTGCACGCTCTCCTATGGTGTGATATCTCTGCCACCACCACTCCCTCACTGGGTCAAGTCCCAGGAGGCACAATACTGGGATTTCTCCTCTGTGGCCCGCAATTTGACTCACTGTTCTTGAGTACGTAGATGTAGCTGTACTGGACTCGGTGAATTCACTGCTGCTGCCGCCGCCGGTGGCAATATGGCGCCTCTGCCACGCCCTCGGCCATGAGGCTGGCGTATTTTTTCTTCTCTGGTTTTGATTTCCACTCTGAATCCCTGCAGCGTGTGCTGAGCTCAGCCACTGGGAGCTTTAAATGCTGTCTGCGCCGAAAGATCCCGCCTGGCTGTTCCGCATCGGCTCACCTCGGCTTGCTGTAGCCATCCGCTGAGTTCGCCGCTGCCGCCAGCAGTATGGCGCTGCTGCCGCGTCCTCGGGCGCGTGTGTCTCCTCTGTGGCCCTGAGCTCTGTTCTCAGTCCGCTTTCTCTCTGGAGCCTGGTGGTTTTTTTGTTTTTCTGGTGATGGTGTTTTCTGGCTATGAAAGGCGCTCTTTTTGTGGTAATGGAGATTGGTTGTTAGTGGGACTCTTAAGCCCCGCTTTTCTCGGTCGCCATCTTCCCGGAAGTCCAGTGATTTGTTTTATGATACTACAGAACTTTCTAACTTTCCTCCAAATTGTTGCCTTGAGCTGGGTGTGGTGGCTATGTCTATAATTCCAGTACTTGGGAGGCTGAGACTGAAGGATCACAGGTTTGAGGCCATCCTAGCAACTTAGTAAGACCTTAGCAACTTAGTGAGACCCTGCTTAAAATTAAAAAAAAAAAAATTAAAGGGCTAAGGGTGCAGCTTGGAGGTAGAATAAATCTGAAGAGAAGGGGAAGGAAGGACGGAAGGCCAGGCAGGTATTTATTGAGGATATATGCTCCAGCTTCTTTCTCCAGACTTCTGCTTCATCCTGCTCTCCTCCCTAGACTTTAACTTCTGGTTCATTCCAAGTAGATAAGAAAGCCAATTTCTCTTTCTCTTCTCTCTCTCTCTCTCTCTCTCTCTCTCTCTCTCTCTCTCTCTCTCCTCCTTCTCTCTCCTTTCTGTCTGTCTCTGTCTCTCTGTCTCTCTCTGTCTCTCTCTCTCTGTCTGTCTGTCTGTCTCTCTCTCTCTCTCTCTCTCTCACACACACACACACACACACACACACACACACACACACACTCCTATGGCCTGTTCCTTGGACATGTTTTAAAAAGTAGTTATTCAGCCGGGCGTGGTGGCGCACGCTTGTAATCCCCGCGCTTGGGAGGCAGAGACAGGAGGATTGCGCAGGTTCGAAGCCAGCCGCGCGCGCTGGCTTAGGAGACCCTGTTTCCAAATAAAAAAATGTAAAAATAGGTCTGGTAGTGTAGCCCAAAGGTAGAAGGGCTTCCGGGAACCCCAGTACCACCAAAAAAAAAAAAAAAAAAAAGTAGTTATTCATATAAAGACTAAGGCCAGTCTGTGAGATTTATTTCAATTGTCCATATTTCTCTGAATCGGAGAGGATTTTATGGACCTGATATGAACTATTTAACAACCAGACACCATCCCCTCTTGTAGGAAGGGGCTGTGTTTGCTTTCTCTAAAACGTTAAGTTCTTGGTCCTCATGGGGTAAAATTAAGCAGCCCAGCCAGAGAAGCGTATGATCAGATGGTTCTAAATGTCGCATGGGTCTCTCCCTAACAGTCATGGAATCCTTACTCCTTAGTCCTAAGTGACTACCTAGTGCTCCTCCCGTTTGGGTAGGATATTACCAGAAGAGGCAGCCTATGCAACTAAACCTAACAAATATGAGGTCCCATCACCACCCCAACCATCAGTCTCCCCATTTTTCTGCTTTCCTCATCTTTCTCAATTTAAATAATCCAGTTTTTTTTGCATTCATCCTACCATCACCACAAATCTCATTTCTTTTGGGTCAATGAACCCCATAGAAAATGCTAGGCTTTATGAAGATCGGAAGAATAGACAGGATGCCGAGCTTGGCACAAAGAACACACAGAAAATTACAAAAGTTAATGTGATTTTGGAATAGAAAGCTAAGGTAGGAAATTCAGAAGCTATGTTACTGTGCTCCTCAAAATCAGAATACAGCCAGTTCTACACAGCATCCCATATTTCACAGGAAAATCTCGTGCTCTGTGCAGACCAATGAGTAAGCAAGGAGCTTGATGTCTCAAGGTCAGTTTGGGCCAATACCTCCTGCTTCTTCTAACCTGGATGTGTTTGAGTGCTGTCTCTCTAGTAGTGTGCTATACTGCAATAACCCAACCAACGGCTCAGCAATTTCCCTTAGTTATCACTGCAAACTACGTATTGAAGGCTTGTTCACGGGACAGATTTCACTAAAGTTTCAAGAGTCAGAGGATTCTGTTACATCAAAGCTAGAGGCTTAAAAGGGAATACACGTACCCTTTGTTTTTCCAGGACAGCTAATTATTTTGCAGCTTAGCCTCCTGCCTCTTCCTGTGGCTCAGGCTCTCATTTCTTTAACTTGTCCTTCTCGATTTCAAAGAAAAATAAAAATAAAAACACCCTTTCCATTTCCTTATTCAGAGCAATTTAGCTGCCTCCAACCCAAACCCTCCAACTCCATACATATTGTCTATCTTTGTATAAGCAGAAGTTTCTTATTCAGAGGACTCTGTCCCCAGGAGGAGCAGATGAGAAGAGATGGCTGGGGAGGTGGGGGAGGTTTTACTTTACTTTTCTATTGATAGTCATTATAGTACTAGAAATGAACTGCTAATGAATAGACTATCTTCAGGAGAATTTGATCCATCCCGATTTAAGTGCAGGGGCTGAATTGCCCAAAATTGATGTGGCAGATGGTCTTATCTTTTTGTCTATCAGTGCCTAATAACTAGAAGCCCTTCAAAAATAATAATGCTGGTAACTTAATCTACCAGACCTAGGATGTGAAATTTTTCAGGTTCTTTCCTGAGTTAAAATCTGATAAGAATGTTCCAGCCGATCCCTGTCTCTTATATGTCTCCTACATGTCTTCCTGATTATTGGGAACCCTAAAGAGGTCTCTAAAGAGAATGTTGGCTGACAGGCATACGGGTTCTGGTGAACAGAGCATCTGTCATGTATTCCAAAGGATCAAGGAAACATCAAAATTGAACCTTGACTTTGAATTGCATAAGAACACCCCCCCCCCAAATACCTAGTTCAAGAGGTCTGGAATTGGAATAGTTATCAAGCTCTGCCAGGTAATTCTAATGCAGATCGTTCCTGGATCACATTAATAAATACACAGCGTGAGGACAGAGGTGAGGGATGGGGACAGGAAGGCCTTGGGAGCGAGGGTATTTTCTCAACCCAAAAGAAACGACAAAATAACATTGAGACAGGGTGCTAGAAGTCAGTAATCACCTCAAAAAGTACAAATGAGAGAGTAATCTTTTCAAGCAAGCATTCTATGCCTGGTTTTCCACACTTGCTTCCTTAAAGAAAGTGTGAAGTGCTCTTCAGATATCTAACATCTGAGGAGGCACCCCCGTGGCCACTGCTGGGGGCCTGACACCCCCCTGCCCATTCCTGGGAGTCTTTGGCTCAGGCAAGCATTACCCCTTTCGTGGCTGGCGTCCCCGAGAAGGCTGCCGCTCTTTCACTACCATTTTTAACTACCACAGTTTTAACACACAGTGGTTCCGTTGTACACGCCAACAAACTCAGCCTCAGAGAATGGAGTAGCGTGCCACCACAGATCACCTGAAATCGAGGACTCCTGCCCCCTCTCCCGTCTTTTCTCTCTTCTTTTTTTCTGTTCCCAATT
This sequence comes from Muscardinus avellanarius, assembly GCF_963383645.1. Taxonomy (NCBI): domain Eukaryota; kingdom Metazoa; phylum Chordata; class Mammalia; order Rodentia; family Gliridae; genus Muscardinus; species Muscardinus avellanarius. The sequence continues at coordinate 34,624,013 of NC_137786.1, read as the reverse complement.
CCCCTTCATTTTCATTTTTTTTTCACCCTCTTCTGCCCTGCAGTATTGTTTTGCTCTGCACAGTTTTTCCTATGGCTGACATAATTATTAATTACTAAACTTGAACAAAACATATTTAGTATTATTGGTAGTATTCAAGGCTAAGAGAAAAATAAAAGTACTAAGATAAATAGATTTTGAAAATCTATTAATAGAGGCCACAATGACTGTGGAGCTCTCGGTCCTGCCCAAGGGGACCCCGCTTGTTTCTTCAGGAGGTCTTGTGCTTGGCTATAGCTCTTCCTACCCACCTAGGCTGACCAGAGCTAAGGGGCAGGAGGAACCAAATAAACTGAGTGTTTTATGTACCAAATTGGATCAATGCCCCGGTTATACTTGCTTAGTTATCTCACTGTTCAGATCTCAACTCACCATCCAATAACAATATCCATCTTACTCTTCAATAGTTTTTAATGTATCAACAATCTAGTCTTTAAAATAGGCCTATGTTACCAATAGATAACATGAAAAGATGTTCAACATCACTAGCCATCAGGGAGATGCAAATCAAAACTACGCTGACATTTCATCTAATCCCAATCAGAGTGACAAGCATAAAGAAATCAAACAACAACAATTACTGGTGACAGTGTAAGGAAAGAGGAACTCTTTTACACTGTTGGTGGGAGTGCAGAGTAGTTCAGCCACTATGGAGATCAGTGTGGAGATTCCCTTAGAAAACTGGGAATAGATCCAACATTTGATCCAGCTATACCACTCCTGGGTATCTTTCCAAAAGGATTGAAATCAGATAACTACATTAGCATATGCATACCCATGTTCATAGCAGCACAGTTTGTAATAGCCAAAATATGGAACCAACCTAGATCTCCATCAACTGATGAATGGGTTGCAAAATTATGGGAAATACACATAATGGAATTCTATTCAGCTATAAAGAAAAATAAAATAATAGCATTTGCAAGAAGATGGAAGGAACTGGAGAACATTATGTTAAGTGAGATTAGTCAAGCACAGAAAGAGAAGGGACATATGTTTTCTCTAATATGCCCAAGCCAGGGAGTAGTGGTAATACCAGAAGGATTCCAGATGATGGAGGGGAAATCTCAGCAAAGCTTGAATGGAAGGATAGGAGAGGAAGAAAGCTGAGGTTGTTCAATGGAGGAGCTACATCTGAATATGTGTAATAGTATAAATATAGCATGGTAACCTGGACACTCTTTATTGGGAAGGGGGAAGGGAAATGGGGGGAGAGGGCACGAAGCACAATCTAAATGTACACCATTTTCAATATGTTCCACTTATAAATAAAATAAAATATGGAAAAAATAAAAAATAAAAATAAATAAAAATAAAATAGGCCTATGTTCAAATGGTACTTAAATCAGACCATTGCAAAAACAAATTTTTAAAAAGCCAGACAATTGTCCTAAAATAAGGGGTACCTTTTTAATAGTGATTTCTAACTGAATCTTCAAAGATTAGCAAGTTGGAAGAAAGCACTCACCTGTTTTAATGCCACTGACAGATCTTTGTGTTTGTGAGCCTGATGATAAAAGGAGAAGTTGAATGCGGCACTGACTTTTTAAAAAATAACCTATTTTTCAGACTTGTCACTTGGTTTTTGTAAACTGGAAACATCTCTTAAGCTTGCTGTGAAGTTGATAAGAGAGCTTACAGACAGCACTGTGAATACTGAATGATCTAGGAGAAGTGAGGGGTATTATAAAGATAAGAGTACATTTTCCCCCCTTGGAAAAAATGCCTGAGCTTTCACAATCATTTTTCATCAGGGAGAGTTAAGAGAGCAGATGCTCTGTTGCTAGCAGGACCTGGGTACCAGTAGGAGCTCCACACTTACCCTGGGCTCCCAAGGAAATTCTTCCTTCCCTCCGTAAGCCTCAGTCTTCCCATCTGTTCATGGAGAGAATAAGTATGTTATAGGGTTATTGTGATGGCAAATAGAAAATGTAAAAAAGTACTCAGCACAGTTTAAAGACTCAAGCCACTGTCAGCAATTTAATCATATTTTAAGGAAGAAAAGAAGAGAAAACTCCAATAGAGATCACAATTGGAAAGTACCCAAACAATAGATCGTAGTCATCAGCAACTGCCTCAGATATCAATCAGTACTAGAAAAAATGTCATCCAGTTATTGCAGATGTTAAATCACTTTTTTTTTTTTTTTTTTTTTTTTTTTTACATTTAAGTGCAGCACAGGCTGGGCACGGTGGTTCAGGTTTGTAATCCCAGCATTCGGGAGGCTGAGACCAGAGGATCGTGGTTAGCATACAACCGCAGCTACTTAGCGAGGCCCTCTGCTACTTAGTGAGACCCTGTTTCAAAATAAAGAATAAAAAATAGGGCAGGGGGTGTAACTCCAAGGTCGAATGTCCCTGGGTTCCATCCCCAGATCCCCTTCCAAAAAAATAAATAAATAACTGCAGCACAAAAGCCAGGCATGGTGGCGCACGCTTTTAATCCCAGCATTTGGGAGGCTGAGACAGGAGGATCGTAGTTTGTGGACCGCCTAAGCTACTTAATGAAGCCCTTTGCGACTCAGTGAGACCCTGTTTCAAAATAAAGAATAAAATATAGGACTGTGGGTATAGCTCGGAGGTAGTGTGTCCCTGGGTTACACCCACAGTACCACAAAAATAAATACATACATACATACATACATACATACATGCAGCACAAAAGATTTCCATTATCTTATTAACTTGATCCTCTTTTATATGCAGTATATTTGTGTATTTTCACATATCTCCTGCTATATAATTGTTTCCTTAGATATCAGCTCTTTATTGACTTTAGAGTTCTCCATGCTTGGTGTTACCTTTTCTAAATTTAATGTTTTATTTTATTTTTAATTGACAAATAATAATTGTATGTATTTATGGGGTACAATGTGATGTTTCCATATCTGTATACAATATGGAATGATTAAATCAGGCAAATTTGCATATCTGTCACCTCAGATACATATCATTTTTGTGATAAAAACAGTTAAAAATCTTTTCTTTAGTTAATTTCATACTTATATAGGTGCGATGTAATTATACATCATAGTGAGGTTTAAAGCCACACAAACATAGACACAGGTATCAGTATCTTTCCTTTCAGGTCCCACCCCGCTACCCAACCCGCACATCAGTGATACTTTCGCATATGGGCATAGCATTATTTCAACTTGGTTCTTTTTCTCCTCCCCCTTTCCCATCTCCTTCTACTCCTCTACTGTCTCTGTCCTACATGATCTGAAGTCCCTTTGTTTTCTACTTTCTCTCTAGCTTCCACATTTGAGAGAGAACACACCACCCTTGACTTTTGGGGACTGGCTAACCTTTTTAATGCTTGGAGATCTTGGCTTACAGGCTTGCAGTGGAGAGTCAATGAGATGGCCATTTTTGTTCCTGTCACTGGCTTGGGGGAAGATCCAAGGTTTACTGAAACAAAGGAGAACCAAGTACGCTGTGGGGTGAGGTGGCGGAGCGGCTGGTCTTCAGGGTGGACGCTTCCTGGACATGGCAGCTCCACTCCACTTCGCTCACCAAGGGCTCAGCCAATGTGTTCCATATTTCTGTTGCGTAGAAGTCAAAGTGCCCGGCTGGCTCTGCTTCGTTCCTTCAATGACCACCATTGTCCCTGTTGGCATCCAGAATTCCTCATCTCTGCATGTGAAGCCCACTTTTATAGCTCTCTCTCTTTTGGGGGGGTTTTGTTTTCATTTTGATCTGATCTCTCTTCAAACCTACCTTTTAGGATTCTTCAGGGTTTCTGGCCCTCTGTGGGTTTACTTTCTTTTTTTCCCACGTGATCATTTTTTTTTAATCAGTTACATTTCCTATCCTTTCTAGAGGTAGGGGTGAGCAGAGCTTACTGCACAAGGCAACTCAGCCTACAGTCTTGACAGTGGACTTTTAATCAGGTACCTAAGGGAGAAAACATTAGTAGGGCATTTAACTGCAGTTAATCAGTACCAGCAGAAAAATACTTACTGGGTTATTTTTATTATTTTATTTTTATGTGAATATTACTGGGTTATTTTAAAAGAAATGTCAGCCAGCCAGGTATAGTGGCACATGCCTATAATCCCAATACTTGCAAGGCTGAGACAGGAGGATCACAGGATCAAGACCAGCTTCAGCAACTTAGCAAGACCCTGTTTCAAAATTAAAAAAAAAAAAAAAAGGCTGAAAGTGTAGCTCAGAGGTAGAATGCCCCTGGGTTCAATTCCCAGTACCAAAAAAAAAAAAAAAAAAAGTCTTACACAATGTAAAAAAAAGAGTGAAAAATTCAACCGTCTTCTGGTATTGACAGGATGTATATGCTAATATAAAGTTTGCACCTGGCAATAAATAAGATAATCATCCTAAAAAGTTAATTATTTGTCTGGATTTTTTCCTAGAAAAGCAATTACTTGGCATAATGACTATTGTCCCTATCCACAGAACTTACAAAAACTTTAAGAAATGTGTTCCTTAAGCCAGATGTGATGGTATATGCTTGTAATCATAGAATTTAGAAAGCTGAGCCAGGTGTGGTGGCATACGCTTGTAATCTCCCCTTGCTTGGGAGGCTAAGACAGGAGGATCGCACAGGTTCAAAGCCAGCCTCAGCTGGTTTAAGAGACCCTGTTTCCAAATAAAACATAAAATAGGTCTGGGAGTGTAGCCCGGAGGTAGAAGGCCCCTGGGTTCCATCCCCAGTACCACCAAAAAAAAAAAAAAAAAAAGAATTTAGAAGGCTGAGACAAGAGGATCGCAGGTTCGCGGCCAGCCTTGGCTACTTAGTGAGACCCTCCAAAACTTAATGAGATCCTGTTTCAAAATAAAGAATTAAAAAATAAAAATAGGGCTAAGAGTTTAGCTCAGAGATAGAATGCCCCTGGATTCAATCTCCAGTTCTAAAAAGAGGGCTCCTTAAAGACCACAGAAGTATTTATTTATTTGAAATTTTGAAAGTTTTACTGTCTGTGGAAAATAATTTTGTCTTAAGAATAAATACTAACAGCATATAAGGCAGAATCAAAGTTAACTAAAATGGAATCAAATTTGTTTTTATAGTACCTTACATTTAGAGGAAAATATGTATATTTATTGATGTTGAAAGATGTATGTAGAATAAACATTCATTAATATTTGACAATAAAACACCTATAATTTGTGTACAATTTTTTAACTAAACAGAACCGGTCATTTATCATCTCTTGCTTTTGAAAGAACACTTGTTTTAAAACCTATATTATAGCCAAGTGTAGTGGTGTGCACCTACAATCCTAGTACTCGGGAAGCTGAGACGGGAGGATTGCAGGTTAGAGATTAGCCTCAAGTAGTGAGACTCTCATCAACCTAGTGATGGGGAAAGTCCTGCCCCACAGCCTTCCCTCCCAGGCCAGGTCTTTCTTCCAGCAAAGATTGCTTTGAGAGTCCCGGCCAACACCTCACTGTACGTGCTCATCCCGGTGTGGCTTCAAAAACTCCCTTCAAAATGCAAAAGATCAAGAGGGATGGAATAAGAATAAGCATTAGAGAAGGGCACTGAGAAACAGTGAGTGAGCCCATGAAAAGGGAACAGGACAGATGAGGTACAGTTCAAGTGTGAACATTCATTTCTTTTAGTAGCAGTACAGGGTCTGATGTGTATGACCTGGGAAGAAGAAAACTGCAGGTGACAAGTAATCATTTTGGACCTGGCAAGCCATTGCAGAATGGGATGGTTTTATTTAACAAAAACCATTTATTAAGCACCAACCACCTCATGCTGGGTACTGTGCCAGACCCTAGGGATTGAACGGAGTTAAGACAGGTGGGTTTTTTTTTGTTGTTGTTGTTGCTGTTTGTTTTTGTTTTTGTTTTTGTTTGATGGTACTGGGGTTCCTGGAAGCCCTTCTACCTCCGGGCTTCACTCCCAGACCTGTTTTTACATTTTTATTTGGAAACAGGGTCTCCTAAGCCAGTGCGCACAGCTGGCTTCGAACCTGCGCGATCCTCCTGTCTCTGCCTCCCAAGCGTGGGGATTACAAGCATGCGCCACCACGCCCGGCAGGACAGGTGGTTTTTTTACTTTCCCAGATGTACCTCTTAACAGGAGCACGGACAAGTAAATGGGCGCTTGAACTACTATGTGGTACGTGCTAAAGAGAAGATAGCAGGTGCTTGAAGACTCAAATAGTGCTAGAGGGAAAGGGAGGGGAGACTTCCTATCTACAATGATGCCTAAAATGAGCCACAAAGGTAGAGAAAAAGGGAAAACCATGCAAGCAAGAGAAGAGGAGGGTGGTGGAGAAGAGGGACAGGGCGGGGCAGACGTTCGCACACACAGGCCCAGCTGGGCAGTGCAGCAAAGCGAACCTTCCTATGTAACTTGCATTCTTGACAGGACATGTAGTGAGGCTTGGGGAGAAAAAAAAAGTTGCTAAAAAGATAAACCTTATATATTTCTCCTCCAGCTCCTGGAAATAGAAAAGAAGATCTAGCCTGTAGTTGAACGTGGGGCAAGTTAAGAATTTCCATCTATTTCTCCACCTATAAAATGAGGATAACACTTTCTCCTCACAAGGTTGTTGGGAGATTATATGACTATTTCCATAAGCACGTAGTCAGCGCTCCACAAAAATTATGTGTTGTTGTTATGATTATTATGAGATTAAAAAAAAGACTTTCTGTTAGCTACTGTGAGAACAGCACTTACTCATATTTCTATGGGACACTACATACAAATTATGGTATGTCCTATCCAACTAACAGATAGGGCTGAGAGGGACATTTTAATACTTAGTAAATCTTCAGTGTGGTCTCCAAAATAATCTGTTTTCCAAGACATATATTTCCTAAGATTATATGAGAAAATTATCAATTACCTATAAAAAAACTACAGTATTATTTTTAAAGACTGGGAGGGGAAACTTGCAGCAAGAGTCAATAGTAATTTTCTAGGTAATTCTTCCTTAGATTTTTTAAATGAACTTCAACTGTTATCAGAAATATAACAGCAGGACTTCGATTTTTTTTATCTTAGTACAGCTGAAACAAAAAAAGAAAACCCTAAGTATTGCTCATGTATTTTTTACTTTATTTGCATATTCTACATTTAATATTCTTATTTTCTCCTCATGATCTACCACAGTCTATTCTGATTCTCCCCATTTTGCAATGAAGATATTGAGGATCAGAGTTAAGGTGATTGACCCAAAGTACAAAACTATTTAAAAAAAAAAATAGCCCAAACTGAATCCTAGGCCTTTAAAAGTGTGTGTGTGGGGGGGGGGGGGGGTTGGGGGCAGGGGTCCTGGGAATTGAACCCAGAACCTTGTACGTGCTAAGCAAGTGCTTTAGTGCCATGCTCTACCCCTAGCCCAACCCTAGGCATTTTGGTTATGTTATGATATTTAAACTTTTAAAAAATTTCATCCCCTTAAGTTTCTTAGAATACTGTAAGGTATACAATACACACCCAATAAATGTTATTTCTTGTCTGAGGCATGCAGTTTTAAAGTTTTAAAAAGAATAGCGTATTAAGAATTCTGCATGAATATTTATGCTCATAAATGTTCCAGAGGGTAAAGTGATGCATACTTATTTGGAAAATCCTGGGGTAAGCAAAGTTAAATTGGTTTTTATTATAAGGCATTTAGGACATTAATGAGGACTATAAAAATCAAAAATAGAAAATGGTTTGCAAAAATTTCCAATCGTATTTGACCAGAAAACATTTTTTTCTCTGAAAATAATAGGACCAATGACCCTAGGAATTAACCTTAGGAAAAATGACACATGAGATAAATGTGGAGTAGCAGATAATACTTACAGTTCAAATTCCCTGGGAAAAAAATATTCTGTGCTTGCTAGGAAAGATGTTTTATTGTACAGAGCAGCATAAAAAAAAGGAACTCAAAGCCATTGTTCTAAATCTCAATTTGCTAGAGATGGGGAAGCTGAATGAGACCAGCTTTGCAAAAACACATCACCAGTAAAATAGGAAGTGGGTATTCTTGCAGCTTCTGACAGCTTCAGCAACTTTGTTGTTCCTAGCCAGAGCTGCAAGGCATTTAATCTTGTAAAGCTCATGCACATGCACCTACAACTTCAAGGACAGGAGAGACACGGTGAGGCATGTTGTGTATTTCAACGGTACCCATATATAGATATATGCTCAAAAGCTTGCAGTAAAGCAATTGCAAAGTCTGAACAATTCACTGGAAAAAATAATTTCACATTCTAAATAAACCCCTGATTCTAGAACAACCAGTAATTTGAACACTGCCAGGCACAAATGATCTAATTAAAACTGTAGTTATTGAGCTGGATGGTGCAGTTGAGTTTAATATCAAGAGATTCTGTTCTGGACTCAACTGTATTGACTTCAGGAGCTCCTGGACAAATAACTTCTTTGATTCTCTTCTCATTTGGAGACCACCCCCAAAGTGCCTTCTGGTGCTAGAGATCTGTAAATTGAAAGGAACAGGTAGGTAGCAGACCTCTTTGGCTTGTTAATTCCCCCAAGGAAATAGGGGTCTCCCTGAGTAGCAGGAGCACAGGCAGCAAAAAGACATTAACAAAACAACTGTGGAGGTTAGCCACAGCCCTCAGGAAACCAGGTAGGCCGCTAGCTAGCCTCTGGCCTACAAGGCCATGTTACTACATTCAAGATGGTCTGAAATAATAAGTATGAGCAGTGAATGCCTGGAAATAGTGACAGCCATCAAAAAGCTCCATTCCACCTTTGCCAGACCTAAGTTCCTGAGACAGGCTATATCTTTCAAAGTCAGAAACACCATAGATATTAAAACAAGGATAACGGCCTCCCCCCACCCCCACCCCCCACGCCATGTCTGGTGGAAACTGTAACTACCCAGTCTCTGGAAGTTAGGCTGGCCCCTCACCTTTCCATTTCCACTCTCAAGATGAAACCTGGTTGTGGTCTTCCTCAAGCCTCACTGTAGCTACCTGTACCATCTCAATTCAGATGGACTTGGAAAGCTAAACCAAAAGACCAGCACCTGAAACGACTTGAACCTGAAAATCAGGAAGTCGTGTTGCTATTTTTATTTTACTTGTAACTTTAACGAAAAACCTCTTTTCTAAAAACCTCTCATGTTCCAGTCTTTGCTTCCTTTCCCACACTTTATGATTACTTTAGAGATAAATAGTGTCTATCACTCTTAACACTGACACTTTTAAAGTAAAGTCACCAGCGATTGCTTATTGGTGCCAAATGAAGACTGATCGTACAACCATTCCAGAGTTCGCATGTTCTTAAATGTTTAGTTGTTTTACTTTAAAGTTTAGATTTGCTTTTGTTAATGTTACTGATCATAGAAGCTGCAGTGTTCTTCTCTAAACACACTGCTTTTTGGCAGATAGAAAAAAAAATAAGTTTCTCTGAAGGCCACAGATATAAAGAAACCACTGTGCGCAACAGAATGCACCTCCCTTAGAAAGGATGCTTCATTTGAAGAAGGCTACCTGTCCCCTACACGTCTCGCCTCTGGATCTCATCCACAAAGTTACTCAGTGCTCTGGAATGCCACTGACATTGTGGGAGACACTATTCCTCATGGGGCAGAGCTCTCCTGTCTGTTGCAGAGATTTGGAGTTCCATGACCTCTTGATACAGAAGAGCCAGCAACGCTTACTACCCAATATGATGACTAAGGCAATTCCTTACCCCTGGACCCACAGGAATTTTCAAATACTTCTATAGGAGCTGGTACTGCCCTGTTCTCATTTGAAACCACTAGCAGGTGAATTCTGAGAGTCCCTTTCTGGCCAGCATTCTTTAAAAAGTGACCAAGAAGAACCCTAGGTAGTTAGGAGCCTGTGGGTTCTAAAGCCTCTTAGAAATACCCCACAGAGCAGAAATAGTTAAGTCTATAAAGAAAGTATAGAACAAGGAGTCCACATACATTCGCAGCAACTTTTCTCTTATAATTCCCAGATTAAAAGGAGCAATTTCCCCTTAATGATACCAAAAGAAGCCCCCAGGTAGTTGCAGCCATCAGACACCCACACACTCCAGCTCAGGTAAGTCACTCCTATCTCAGATGGGTCAACTCAGTTCAGCCCTGGTCACTGCTATCATCAGTCAGCCAGCAGGGGTCTTCTCCCAACTCTGTCTGATAGGCACCTAATTCAGTTGCTGTTGTCACACCCCTCGCCCTACCAAATGGGCCCTGCTTTGAAATGTTCTTGGATTCTCTATAAAAACAATATGTATAAATACATATGCATGTATAAATTTCCATAAAGAAGGCTCAGCAATCAGTGTAGGATCTGCCTGGGTGAATCTCCATTCTTCCTCCCTTCCTAACCTGTAGCCCCTTTCTCTTTCATAACTCAAGGACTTGATTAGAAACAATTCCTCTCAGTCAGGCATGGTGGCACATGCTTGTAATCCCAGCATTCAGAAGGCTGAGACTGGAGGATCACGATTCACGAACAGCCTCAGCTACTTAGTGAGGCCCTCCGCAACTTAGTGAGACCCTGTGTCAAAATAAAGAATAAAAAATAGGACAGGGAATATAGCTCAGAGGTAGAATGTCCCTGGGTTCCATCCCCAGACCTGCAAAAAAGAAAAAAGAAAAAGAAAAAAAAACAATTCCTCTTCTCCTGGGAAATGAATTCTCTTGTGACCCCCTAGAATCATGGCAGTGAATACATGCAAACACAGACACCCATCCCCACTGGAAACCTCAAGGCTCCTTGCCACACACACAAAAAAAGCAAAAAACAAAAACAAAACTAGGGGCCTATATCTGTGTAGGGGAAGGGGAAAGGCTCTGCTTTGTGTCTTCAGTCCAGTAGTTGTTTATTTTCTATTTTGCCTGGATTCTTAGCTTCTTCTCTTACCATTGAGATGTGAGAAAACTTAACACAAGGAGGATGTTTGTCTTTACTCTTTCTATGCTTTTGAAACAAACTAAAAAGAGAGAGAGAAAAGAAATTCTATTGTTTTGGTTTTGTGACTTGGTAGAAAGAACTGAAATAAGGAATGTAAAATTTTCATCTCAGTCCTCATGACTTTAAGCTTTGTGTCTTTGAGTGAGTCATTAAACTTATCTAGACTTTGAATCTCTTCTTCGGCAAGAATAAAGATGTTTTAAGGGTTTTTCTATATTATATCATCCCTAGGTCCAAGGAATTTTCTCCTTGTGTATTTCAAAGTCATATGCAAAAGCAAGAAGATGGCTTCATAAAGAATAAACAAGATTTATTTATGCCAAACTCTATGAAAAGCATAGAACAATAAATTTATAAGAACTTTCAATGTTAGGGCTCTAGGGTTCTGTCTGTAGAAGATTCTAACTCCTTAGCCATTTGTCTCATAATATAGAGTAGGTGATCAAAAGGGATTCTACTCCTCTAATGAACCTACTTTGCCTGGTTTGCTCTCTTTTGCATAGAAAAGTGGTGTCTACAGCAGAGTGGCCACAGTCTGGCTTCTTGTCTCCAGTCTTTGCATCTACCATCTCCTGAAGTCATGTTCTGATTGTTCCCATTTCCCTCAACTTCCTCCCTCACCACACACACACTTGTCACCTCCTCATCCATCCAATTACTAAACTGTTAACAATGTGGTGTCCCACCTCATAACTCCCAAGTTCTCTTACCTCAACTATGCTTGGCCCATGGATGCTTCGGCATCTGGAGAAAGAGTAAGTAATGGCCAGAGCAACTCTCTGTACCATATTATTGAGGGTCAAAATAAGCTGTATTTCCAATAGCCAAATCATGGCACCCACCTAGGTGTCTGTCAGCAGACAAATGGATAAAGAAAATATGGTGGATATACCACAGTGGAATTTTACTTGGCCAATGAGAACAAATTATGCCATTTTCAGGAAAATGGCCAGAACTAGAGAACATTATGCTGAGATCAGTCAGTGTCAGAAAGACAAGAGTCATATGTTGTTGTTGTTGTTGTTGTTGTTGTTGTTTTCTCATATACGGAAGCTAGAGTGAAAATAAGGGGGGAAAGCACTTATAAAAATGAAAAGAGAGACCAATAGAACAGTAGAATGGGGGAGGAGGGTAAAAGGGAGGCTTGAGGAAAGAAGCACACCAATAGTGTTATGTTCACATACGAAGGTATTCCTACCAGTCTCATTAACATGTGCAGGGGGAGAGGAGCAAGGTAGCAGGATGGGGTGCAGAAGGAATCAAGAGATGTTGTATGCATATATGAATATATCACTTTTACATTTCACTATGTTACACCAAGAAAATTCTTTGTGTGTGTGTGTGTGTGTGTGTGTGTGTGTATGTGGTACTGGGGGTGGAACCCAGGGGCTTTTCTACCTCCGGGCTATACTCCCAGACCTGGCTTAAGAGACACTGTTTCCAAATAAAAAAGTATAAAAAATAGGTATGTAGCCCAGGAAAAGGGTTTCCAGGAACCCCAGTACCACCAAATATATATATATAAATGTCTGGGGGTATAGTCATAGATAGAGTATCCCTGAGTTCAATCCACAGTACCACTACCAAAAAGAGAGGGGAAAAAGCAAAACTATGACCCCCCCCAAAGAAAAAGATTTCAAAATAATTTTAGAAAGAAAAGTAGAAAAGTAGTAAGAAGACACAATACCATATTAATACCAAAATAAAATATTCCTGAGTATGGTATAGAATATGAATATGGGTTTAAGAAGGAGAAACAGGTTTAATCAACAGCTAAATACATACTACTAATTGCTGTGTTTATTAACACCACAAGAACATGACACAAATACACATCATTTGACTAATTCTCCCTCCACTGGAGAATCTGTAATAAGGGAAGATCATTGTTACGGTTTTAAGATGAATGTTACTGTTTGGGGGTGAGTGTTACCGTTTAGAGGAACAGCCCCTGGGACCTTTTTTAGACCCTGGAAACAATTCCCCTCAAAAAAACCACAGGTTCCTTTCCTGAGCTAAGAATAAGTATGCAGTAGCTCGGACTCTTGCTGAAGATTTAAATGAGTTTATTAAAAAGATAGAAATACAGAAGACAATTACAGCCCCATGCCATTCAGGAGTGGCATGGGGGCGTGTTTCAAGTGAATTCACTGAAATACAAAACACAGAACAGCCTTTTTATAGACATGACATCCTCCATCTTGCTTTACATAACTCTGACACAGGTAAAGTCCCTCCCCTTGATTTTCCCACCGAACTTTGGTCTATGCCCAGAAGGTCAATGCCCTCCTCCCATTCAAACTAGATTATCCATTATTATGTAAACCTGCCTTTAGAATGAGGAAGTCCTAGCTCCCCTTCTTTTTCCACTTGTTAATTACTCTTAGCTAGGTTAATTTACATTACAATAGTTGCGGGCTTCTTGACAGAAACCAAGTCTTTCCACAGATCTGCCCCTCACCCAATTTTTGAAATATACTGATTAATAATCAGAGCTTTCTCAAATCTTCCTAGGCCATTCCCAATACTGGTGCAATCATTACGTTCCTTAAGTGTTGGTTGCTTGTTTTTGACAGGCACTGTTAACTAATGTCATTATTGGATTACAGTCAGATTTCTGTAATTTTACAAATGAAACTTATGCCTGGAAAGACTTAGCAATTACGTTCTTGAAATTGAAATATGATGCAAAATGTCATGAAACAAAGGCTCTGAAAAGACAGGCCTCAGCAAGGGGATGTGGCTGAGGCCTTGCTGAGGGCATTTTGACAGAGCCTGAAAGGAATATAGAATATGCAAATCCTGTATCTCAGCAATTCTCCTTTGAGATGAGTCTAGAAAACTCCTTCCATGTTTACTCAGGGAAGCATATGAGTAGATGCTACTGTAGCCCTGTTAAGGGTCAACAAGGAAACTAAACCACGGATGGCCCCTCGCATGGAAAACTCTGGCACTGCTACCAAGAGTGAGAGGCCCAAGGCACACAAGACAATGTTCTGCATGCAGAACTGTGTAGGTTTTTATTAGCTGTGTCTACACCTACTTACACAGCTTATAAAATGCCTACAAGAAGTTCTGCAGGGATAAACAACAGTTGCCTCTGGCAAAATGAAGGTAAAGGGCAGTCAGAGTTCATGGGAAATTCTACTTTCTCTGTACTGTAAAGCTCATTCCAGGAATGAGTCAAACCTGATTTGGGTAATTAGAAATACTTGTTTGTTTTTAAAGGGAAGGAGGAAGGGACAGACTTGCCCAAGAAGATTTCCAGCCTGCTCTGGCCCTCTTCAGTGCCCTGACATCTGTGGCTTTCATCATTTCTCTTCTTTTTGTCTCTTCTATAGATTTCTGTTTCTCTGAGTCTTGATTTTTTTGTTCAGAACCAAGAGCTATCTTTTGACTCAAGGGCCTTCCTTTCTCTACATAAGTGACCTTCCAAAACCAGCAAGGACAATAGTCATTGTCATAGTGAAAGTAACTAACATTTGATTTTTGAACAGAATGCTTCCTCTGTATTCAGTCTGCCTACATAGTGTATCTCTTGCAACTACACTGGTTTGCGATGACTTGACCAGTCTCCCTCTGAAGTCCTACTGACCAGATTTGCTCTGTCCAGGCACATCCCAGACGCTCTGCCTTCTTTGTCGGCCATTCTGGTGCATTAGGACTCCTGGCTTGGCCTGGGAGGTTACTGTATCCCTGTGAAAACTTCATAGTTTTATTAGAAAGAGTGGCTTCCTTGATGAAACACTTGTCAGACAAATTCTCTTTATAAGTATTTTCTTTATAGCTCTTTGTTTGTTTGTTTGTTTACTTTAAAAAAAATTAGCTGAGCATGGCCCAGTACTCAGGAGGTTGAGACAGTAGAGGTGCAGGTTTGAAGACGGCCTCAGCAATGTAGCAAAACTTTCAGCAATCTAGGGAGAATTCATTTCAAAAACAAAAAATAAAATAAAATTTTAAAAAGGGCTGGGGGTGTAGCTCAGAGGTAGAATGCCCCTGGGTTCAGTCCCCAATACCACATACACACACAGAGTATCAGATAAAGCTGAGATCACTGAAGTAGAGAATTGAATAGTGATTACTCTAGCTAGAGAGGGCAGGGGGAGAGTATGCAAAGAGATGGGTTAATGGATACAAAGTTCTAGTGCGCAGTTGCACAGAGGTGGGTGGAAGTTAACAATATTGTATCCTATTAACCTAT
Source organism: Muscardinus avellanarius (assembly GCF_963383645.1). Taxonomy (NCBI): domain Eukaryota; kingdom Metazoa; phylum Chordata; class Mammalia; order Rodentia; family Gliridae; genus Muscardinus; species Muscardinus avellanarius. The sequence continues at coordinate 34,608,908 of NC_137786.1, read as the reverse complement.
ATAGCCAGAAAAAAATTCCAGATGTTCTTGGATGTTCTTGTCACAAAGAAATGATAAATGTTTGGGAAGAGAGGTAACCTAAATATCCTTACACAATGTATACATGCGCCAATATATCACACTGTACCCATAAATAGTACAATTATACTTGGGAGGCTGAGGCAGTAGGATCACAGTGAAAACAAGGAACCCGGGGGGGGGGGGGGGGGGGGGGGTTGTGTTGTGTTGTGTTGTGTTGTGTTCTTGCAAGAAAACCCCGGGGAGTTCTTGTCTACAGAGAGCGAAGAATGACACCCGCAGACCTCAGGAAGGGGAGTAAAAGGTTTATTGGAAGCAGCAGGGAATGGGGCAAGGGTGGCTGAACAGCCGCAAAGGGGCTGGGACTCTGGGTCCAGCAGCTGCCTTCAGGACAATACTTGAGAGTAGCCCAAGCCAATTGCCTTCAGGTGCAGGCTGCTTTCTTCCGGAGCCCACGCGATCTGCCAGAAGGGAATAGAGAAAAGTGGCCGAACACCCCATAGGGGCTGTCGGAACTCCGGGGTCCAGTAGCTGCCTTCAGGGTCACTACCCGAGTGTCGCCCGAGCCAAGTGCCCATCAGTTGCAAACTACTTTTTCCCAGAGTCTACGCGATCTGCCAGAAAAGAGGTACAGGTCACCCCTAGGGGCCTGGTCAGCCATGATGTCCAGCAGAGGCCTTCAGGTCACTACTCGAGAGCCGCCCGAGCCACGTGTCCTCAGATGCACTCTGCCTTCTCTCATGGCCAACACGACCTGCGAGAGAGAGAATAGCTCCCCAAAAGGGGAGGGGGTCCGGAGCGGGAAAGTCCCCCACTTTTGCCATCTGACTGGCCGATGCCTGACCCGCTTGCAAGTCCATTTGTGGTTAGGGTGACTTTGGGATTCCAAGGAGAATTTGCATAGGGCATTTGCAAGTCCTTTGAAGGGTCTCCTTTCAGGAATGCCAGACTTGCTAGGTGGGTTTGTTGATTAGGAAACTCAGGATGGCTTTGTGAAGCTCTGGCCTTCTTATCTCCTGAGCCTTTGGAATTTCAGGCATTTGTCGCCCCTCAGGAAACTCAGGAAATTAGCTTTTTTCTACCAAGGCCTTTTCCCTATCTGCCTATTTCCTTTCTATCTCCTCAACAGGTTTGAGGACAACCTCAGCAAGTAGTGAGACTCTCATCAACCTAGTGAGAACCTGTTTCAAAATTAAATAAATAAATAAATAAATAAATGTGAGAGTACAGAGCTCAGAGGTAGAATGCCTCTGGGTTCAATCCCAGTACCAAAAAAAAAAAAAAAAAAACTAAGCTGGGCATAGTAGCTCATGCCTATAATTCCAAAACTTGGGAAGTTGAGAGAAGTATTGCATGTTTGAGACCAGTCTCAGCAATTAAGCAAAACTCACAATGACTTAGCAAGACAAAGACAGTCTCAAAAAAAAAAAAAAAAAAGAAGAAGAAGAAGAAAAAGAATTAGCTGGACATGATAGTGCATGCTTATAATCCCAGTATTTGGGAGACTGAGACAGGAGGATTGCCATTCATGGACAGCCTCAGCTCCTTCGTGAGGCCTTCCACACCTTAGTGAGACCTTGTTTCAAAATAAAGAACAAAAAAATATGGCTGGGGGTGTTGCTTGGAGTTAGAATGCCTCTGTGTTTCATATCTAGTACTACAAAAAATAAAAATAAATAAATAAATATTAAAAATAAATAAATAAAATAAGGCTGGGAGTGTAGCTTGGACGTAGAGTGGCACTGGGTTAAATATTCAGTACCATAAATAAATAAGTAAATAAAGCATTTAAACATTAAATGTTCTTAGCCAGCCTCAGAAATTTAGCAAGACCCTATTTCAAAAAAAAAAAAAAGCCGAAGCTGGGCATGGTGGTACACACTTGTATCCTAGCATTCAGGAGGCTGAGACCGGAGGATCACGAGTCGTGGACAGCCTCAGCTACTTAGCAAGGCCCTTCACAACTCAGAGAGGCCCTGTTTCAAAAAATAAAAAGACTAAAAAATAGGGCTGGGGATGTAGCTCAGAGGTAGAATGCCCCTAGGTTCCAACCCCAGTACCTCAAAAAAAAAAAAAAAAAATTTAATGTTCTTAAAATGCTAACCACACAGTATTGAATATTTAACATTCTTTTAAAAAGAAAGGACTCAAATTTTGACAATGTATTGTCAAATTATTGCCTAATTGAAATTTCATGTTATTTTATTAATTGAAAAAACAAAATAATTTATAAAAAATTATATAATTTATAAAAAGTTTACAATTTACAATTAGAGCCAAAGAAGTTATTGAGGAAGGGAATTTTTAAGAACTACAAAAAAACAGCATTTGGTGACATTGTTACAGTTAGGTCTGAGATGCAGGAGTTTAAGATGGTGATCAAAGCCTTTCTTTACGTGGTTTCCTCTCATTGATCATCTTATTGTTTTGATCTCTACCTCTTCACCTCCATCCTCATTTCTGCTTTGATTAACTAGGCAAACACTGATGTTTCAGTATTACTTTTCTTTCCATTTTGACAGACTTATCTAGGCTGGCCAACATTTTCTTGGCAGCTTGCTTTCAATGCAAACACTTTCTTACTAATATAGTTACAGGGCTTTGTTTTCAACGAGATTGGTTTTCAAAATTTCCCATCCACTGTGGTTCACAAATCCTTTGAAGATAAGAACAGAATACTTTGAATTAGCCAAGGAAAAATCCCGAGAAACTAGATTTTCTAAGCCTGCGACTTAGAGGTTTCAAGTCCTACCTTTGAAGGCTGCTTAGAATGCTCTGAAAAATCTCAAGACACCTTAACCTGCATAGCACAATCTAGTCATATGCCTGTACTGTATATGATAGCCTATATTAGGTCAAATACCAATCATAAAAGAAATAACTTTCATTTTCCCAGCTACTTGTCTAAGGTACTGTACTTCTGATATTATTTATTTTAATCTTTCATTGATACATAATAATCTCATATAATGTAGTTCACAGCGATAGTAACATACATGCACACAGCACTTGGTGGGCTTCTACCCAGCATCCTCCCCACTCTTCCCTTCCCCATACAGGGTATTGTGATCAGCACTGGTATTCTCATATATGTATACAATGTCAATGGAAGTGATTCCTTCATTGATCCTCCCTCTCCCTGCTTTCCTTCCCCTCCTGTACTTCTAATGTTCTTTACAAAGGAAACACTTGCACAGTAATAGATCATCTTATCGACATATAAAAAGTTCCTTAGCTTTATGTATAAATATGCAAGTTAAATTGTAATATTGTATGCCATTTTTCCCCTTTAGTAATGAGACCTAAAATATATAACACACAAAGTTAGTAAGGTTATAGTAAAACAGATATTCTCCTCCCATGCTACAGGACACATGCATTAGCAAAATCTCACTAAATGGCATTATTTACCAAAATGTTATAATGCTCAATTTCTTTTGGCTTAGAAACTCCTCTTTGTAGGAATTTGTCTTATATTTACAGTTATGTTCAAAGATATAAACACAAGAATAATTTTTAAATTGCAGTTGTCTAAACCATCAAAAAATATAAAAAAAATAAGAAACAACCTAGAATTCCTGAGAAGGGTAAACATGGAGTTACCTAGCAACCTTCTCTTGGCATATACCCAAGAGAAATGAAAATACAGACCCACACAAAGGCTTCTACATGAAGGTCCATAGTAGCACTCTTATGTAAGGAGTACCCTTACGATAGCTAAAAATTGGAAACAACTTAAATGTCTATCAGCTGATGAATGGATAAATAAATGTGATAGATCTTCACAGTTAAATATAATTTAGTCATAAAATGAATAAAGTACTCCTAGTACTTGGAAGGCTGAGACAAGAGGGCCACAGATTTGAGGCCAGTGCACAGTAGTTTATTGAGACTCTGTTTCAAAATAAAGAATAAAAAGCTGGAGGTGTAGCTCAGAGATAGAATGCCCCAAAATTCAGTCCCCAGGACTAAAGAGAAAAAAAAGAAAAAAAGGAAGAAATAACTACTACTATCTGCTACATGATTGAACTGCAAAAAAATAAAATAAAAAAACAACAACAACTTGCTGGGCGTGGTGGCGCACGCTTGTAATCACCCTGCTCGGGAGGCTGAGACAGTCAAGGATCTGGCAGGTTCAAAGCCAACCTCGCTGGCTCAAGAGACCCTGTTTCCAAATTTTAAAAAAATATATAAAATAGGTCTGGGAGTATAGCCCGGAGATAGAAGGGTTTCCAGGAACCCCAGTATCATCAAAAAAAGGAAAAAAAAAAACAGGAAAAAAAACTGTTGTAAACTACCATATGATCCTATTAAATTGAAAGTCCAGTACAGATAAATCTTTAGAGGCCAAAAGTAGACTACTGGTTTACGAGTAGTATCCTTTTTACTAAACTATTCAGTTTATGATGTTAAAAATTGCTTCTGGTGTTTAAGAGTCAAGAATGTGAAAGAATGATTTGGTTTATGTTTTTTTAATTTAAGTAGATTTAAAGATTTAGAATTAAACTTCTTATTCTCTTCTAAAGTTCTCTAACAGAACCAAGTGTAGGGATGATTGGTTTGGGGGGAAAGTTCTGGTTTTGTCTTTTTGTTTTATTTTAGCTTTATTACAATATAGTTGGGTAGAGTGCAGTGAAGCAAACTACTGACTCAAGTAGTAGCTAAGAAGAGTAGGACCGTTTATTAAGATCTCTAATGTGTCAGGTGCTTCTGCAAATTGGATTATATGACAATTTCACAGATAAGAAAACGAAGTCTTGTAGAAGTCAAGCAACTACCCAGGTCCCCATATTGAGTAATTCAGAAAAATAGAAGGTGCTGGGCATGGCTACAGACCATTGTAATAGAGGTTGAAGGACAGCCTTAGCGGGTAATGAGACTCTCATCAACCTAGTAAGATCCTGTTTCAAAAATGAAATAAGAGCCAGGCAGAGTGGCACACATTTGTAATTCCAGGATTCAAGAGGCATAGACCAGAGGATCATGATTCGCAGAAAGCCTCAGCTACTTAGCGAGGCCCTTCACAACCCAGTGAGACCCTGTTTCAAAGATTTTAAAAATAGACTAAAAAATAGGGCTGAGGGTGTAGCTTGGCAGTAGAATGCCCCTGGGTCCCATCCTCGGTATTGAAAAAAAAGAAAGAAAGAAAGAAAGAAAGAAAGAAAGAAAGAAAGAAAGAAAGAAAGAAAGAAAGAAAGAAAGAAAGAAAGAGGGCTGGAGACCTAGCTCATAAGTAAAATTTCCCTGAGTTTAATTTAATTCCCAGTACCAAAAAAAAGAGAGAGAAAGAAAAGAAAAGAAAATGAAAGGAAAAAAAATAGAAGGTTAACATAAAAGTTATGGAGTCTGAATTCAAACCAAAGCCTCTTTACTCCTCCAGAACCCTTTCATTCTTCACCTACCATGAGACCACCTTAACACACTAACAATACAGAAGTGGCAAATACAAACTTTCATTCCAAGAAGCCTGACTACGAAAAGGAGGTTCAGGAGCAGTAGGTTATCTAGGGTGGGGATAAGGGCTAAGAGATCATGCTGTGTTTTTCTGGAGTAGAGGAGATCAGATTATGTTTAAGATGGAAAGGGTATATATATATAATTTTTTTGTCATACTGGGAATGGAACACAGGGGAACTCTACCTCCAAGCTATACCCCCAGACCTATTTTGTATTCTTTATTTTTGAGATAGGATCTTACTGAGTTGCAAAGGGCCTCACTTCCTCTCTCTGCCTCCCATATGCTGGGATTACAAGCGTGCACCACCACACCTGGCTGGAAAGGGTATCTTAAAAGATAAAACACACAGCCCAGAGCACATAGTAAGAGCTTAATAAATATTTCTTCCTTGATGCAAGTGAAAGGGCAGACTGTACAATGAAGCAGGCACTGATGGGAACCAAGAACATCAGTTAGTATTGGCAAGGAGGCATTATGTTTTTGTAGAGAACCAGGAACAAAGAAAATAAAGGAGAGCAAGACATAAAGAAAATTTACTTTAAAACAAAGGGTGAGCAGGGCTGGTCAGGTGGAGTGTTCCCATGTTCTTGGTAAAAATAGGAAAGTTATCTGTGGTGAATGAAGAAAACAAGGGGAGGATCTGGAAATGTGGGGCAGCTGGAAACAACCTCAATGGGAAATTCATTAAGGTCTCCGTAAAACTTGGTCCTGTGAAAGCCTAAGTCAGTTTAGTTGGGTGGAAATGAATGCGCGTGGCCATGCGACTGTAAGAGGTTCCATGAAGGGTCCACCTGCATCATATCACAAATTACTTGGTTCCAGTTCTCCAGTCCACACTCTGGAAGGGATATACAGATGCTAGAGCTCTGCTTCCTATTTGGATGGACGATTCTATGTGCCTACCAGGCCCAGGGGTAATAGAAGTCTATAGGCCAAGTTGCCAGTTCAATGGCTAAATTCTGGGACAAATATTTTATAATTTCCAAATAAGTGAATGAGGAACTTGTGTGAATGACTTTCAAAGTTTAAGTCAAGGTAACAGAAATTATTTTATTTTTTTACTGTCCTTTATGCTTATACAATGCTTCAGGCTTTTAAAGGTGTTTTCAGTTATTAATTCATTTAATCCTTAAACCACTATAAAGTGGTTGGGTTCATATTACTTCCATTTGACACATGGAGAAACTACTTGAAGGTTAACTGATTTGCCAAAAACAAATAGCTCTATGGTGATAGAACTGGTGGAAAAATCAACCATTTTCTAATGCCTACAAAGACATCCCAACAATGTCAGAATTAAAAATGGCCAGACTAGCCGGGCATGGTGACACACACTTGTAATCCCAGCATTTGGGAGACTGAGACAGGAGGATCGCTGTTCGCAGACAGCCTCATCTACTTGGGCCCTGCGCAACTTAGTGAGACCCTGTTTCAAAATAAAAAATAAAAAACAGGGCAGGGGGTGTAGCTTGGAGGTCGAATGCCCTTGGGTTCCATCCCCAGGCCCGCAAAAAAAAAAAAAAAAAAAAATGGCCAGACAAGCTGGGTGTGGTGGTACACACCTGTAATCCCAAAACTTGGGAAGCTGAGACAGGAGGATCACAGGTTCGAATGCCCCTGGGTTCAATCTGCAATACAACAAATAAATGCTATAAATCAATATAAAATAAATAAATAAATGCCATTTTAGGATTAGGGTTTTGTGGTAACTGGGAGCAATATGGCAGAGTGTCTTTGGTTTCATAAAGGAATCCACAGATTAAAAGGAACTTCGGAGCTAGGTCTCTATTCCTGAGACTTCTTAAGACATCAAGGTGATAGCTACCCTTTTAATCAAATGGCACTAAGATCAGAGCCCCCAGGGTAGATTTCTTGAGTTCTTATAGCTCTTTGCATTGCAAGGGTATTGTGATAATATTCTGCCAGTATTTTGGCTGGCAGAAAGATCTAAAATGCAAAGTTTGTGAAATAGTACAGTTTCTATTTCCTATGGGTATTGAGCTCTCCTTTCTGTGTCCTCAGTATTCACCAGCTCCCACCTCTTCCCACTCTACTTCCCTTCCCTTCCATTCTGTTTTTCTGTTTATAGAATTTTAGAACCTGACAAAATCTCACCACTCAGGGTATCCTGTGTGTCAGTGAGCTGGAGCCTGCCCCCTGGGCACTCTCTGACTCATAGAACTGTCCCTACTCTTTTTCTCATCACAGAATGGCTCTAGTGGTCCGCCCATCTGGCTTTTCTGAACTTTCAAAATTAAAAGGGATGAAAAATTTGAAGGAATGATGTGAACCTCCTAGATCGTTGAGAGCTAAAAGGTTTTGCGATTTCTCTCCCCTTCATTCCCAGCCCTCCTCATTTCTTTGGTAACCAACACAAACTGTTTCCTAACACACACACACACACACACACACACACACACACACACACACACGTCAATTCTTTCTCACTTCTGCCATTAGTGGTTCAAACTCTATTAGCAAAATCCACGTTATTCTCTTCTTGCAGCCTTGAGCTGCTGTGATATGCCCAGAGCCCAGCTCCTTCTTGTCTCAGGAGAGAGTGGGCAGTGCCCGATCGGCCCACTTGCTGAGCCCTCCTGACTGTCCACAAGACAGCTCTGCCCCTAGCTATGGGGATCCATCCTGTCATTGTTGGAGGAAGGGATTCCAAATTATATTTTCAGTTTCAAGATCTTGAACCCATAGACCACCTAGAGTTGGGGGGAAGTTTCATATGTAGGTCAGAGTATTCATTTTAGTCTTGATGCCAACTAAAGTCTAAACTTTTGCTTCTTTCCCCTTCATGACTTTATTTCAAATTCCCCAATTCCAGTTCTCAAGGGATTTTCTTTCCCCCTACCAGTCCACACGAGTCCTCTTTGAAGCCTATTTTACACTAGCTCCAGAATGTCTACACTCCTGCTATCTGGTTTCCAAAGTCAAATTCTGAAGGATCGCAAATACATTATTTCAAACACCAATATATATGAACTATATAGTCTCTAAAGACATTTCTGCCCTGCATTAAACTGAAAACACTCATAAAATCGCACTAAGCAAAAGGGAATAAATAAAAAAAATCTGGGCTCACCCTCAATCTTGGGAAAGTTGTTAATATGTCTACTTGAACATACCAGTAATTTCCATGCCATTACCTTCTGAAGCAGGAGAACACAACAGAAAGGGCAGAGACAGCACAAGAAATAGGATCAAGGGCTCAACTTCTGGCTAAATTTGAACCCCAATTTACTGCTTATAACTATCTAAACTTGGGTAATTTTCCTAAATATCAATTGGAAACCAGATAATAATATATATACTTTCTTGGGTTGATTAGAGAAATAAGTAAGCATATGTAGGCCAGGTGCCGCGGTACATCTCTGTAAACCCTCGGAGGCCGGGAGGCTGAGACAGATCACAAATTTTAGGTCAGGCTCAGAGACTTAGCAAGACTCTAAGCAATTTAGCAAGATCCTGTTTGTTTCAAAATAAACAATAAAAATGGCTTGGCTGTAGCTCAGAGGTAGAATGCCCCTGAGTTTAAGTGTGCAGAGAGTGCCCAATATGGTACCTGGCTAAAATTGTTTAACTGAGATTGTTTAATATCATTACTTTCTGAAATTCCCTACTGATTTAGTTTCTGTTTGTCTCTCTTTAGTTTAGTATATTTCAATATATCTCTTCCTTCCATATGAAAAAAACACTTCATTTTGAGAATCTCAGTATAACTAATTGTGTTTTAGTATTCATTATGAAATCCAGCTTGAAATTTTATAGTTAACCATATTGCATTAAAGTTGGCCTACTCACCTTTTGCTCCAAGAAGAAATAAGATGCTTTTCCTTAGAATTATTTTGTATATATGCAAATGTGTTCCTTACAGTATTTGAAAGTGACTGTAGAGTTTGCAAAGCAAAATACCTGATATCTATTAGTGTAACTCAAGAAGACTGTAATATAGGTTCACCCAGTCTTGATGAGGAACAAGATACTTTCTTAGTTTAGTGTCTCATTAAATCTTACCAATCAAACAATTTTCCAACGGTAATTTTTATTTCAAATCCAACCAGTTTCTCGCATCTTCCAGCCCTACTATACTCTCAGGCAAGCCCTGGCTTGGTGGTGGCAATACAACTGCCAGCAACAGAAAGTCACCTTTTTGTTTCAAGTTCAGTAAAAAAGCAAAGATGCCCTTGGATTTTTGCTCAGATTATAATAACCAAGGGAAGGAGACAAGATGCCAGGGGAACAAAACACAAGGAATCCACCACAGAGACCTCATTTGGAAGTCTCTAAGCCTACATACAAGCAAAAAGGCCCAGAGGCTTCCATGTTAGGCCTCCTCCAGTGTTTCTAATTCAAAGCACTTGCCAGCCGGGCATGGTTGTGCATGCTTGTAATCCCCGCACTTGGGAGGCTGAGACAGGAGGATCACACAGGTTCGAAGCCAGCCTCAGCTACTTAGTGAGGCTCTCAGCAACTTAGTGAGACCTTGTTTCCAAAAAATAGGTGTGGGAGTATAGCCCAGAGGTGTGGGAGTATAGAAAGCCTCTGGGTTCCACCCCGAGTACCACAAAACAAAACAAAACAAAACAAAACAAAACACTTGCCACTCCCCAAACTGTGTCTACAGCTTCTCACCTCCAGACCTGAGTTCACTGTCCTGTGGTAAGGCTGCCCGCATATCAAAATCTTCTCTGTAAAGAGGTGAGTCACAAGCTATCATGGTGGCAAATGCCTGTAATCCTAGTACTTGGCTTCAGCAATTAACAAGGCTCTCAGGAACTTAGTGAGACCTGTTTAAAAATAAAGTAAAATAAAATAAAATAGGGCTGAGGGGGGAGTAGCTTAGAGGTAGAAAGCCCTTGGGTTCAATCCCCAGAATCAATCTCTATCCATCTATCATCTATCTATCTATCTCTCACTCTCTGGCCATTTCTCCTTTCCTCCTTTCTTCCCTCTCCACCCTAAAATACAAACATACACACACACACACACACACACACACACACACACATGCACGCACGCAAATGCAAGTCACAAATTGCTAATATTTTTCTTCTATTTAGGTAATGGTTCTAAAATGCATGCAACTCAGTAGTTATTAGTGAATGATGTTATTATGAATAATGCATATTCATTTAATCTTGTTAGTAACTATATATTTTATATGCATATAGTTTATTTGCATTAAGGTTATTCTATTTGCCTTTTTCCCTAGAAAAATAACTAAGATGCTTTTCCTTAGAATTATTATTTTTTTATAATAATTAAAATATATTGAGGCCTTTTAAAGTTTCATTCACACCAGAAAGAAAATTGGGGCAAAAACCAAATCTTGAAAACTTCAGTTTCATTTGAAGTAAATGAATATAAACCATCGCACTATCAGCTTGCTTAAACAAACAGTATATACTATGCTTGCATAGACTATACATGCCTGAAACTAGAATCTAGAAATTCAGGTTATTGAGACAAACATTTCTGTTATTTCTCATTCTTCAAACTACCTGGCACAGATGAGCAAATAAAGCAGCGTGTTCTTTTCTTGTTTTTGTTTTACTTTAATGTAGCTTTTTAAAAATTGATATATAAGGAATAACTATGATGAAGATGTGGTTGAGATTATGAGTTGTCGCCATATCTCCCAGACCCTGCAAAAACAAGAAGAGTAATGGATAGTTTTAAGCAGGAGGGTATAGATGACCAAGGTGTTCTTCTAGGGAGTTTCCAAGCTGTGTGTTGAATAGCATGGTAGATACAAAGGGCTAAGAGATACCAACAAAATACAATTACAATTAAGACTTTAAGTAATGGTAGCCTGGGTTAGAATGTGACAGCAAATGGATGGGAGGAGGTAAGAGTGGCAAGGGGGGATAAGAAACCAGGGATCCATCCAATCACCACGTGGCAAAGGAACAGGAGAATTAAAAACTAGGCTCTCTGTGGGAGGAGAAGGATTCCATTTTTTACTAATCCACCTATTGGATTTGAATGTTCAATATATAGAGACTTATTTGACCACCTCCGTAATCTGAGAGGGAACCAGTGGGCGTGGAAAGGGGAAGTTTACTTTGAGGCTGTTTTGGGTTTGATAAGAAAACACAACAGGAGGAAGTGCAGGACCTGAGCTTTGGAGAAAAGAACATGCCGAAATATCAACCCTAAAATCTTGTCGGTAGACACAAAAGCTAAGGCTATGGGATGGTTGGTTTGAGGTTTCTGAGGGGGACACATGGAGAGAAAGGACAGAGCCATCAGAGACATTATGAGGACAGCAAGAGGAACCCTAAAACTGCTGGCATCAGGCCAGGGTATAGATCCATGGTAGAGTATTTGCCTCACAGGTGTGAGACCCTGGGCTCTATCCCTAGACCCCCAGAGTACCAGTGTGCCCACCAGACTAACATGACCAGGAATGGAGAATGTTCCAAGGATCCAGTTGAATGCTGAGTATAAAAAAGAAGAGATGTTTCGTGTCTACAGGTGCAGGGGTCAGATGGGAGGGTGGCCAATGTGAAGGTTAGTCATGGGGCAGTTCCTCTGGGAGAAGAGAGACAGACAAGCCCTGCAAGACATGGAGCCAGCTTATCAGGAAAGCAAACGCTTTACGGCTTGATGGCAGAACCAGGGAGTCTGTGCTCGGAAAGACAGGCAAGAGGTGATGAGGATGCTGGAAGAGCATCATGAGTCACATAAGGCCTGTGAGGAAGGACACAGAACACCAGGCCATCTCCCAAAACACTGCTTTTCAGGACCACTGGGCCAGGGAGAGCTCACGATGGTCAGCCGCCAGCCTGCAAATTGGGGTGTGCTCAGCACTCAGGCTCAGGCTCTAGTGCCTCTTGGTTATTTGGACCAGATGTTGCTGTTGGCAGCTGCAATCCAAGCACTGTTGATCTGGGAGGTTTTCTAGGTTCTCCAAACGCCTTGTCTCAGAGGTCCTGTAGCTTCTCCAGCCCCTCCCATTTCAAAGATGACGCTGAAGTTAACTCCCACTGCGCTGCACAGCCGGGGCCTCAGGACACTGCATCTCTGGATCGCTTTGTTTCCTTGTGCTTGATGCAACCTCCTCCCTTAGAATTATTTTGTATATATACTTTTAGGTTTCTGTATTTGAAAATCATACCTCAGGCAGGCATAATGGCACATGCATGTAATCCTAGTACTCAGCAGGAGGATCACAGGTTCGAGGCCAGCATGCTGTTACTTAGGGAGACCCATTTCAAAAGAAAAAAGTAAATAAATAAATAGGGCTGAGGGCCCTGGTGCTTTCAGAAATCTAGTTAGACCCTGTTTCCAAATAAAAAATAAAATGGGTTGGGGGTATAGCTTGAAGGTAGAAGGCCTCTAGGTTTCATCCCCAGTATAATATATATATAAGATTCTATATATATATGTATATATATTATATATAATATATAATATATTATATATACTATATAATATATAATATATTATATATACTCCAAATAAAATACATCTTATTAAAGATGTAAGGAAATTGCCAAAAAAATGTGTGTTACCTGTTAGAGCTGACATGAAAACTAAACCTCTCTGGTCTAAAATAATAGTTCCAATTAAAAATTATATCTGGAAAATTATGGAGAATATGGTAGAAAGTTGATGGAATCATGTTCACAAAATCCAGAATATTAAAGCTAAGGTTTATAAAAGCTTAAAAAAATAAAAATTCTTAAGCCGGGCGTGGTGATGCACGCTTGTAATCCCAGAGTTTGGGAGGCTGAGACAGGAGGATCGCACAGGCTCAAAGCCAGCCTCAGCTACTTAGTGAGGTTCTCAGCAACTTAGTGAGACCCTGTTTCCAAATAAAATATAAAATAGGTCTGGGAGTATAGCCCGGAGGTAGAAAATCCCCTGGGTTCCACCCCCAGTACCACAAAAAAAAAAGAAAGAAAAATTCTTTTAATAACAAGGATTAAACTGTGATAATGTATCTATCTCATGAAATGGACCGTTTAAAAACCAGGTTCCATGATACTTAAAACATTAGATTCTTTAAAGCATTCGTATTTCTTGACATGGCTAGAGTCAAGATTCCTGATTCTGCATACTTCAAATGGGCAGTTTTTGTGTTGTGGAGATTTATCTTAACTCATGACACTGTTTTCTTTGCTTCTTAGGTACCAAAGGCCAAACATCTTATTCAACAACAGCCCTGCCACCACCGCATCCAGCCAGCCAGCCACCCCTGCCAGCATGTCACCCAACCCAACCGCCAGTCCCGAGCCTACCTCCCAGAAACATCAAGCCTTCCTTTGACCTAAAGTAAGCAAAGGATGATCTTGCCACTTTTTCAACACTATCTTGCCATAGAGGGCCAAAGGTTCCATAGCAAACTTCTGGGGCACATTTGTGGGAAGCTGGCAGAGAGAAGGGCTGGAAGAGCAGGCAAATCTCATCTCCTCCTCCCTTCTATGTCTGAGCAACTCTCACTTATCTGTTTCTTCATTGAAGAAAATTTCCACCACTTTTGTAGAGTTCTAAAACCTCCTTGAGATCAGCAGATCAGTACCATCTTCTCTTAGTAGAGTAGATCAGCACACCACCATTTTACTCACCAGTATCACAACCGCTGTTATCATCATCACTAACTGCACTTAACTTCAGAGGATGAGCTGGGCACTTTCTACATGTAATCCCTATAGCTTTATCGAGTTGGTAGCATTATTATCATGGCATGCATGAGAAAATGGGACCTCACAAGGGCCAAATAACTTCTCCAAGATTACATGATAGTGTAATATAGGGCAGAGGAGAAATGTGAATCAATCTTAGTCTGAGGACAGAGAAAATGTATGCTTTGAACCACTAAGCTAAATAGCTTTCATTAAATTAAAATTGGGTTAAAAATACAGGTTTTTTTTTTTTCTTATCCTTCAGAAATTTGTTTGGGTTTTTAAGAACCTAGAAAACTTTCATTCAAGTCTACTCTTGCTGAAATTTTCTTCAAAGTCACTTCTGACTTTTTAGAAATGTCACTTCCATGGGTTTGTATGCATGGGCTCTACTCATGATTTACCAGAATAGCTGCTTGAGAAAAAAGCAAGAGGAATAATGAAGTAAAATGAAATTCTGTGCAAGGTGGCACATACTTGTAATCTCAGTACTTGGGAAACTGACATTGGAGGATCACAGGTTCAAGGCTGGCCTCAACTTCACAAGACCCTAATTTAAAAAAAAAATTTTTTTTTAAAGGGCTGAGGATATATGTCAGATAGAGAATGCCCAAGATTCAACAAAGATTGTTATGACAAAAATGTTAGATCTTTCCTTACCTCTTCTAAAAAATTGTTTCACACTGTTTTTCTATACTAAAAATAAGTAAATACTAACAGAATACAATTTGGTTTTGTTTCACCTCAATTCCCTTACCAAGTTAACGGCTATACAGTAAATATATTTTCTATCAGTAATGCCTCTGATAAAAACTGTTAAGAACAATATCAGATTGATAGCTTTCCTTAAGTGTTTTGTGGTTACTGTTTAAAGCAGGTATTGAAAACACATCTATCACAGACATTCCTGCTAGTATCACTTCATTATGCATTCTTTGAGTTTAAAGTTAGTAAATAAATATGCTAGAGCAGGTAGGTGGTTATTATCTTATATGTGGCCTTCTTTGTGCATTTTTATTAACTGTCTATCCAGGTAATTGAGTTTATGAATGCTAATTTTAAGATTCTAGTACCCCCATGTGACCCAAATAAGAGTTACAAAATAAGAGTAGCAGGTACCTGCCTACTCATGTAAGGATTAAACAAAATTAGTTTAATTAAAATAACTATGCTCTCTGGAGGCAGATACCAGAGGATCGCGCTTCAACGACAGCCTCGGCAACTTAGTGAGGCCCCTTGCAACTCAGTGAGACCTTGTTTCAAAAATAAAAAATAAAAAATTAGGGCTGGGAGTGTTGCTCATAGGTAGAATGCCCCTGGTTTCCATCCCCAGCACTACAAAAAAAAAAAAAAAAAAAAAAAAACTATTCTCATATATGCCTGAGTTATATGTAAAAATATTTATTTTTTCCTTTCAGATGTATAAAATTCTGTTTTTTCTACTTTTTCCTACTCTGACCAACTTAACTCACTAGATTTCAATCTTTGTGCTTCTGAATTTTATTATGTGATCCTGTCCCAGTTACTAATCTGAGAGACTTTTGGATATAGTGTAATTCCAGTGAGTAACTTAAATAAATGATGTGAGGATGAATTCCTGAAAAGTTATAAGACATGAAGCCTGGTAATTGTGTGATTGAAGAAACTGTAGCGAGGACAAGTATTTAGCAATATTCAGTGGTCCCCTGGACCAAACAAAAATTTGATAGTTCACTGAAAGGATTCTTGGACCTCAACACACAGTACCACTAACAGCTGAGATTCCTTGCAGGAAATAAAGGGAAGGTAGAGGCAACAGCTGGAGGTGTTCCAGCATGGGCTTCGGATGGTCTCCTTTTGCAAACCAGGAGGGGCTCACCAAAGTGTGCCTTGCTCCAGCTATGACAATGCACTCTGTGTCTCATGTAGCTTCTTTCCAGGAGCCTACCAGAGACAGTGCCCAGGGTGTCCACTAGAGTTAGGTCACTTAGGCACCTTCTGCCTAGCAACTACTAAAAACCAAAGTCCTAGAAGGAAAGCAGGTATTAAACCGTAAGTCACATTGTTTGTATATTCCAATCACAGCAAAGCACACTCTTGTCAATTAAACTCTTTATATCAGTGTATGGATCTTATAGAAGCTGAGTTCCCATTTTATATACAATGGTCCAACCTTGGTAGTAGATTCTTCTAAAAAATACAGAACCAGATGTTCTGTAGTGACTTTTCTGCAAACCTCCTCTCAGGAATCCATCATGATAAAGTAGGAAAATAAGCTGTCAAAGGAAGAAATGATTTCAAAAACAGCCCTATGCCATGGGCTACTACTTCCTCAGGATGCTCACCAATTTTCCAGCTTTGCAAGGAGTTTTTACAAAGAAGACAAAATTGAATAAGACCTACCAACAGCCAGGCTCAAGTTCTTATAGTATTGTTTTCACCAGATATTAGCAAAATCTATCAATAGTAGTAAAATTTACCTCATCTCTCTTTCCATTTGACTAAGAACTTCTATTAAGATGTGATTTATCTAAGAGTTGACAGTCTCAGAAACACATCTTATTTAAGAAAAATGAACAGAAGCAAACTGATGGATGTTATAGTGCCTGGATAATCTATAGCTGGGGCATCTGAATTTAATTAGCAGATGAAGAAAAGAGAAGACATGAGAGCTGAGGACATCCATAAGCTAAAGTTTTCTTTGAAAGAAAACTGTCAGCCAGGTGTGGTCGTGCATGCCTGTGATCCAAGTCACTTGGGAGACTGAGGCAGGAGGATCAAAGGTTCAAGATTAGCCTCAGCAAATTAGCCAAAGCCTGTTTCAAAATTAAAATAATTAAACAGCTCAGAGGTAGAGTTCCCCTGGATTCAATTCCCAATACCACAAAAAAGGGGGCAGAGGGGTGTAGCTCAGAGACTGAATGCCCTTGAGCTCAATCCCCAGTACCGAAAAGGAAAGGAAAAAAGTGTAAAAAATATTCAAGCTCCTATCAAATGGCTCAAGTAAATTCCACAATGAAGAAATATCTAAGTTAGAGAACTTCCCCCAGGAAGGGGAAGCTAGATAAGCACATAGAGGAAATGAAACCAAAATGGTCTTGATACTGAAAGTAGAAGACCTGCATTTCACAGGAAAGGGAAGTTTACAGGCTGCTCTCCAGGTAGAAATGTGGACGGCCTAGGTGATTCGTGCCTCTCCTCCTGCCACCCTTCGACATGTCTACATGGCCAAAGCCAGCCTCAGTACCTTAGCGAGACCTTATTGCTAAATAAAAATTAAAAAATTAAAATAGGCCTTGGGGGGCAGCTTGGAAGTAGAATGCCTCTGGGTTCAATTCCTACACTAAATAAATAAATAAATAAATAAATAAATAAATAAATAAATAAATAGAGTTGGGGGTGTGGCTTGGAGGTAGAATGCCCTTGTGTTCAATCCCCAGTACCACCCCCACAAAATAATCTACATGAAGTATTCCCAAATGCTCCCTATGCCGGCCTACAAATTTTCCTCCCTCTAATCAAAGCTCACTCTCAGGTCAAGATCTATTAGATTCTTTACTTTCATTTGACAAATATTTTTTTTTAGTTGCTCCTTTGTGCATTCGAAATCAAGTTCAGGAAGTATCAGTGGACAAAACAAAGACTCCTGTCTTTACAAAGCAGGGGGCAAGAGAATAAAAAAGGAATAAAAATCAACCTGTAGGTTAGGAAGTAACAAGTGCTTAGGGGGAAAACAGAACAGGGTTAGGTGGGGAGTGTGGGGAGTCCATGGGGACAGCTGTTTGCAACCTAACTGAGAGGTGAAGTCACTCAATTGAGCAAAGAGGCAAAGGAATTGAAAGAATTAGGCTTGATGATGTCGGGGAGACTGTTCCAGCACAGAGAGCAGAGCAGACAGAACAAAGGCCCAAGGTATTCAAGGACCAGGGAGGAGGTAACTGGGACCAGAGAGGAGAGAGCAAGGCAGGTAACAGCAGGAAAAGAGACAGTCTAGGTGGACCTTGTGGATGTCATAGAGCCTGGCTCTCACCCCAAGTGAAATAGGAACCTCTGGAAGCTTGAACAGAGCAATGACATCTTCTAGGTTTTATTTTACTTTTGTTTTATTAATTAATTAATTAATTAATTTATTTTGGTGGTACTGGGGTTCCTGGAAACCCTTCTACCTCCGGGATACACTCCCAGACCTATTTTTTATATTTTTTTTATTTGGAAACAGGGTCTCCTAAGCCAGTGAGGCTGGCTCCAAACCAGCGCGATCCTCCTGTCTCTGCCTCCCAAGCACAAGGATTACAAGCGTGCACCACCACGTCCGGCTACTTTTATTTTTTATGGTACTGAAGATTAAACTCAGGGGTATCCTGCCTTTGAGCTATACCTCCAGCCCCTTTTTTGAGAAAAAACAATTTTTGAACCAGGGTCTTGCTGGCCCCAGACCTACAATCCTGCTGTCTCAGTCTCCCAGGTATTGGGATTCCAGGCCTGTGGCACTGCACCTGACTTCTATGTTTTGTGAAAGATCATCTTAACATCTGTACAGTAGGTGGGAAAATGTCAAAGCAGAAAAACCAGCTAGATAGATATTGCAGAAATGCAGGGAAGCTATGTGTTAGTAAATATCAGGACAAGGAGTGCACAGCTTGACAGCAGGAACAGAATTTATTTGGGGATAAATTTAAAAGACATCTGACTGAGAGAGTCCATGAAGAGTCAGGGGCTCCTGCATCACAGACTAGGAGGTTTTTGTGGGACATTAGGAAGGGGAGAAGAGCTAGGCAGTCGTGGCTTTTCCAAGGGGCCAGGACAGGCAGATTTATGAGGCTGGGGCAGGGGGATGGTTAGCGTCACTTTCCTACCACTGCTGGAGTTCTTTTGTTCTCAACCTCCTCCAGCCAGGCCTCAGTGCCCACAGTCTAGAGCTGGCTCGAACCATGATGGTTAGAGGAGTGAGCAAAGGTGAGAAGTATCCAGATTATGGATTTATAAATAATATATATATATATATATATATTGTGGTCCAAGGGATTGAACCCAGGGGATTTTTTATTTTTACCTCTGAGCTATACCCCCAGCCCTATTTTATGTTTTATTTTGAAACAGAGTCTCCCTAAGTAGCTGAGGCTGTAAACCTGCAGTCCTCCTGTCTCAGCCTCCCAAGTCCTGGGGTTATAGGCATGCACCATCATGCCTGGTGTACTCAGTGAAAATGTTGAGGAGGCGATTGGGTATAAAAAGTGGAGTATTTCAGAGAAAGTTTTGACTTAAAAATAGATTTGAGAGTCTTAAGAACATACCCCACACTTAAAGGCTGATTGAGATGACCAAGGAAGGAGTATACAAAGAAACCGCTCAACTCCAGGAGGCCTAGAAGGAGGAGAGGCAAAGAGAATAAAAAAGAAAGAACAAGTGAAGTAGGCTTCCTGGAAGCCAAGGACAGGAAGCACCTGACAGGAGCCATGAGCAGGTGGGGCAGGAGCTGCTGAGAGAGGTCAGTGGGCGGTCAGCACCAGCCTGACCCAAGTAGCTCAGAAAGAAGAGAAGAAAGGAACGGAAGAGAGCCAGGATAGACAGCTACAATCCCAGGACTTGGGATCCACTGAGGTAGGAGGGTTGCTGGTTCAAAGCCAGCTGTGGCAACTTAGCAAGACCATTTCAAAATAAAAAGGGCTGAGGGTGTAGCTCAGAGGTAGAATGCCCCTGAGTTCAATTCCCAGTACTAAAAAAAAAAAAAAAAAAAAAAAAAAAAAAAAAAAAAAAACAGTGGGGAGGTGGGGAGGACAATAACTGTTCACAGACATGAGATCAAGAAAAAAAATTAAGATGGAAATAGCAATATGTTTATATGTGGGTGGGAAAAATCCAGTAAAGGGGGGGGGGGGTGATAATGGGAGAGAGGAAAGAATTCCTGGAATCCAGGACTGGAACAGCTTCCACCTAGTGAGGGATTGGCCGCCCCAAACACAAATGACTGATAAGGCCTGGAGTTCTCCCAGGGGAGGACAGTGGAATCTCTAACTGGATCAAAGGAGGAATTTCAGGAGACAGGGCACCTATTTATCACCTGCAGCCTGTGCTGCCTGTTTCTGAAGCTCTTTGGGTTACGAAGCCATGAAAGTGTAAAAAGACTGAAGGCAGGTAAGAATCAGAAATCACACAAATTTCAAAAATTCAGCCGTGAGGCCAGTTATACATATTTTAAATTGTATTATTTCCCCACCTAGTGGTCAGAAAACAGTCCATTACTTCTTCTGCTCTCTTACTCAGGCATTTGGAGACTCGTGATGGATCAAAATCACATTTATCATTAGAAATGTGGAAATGAACAGCTTTTAATGTGGCACATTGCTCAGGACCATTTTTTAAAAGGAATTATGATTTTTAGCAGCATAACTAATTCTTGGATGAAAACGGAACCAATGATTAAACAAATTACATGGTTATTAATAGCAACGAGACAGAAGTGAGGTCATCAGAAATAGTAAAAAGTGGAAAGTGACTAGTTTTAGAAAAGGCAGAGTAAATACTTCTCCCCCTGAAGTCATTTATACTTATTTGAAGGGGTTGTTTGGAGATAAGAATTTACCAAGATAACCTTTGAAGTCATTAGAAATGCTTCAAATTTTCCAGAACTTGAGATTTTCCATATCAGGTGTCCACTGCCAGATAGTCTTACCTAATTCCATGGGGAAATCTTTGAAGCAAGTCATAGGTTTAAAAATTCCTCATGGGTTAAGTATAGAACTTAACCCAGGGAAAAGGCCACAGGATTTCATTCTCGATAAAGGCAAGTATCACAGTTTCATGTGTCCCTTAGATTTCCTTTTTCTTCCAAAAAACAAAAACAAAAAATGCAGCCGGGCGTGGTGGTGCACACCTGTAATTCCAGCACTTGGAAAGCTGAGACAGGAAGACCGCAGGTTCTTGGCCTCAGAAAGTAGTGAGACTTTCATCAACCTAGTGAGAACCTGTTTGTTTCAAAGTAAAAAAAAAATAAGATAGGGCTGGGGGTGTAGCTCAAAGAAAGAATGCCCCTGGGTTCAATCTCTGGTACCACAAATAACAAAACAAACAAACAAAAATCCTGGTAATTAAAAACTAAATTCTTGAATAGCAAATAATGTAGAAATAGCAACAGCGGTATATCTTTAAATGTCAGGAAATAGAGTCCTGAGAGCTTTCTAAAAGTGACAGTGATAATACTAAATTAACGTCACTTTCCTATTTGATTCCATATGCTGTGGCATAAAAACAAACAACTGTAGTGACAGGCCTTCTTGAATAGACTTCTTATCACAACTGATAAGCTTCCTTTTCTTCTCCTTTCCTTCCTCCCTCTCAGTTTTCTCTGACTGTTTGTGACTAGTTCCATTGTTTTTCTCTTGACCTCTCTGCAGAGCTTTCTCAAAGCCTGGAATCCTTTGAGCAATTGGTGACGGCTGGATCTGGCTTTATTCAGGATGTGTGTACCTATTTCTCAGCCTCGTCTCTTTTCCCTTTTATTCTTCACTATCTTTGCTATTGTGATCACTACTTCATATTTATTGAATTTTTTAAATATTACACAGATCATACATTCAGACCTATATAAAATGACATTAAGATTTATATGCAATAACGTTGGGTCCATAAGTTAATGTATACAAGCACACATTATGCATGGGTAATAAATGCCTTGCATAAATGTACAAGCATACTTATATATATGTACTATTCAATTACCCTTCGTTTACAAGTATTTTTGTTACTTATCAGGTGTTTTCAGAAGTAAACTATAATTCCAGTGGTTTAATATCTTTTCTCGAATGATAATAATTAACTTTAGTAATAAAAGTTAGTTTATTCTCTTGCTATTAATGTCACATTATTAATTCATAAAAAATCAAAGGCTTATCATGGCAGAAATTATTCTAATAGCTTTCTAAAAATTACAATCTTAATAATAAATTAACTGAGAAAAGTGACAATCCTTTTCTGTCAGGGATTTATAGTCTGGCAGTGAGAGGATTATAATTTCAAAGTAGTACAAGATAATTACTCTAAAAGATGGATGGATGACATGTAGAAGCAGTGATGAGTGGGCCTCGGGGAGCAGGGGAGACAGTGTTTAGGAAATGCTTACAGAAAGGCCACAGAGGGCATGACTAGAAGGAAGGATTAGTCCAGAAAAAGGAGACACAGAAAAACAGAGTGTGTCCAGCGAGACACTACTAGAAGAGAAATGATAGAAGAGGGGAAATATGAGAAAAAAAAACATAAAAAACAGAGCTGATTGTATGAACCTTTGTATTTTATGAAAACGACTATTGATTTTTTTTTTATAGAATCAGTATTTCTTTTTTTTTTTTTTTTTTTTCCGGGTTTGGGGATGGAACCCAGGGGGATTTGACCTCTGAGCTAAATCCGCTGCCCTATTTTTTATTCTTTATTTTGAAACCGGGTCTCACTGAGTTGCAGAGGGCCTCACTAAGTAGCTGAGGCTGTCCGCGAACCGTGATCCTCCAGGTCTCAGCCTCCCGAATGCTGGGATTACAAGCGTGTTCCACCACGCCTGGCTGAATCAGTATTTCTTGATACCTAAAGTATTTATATCTTTTTAGCCAATGTTTATTAAGAATAATAAAGCAAAGACCTAATTCATCGTAAGTACTTACATTTTTTTTCTTACATTTATATTGCATAACTTATTGATCTATTTACATATCCAGTAATTTTTATTTAAATAATTATTTTCAGGAGGATCTCTGATGATTGGACAGATCAGGTGGTTCAGACTAAACATTTTCAAATCGATAGCTCTGTTTATAAGTTTAGTTAATTAAACTCCTTCTGATGTTTCATATTGCATGTATAAATAAAATATATTGAATTTCATTTTTTAAGCATTTCAAACAACTGAATGGGCAAGTTTAATGACCCCACTAGGCTAAAACTTTCTGTGGCTCATAAATCTATTAAATTAAACCACATCCAGTTCTCTTAAATATTATAATAGCTTTGGCAATTGAATTATTCTTATACATTTTTTTGAGGTACTGGGGATTGAACCCAGAGGCATTCTATCTCAGAGATATACCCCAGCCCTATTTTTTTTTGTTTGTTTGTTTGTTTTTTGGTGGTACTACTGGAGTTCCTGGAAACCCTTCTACCTTCAGGCTACACTCCCACATCTATTTTTATACTTTTTTATTTGGAAACAGGGTCTCTTAAGCCAGCACAGATGGCTTCGAACCTGTGCGATCCTCCTGTCTCCGCCTCCCAAGAATGGGGATTACAAGCATGCACCACAACACCAGTCATACCCCCAATCCTATTTTTTATTATTTATTTTTTAAACAGGATCTCACTAAATTGTGTAGGGCCTCACTAAGTAGCTGAGGCTGCTCAAGAACCTGTGATCCTTCTGTCTCAACCTCTTAAGTACTGGGGTTACAAGCATGCACCACCACACCTGGCTTCTTATACTTTTTTAAATGTATAATTATTATTAAAAATTTAAAACATATAAAAACTAGAGTCAATATTGTAATGAGCGCTCATGTCCCCTTCACAAACTTCAGCAATTACTATAGAGATTAAAACCAAGGCATCATGATATCACTGAGCTACATCCCAATCTTCAATTTCAGCAATTATAAACATATGCTCAATCTTTTTTCATCTATACCTTAACCTTTCTTTGTTTTTACATTATTAATATATCATATTTGCATTTCAATATTGATATTATCCATATTAATATTCAAATATCTAATTTGTTTTTTGTGTGTGGTACTGAGGATTGAACCCAGTGCCATTCTACATCTGAGCTCTGTCCCCAGCCCTATTTTAGTTTTATTTGTAAACAGGGTCTCACTAAGTTGTGGAGGGCATTAATAAGTTGCTGAGGCTGGCTGCAAACCTGCAATCCTCCTGTCTCAGCCTCCTAGGTCCTGGGATTACAGGTATGTACAAACACAGCTGACTATATAATTTTATCCACAAATATTCCAGTAGCCATCTCTACAAGAAAGACTGTATTAATAACAAATTAGGGTTCAAATTTTTAATTGCCTCTTACATTGTATGAGTGTTTTAAGTTTGTTAAAATAAGAATTCAAAGCCTATGCATCTTTGTTGGCTTATATACTTTATAATTCTCTGTAAGATACAGATTTATCTTCCACCTCCTTTTTTTATTTCTTGTATTTTTTCATTGAGGAATTCAAGTTGTTCACAAATACTATATTTAGCTGTAGCCTAGATTTTGTTGATTGCTTTTTCTATAATACAGTTTATGTTTCTCTTTCCTCTGAATGTCCTATAGATTGGTAAATGGATGTAGAGGTGACTTAATCAAGTTTAGTTCTAATTTTATATTATTGCTTTGTTTTGTTTTGGGGTAAGTCACATTCCTAAATTTTGGTATATTCTTTTATCAAAATCTCATAATATTCACTTAACTCTCCTTTATTAAATGTGAGCAACCACTAATGCTTAAGATCTAAAATCCTTACTTCTTCTGCCGGGCTTGGTGGTGCACGCTTGTAATCCCAGCATTTGGGAGGCTGAGACCAGAGGATCGTGGTTCGCGGACAGCCTCAGCCTTAGTGAGGCCCTCTGCAATTCAGTGAGACCTGGTTTCAAAATAAAGAAAAATGGGGCAGGGGTATAGCTCAGAGGTCGAATGACCCCGGGTTCCATCCCCAGACCCGCAAAAAATAAATAAATAAAATTTAAAAAATAAAATCCTTACTTCTCAAATAAAATTTAAAAAGTTTAAATCACAGTTTTGTTTTTGTTTTCGTTTTGTTTTGTTTTTTGGTGGTACTGGGGTTCCTGGAAACCCTTCTGCCTCCTAGACCTATATTTTTATACTTTTTTATTTGGAAACAGGGTCTCTTAAGCCAGCATGGCTGGCTTCGAACCTGCACTATCCTCCTGTCTCCGCCTCCCAAGCACGGGGATTACAAGCATGTGCCACCAAGCCCAGCTAAATCACAGTTTTTAAATTGAATATTCTCTCATATAACAAGTCTTAAATATTACAAATATTTAAGAGATTTATTTATATATAGTATTTCAATATTTATAAAACATTCCACAGCCGGGCGTGGTGGCGCATGCTTGTAATCCCAGTGCTTGGGAGGCTGAGACAAGGAGGATCACACAGGTTCGAAGTCAGCCTCAGCTACTCAGTGAAGCTCTCAGAAACTTAGTGAGACCCTGTTTCCAAATAAAGTACATATTTAAAAAAATAGGTCTGGGAGTATAGCCCGGAGGTAGAAAAAGCTCCTGGGTTCCACCCCCAGTACCACACACACAAAAAAAAATAAAATAAAACATTCCACAAAAAATTATGATGAGTTTAGTCTATCCCATCATTTCTATACTAAATTCCAAGTTTTCCATGAACTATAAAAGCAAATTAAGTGAATAAAATGTTTTCTCAGGACAAATTTAATACATTGATTAACTGGGCCTTTATAGTTACTTAAATAGATAGCTGAGCAAATATAAATTTAATTTTCAATTAAAAAAGACTATATCTCAGGTAGAGACTGAGACATGTATGTCCATGGCAATTCTTCCTGGATCACACCCCAAACTGGGCAGATAGGAGAAGTTTGTTTTGGTGGTCATAGCATAATAAAGTAACTATAGTCCACAACGATCTATGATATATTTCAAAATATCTAGAAATAAAGGGTTTCAAGGTTCCCAACACATAGAAATGATTAATATTTGAGAAAATAGAAATGGTAATTACTGTGACTTAATCATGAAATGTTTCATGCAAGTATCAGATTATTTTATTGTACTACATGAATATGCACAAATATTGTGTCAATAAAAAAGTAAACAATTAGATGTTCTCCCTAATATGCAGAAGCTAGGGATAAAATGGGTCCTAGTAGGGACTCTAGACAATGAAGGAGATACTATAAATGAATAAAAAAAGGTGACCTGCAGAAGATAGAAGGGGCGAAGAGGGAAATTCCCTAATGCGCATGCTGTACATTCACAAACATATCAAAATAATCACTAAGCCAAACATGAGAAGGAGTCAAGGGAGGCGAGGGTGGGAACTGGGGAAGGGCTAAATGAGTGATGTGTGTATTCGTGCCTCTACCATCTTACACCCCATTAAGATGCATGACTACAATGCTCCAATTAAAATAACAGAGGGCTGGGCATGGTGGCGCACACTTGGAATAGACCAGAGGATCTGGGTTTGCAAACATCCTCAGCTACTTAGCGAGGCCCTTCATAACTCAATGAGACCCTGTTTCAAAAAATATAAAGACTAAAATATAGGGCTGGGGATGTAGCTCAGAGATAAAATGCCCCTGAGTTCTATCCCCAGTACAAAAAAAAAAATTTTGGAACTTGTGGTGGAATAGTTACACAACATTGTGAATGTACAGGATGACACTGAATTGCACACCTTAAAATAGTTATAATGGTTAATATCGATGTGTGTGTTTTATCATGATCAAAAATCAAACGAAAGCTCAGTGAATTTGAAAAAGGGCCATAAATGGAAACTTTAAGGATAAGAGACCTCCATGGAAGTGTTGAAATACACCCTATTGGGGAGCAGGACAGACTCCAAGCCATGTAAACACAAGGTGCTCATTTTTCTTATATCATTTCCACACCCTGCCTGTGTATCTCCAGTGTTCCAAAAATAAATAAATAAAACCCATGGAAAAATGTTTAAGTTAAAATAAAAATTCTTCATAAGCCACAAATATGTCCACAGAGCCCTTTTTATGCTCAGGAGACATTGCTAGCACACACTCTTCAAATTGGGTTTGTTTTGCAAATAGTGTCTCTCTCTTGGACCCAAGACTCTTTTCTCATTCTCAGAGTGCTTTGAGTATTCATCTTGAGAGTAATATGATCGTGTTTTCATTTGTTTTAGAAAGATTATAGCAAAAGTTAGAGAAGGGACTGTCAGGTGGAGAGAGGTGGAGCTGATCATTAGAAGACTGGCCAGATTGGCTAGTGTAGGACATAGCTAGAAATGATGTGATCCTGTTCTTGCATCTATCAGGAGAAAAGTGAGAGATAGAAGAGTTAAATGAAGTATAAGAGATATGAAATACGGAAAATGACAGAACTGGAGGATTACTTTGTTATGTGCGTGTGTGGATATGTGAATGTGGTGCCATACACCAAGATGTAAAAACTACCAGGGAGAACAGGTTTGGGTTGGCAAAGAAAAGAGAACCTGTTTCTGAGATGTTGATACAGAACTGTGTGAGACCATCAAAATAGTCTGAAATTCAGACAAGAGACCAGAGAGTGTAAGAGGGCCAGAGATTTCAACAAGAAGGTTACCAACACTGAGATAAGAGGAGAAGCCATGGGAGTATATGAAATCATTCAGGGATAACTGCAGAGTGGGGGAGAAAAAAAGAAGAGTCAAGAACAGAACACACAGGTAAAGGAACATCATCACTAGGAGGGGAAGTTAAAAAAAAAAACACAAAGGAAATTGTGGAGTAGTGGCCAGAGAGACATTAAGTACGCCAGGATGTATTTCTAATGGAAGCAGAAAAATGAGAGGCTATTCAGTTTTAAAATGGTAATTTCAACTTTTAAAACTTTAGTTGAAAAGTAAGGATTTTAGGTCTTGAGCACCAGAGGTGTCTCACATCCAATAAAGAAGAGTCAAGTAGATATTATGAGCTTCCAGTAAAAGAATATACCATAATCTAGAAATGAATCTTACCCCCAAACAAAATAGCACAATAATATAAAATTAGAACTAAACTTGGTCAAGTCACCTCCACATCCATTTACCAATCTATAGGGCATTCAGAGGGAAAAGAAACATAAACTGCATTATAGAAAAAGCAATCAACAAAATTCCTTGTACTATGTTAAAAAATTCAAAATGTTCATGAATACTGTATTTACCCATAGCCTAGACTTTGTTGTGGTTAAGCAATTCAGAGGAAGCACCTTGAAGTCTAAGCCAAAGAGTATGGGAGGAAAGACAGATATAAACCTAGAGAAGAGAAAGGAGTTGGGATTAAGACCAATTCCATTTGGTGCATATGCCATGGAACCTATGAAATACCTTCAGAATCCCAGAGTTAAACAATTGATTTACTACAGGTTTAGTGGAAAACATGACTTCCCAAATCCACCCCAAATGCACACAAGCTTCTTAATTCTTCTTTTGTTTTTTGGTACTATGGATGGAACCCAGGGGCATTCTGAGCTATACATCTAGCCCTAGTTTTTAGTCTTAGTCTTTTTTTTTTTTTTTTTTTTTTTTTGGTGGCACTGGGGGTGGAACCCAGAGGCTTCCTACCTCCGGGCTATACTCCCAGACCTTTTTTTATATTTTATTTGGAAACAGGGTCTCACTAAATTGCTGAGAGCATCACTAAGTAGTTGAGGCTGGCTTCGAACCTGTGCGATCCTCCTGTCTCAGCCTCCCAAGCACAGGGATTACAAGCGTGCGCCACCATGCCTGGCGAGTCTTTTTATTTTTTGAAACAGGGTCTCACTGAGTTGCAAAGGGTCTCACTAAGTAGTTGAGTCTGTCCTCGAACCACAATCCTCCCGTCTCTGCCTCCCAAATGCTAGGATTACAAGCATGCACCGGCATGCCCAGCTATGTTTTGCTTTGTGTTGGGGGGAGACGCTGGGGATTGAATCCAGGGGCATTCTACCTCTGGCTAAACCCCCAGCCCAATATTGTTATTCTTTATTTTGAAACGGGGTCTCACTAAGTTGCAGAGGGCCTTACTAAGTAGCTGAGGCTGTCCGCGAACCCTGATCCTCCTGTCTCAGCCTCCGAAGTACTGGGATTACAAGCATGCACCACCACACCCGGCTCTTTTTTTTTTTTTTTTTTTTTTTTTGCCACGGTAGCAGCATAAAAATAAGACTAAATTTCATTCTAGTGATATCGGAAGTTTTAAACCAGAACAAAAATTAAAGAGAAAAGATTAATGCCAACAGTATTTTTTTTTCTTTTTCAGCTTAAGTAAGCACCTGTTCTATTTTCACTTTTTCTTCTTTTTGCTTTCAGAAATCCTGTAAATGAAGAAAATCAAGATGGTGGCATGCACTCTGATGGTAAGGAGAAAAAGCAGTATAGTGTTTAATAAATGCACTATGTTATTTTTATTTAATTACAGAAGTTTGAATCAATCGTTCTCCTAGTGTCTTTGATGTGCGGATGCCATCACCGGTCCAAGCAAGACCTCTGTTCTTTGACTTATTTATTTCTTTGTATTCTTATAACTCACTCCCTTTCTTCTCTTACCATAAAAAATATTCTAATGTATTTAACGTGTATCTGTCTGTTCATACATATTCTCTTATGTGGTACATGCACATATATTTAGTTTAAATAAACAGTGTGTTACAGGTTGTTGTTTTTTTTTTTAATACTCAGCATACAATGTGTTCTGGGCCCATCCTTGACACCATATTTTGCTTACTCTGTTGTTGTTAAATACTATGCAGTACTCTGTGGGATGCATCCTCATTTTAATGCCTCCTGTTACTATAGATAACACTATGGCACATCTTCTGGTACTCACATGGACCTCTGAGAGACTTTCTGTGAAATATATACCCAGCAGCGGAATAGCTGGTCAGAAGCTACGGAATACTTATTTTGACTGAGTAGGTCAGGAATACCCTCAAAAATGATGCACCTGTCTACATTCTAATCAACAGGAACAAAGATTCCACACAAAGGTGCCTTTTCCAGTACATTAAATCATTAAGATGCCCAGTGTTTTCCCAGTCTTATATGTATAAAATTACATCTCTTTTAACATAAATATTTTAATACATATTAGTATTTATACTTATCATTCTTACTCTTGAGTTTAAATACTTCATTTGATGATTTATCTTTGTGATTTTCTCTTTTGTAAGTTGCCAGTTTTTAATCCTTCGACCAATCCCATCTCCATCCTTTGGGCTTGCATCTTTCCCTGGTTGACTTTCAGGAATTCCTTTGTATTTCAGGTATTAATCCCATGTCAATTTCAAACACTGCAAACATCTCCCATTTTATCAGTTGTTTATTAATTTATTTCATGCTGTCCTTCCTTGAACTTAAATTTTGTTATAATCACATTCATTAATTTTTTCTTTACAATTTATTTATTTTAAGCTTTGCTTAAGAAATCTTTTCTTTCTAGGAAATATAACTGTTCTCCCTTTTTTTCCATGAGCCTTATCACTTGTATTCAGGTCTTTGACCTCTTTGCAGACTCCCTTTGAGAACTTAGTAGAAATCTGGATTTTTTGCCTCATATGTCGGCAGTTTTGTTAAACAATGCATCCTTTTCTCATTAATTTATATTGTCACCATTATACTAAATGAACTATTTTGTTCTTATAGTATATATGTAGGCAGTTTTGCTAAACAGTACATCCCTTTCTCATTAGTTTATAGGGCCACCATTATACTATATAAACTCTATATGTGTGTATTTGGATATATATATATATATATATATATATATATATATATATATAACACCAAATATATATATATATATATACATATACATATATAGCTGTATTATATGAGTCTATATATGTAATTCTGTATGTGTCACTGGCTCTATGGTCTATTATCTGGCCTCCTTTTCTGTTCTTTTACCAACACTATACTGTACTTATTAAATTGCTCTTAAAATTATTATATTATTCCTCTTGATATTATATTATGTCTTGGTATCTGGGATAATTGGTATAACACTACATTTTTGAGCAGTAAAATATTTTTTTAAATCTAATTAACTTGATTTGTTTGCTACATGAGAGAAAATCCCTAAAATCAAGTAAGTCGAACGTATGAACTTCTTGTTTTGTTTTGTTTTGTTTTTTGTGTGTGGTACTGAAGGTGGAATCCAGGGGCTTTTCTACCTTTGGGCTATACTCCAAGACCTATTTTATACTTTATTTGGAAACAGGGTCTCACTAAGTTGCTAAGAGCCTCACTATGTAGCTGAGGCTGGCTTCGAACCTGTATGATCCTCCTGTCTCAGCCTTCTAAGTGGTGGGATTACAAGGGTGTGCCACCATACCCAGCACTTCTTGTTATTTTTATAATATTTGCTCCACATAGGCTCATAGGACCAAATGTATCTGCCTTATATAAAAAGGAATAAAGCAGTCTTAACTATATTTTGGTTTTTGCATTATTTTATAAAATTCAATAAAATGATTTTATAATTAAGTTTCAAGTTTTGAAAAAGCCATAGTGGGCCGGGCATGGTGGCACATGCTTGTAATCCCTGCGCTTGGGAGGCTGAGACAGGAGGATCGCACAGGTTCGAAGCCAGCCTCAGATACTTAGTGAAGCTCTCAGCAACTTAGTGAGACCCTGTTTCCAAATAAAATAGAAAATAGGTCTAGGAGTATATCCTAGAGGTAGAAAGCCCCTGGGTCCCACTCCCAGTACCACCAAAAAAAAAAAAAAAAAAAAGCCATAGTGGGTAATCTAAGGCATGTATTTTATTTTGTTCTTCTATGTCCTTGATAAAAGAATGAGTTCTGTTAGATTATAAACTGATTTGAATATTATCAAGTAATATCTAATGATCACATTAAGGTGTTTCTTAACTATAATGTATTAAATTTAATCTTCTTTTTAATCCTTTAGGTCCTGGAAATCTAGATGAGGTCAGATTTTTTTTTCTTCTTATACTAACCTACTATAATTAGAATATTTGACAATTATTGTTATTATTCACTTCCTGTTGGCATAAACCAAATTGAAATGTTTATGAGTAGTTATGATATTTTTTTCATTTACAATCTTATTTCATCTAAAATGCTGGAAACGTTAAAGAGCAGCCAGTACACTGACTCGTGTAATGTTGTATGTTGTGGTGCTGAACGTGAACTCATGTCTGGCTACACGTCTGAATGACAGCAAAATACAAAATGAAATCTTTTGGGGGTTGCTTTCCTAGTCTGTCTCTAAAGATTAAAAAAAATCAAACAAACCAAACTTACATATATGTAAATAACATAAACTCATAAGCACTTGGTTTACAAAATATTTGATCAGTGAAATGTGTGTAGGTTACTTTCTGAAGAATCAAAATCAATCATTATTCATGTTTTTCTTGGCAGGAAAAAGAAAGTGAAGGAGAAACATATGAAGACATGTATGAATTACATTTTTACCAAAAGAGTTTTCTTCTAAGAGGAATATAATGTTTTGTAAGAGGAAGCGTGGGCACATAGCAAACACTAAGAGGAATGAGCTGTATTTGTTCAAGTGACTGGCATGTAATGATAACCTTTATTGCAATGCAAAACATGGAAAGTTCTTTAGTTCTCTAAGGATTTTACAGAGGACTTTGTTAACAATCTATGATGTGAGAGGCCAGAGACCTTCAGACTACTAAATAGACCATAGACAAGAAATCAGACATAGGAATCTGTATTTCCTCTTATTGGTGGTTCCTTAAACAAATGAATTGATTTGGGGGCTCTACCTTCCTCACCTGGGCACAGGCTGTGAGACAGAGTTTAACATCACACCTGCTGACATTACAACCTACTATCACGGGGTAAAAATGGCTCCAAAATGAGTTTCTAGGTGGTCTAAAATTACGAAATGCTAGTGGGTAAAAGTAGAAATAAACATTTTTTATCAGATGTTGAGCTCAGATATCTTTTTTTTTTTTTTGTGGTGGTACTGGGGTTCCTGGAAGCCCTTCTACCTCCGGGATACACTCCCAGACCTATTTTTTTTTTTTTTTTGGAAACAGGGTCTCTTACGCCAGCGCGGCTGGCTTCGAACCTGCGCGATCCTCCTGTCTCCACCTCCCAAGCGCAGGGATTACAAGCGTGCACCACCACGCCCGGCAAGCTCAGATATCTTAATTTTACCTACATAGTTTCTATTCAACCAATTTTGACTTATGTTTCTGAATCAAGATTTGCATAATCTTGATTGAGTGACTACTTGTGCATGCCCATAAAAGACAGAGGGAAATTAATAATTTTATTAATGCCAGCATGCAGGAGGGCCTTGCTCACAGTGCCTTTCCCTTGCTAGCACAACTTGTCAGGGAAGGAAGAGCCACTGGGAGATGTCCCCAGCTCTGTGCCTTCTAGTCACTTTAAAAACCACCAGGATTTTGACCTTCATCCACACTTCAGAGACCAACTTCTCTTTTGGGTAGAAACCTCCCTGGATAGTGAGTCCTGACACATGGTGCTTATAGATGCAGAGACAACCTAACAATTTGTGTTCACAGAGAAGCATCCAAAGAGAGAGATAAAAAACGGGAAAAGGAAGAAAAGAAGAGATTGGAGCTAGAGAGAAAGGAACAGAAGGAGAAGGAAAAGAAAGAACAAGAATTAAAGAAGAAATTTAAAGTAAGAGTTTGCTTGGTGATGGGTAACAATAACATCCTTTTGTCGATTTCAGGAGAGGTAGCCGGGCGTGGTGGCGCACGCTTGTAACCCCCGCGCCTGGGAGGCAGAGACAGGAGGATTGTGCAGGTTCTAAGCCAGCCTCGCTGGCTTAAGAAACCCTGTCTCCAAATAAAAAAGTATAAAAATGGGTCTGGGTCTGGGAGTGTAGCCCGGAGGTAGAAGGGCTTCCAGGAACCCCAATACCAACAACAACAACAAAAATTTCATGAGAGGGGCACCATGCTTGAAAACCAACATAGTTGGAGAATTATATTACTTTCGAAACAAGGCCTACCTTCATAACAATATTTTTGTCCCAAGCACCATCTCAACTCTGCACTAAAAATATAAAGCCCAAAAAAACATAATTGTAGTCAGGTGTGGTGGTGCATATCTGTAATCCCAGTACCTGGCAGGCTAAGACAGGAGGATCACAGGTTCCAGGACATCACTAGCAATATAGTAAGAGTCTCAACAACCTAATGAGACCCTGTTTCAAAAGCAAAAATAAATAAGGATGAAGGCTCAATCCTGGGTTCAATCCTTAGTACCACATACACCTACACATAGCATGTGTGTGTAATATATATGCATATATATTTTATATGTGTATACACACACACACACACACACACACACATATATATATATATATGAAATACAGGACTTATAATTAGTAAGTACCCAGGAAATTTTACATTGTTCAAATGAATAAATATTTTTTACTTAAGTCCAACTTGGCTCTCTGTTACATATTACTTATTAGCCTATCTACGCCATGAGTTTAGGACCACATAGAATTCCTGGTGGCAGGTAATGTCGTGGTGCAAGAGACACACAAAGCTCTCCTGGATGAACCAGACTTTCTCAGAATAACATTTCTTTAGTGACTTTAGATGCTGATGTTTGGGCTTGATTTCCCCACCCCACCTCTAGTACTAGGGACTGAACCAGGGACACTCTATCACTGAGCTACATCTTTAGCCCCTTTTATTTTTTACCTTAAGACAGGGCGTCATTAAGTTGCCCAGGCTGGTCTTGAACTTGTGACCCTCCGGCCTCAACCTCCACAGTAGCTGGGGTTTTCGGTGTGTCCGACGCTGACTTAACATTTTTGCTTCTATTTTAAGCTGATATACATACTTACTTCTGAGCCCTGCTATTTCTAATCCCTCTTTGTGTCCCTTGATTTCTGATTTCTGTATTCTCTAGATCACTGGTAATCATGTGACTCCTATTACTGTCACCACTGAATGCCACACTCATAGGCTTTCTTCTCTTAGTTATACCATCTTTGGTGACATAGCCCAGCTGGGATCGGTCCAGCGTCTCTAATATACATAGGGTGATTATATGAATTACAAAACCATTCTTCACTTTGAAAATAATTTGTATGCCAGTCTTGGTGGCTTATGCCTGTAGTCCTAGTACTTGGGAGGCAGACACAGGAGATAGGCCAGCCTTAGCAACTTAGTGAAACCCTATTTCAAAATAAAAAGTGCTGGAGGTGCAGCTTTGAATAGAATGACCCTGGGTTTAATCCCCAGGACCAAAAAAAAAAAAAAGAAAGAATTCATATGATGTTAAATATTTGTTCCTTTGGACCATTTAAATTATAGTTTAAATTATCAAATTTTTATTTATATATTATTTCCCAGTACAATTATCATATGAAAGCAAAGGTTTAACACCATGGTACAGGGGAAATATACCACTCTAAGTCAGTTGGACAGATGTGGATACAAATTCCATATGCACAGATGAGCTATGTGACTTAGGTTTATTTTATTTATTTATTTATTTATTTATTTATTTATTCATTCATTTTTGCAGTACTGAGGATGGAACCCAGGGGCAGGCTACCTCCGAGCTACACCCCCAGCCCTATATTTTAGTTTTTTATTTTGAAACAGGGTCTCACTGAGTTGCAAAGGGCCTCACTAAGTAGCTGAGGCTGTCCTCGAACCACTATCCTCCTGTCTCAGCCTCCCGAATGCTGGGATTACAAGCATGCGCCACCACTCTCGGCATGATCTTAGATTTATAACTTAACTTCTCTGAGACTCAAATTCTTGTTCTTTAGAGCAAGAATAAGTGGTAACTTTTCAGAAATTTTTTTATGAAATTAAATATTGCACAAAACCACTATATTTATTATAGATTTTCATTTAACTTTTAAAACTCACTATATATAGGTAAAACTATAATTCAGTGTGAATAAATATTTTACTCATGCAGAATGCATGGCTATATTTTTCAAGTAAAAACGAATTCCTTAAATGAGAGGGAGAAAGAAGGAAAGAAATCTAATACTTTACTTTTCTGGCAGTAGTAAAGATTGAGCCCAGAACCTCACATCAGTCAAGATCTCATCACTGAACTACATCCTAGACTTTTTATATTTTTAATTTTATTTCAAAACAGGGTTCCAGCCAGGCATGGTGTCACACACCTGTAATCCTAGTACTTGGGACACTGAGACAGTAGGATCTGGGTTAAACTACTTAGTGAGGCCCTCTGCAACTTAGTGAGACCCTGTTTCAAAATAAAGAATTAAAAAAATAGGACTAGGGGTATAGCTCAGAGGTAGAATGCCACCTGGCTTCCATTCCAGTACAGCAAAAGAAGAAAGAAATAGAAAGAAAGAAAGAAAGAAAGAAAGAAAGAAAGAAAGAAAGAAAGAAAGAAAGAAAGAAAGAAAGAGAGAGAAAGAAAGAAGAAAGAAAGAAAGAAAGAAAGAAAGAAAGAAAGAAAGAAAGAAAGAAAGAAAGAAAGAAAATAACAAAAAGTGTTCCACTAAGTTGCCAAGGCTGGCCTTGAACTTGTGATCCTCCTGCTTCGATCTTCCAAGTAGCTGGGATTATATGTGTTCACCACCAGACCTGGCTATATGTTACATTTTTCATGAACCGGTTGCTTATAGTTTTATAGTTGCTTTATAGTTTTCAAAGAATCATGTGAGGCTTTTATTTGTTTTTTGTTCTGGAAAATGATATTTTCATTATTTCACTCATTCAAAACATAGTTTTTAGTAAAAAAAAAAAGTCATACCAATAACTATGAACTCAAAACTTTGTCAAGACTAAGACTTTACAAACTATATTCCTCCCACAAATTTTAATGGATACTAGGTAAGAAAAAAAATTAAATAAATTTGAGAATTGGGTCTCATCAATATCGTGGCATAGTATAATATAAGTTTCTTATGTACCTAATTAATAATATGTCTTATAATTCATGGCATCATAAATTCAATAAAATAAAGTAGCAGTTCCTCAAAAACTCACCATGCATATCAAAAGATCTAGGAAATCTGTTGAAGACACCAATTTAGGATGAGGAAGTCTGAAATTTAGTATTCCTGTTGGAAACTAGATTATTTCCCTGCTGTCAAGAAACCACCACACTATTTCAGGATATTATTGTTATTTTAAAAAAAAACCTCACAAAGCATATTTTTACTGTTTTTTATTTACAAAGCTATTTCTAAAATGGTATCTTGTTTATAGCAAGTAACATCTATTCCAAATGTATAGACAAACAGTTGACATAAAAGAAAAAGCCGAAAGGAAAAGAAAAGAAATTGCTTTTCTCAAAAGTACAACCTACCGCCACTACCTACCTACCTTTCTCTTTGCTGCAAAGATCAAGATAACTACACAAGGGGCACGAGGTATATCCCAGTGGTGATGCACAGGCTTAACATGCAAGGCCAGGCTTCACTCAATCCCCAGGATGAAAGGAAGAATGAGAGAGAGAGAGAGAGAGAGAGAGAGAGAGAGAGAGAGAGAGAGAGAGAGAGAGAGAGAGAGAGAGAGACAGCAACATAACGTAAAATGAAGAAAACCTCCATCTACCAAACAGACCACCAGCACATTCTATAAAAACACATGGTACTTTGCATAGATTATTGCACATAAACGATATTCAATTATTTGAGGTGGCCTTTGCAGGCCTCCCACAGAGTCCTAGCATCGACAGCGCCTTGACAATCTCTCCTGGGCCCCAAGCACATGCTCACCTGTTATTGGCTGGCCCTGCTTGGCCTCAGTGATTTTCCTCTAACTCTCCTTCTAAGAACATTCACCAGGAATGACATTAGCCCTCTATTTCTAGGTTAGCAAGTTGTGGGCTTGTCTTCCCACACTGTGTCCCTTAAAAGTAAAGAGTAGTAATTAACGTAATGAACGTGTTAATGAATTTTTTGCTCCATGCAGCTAACAGGCCCCATTCAAGTCATCCATCAAGCAAGAGCTTGTTGTGACGTCAAAGGAGGAAAGAATGAACTGAGCTTCAAGCAAGGAGAGGAAATTGAAATAATCCGCATCACAGACAACCCTGAAGGGAAATGGCTGGGCAGGACAGCAAGGGGGTCATGTGAGTGCACCTCCCTGTGACTTCAGAGTATCTTCTTTTGGGGACAATATTAAATGTTGAGATTCTTCCAGAACAATTATCATCAAGTTAGGAGTGTATTACTGGGGGAGAATAAAGACAGGAAAATGTAAAACAGCAATCAGTACCATCTTCAGCTCATCGTGCTCTTTTTAGTAAAGAACAATGTAAAGTTTTATGTTATTTCAAGAAAAATCAAAATTCAGCATTTTCTTCATTCGTGTTAAAAGGAGAAAAATTGTTTCATGGAAATCATTGTGGAATTTTTTTTTTTTTACTACTGGGGATTGAACCCAGGGACATTCTACCTTTGAACAACATACCCAGCCCTATTTTATTTTATTTTATTTTTGTTGTTGTTGTTGTTTTGAAACAGGGTCTCCCTGGGCTGCTGAGGGTCTTGCTCTATTGCTGAGGTTGTCCTGGAATCTGTGATCCTCCTATCTCATCCTCCAGAGTACTATGATTTACAGGCATGCGCCACCAACTTCAGGCTCATTGGGGAATATTTTAAATAGGCTCTAGGCTTACTCTGAAGTGTAGCGGGATGAAACTTTGGTGGAGTACAGTAAAACATGCTTCTACCTGGGAGGTCTATAACTCAGAATTGCAAGCAAATAATAAAGGCAATTTCAAATAGCAAGTCTGCAACTAAAATTTTATTCACAACTTTAAAATATGTAAGTGACAGTTCCCTGAAGCTGCCTTTCTTTTTATTGGTAGATGGCTATATTAAAACAACTTCTGTAGAGATTGACTATGATTCTTTAAAGAAGAAGAAAAACTCTCTCGGCACTATTTCCCCAAAACCTATTGAGGATGACCAGGAAGTGTACGATGATGTCGCAGAGCAGGATGCTGGCAACAGGTATGTGTGCATACGTATCGGAAGGCAGAACAAACTGTTTCCTTGTCAGAGATGATTGATTAAGATCCTAGCATTTTGCCTTGCATATCTCCTGATGCTATCACTAAACTCAGTCACCATTTATGAGAACCCCAGTATGGGTGAAAGTCATTTGGAAAGCCATAGTCTTTTGCTTTACTTTTTGGTTATATGTGTTGAATAGTACTATCATTGCTTTGGGCCTCTGGAGACGGTGACTTTCCTTATGAAACTCGGGAACCTCTATTGTTATCTCAAAAAGCATCATCCTGCTAGATCTTTACCTGGGTAAAACTGTGTCTGCATTCTTCATAATTCAAATTGCAAAGGAAAA
This sequence comes from Muscardinus avellanarius, assembly GCF_963383645.1. Taxonomy (NCBI): domain Eukaryota; kingdom Metazoa; phylum Chordata; class Mammalia; order Rodentia; family Gliridae; genus Muscardinus; species Muscardinus avellanarius. Next base: position 34,569,795 of record NC_137786.1, on the reverse strand, counting down.
TCTTTTAAAATATCAATATTTTAAAAAATACAAAACTACCAAATTAGTAATGTACTTTTAAAGCATATGAAGAAGCCAGGTATAACATCAGTATTTGGGAGGGTAAAACAGGAAGATCACGGGTTCCAGGCCGGTCTCAGCAACTTAGCAAGACCTTGTTTCAAAATAAAAAATAAAAAAGGGTTGAGGGTGTAGTCCAGTGGCAGAATGGCCCTGGGTTCATTCCCTAGTACCAAACATACATAATCTATATATAAATAATTAAATCTCCCTCTTATGTTCTTTTACTTCATGTCATCAATTAAGCTTAATTTATATTGCTTCCTGGTAGTTTTGTCTTTCTAAAAAGAATTATAGCCTGCTATGCCTTCTCACCATTTTATAATCATAAATTATGCAATATATGTCAAAGCCTATAGTGCATGCACTAGAGTTTACGTATCTTAATTTGGCTTTAGTAACAAAAACCACATCGACCTTGTTTGAGAGTCAGTAAATGCCAGTCTTGGAGGGGGATAAAGTTTTCAATGCTCATATTATGTAATTTACAGAATTTTCTGGACCTGAATATACATAGTATATTACCAGTGCAAATACTTTACTTTTACCTTTTAGTGTATGTATGTGTGTACATCTGTGTGTTTGTGCACGTGTGCACGTGTGGGTGTGTTACTGTGAATTAAACCAAGGGCATTCTGCCTTTGAGCTACAACCTAGCCCTATTTTTATTTTTTATTTTAAAACAGGGTCTCACTAACTTGTAGAGGGTCTTGCTAAGTTGCCGAGGCTGGCTCCAAACCTATGATCCTCCTGTTTCAGCATCCCAAGTGCTAGAATTACAGGCATGTGCTATCATATTTGACCTTATTTGTCTTTTTTTAAATGCATTTTTCAGCCAGGTGTGGTGGCTCACACTTTTAATCCCAGCGTTTGGGAGGCTGAGACAAGAGGATCACAGTTTATGGATAGCCTCAGCTATTTAGTGAGGTTCTTCACAACTCAATGAGACCCTGTTTCAAAATAAAGAATAAAAGACAGAGCTGGGGGTGTAGCTCAGAGGTAGAATGTCCCTGGGTTTCATCCCCAGTACTGCAAAAAAAAAAAAAAAAAAAAAAAAATTTTTTCTTTTGGGGAATTTAAAGAAACCCATTTTATTGACAAATACATATTTACCCTAGCATATATATTCAAGAAAAAAAATAGGCCCATAGAAAAGAAATGATGTTCTTAAAAGTAATATTTAACCACTGTAGGTAAACATGTTCCAAAGCTATTGCTATTACCTTTATTCATTTTATCCAGTCCATATTTATTATAACTCTAAAAGACATGCTCTTAGTAAACATGGAGCAGAAAAAGAGTGTTCTATTTAATAAAAGGATGGGTTTGGAGAAGGTGTGTGGTTTTAATTCTTAATATCATAAATAAGTATAGAACTACAATATTTACTAACAGCTATCCCTCTTGTATGCATATATAATAAGAAAACTAAAGAAGCAACTCTTTCTATATGTGTTTTATTTTTGAAGCTACAGCTGCTGCTAGCAGAGTTCTCATAACAGAACAGTCTTTGTCCTTAGCAGAAAAAGGAAAGACAGGGCACTGAGTGTAGCCCGCAGCTGGCCAGAGCCAGAATAAGGAGAGGAGGCACCAGGGTACCCTTGGCCCTCCTCCCTCACCTGCCGCCTCCCACCCCCTACCTGATCTTCCCAGGTTCCCTAGGGTGAGGGAGATGGCTGTGCGCCTCACACAAAGCACAGGCCCTGACACAGGTCCTTCCCTCTGTCTTCTCAGCTACAACAAATTCTGTCATGACTCCGAAACACTGAAGGAAAGGACCCTGCAAAGGCAGGCATCACTCCCTCCTCACACAGCAAAGCGCCTTCCCCACCCCCTCTCCCCACCTCTTCTTCACCTGGCAGGGGTTTTATCTTCTACACAGGAAGTTGGAGAAATACTCTGCAAAAGAAAAAGATGGGTGGCGGCTTTGTTCCTCGTGCACCATCACCATTCTCATTAGAAATTAGGTATGAGAATCTCCAAGAGAAAACCTAGTTGCCAGGAGCCAAGGCCAGGCAGAATGTAACTGATTCTGACTGCAGGTCCCCGCTCAGAGGAAGGTGTCAGAGAAAAGAGATGTGAAGATGGCACATAAACGAGTGCAGGGTAGACTTCACTTCAAGAACCAATTTCTTATTTATAGAGGATAATGTTTATAGCATGTTTTCTTACAAAGTTCCATTAGCCGCGGTATGTTTTATTTCCAAATGAGCCAAAGGGCTGTATCAGATCAATTTTTCTAGTGATTATGAACATTAAGGAATCAGGTATGAGAATACCATTTTCCTATATGGTTGGAATATCAAGATAATATCTGTTGCTGGAATATTATCCAAAGGCCAAAAATAGGGGTACAGGGAGGGCTGTTGGATGGAGAAATGGGTTTGGTCAAGCCACTTAAATTCTCAAGGCCTCTGTTTCTTTTCTGCATAAGAAGGAATTGAATGACTAGAGACTCCTGAGGATTTTATAGTCCTCAGTCTACATTTCCTTTGCTCTCATGGCATACATACGTTAGCAGAAACTACAGGCAAGAAAAGAGATCATTTTAAAAGCTAAAATAGAGAAAGTACAAATAGAATAGAAATAAAAAGAAACACAGTTAATCTAAATTTAGAGACTCAGGAGCTAACCCATTTTTTAAAAGCCCCTAAATATTTCAATTTTAAAAGTATTGTTCCTTGCTGGGCGTGGTGGTACATTCTGATAATCTCAGTACTTGGGAGGCTGAAACAGGAGGACCACAGCCAGCCTCAGCTACTTAGTGAAGCTCTCTGCAACTTAGTGAGATCCTGTTTCAAAATAAAGAATAAAAAGCCAGGCGTGGTGGTGCACGCTTATAATCCCAGCATTTGGGAGGCTGAGACAGGAGGACCACAGCCAGCCTCAGCTACTTAGTGAAGCTCTCTGCAACTTAGTGAGATCCTGTTTCAAAATAAAGAATAAAAAGCCAGGCGTGGTGGTGCACGCTTATAATCCCAGCATTTGGGAGGCCGAGACAGGAGGACCACAGCCAGCCTCAGCTACTTAGTGAAGCTCTCTGCAACTTAGTGAGATCCTGTTTCAAAATAAAGAATAAAAAGCCAGGCGTGGTGGTGCACGCTTATAATCCCAGCATTTGGGAGGCCGAGACAGGAGGACCACAGATCAAGGAGAGCCTCAGCTACTACTTAGTAACTCGGTGAGACCCAACTCAGTGAGACCCTATTTCAAAATAAAGAATAAAAAATATCTAACTTATCTAAACATTGGACTAAAAAATGATATGTAAGGTACAATTCAAATATGTCTGGGCCAGGCGTGGCAGCACATGTTTGTAATCCTAGTACTTGGGAGGCTGAGACAGGAGGATCACGCAGGTTCGTAGCCAGCCTCGCTCCTTAGTGAGGCCCTCTGCAACTCAGTAAGACCCACTGTCAAAATAAAGAATAAAAAATAGGGCTGGGGTGTAGCTTGAAGGCAGAATGTCTCTGGGTTCCATCCCCAGGACTGAAAATAAAATTAAAAATAGGGCTTGGGGTATAGCTCGGAGGTAGAATGTCCCTAAATTCAATCCCCAGTACTGTAAAATATATATGTATTTTTTCCTTAAAAAAAAGTTTAATGCTATTGGACTATGAATAAAATGCTTTTATTCTCAGATATAGAAAGAAAATTGAATTTAATGCATTGATTATTCCCCTTTATTACTCCTGGAATACTCTAGGGGTATTTTTAATAGTCCATCTATGGCCTGATGTAATAATATATAATCTGAAAACTGCCTCATGGGAAAATGTTCAAAGCAAAGAACATCATTGTTTTGAATATCATCTGTAGTAGCCTACTTGCTTCTTTTTGGTTTTTGTTTTGTTATGTTGCCTTGTTATTATGCATCTGTTATGATAAGAAACATTTTTCATCTTCTTCACCTATGACATCTGGACAACTTGTAACTAGACGGTTATTTATCTCTTACATAACTGAGCCGTATATGTACTTCTCTTTCTGAGAGCTAAGTAATTCACATACTGATAATTATGTTTGGTTTTTTCTAGCCATAGTCAGAGCGGAAGTGGAGGTAAGTCACTCGCCTTTTTATCACTGTTTACAAGTTTTTTGCAAATCCTCAAAATATTTCTTTACACATCTTCAGCATTTTTGAGTGTAGTCATGAAAAATGATTCATTCTGCCAGTTATGGAGGGCATCTTGGTGTAGAGGAAGGAAGAACACTGGCCTGGAAGTCAATGGCCTGGACTCTAGTCCTGGGCAAGTCACGTCTCTCTTCCAAGCTCACGATGTGCGTGGGGTGGTCCAGCGTGCCCAGGGTGGTCTTGGTTTATTCCAACTGTCTGGCAGTCTTGGTTTATTCCAACTGTCTGAGTGAGTGCAGTTAGCGATAATATGCTCCTTCACTACCACAAATACCTTTGTTTAGATGAAAACTTATATGGTTACCTTGACGACGGCTCCTAAAGACTCAAAATTAGAGATTTGAATTAAAAGCTCACAGGACTCAAGTTCTCATACTAAAAGTTCAATTTCAAGTTCACTGCACATATTCCTGTACATAGAAGGTATTTAGAAAACATTTGTTAAGCTGGGCATGGTGGCGCACGCTTGTAATCCCTGCTCTTGGGAGGTGGAGACAGGAGGATCACGCACGTTCAAAGCCAGCCTTGGTGGCTTAAGAGACCCTGTTTCCAAATAAAAATATAAAAAAATAAAATGGGTCTGGGAGCGTAGCCTGGAGGTAGAACCCCAGTACCAGTATTTGTTAAATGTTTATCAAATAGCAAGGTTTCTGAAAAGTATAGCATAACAAATGAAATAAGGGTTTAAATTTAAAACATATTTATTACTATGTCATCTTCCATTTTTGTTTTAACAACCATCAGTGTACAGATTTACTTTTAATTCCATTTTATTTTCTTAAAATCATATTTTGCTCAATATATTTTTCTGAATTGCACTCATTGTTAACTAAGCTTTTATCATTATTCCTTCATTTATTCTCTTTTTCCACAATAAGTATCTAACTTTATCCCCTATTCAGTTTTTCTTTTTCTCATTTTTATTCTCCCCCATTTCTTTTATTTCAAGTTCAAAGTACACCTTTTTATAACTTCAGCCCTCGAAATTAGTATAAAATTAGCAACAAATCAATTAACTTACCTGTTATGTGTGTAAAACTGGGGAATTAAAGTGTTTTATTTAAGTGGTTAATATGAGAGAGGGATGCTTTCTGCAGTCTAATAAGAAAAATTTATTATAAAAATCTGAGTAACCACTATAAGATCAAGTTATAAAAGTAACAGGAGATTTTTTTCTGTAATCCAAATAAAGGAATGTTCCCACCACCACCAGATGATGACGACATTTATGATGGAATAGAAGAGGAGGATGCTAATGATAGGTAAGAATAATTAGTGAGTTGCCCTTTTGCAAAATATTACACGTGTGTGCATATATATGGAGTTTAGTGTTGATTTGCAGTTAGGATAAGAAACAAAATACTGTCTTCTTTATAACATCCCCCAGAAATGATAGGTTGTTTGGAAGGATCTCAACAACTCTAGCAAAAGAAACAAAATGAAAAGGATGAGTTACGATGTTACGGATGTTTTTTTCAAACCTTTTCTAATCATTTATTTATCAATCAATAATAGTTTCATAGCTATCTCTGGGGTGTTTATCAGTTATATGGCTATCTTTTTACAGTAATATAATTATAAGCAACCCAAGTAAATCGAGACATTTCTTATTAGTGGCAGAACCAGTACTGAATATTAATATTTTAGCTTCATGATAAATATATTTATATTTGTAATAAAATTTTATAAAAATAATAGTCATCTGGGTTAATAATACATTTTCTCTTATCATTTTGAAATGGTGTTTTAAAGTTTTTAAGATTTATTATTTAGTTTTAATAAAGCTAAATTGATATTTTAAACTGATCCTGACTTAGCTTTATATTTGAAGAACCAAGAGAAATACCACTAAGTAGAAAAAAGTAAACAGCCTAGTGGAATCACTATTCAAACCCCAACCTCTGTAAGTTGAACATCACCGTCTCGTTGAGTACAAAGAGCAACATAGTCGTAAAAATGCCGAGTGTCCGCCCAGCGTCCTCACGTTCTGTTGATTGTTGCATTCTGATCAATGCCTGCGTGCTTCAAAGCTCCACATTACAGGATGAAGAGAAGAGTAGCACGTGGTCCTGGGGGATTTTGAAGATATTAAAGGGAAAAGATGACAAAAAGAAAAGTATACGAGAGAAACGAAAAGTGTCTGAGTCAGACAATAATGAAGGTTCATCGTAAGAGTCAATCAACCACACTTAGTGCACAATAACTACACTAATATTAACTTAAAATGAATGCTACTAATATTCTGTAACCAATAATCAAATCCTGATAGGCTTAAGCCATGTCAATGTTATTTCCCATTAATCATCTTAGACTCATGTATGATGTCATGCTTAAACTCACACAATTAATTGCATAAGAGGAGCCCAAGTATTCAAAAGTCACCATAAGGTTTAAAGATATATTTTACTTTCCCCACAAACATGTATAAACACAGCAATTATACATGTGCACTCCCACGATTATACTTACATGTTCATACATGAATACATACTCCATTTAATAATAAGATTTTTAAGTATAGTATTCATCTAAGGGCTTATAATTCCAATACTATAAATAATAAAATACATAAAGTACATAGTATTTTATATTGACTCCTTATCAAAATATGTATTTCCTATTGAAAATTAATTTCTTAGAGGTAAAGGATACAGTTTGTAATTTCTTTTCTCTAATATAGTTTTAAAGTCTTTGGCTTGTGTGGTGGCAACACATCTGTAATCCCAGTATGTGGGAGGTTGCATCAGCAGGATCGGATCACAGGTTCAAGGACAGCCTCGGGAAGTAGGGAGCCTCTCATCAACCTAGCAAGATCCTGTTTCCAAATAAAAATAAAATGGGGCTAAAAATGTATCTCAGAGGTAAAATGCCCCTGGGTTCAATACCCAATGCCACAAAAAAAATTTTAAATTAAAAAATAAAGTCTGTGTAACTCTTCCACAATGGTGATATTTCATTCTTATATGAATTACACTTCTATACTAAATTATCCTAAATATCCTTTTCGTCTAAATGAAAACAAAGGCAAGTTTCCCTTTCTTGCCCCAAAATAGCCCTTTACATATATTTATTTGTACATATTTATACATATTTATATGTATATCCCATACATTTAAATTTGAAAGATCTTAATCATGCTCTCTGGCACAAGAAAGTCCTGTTTTATAGGTACCTAATGTAGTATTCACCACATTTAACTGAAGATAAAGTTGTTAATTCCAAATAACATTCCTAATTTTAAACTCCTTTGCAAAACACCAAAACCTTAGTCAATAAACAGTACACTTGAAATTTTAAGAAGATATAACAAAAAAATCTTTGAGCAGCATTACTCATATAAAATTCTTACTTAGCAATAAAAGAGACTTTTTTTCTGCTTCAATATATACCACCCAATTCTGATATGGGATAATTTGATATAATGACCCCTCATGCTCTACTTTAACCAGACATTTCTGTCCTGTGCACAATTCTCTCCATGGTTTACATATGTGTATACCCTTAGAAGTTCATAAATAAATAAAAACAAAAGTCGTTCTGTGTTGCAACTAAATGCCACCTAATCCCGATTTCAGTTCACTTCTTTTAATAATATCTCACCCTACAGTTTAAGTGGGTATATTTTTTTTTATTCTCCATTCTCCTGTTTTGGGGTATATACCTATGTTTTCAGGAAATGTGCTCACAGTCCTATGACCTCTGTTGATTTTTACTCCACATTTTTAACTCTTCAACTCAGAGAAACAGTTTGGGACCAGAGCTATCTATATCATAAGGACTGCAGAATATTGAGTCCATTTAATTTATTTTGTTGTGTGCTTTCAGAACAAACTGAAAACATTGGTCCAATGGCTGTGGGCAAAATAAATGAAATGAGTCCATTGACATTTTTGGCCAACATTGGATCACAAGAAAAGTCTTGCTAAATTCCAAATTGGTGGACAGAATCTAAGACTTTGTGGGAAAATGGAGGATAAGAAAAGAATGATGGTCAACAGATCAATTAACCTTTTGAAGATGCTGGGCTCTTATTAATTCACACCTATCCTATATAAAGGAATTAATATCTGGGTTCGTATTGGTCTGATTATATTTGTGTTCTCATTTTCTTTCCAGTTTTCCTTCTCCTACTAAACAATTGGGTAAGTAATAAAAGCAAACTGTATATCTTGATTTCTCACAGCTGGGGTAGTGGGAAACACTGGAAGGAGTCACAGTATCTGCATTAAAGTTCTGATGCTGAAAATACTAAATTATGTAACCTTGGCAAGTAACTTCATCTTGAGTGGCTCTGGTTTCTCAGCAATAAATTAGCAGGATGAGAAAAAAGGGGTGGTCAATGGCATTCAGAGTATTCTTCGAGGCACCACTATGGAGTTAGCGATAAATGGAAGGGATGGATACCAGCATCCCCCAGTTTAGTCCATGCTGGATATATAGGACTCTTGCATAAATATATATGTAAACATTCAATCAAGATATCTAAAATTATGTCACCAAAGTCCATCTGAATCTAATTTTTTAAAAATTTTAAATGCATACTTTATATTGTATTTGGGAAGTTTTAAATGTAACACAGTTTTTTCCTTGTATGATTTCAATTAGTTTACGATTTTAGCTGCTGAGACCAATCATTTAAAGTTTTTTAAATTTACTTGAATAAAATAAAATCTTGTCTAACAAGGATGTTCAAGGGCTTTCAAAAAGATTAATTTATAAATATATTAGAAGAGCAGTCTAACAGAGATAATTCTCCCAGACTTGTGTGTGTGTGTGTGTGTGTGTGTGTGTGTGTGTGTGTGTGTGTGTGTGTTACTGGGAATGGAACCCAGTTCACTTCTTTTAATAATATCTCACCCTACAGTACCAGGGACTCTCTACCTCAGAGCTACAACCCCAGCCCTGTTTTTTTTATTTTTGAATTTTTTTTAAGATTTAAAGAAATTTATTAAAAAGATAGAAATACAGAAGACAGTTAAAGCCCCATACCGTTCAGAAATGGCATGGTGGGGGGGCAACTGGAGTGAATACACCCTATTTTTGAATTTTGAAACAGGGTCTCACTGAGTTGCAAAGACCCTCACAAAGTAGCTGAGGCTGCCACAAACCATGATCCTCCTGTCTCAGCCTCCGAAATGCTGGAATTACAAGTGCACCGCCACTCCCAGCTTAGTTTGAAAATTTTAAAGGAAATTGATTCCTTGTACTACCAGATAGAATTTAAACATTCTGTGATAATCGTTCCTTGAAAGTTTTGTAGTTTTTTCATCTCATTTCTCCAGTTTAATTTGTTTGTGGAGCAGCTCGGGTTCAGAGAGAAAGCATTTTTTTCTGACTTTATTAACAAGAAGGCTAGAAAAATATTCATAGTTTGAAAAAAATAATTGAACCAGTTAAGATCATAGCAACTTTTCTACCAATATTGTTACTCAATATCTTGTATCAGAAGTATCTTACTCTTAGAAATAATATTTTCATTTGAAATAGGTACAACCCAGCCAGGTATGGTGGTACACACTTGTAATCCCAGTACTCGGGAGGCTGAGACAGGAGGATCACACAGGTTCAAAGCCAGCCTCAGCTACTTCGTGAGGCTCTCAGCAAATTAGTGAGACCCTGTTTTCAAATAAAATAAAATAGGTCTGGGATTGTAGCCTGGAGGTAGAAAGCCCTTGGGTTCCATCTCTGGTACAAAAAAAGAAAAAGAAAAAGAAAAGAAGAAGAAGAAGAAGAAGAAGAAGAAGAAGAAGAAGAAGAAGAAGAAGAAGAAGAAGAAGAAGAAGAAGAAGAAGAAGAAGAAGAAGAAGAAGAGAAGAAAGAAGAAGAGAAGAGAAAAGAAATAGGTACAACCCAATGTCACTGTAAGGTAAAAGTTAATGAAGAACAGATCAGCATGTAAGATATAGAAGACAGGAAGGTAGGTAGGAAGGTAGGTAGATAGATTAGATAGATGATAGGTGGATGGATGATAGAAATATAGATAAATAGAATGGCATATCTTATCAAAGCACCACAAATCCTGTAAGAATCTTGATTTCAACCTCCATGTGGCCTTGCCAATGACCAGTAATATTGTTTTGTTTGTCAAAGTGTGCTAAGCCTGCTATTCACACAAATTGCACATGTGGATACTCAGATAATTACAATTACTAAACCAGGTGTGGTGGTGCACACTTGTAATCCCAGCGTTTGGGAGGCTGAGACTGGAGCACTGTGGTTCACAGACAGCCTCAGCTACTTAGCGAGGCCCTTTGCAACTCAGTGAAATCCTGTTTCAAAATGAAGAATAGAAAATAGGGTTGGGGGTATAGCTCGGAGGTAGAATGTCCCTGGGTTCTATCCCCAGTATCGAGAGAAGAAAAATAAAACAACAGATAATTACAATTACTGTTTCATGTTTATTTATTATTTCTTTGTCTTGTTTTGTTTCCAAATAATGATAGTTATACTCATGGTCACTGTTTGGTTTTTTTGTTTGTTTGTTTTGGATTTGGTTTTATTTTTAGAGGGAAATTTAATGCTCACATCCAAGGAGATAAGAGTCCTCCTTCTCCTTTGAGAAGCAAACTGCTTGCAGGAGATACCTACACAGAAATAAGGAAATGTCTCATTTTCCTTGAGGCACTTTTTATATTAAAAAACATCAGCAAATGTTCACATCAGAACTCAACTCTGTTTCTACCCCTGATGTTCTCTGTTGTTAGACGTGGGAGAAGAAGTATATGATGATGTAGATGCCTCTGATTTCCCTCCTCCACCAGCAGAGATGAGGTAAGTAAAATGCCTTCATTACAGTCAAGGATTGGAAATTAGATTGCTCAAGAAAATTCAACTGGAATAAATGCCCCCACGTGGTGCGTGTCCACTGCACGCGATCACGTTGGCTCCGTCCTCCCTTCTGATCTCAGCTCCAACCTCTCTGCTAGGTCTGTGAGCCTGCTGCGCTCATCCTCCGCCTTCCCTCTTCCTGTAACCCTCCTCGCCCAGGCCCCCTGGCTCTGCAGCTCTGCTCCTTATCTCCTGACCAGCCTCAGCTTGGTGACTCACTGATGTCTGAATTCATTTGCTCATTCATTCACTGGGAAAAGCTATTTGAGATCCTGATCACAAAGGACCTCAATAACTCATCTCCTTTTATTTATACTTTTCCCCCAAAGCCCTTTTTGTCTTGAGTAAACGTCTTACCTCTCCGCCCTCAGCCTTCCTGTTCAAGCGACCTCTGTCCTCCACCACATTGTTTCCCTTATGGAAAAAAAAAAAAAAGAATTTTGTTGTTGTTGTTTAAAAGAATTTAAAGTATGTCTTTTTTTTTTCACAAAAGTGTCAGAGTCTCAAAAGTTCCATTAAGAAAAAAGAAATTTAGGTCAACAGTGAACAGAGACCATTCTTGAGGTTTCAATTGAATTTTAGGCTAAAATTATATAAAAATCTGTTAAGATCAGTTAACACAAAAGGATTACGTTTTACAAATTCTTTTGAGGTAAAACATTACCTGATAGGATGCTTTCTGATTCTTAAGTAAGTATGTAAGATGCTCTGCATATATATTATAAAAGCAAGAATACTCCATAACATTTTCAAAAGAAAAAGCAACTAAGAAAATGACATGGTGGATTAATTAAGAGACAAAGGTACATAAATAAAAAAAGAAGTAGTGTCTACCAAGCCATACTTAAAAATACATAAGAAAAGTCCTACTATTTATTTTTTACCTACATTGTTAAACTCATTTTACTGAACTAGAGACAGTATCAAGATCAAAGAATCTGAAGGCAAATATGCTGTCATTCAAATATGAAGATCAAGTTCTACAGGAACAACAAATAAGAAAGATAAAAGGAAAATTATTCTGCTTTTTCAGTTTTCCATGAGAAAAAAAAAACCTAACCTTCGCTAACACATTTAAGTTTTAATATTCCTCACCATCAGGAGGTCGTACCTCTCTCTGAGAGTTTTTAATGCACTTTTCTGTTTTTTATTACTGTAGAAACGCCACCACATTCCAAACACTTGCTCTCCAGGAACCCAGAGTCACACACTGGCCCTTTTCTTCCAGCAAAACACACTCCAGCTGATTAAACTTTATCTGATATGGACTGTTTTCTTACCCGTTGCATAGTTTCAACGTTTAAAACAAATTTTATGTTTTTTAACATACCATTCTGTTTTTAAGTAAATCATTTTCAAAAATGGCATGTGGAGCATTTTTAACATTCATGTATATTCTGAGAGCCCCAGAGAACTAATCTAGGCCAGCGATTCCATCAAACGCTCAGACTATCAGCAGGCAGGAGACACTGAGGGCAGATGCAGGACTTAAGGCAGAGTACGGTGCTGACTCTGTTCCCAGTGAAGGAACTACACGCTGAGAATCAAAAATTTAGAATCAGGATGTATGACTACAATGCACCAATAAAAATTTTTTAAAAATTAGCATAAGACATTTTAAACTGATCACAAACATGTCTTTATCTTAGATAATCTAAATAATAATTATCAGTATGTAAAATGTTTCACTGTTCACAAATATTCTAGGTTTGTTATTGTTATTGCTTTCTACAAAGATTCTCAGCTCCTCCCTAACATTAGTATTTAACTCTAGTGAATGGATCTCAACTTTAGTTACAAGTTAATGTCACTTAAGTATGTCTTTCTCTGATATACCCAATCAAAAAGAAAATTTCATAAAGTGATTAAGATAAAGGTTGAATATTAGCATCTTATTTAAGAAGCTCCTTTCATGTAAAATCTTAAATCTTAATTTCACCCAAGATTTTTTAATTAACATTTTATTTCTCCTATTCTAGATCCATTTTAAAATGTATTTATGTATTTATGTATTTATGTATTTATGTATGTATTTATTTATTTATTTATTTATTTATTTATTTATTGTGGCGCTGGGGATGGAACCCAGAGCCTACACACACTAGGCAAGTCCTTTATCATTGCACTACTACTTCTACAGCCCCTCTGGCTCCATTTTAAGTAGATATGAAAATATTAATATATAGATACACTTTATAAACTATAAAAATTGCATTTTAGGGAGGATTGTTTGCTTGTTTGTTTTTGTTGGACTGGGGATTGAACCCAGGGAATTTCTACTTCCAAGCTACACACCAAGTCCTTTTTATTTTTGGTTTTGAAACAGGATCTCACTAGGTTGCTGGAAGTCTTGCTATTCTGCTGAGGCTGATCTCAAACCTGCAATCCTTCTCGCTCAGCTTCTAAAGTATTGGCATTATAGGAATGCACCACAGCTTCTGGCAAAAAAAAAAAAAAAATTGTTTTTTAAAAAGTATTCTTGAGATGTGCATGTATGTCTACAAAAGTATTTTCTTTATACCACTATGATGTATGAATACATTGCACCAATAAAAAATAAATTAAAAAAAAGAAAGAAAGAAAGAAAAAAAATAAAATAAAAAGTATTCTTTTGTTTGGAGTGGGAAATGTGGTGTATGGAAGACCCACTCCCCAGTGCCATTTGTAGGGGGGGCCAAATCCTTTATTTAGGCCCCCCCAAAAGAGAAAGTATTCTTTTGAGCCAAGCATGGTGGTGCACACCTGTAATTTCTGAACTCAGGAGGCTGAGACAGGAGAATCACAGGTTCGAGGACAGCCTCAGCAAGTAGTGAGACTCTCATCAACCTAGTGAGACCCTTTGTCAAAATAAAAAAATAAAATAGGACTGGGTGTATAGCTTAGAGTTAGAATGCCCCTGGGTTCCATTTCCAGTATAACAAAAATAAATAAATAAATAGCATTATTTTTTAGCTGTTTCTATGAAACTGGCTGAGTCATTTAGTTATCTAGGAAGAGTTTGAAAATTTGAAGCGTTCAAGTATAGATTGACTCATAAAACCACTGGTCTTTCAAGTATTACTCAGTGATTTTATGTGGTTCAATCTAATAGAGAATTTCTCAAAAACAATTTAAAATCTGTGTTCTCTTGAAGAATCTCTTCTGTGTTATCCTTTATTATAATAAATGGTACTAGTCTTCTATGAAAAAATGAATTGAAGCAATGCTGAATAATTTAGCATTATGAATTAAGTCTCTGTGGTAATCTATTCTTTTTTATTTGTTAAACCAAGTGTTATTTTATGTGTTTTCTACCACTCTAGTCAAGGAGTCAATATTGGGAAGGCCAAGACAGAAGAAAAAGACTCTAAGAAGCTAAAAAAGCAGGAAAGAGAAGAAAAAGAACTCAGGAAAAAATTTAAAGTATGTCATATTTAATATCATACAAAATTCAAAGTGCTAATAAAAACAATCCAAAAATAAGTAAATAACACTTTCAGCAGTCATCAATATTATAATTATTTGTCATAGCTCCTTTATTTTCTATTAATTTTATTTTAGACTTATATGTATTCCTAAAACAAATTAATCATCTGATCATACATGCACAATATAGTTATACTATGATCATCTTAAATTTAGGTATCCTTTGAATCTTGATAAGAAGATAATCTAAAAATACTGGCACAAGAAGTCAGCGAGGAGCAGGGCGTGGTGTTGCACACTTGTAATCCCAGTACTTGAGAGGCTGAAACAGGAGGATCATGTTTCTTGGCCTACCTCAGCTACTTAGTGAGGCCCTCTGCAACTTAGTAAGACCCTATTTCAAAATATAGAAAAAGAGATAGTGCTGGGGGTGTAGCTCAGTGGTAGAACGGTCCTGGGTTGTATCTCCAGTACGGAAAAAAAAAAATGTTGGTGAAGTTATGAGTGATTTCTCCCTGACAAATGTCTTTTGAAAACAAGACTTTCTCAATAAATTTATTAATAAATGAACTATAATAATATGCATCATGCAATAATTTAAATGTATTTCTTTATTATTTTCCAGTATGATGGTGAAATTAGAGTTCTATACTCAACCAAAGTTACACCCTCCCTCACTTCTAAGAAGTGGGGGACTAAAGAGCTACAGATAAGACCTGGTGAATCTCTTGAAGTTATACAAAGCACAGATGATACAAAAGTTCTCTGCAGGAATGAAGAAGGAAAATGTAAGTCACGGCTTATGCTATGCACTATATAGATATAGCACTTAACCACCAACTTACAGTGATCACACTGGTTTTTTGGTTTTTAGTGTGTGTGTGTATGTTACTGGGGATGGAACCCAGGAGCATTCTACCTCCGAGCTATACTCCCAGCCCTATTTTTTTTATTCTTTCATTTGAGACAGGGTCTCACTGAGTTGTGGAGGGTCTCACTAAGTAGCTGAGGCTGTCTACAAACCGTGATCCTCCTCTCTCAGCATCCCAAGTGCTGGGATTACAAGCGTGCATCACCACGCCTGGCTCTATCACACTGTTTTTACTAACTTGTTTTCTCTGTGCTTTGTGGGTTATGGAAAACAAGAAACTGGAGATTTTGCTGTGGTAAAATAAATAAGTTTTATTTTGATCTCTTTGCATTTGCCACCTACTATATATACACTTTGATGTCTAAGGTAATGCCAAATTATTGATTCACGAAAGATACTTACAAGCTGGGTACAGTGGCACACACCTGTAATCTCACTACTTGGAAGGTTGATACAGGAGGATCGCAGGTTTGAGGATAGCCTCAGAAATTTAGGTTTGAGGATAGCCTCAGAAACTTAGAAACCTCTGCAACTTAGTGAGACCCTGTTTCAAAATAAGAAATAAAATAAAATAGGGCTGGGGGTGTAGCTCAGAAGTACAATGCCTCTGAGTTCAATTTCTAGTACCACAAAACACACACACACACACACAACACCACAATGGACCAACAGCATAGGAAAACCCTAGTATATGTTTTAAAATTGCAGTGGCTTGGACAACCCTTTTTTTGCCCAATCACGGGCTTTGGGAAATAGATGGAAACTGTAAGCTTAATTTCCTCCCTGGCTTGTTCATGAATATAGGCAAGTGAGAACCACTGTGCTACTGTCATGAATGACTCTTGCCCTGGCCTGATTTTGAAGTTAAAGAGCACATTTCACATCTAGAGCTTATGGTTTTCTACCTTGCAAATTCACTTGCCTTCCTTTCCCATTTGGATGCACTTAATACAAAATACACTTTCAAACTAAATACAAGACCACCCCATCCTCCTTGACTTTCCAGGCTACGAAAGCTGACATATGGAAATATTGTTGTCAAATTTTAAAAAGAAGCTTGTTTAAAGTATGTCGTCCTATATTTGAAATTGGATAACCAATATGGCTGCCCCCATAACAGTGAGTTTTATCTGCACGGAAAACATGAGAGGAAGGTGACTCAGGGACAGGAACAGAAATGGAGTTTCAAGAATAAAACACTGTGACCCAAAGATGGAGGAAATGGATCAAAGTGACTGGAGGAAGTGTCACTGGCTTTCAAAGGAAAATATGGAGTTGTGGGTATAAAAGATAAAAGACAGGAATCGTGAGATTAGATGCTCACTTTTGGTCCTGGGTAGACAGAGCCACTGAAAACCAAAAAAAAAAAAAAAAAAAAAAAAAAAAAAGAAAAGGTAAAACTAGCATATGTGGGAATCTACTCTAAGAGATAGCATTAAATGCAAAAAAAAAAAAACTAGGGCTATTAAAAGCTCATCAAAATTATTAAATGTTCAAAAAATTTCAAACAATTACATATCATGTTGAATATACACAATGTAATATTCACTTTTTGCAATACCGTGGATTGAACCCAGGGGCATTCTACCTCCAAGCTGTATCCACAGCCCTATTTTTTATTCTTTATTTTGAAACAGGTTCTCATTAAGTTGCAAAGGGCCTCTAAGTAGCTGAGGCTGACCAAGAACCTGCAATCCTCCTGTCTCAGCCTCCCAAGAACAAAAATTTCAAGAGTGCGCCACCACACCTAGCTCCAGTTTAATACTCTAAATGATTGTTATTATGATAGTGAATATATCATGATATAATAGTAGGATAAATAATAAATCTAGTGAATGTGGAAGCCAGGCATGGTGGTGCATGCCAATAATCCCAGTACTTGGGAGGCTGAAACAGGAGGATCACAAGCCAGTCTCAGCAAATTACTTAGACTCTCAGTAACTTGGCAAGACCCTATTTCAAGTTAAAAAATAAAAGGGGCTTGGATTGTAGCTGAGAGGTAGAATGCTCCTTGGTTCAAACCTTAGAATAAAAATAAAAACAAACAAACAAAAACCTATGTTAAAAAAATCAGGTAATGAGCCAGGCATGGTGGCGCACGCTTGTAATCCCAGGAGTTGGGAGGCTGAAACAGGAGAATCATGATTTGCAGACAGCCTCAGCTACTTTACACCCTTTACAATTCAGTGAGACCCTGTTTCAAAATAAAGAATAAAAATAGGGCTGGGGGTGTAGCTCAGAGATAGAATGACCCTGAGTTCCATCCCCAGTACAAAAAAAAAAAAAATCAGGTAATGGTACGCAATATCTTAGCAAGTTCCTGTTTCACAATTTAAAATAAAAGGGGCTGGAGTATAGCTCAGAGATAGAACATCCTTGGGTTCAATTCCAGTACCACACAAACAGAAAAATAAATCATGTAAGTTAGATATAGTGGCCCTTGCCTACAATCCCAGGATTTGGGAGACTGAGACAGGAGGATCACAGGTTCAAAGACAGCCTCAGCAATGTAGCAAGACTTTCAATGATCTAGGAGTTAGTAGTTAGATTCTGTTTCAAAAATTTAAAAAAAGGGTTGAGGGTGGAGCTTGACAGTAGAATACCCCTGTGTTCAATTGCCAGTAACACGCACATACACACACAAGTAAAAGAAACTAAATTAAAAGAAATTATACCACTGTACTCATGTGGCTGGCTAGGATGATGAGTCTAAATGATTAGTTTTCTTCCTTCTACTCTCCAAATTGTTTCACATTTTCCACAACAGAATTGTCCTACTATTTGTCATGTGGATCCCACTCCAGTGCACAAGCTTAGACACATCTTGCCCTTGGTATATGAAAGAAAATCTTGCCATGAGACCCTAGAGACTCTTGTCTAGGAACAATCATATCTAAAGCAATGCTCCACTGCCTCAGAGCTATGCACAAATCAGTGGAGTGCTTGTTCAAAATGCAAATTCTAATGCAGTAGGTCTGAAGCGAGGTCTACATCGACCTTTCATTGAGCTCCCAGATGACTGATTCTGCTGGTCTAGGTGACATACTCTGAGTAAGAAAGATGCAGATGGCTTCATCAACAGATGTGTATGGCTACAGTTGTATAGTAATAGATACTGAGTCAGTAATGCAAATGCAGAGAAGAGACACCTATCCTCCTAGGAACCAGTGAAACGTGAGAGTAAGGAAATTCAGAGATCATTTTCAATCTACTATCATTTCCTAGTTGAACATCAATAGTTCTAGATACTATTAAGAATACTGATAGGCCTCTCCTATACTCTTAAAATTTAGCTTTTTTAAATCTTTTTATATTGAGGATTAAACCCAGGAACAGTCTACCTCCACACTACACGCCTAGCCCTTTTATTTTTTAAACAGGGCCTGGAATCTGCAATCCTCCTGTCTCAGCCTCCTAAGTACTAGTTTTACAGGCATGCTCCAGGCCCGACTTCTTCATACGGTAAGATGTTTTATCATAATTTTGAAATGATAGTCGAAGCTTCTCATATATTTCTGGTAGATCACAATCAAGCGTTTTATGTAACTTTTACCTCTCTCCTTTTTTCTGGTTCAGTACCAATGTACATCATGTGTTCTAAGCTCAGTGATAACGACTTCATTCTTGGGTGGTGTGTGGGTCTACCTCAAGCTGGGTGGGAACCACATGTCTGTATCCACAGCACTTATACACCTGCTGCTTTTTAGGGAAAGGCTTTCTTTGGGTTGGACTGTGTTTTGGTTTGACTTTACAAGTGAGACAGGGAAGGAAGAGCAGACAGCAAGGCCTTGCTATCACAAGAGTTATCTCTCGAGTCATTGGAGGCTAATGCTGCTGTGGACCTCTGAGCGTCAGTGGCATCCCATCCAGTGGGAGACAAATTGGGGTTTTTCTGCACCAGTTAACTGAAGCCTCTTCCTGAGCAGGTGAGGAATTATTTCAGATGCTGAGCAAGTAAACAAAGAGAATTCTGGAAGCCAGAGAAAAGGCCTCAGTGTGGAAAAAAATCAAATTAAATGCATGAGCTGTCCATTGAAATTTCAACCAATAGATACTCAAGGTGTCAAGAGGTAGGGTAGGGAGGAGTGCTGAGAATATCTGCTGCTGCCTTTCAGATTAAATACTGTTCCAGGATTTTATTGTCATACCTGCTTAATTCTCGGGATGGTACTTCTACCTCCAGGCTACACTCCCAGACCTATTTTATATTTTTATTTAGAAACAGGGTCTCTTAAGCCAGCACAGCTGGCTTTGAACCTGTGCAATCCTCCTGTCTCCACCTCCCAAGTGTGGGGATTACAAAGGTGTGCCACCACGCCTGGCTTTACCTCCATTCTCTCCTTTTCTCCTTTCTGTGTTCCTTCCATGAACTGTATCCTTGATCATTAGTTGTTTTTTGTTTTTGTTTGTTTGTTTGTTTGTTTGTACTTGGGATGGAACCCAGGGACATTCTACCTCTAAGCTATACCTCCAGCCCTATATTTTTTTCTTTATTTTGAAACAGGGACTCATTGAGTTGCAAAGAGCCTCACTAAGTAGCTGAGGCTGTCCTCGAACCGTGATCCTCCTGTCTCAGTCTCCCAAATGCTGAGATTACAAGCGTGCACCACCACACCTAACTTGATCATTCTTAATTTCGCTTAATATCTAATTTGTTCTTCACTTACTTCTGTACGATTTTGGATGATTGTTATATGGATTTAACCCTCCCTCACCTAGATAATTGCAATAGCCTCTCTAATGGTATGTTTGTCTTTCTCCTTACACTCAGCCAACCCCCACACCACACTGCTAACCAAATGTATAACTAAAAACACAAGGTCTTGTTGGCCGAGGTGGCACATGCTTGTAATCCGAGTACCTGGGAGGCTGAGACAGGAGGACCATAGGTTCAAGGCCAGCCTCAGCAACTTCATGAGGCCCTATTTCAAAGTAAAAGAAAAAATAAAATAGGGCTGAGGGTGTTACTCAGAAGTAGAATGCCTCTGGGTTGAATCCCCAGTACCACCACCACCACCACCACACACACACACACACACACACACACACACACACACACACAGTCTTTAGGCTAGCTTATAAAACCCTCTACAATCTAGCCTTACTCTTACTGACTGCTCTCTCTCATCTACAACCTCCACTCCGCAAATATACTACGTTCCTGTCATTCCTTGAATAGATTTTGCTGGTTCATCCCACCATGCTATTTTGTTTTACTAAGAATGCCCACAATTGTCTATTAAAAGCCACTCAGTTGTTATCTAACATGAGGCCAACCCATGCCCTCCTCCCAGCCACCCCGTCACGATTAACCTCTCCACAGCTCCACCATGACATTGCTGCGGCGGCGGCGGCTGCTGCTGTAATCGGCATTGTTGTTTTACCAGTTTGTTTCT
The DNA here is from genome assembly GCF_963383645.1 of Muscardinus avellanarius. Classification (NCBI taxonomy): domain Eukaryota; kingdom Metazoa; phylum Chordata; class Mammalia; order Rodentia; family Gliridae; genus Muscardinus; species Muscardinus avellanarius. The sequence continues at coordinate 34,549,100 of NC_137786.1, read as the reverse complement.
CTTACTAGACTCTGAGCTTAAAAGTAACTTCAAGGAAACGTGCTTGGCATTGTATTGCCAACAGAGGGGCTTGCTAGATTGCCAGCAAGAATTTGGAAGTTGTTGGGTAGCCAGATGAAAGTCTGGCATATGGACACTGGCATGAAGTCAGCTGAGTGATTTAGCTGGTTAGTGGACAGAATTTCTCTAATGTCACCTCCGTGGGAGGGTCAGCTTGTTGTGTGTCCTTGAGGAACCTCAGAGTCTTTCTGCTCCTTCTCTCCACATCCTCTGATGAATAACAAAGGCACTGGTAGCCCAGCACTACCGTGACTCTGTTTTCCTCACCTTCCGTTCTCCTGCAGTCCATCAAAGAAAAGAAAGCCACCTGCGGCTGGTAGTGATGGAAACAATCCCTTACCATTGTAGAATGGAGCACAAGCCACTTTAGATTCATTATTACATTTCATCAAATCTCACCCACTGACGTGTAGGAACGCGAGCTGTGTAGGCGTTGGGATCTTAAATATATGTATTTCTGGCAAATTCCCAAATGTTTCAAATTTCTAGCTAATATTTGTGCCTATTCCAGAACTCAGTGTCTCATAAGCCATGAATTTTCCCACCTCCTGTCACTGGAGAAAAAGTCTCTACAGAGAGTGTGGAGTGAGACTGGAGCTGAGTTATATGTGTCTCGGTGCTCTCACCGTTTCCTTTGGGCCTCACAGAAAGACGGGCTTTAAACTGCTCTAGATCCTCATGGATCCAATCAATCATTTCTTTACTTAAGTCAATTTTTTTCATTTTAAAAAGAACACATGCTCACTGAAGAAAAAAATTAAATTTAGACGTGTATTTAATTAAAAAATGTAAATAGTCTCTCTGACGCTTGTAAAAGCAGATACTCAGGATGCTGAAGCAGGAGGACTGCGTGAACCCAGGAATTCAAGGCCAGCCTGGGGAACATAGTCAGGCAACATCTCAGGGCATACATATGTTGCAGGAAAGCAAGGTCCCTGAAGTTAGGTGACAAAGATCAGAGTTGGAAGCAGGTCTCTTTATTTACTAGTGAAGCCTCAGCAAGCAGTGCTTCGGGTCTGAGGACCGATGACAAAATATACAAGCTCTTTTATACATTTGGTCACCAACTCTTGGGAAGGGAGGGGTATGCATGAGGAGTGTGTTCTCTAACATAAGCATGATAATAGGAGCAGACCAAGAAATTCATCATTATATGAATCATTAGACTGTTTTTCTTTTCGTCACTGTTCTGTTTATATTTGAGAGAGCCTGTTCTGGAAACCCTGCGCTGTCCTGGGTGACTCTGCTCTGTGTATGTCTGAGTGAGCCTTGGGCTGTCTTATCTTTCTTACTGCCTGTTTGCTTACATCTGAAAAGGAAATTGTGAAGAAGCTTTATTCCTCTCATTTTGCTTTTAGCCAAAGATCATTTTAAGGAAGGGCAAAGCCTGGCGTCCTGCCTCAATACATACGTACAGAGAGTCAAATAGACATAAATGATTTTTTAAAAGTCATTCAGATAGGAAGCCCCAGAAACTGCAGAGAAATACAAGAAATGGAGAATATTTTTATAAAACCAAAATAATTTATATACAGTATTATATACCACACGTTGTTTTTCTTTCCATTGTATTGTCTGCATTTTCCCTTGAAGTTGGACCTTGTTTCCCTTGCATAGGTAAATATGTCAATATGATTTTATTATTTCTAACTGTATGAAGCCAAATTGAGTAAACATAACTTTATTTCTGAATATATATCAAATAAAATAATAAGAAAATAACATTATTGTCATTTTAAGTAAAAAATAAATATATTGGAGTAAAAGTCATTTCTTGCCAGGCGTGGTGGTGCACGCTTGTAATCCCCACACTTGGGAGGCAGAGACAAGAGGATCCATGTTCAAAGCCATCCTTGCTGGCTTAAGAGACCATGTTTCCAAATAAAATATAAAATAGGTCTGGGAGTGTAGCCCAGAGGTAGAAGGGTTCCATCCCCAGTACCACGAAAAAAAAAAAAAAGTCATTTCTTTTTCACAAGATCACTTTCAGCTGGGCATGGTGGCGCATGCTTGTAATCTCAGCATTTGGGAGGCTGGGACAGCCTCAGCTACTTAGTGAGAACCTCTGCAACTTAGTGAGACCCTGTTTCAAAATATAGAATAAAAAATAGGGCAGGGGGTGTAGCTCGGAGGTTGAATGCCCCTGGGTTCCATCCCCAGAACCGCAAAAAAAAAAAAAAAAAAAGAAAAAAAAGAAAGAAACACATGATCACTTTCTATTTTCTTGGTAACCTTATATTTCTTCTTGTTAACCTTATATTTCCAATATCCTGCTAAAAGGTGAGTCATTAGTCTTGAAACACATCTGTCCTATAGCAAACATTTGGGAAGAAATGAATTGGCACATATGGGGGTGGGTGTTACCTTCCTAACTAGCTTTATCCCACCACATATTTCAAAACATTTGCTTCAAGTCACTGTGTTCTACTCTGTGAATGTGAAATCTTCAAGTGATAATTTTACATGATATGTGAAAATCCCTGGAACTCACAATGTTATACAGCAGCCAGTCTACGTGGCAGGGAACCATGATGAATTTTTTATTTTGTTTTTAAAATATTTTTTCTATGAATATGCTCTATGATGAATACACATAGAACATTTCAGCAAAGAGTATTTTTTGTACTGCAAAAAATACTTCTAGGAACTATAATGGAGAGATTATATAAAATTCATGGTAAGTCACTTATTTTGACAATGTCATGAATAATGCTTTTAATAGAATGAAGTTTGAACAGAGATTCTTAAAGGTACTAGACAGCAAAACCTATGCTATGTTGAAAGTCATTAATACCGTAAAAAACACCATATACGTGATTTTATAACTAGTGAACCCTAAATTATCATATCACCAGGGAACTAAAATATAGCAGCACGGTACCATCCTACACTCTATCTCCTTGATACATTTTCTTACATAAATCCATAGTCATTGATGTCTCTCCTCTCCTCCTCTCCTCTCCTCTCTTCCCTTCCCTTCCCTTCCCTTCCCTTCCCTTCCCTTCCCTTCCCTTCCCTTCCCTTCCCTTCTCTCTCTCTCTCTCTCTCTCTCTCTCTCTCTCTCTCTCTCTCTCTCTCTCTCTCTCTCTCCCTCCTTCCCCCCCAATAGATTCATCAATAAAAGAAAAGCTAAGGCAGGCACAAACTACTAACTACTATTTCTAGTCATAGAAAGAACTATTATCATGTTCTTAACACACAGTGCTTTGTCCAGGCCTGCAAATTTTTAGCATAATTCAATTTTCAAAAGTAAATTACTTAAGCCTGGCATGGTGGCACATGCTTATAATGACAGTATTTGGGAGGCTGAGACAGGAGGATCACAGCTGAGTCTACGGCCAGCCTCAGCTAATTAGTGAGGCCCTCTGCAACTTAGTGAGATCCTGTTTCAAAACAAAGAATAAGAAATAGGGATGGGGGTGTAGTTTGGAGGTAAAATGCACCTAGGTTCAATTCCCAGTACCTCAGAAAAAAAGTAAATTACTTAAAAGCATAGGAAAATAAAAATTCTTAAATTTTGAAAATGGTGATCATATTCTCTTTGTTTTAAACTTTATTTTCTACTATCTTCTGGAGGCTTCTTCATTTTTGTTTTTTGTTCTTTCAGTTCTGAAGATTGCACTCAGGGCTTTACACTTGCCAAGCAAGTGCACTACCACTGAACTCTATACAGCTCTCTCTCTCGTGTGTGTGTGTGTGTGTGTGTGTGTGTGTGTGTGTGTGTGTGGTACTGGAGGTAGAACCCAGGAACTTTTCTACCTCCATGCTATACTCCCAGACCTATATTTTTATGTTTTATTTAGAAACAGAAACAGGGTCTCATTAAGTTGCTGAGAGTGTCACTAAGTAGCTGAGGTTGGGGCTGGATTTGAACCTGTGCAATCTCAGCCCCCAGCTTTTTTTGGGGGGTGGTGGTACTGGGGTTCCTAGAAACCTTTCCACCTCCGGGCTACACTCCCAGACCTATTTTTGTATTTTTTTTTTAATTTGGAAACAGGGTCTCTTAGGCCAGCGAGACTGGCTTCAAACGTGCGCGATCCTCCTGTCTCTGCCTCCCAAGCACAGGGATTACAAGAGTGCGCCACCACGCCCTGCAGCCCCCAGCTCTTTTTAAATATTAATTTTGAGACAGGGCCTCACTGAGTAGTGTTACAGGCATATGGCACTGTGCCTGCCTCTTCTAGAGTTCTTAATTTTTTTTCTTGAAAAATCTTAAATATATTTGATGCTAGACTAATCCCAGTATTTTAAAAGTTTATAATTATATATATATATATATGTGTGTGTGTGTATATATATATATATATATATATATAGTATAATTTTCTTCCAATTTTAGTTGGGAGACTTTATGGCACTCATAATATCATTGACTTCAATGTTAAAACTTTAGCTCATATACATCATTATTTCTTAATTATTAACATAAACATGAATACATCATAGAAAATAGAAATGCTTACTACTTTTTATTTTCCATTGTTTCCTAAAGAAAAAAATCTAATTTTAAAATAAAACCATCAATTTTAACTAATAAAAAACCCTGTAATTATTATTCTCTAGAGAACTTCAAATTTTATTTTACCCACAAATATAGATACAGATAAGGACTATTTCAGTTGCTGGAACTATCACACAAATCTAATTCAAGCAGGTCCTGATAGGGAAGGCCTGAGGTCCCAGCTACTCAGGAGGCTGCGGCAGGAAGACCATTTGAACCCAGGAGTCTATGGCCAGCCTGATAAACTTAGACTTTGTCTCAGAAAAAAACAAATCTACAGTTTTTCTACAAGCTTTTTTTTTTTTTTTTTTTTTTTTTTTTTTTGGTGGTACTGGGGTTCCTGGAAGCCCTTCTACCTCCGGGCTGCACTCCCAGACCTATTTTTACATTTTATTTGGAAACAGGGTCTCCTAAACCAGCGCGCGCGGATGGCTTTGAACCTGCGCGATCCTCCTGTCCCTGCCTCCCAAGTGCGGGGATTACAAGCGTGCGCCACCACGCCCCGCTCTACAAGCTTTTTATCTGCACAGATTTATTTTCTTTTGAGAGGCATATAAAGATATAATTTGTTAGACATGAGTTTATCCCCTTTCAAAAATTATGCTAAATTATTATATATCCCTTAATTTAAAAACATACTCTATTAACTTGAAATGATCTGTGATATCAAAGGTTACCGAGAGACCATAGAAATTAACTATAAGCATTCTTACATTAATAATTACTGCTACTTTCACTTTAATTGCAATTAGAAGATATAACATGGTCTAAGTTTTCATACTGAGAAAAATATTACTTTATTGTGTTATTATTTGATATAACCTTCATTACTTTTATACTACAAAAATCCAATGATAGCTTTGATTCTTTTTTTCCCAGATATGATGCTTATGAACAGTTTTCTTTAAAAACTAGGATGCTTCTTAAGCCGGGCGTGGTGGCGCACGCTTGTAATCCCAGCATTCGGGAGGCTGAGACCGGAGGATCGCGGTTCGCGGACAACCTCAGCTACTTAGTGAGGCTCTCTGCAACTCAGTGAGACCCGATTTCAAAATAAAGAATAAAAAATAGAGCAGGGGGTGTAGCTCGGAGGTCGAATGCCCCTGGGTTCCAGGATGCTTCTTGATAAAATGTTTTATAAAATTTTCTTTTTAATCCTGGAATACCTCAAGGAAAAGTTTATTTTCTGAAAATTGAGTCTATAATTTCAATTGTCTGTACTTGAAAATAATTGCATTTTGAATCAACTGCAAAATAAAATTAGTATTATTTAAATGTTTTACTTTTAAAATATTCACTTGTATGAATATTTGCTTATGGCTTCCTATTTAATTGTAACACATTTACTCTGATGTAGAAACAAAGTTAGATCTGAAATATAACAAGACCAACAGATTGACTTAGTGAGAAATTATTTAGAGACATATACATATATGTATGTATGTATATTTGCAATACTAGAGATTGAACCCAGGGGTCTTCTACCTCTGAGCTATACCCCCAACCCTATATTTTTTATTCTTTATTTTGAAACAAGGACTTGCTAAGCTGCAGAAGGTCTCACTAAGTAGCTGAGGCTGTCCGAGAACAGTGATGCTCCTGTCACAGCCTCCCAAGTACTGAGATTATAAGCATGCGCCACCATACCCATCTTAGAGACTATATTGAAGGTGCAATAATACTAATAAACTCAAGAATATAACAAATTGTAGGCACTAACACCAAATGAACAATTCCCAGGGTTTGTAAGATGTCAGCAGACATTCTTAAGAAAAATAGTCCATACTTTTCCTGAGTAAAATTTTTATAGTTAAGGGCTAATACAAGGTCTGCCCCCAAACAAAAATAAAAAGAAAACAAAACCTTAGTTGTCTTGCAAAAAATGTTTGTTTTCTACTTAATCTGGGCATCAATAAAATCTCTGGCTTGTGTTCTTCTAAGAATACTTTTATTTCATAAATAGTGAAATATAAAATGCTAGCACCCACAAGTGACAAAAACCTGTACAGAAAGTTCTCCCATACATGTGAGAGCAATTTTGTGACAATTTAAGGAACATTCTCTCCCAAGAAGTTATTACCTTAATGGCATCTGAAAGAGGAGTTGAACACAGTTCTGAATCTGCTCAACATGATAAAAATCACAAAGGTTAAGTCTTAAATCTGGTGATATTTAAATACATATAAACAGATTTTTTTTAATCTGTGCCTACTCAAATCTTTCTAAAACTGGGTCATATGAGTAACACACTGAAGAAATAGATTAAAATCTGAGTGATACATGTGCTTTGAGCTGTAGAAGTTTAGAGAAAAAGATTATTATTATTTTAATTTAAAGAGGAAAGAAGGAAAGATTGTTAATGGAGGAAAAAAGAGAGATTGGAGGGAGAAAAGTTAGGAAGAAAAGGAGAAAAAAGAAGAAGAGAAAGTGGACTCAACTTTTAAAATGGGTCATATTCAAAGATAGATAATTATTCAATAAAATATGTAATAATTATTCATTTGTCAATTTCTTGAAATAAGTATTAAAGATTTTTCAAACCTGTACATGTAAATAAAATTTATTTTCTTTTTCTTTCATAGATGGTTATGTTCTTCGGAGTCATCTAGTAGACAAGTAAGCCCATTTTCTTCTACTATATTTGAAAAAAGAGTCCTGTGAATTTCTTTAAGAAAGATTACTAACTGGGCGTGGTGACACACTCTTGTAATCCCGCATTCAGGAGGCTGAGACTAGAGGATCGCGGTTCGCTGACAGACTCAGCTACTTAGCGAGGCCCTCTGCAACTCAGTGAGACCCTGTTTCAAAATAAAGAATAAAAAAACAGGGCAGGGGGTGTAGCTCGGAGGTTGAATGTCCCTGGGTTCCATCCCCAGACCTACAAAAAAAGAAAGATTACTAATATCACTTAACATAATCTACTGGACCATCATAAGTAAACTGAAAATAATATGTTATACTAATATCAATATGGTAGTATTCATAATAAAGTTTAGGTTTTCATTAAGTGCCACCTTAAATAGGTAGGAAGCCCTTTTCACTCATGATTATATATTCATAATTTTAAATACTCATTGGACTTTCCACTCAGTCACTAAAACTGGTCAAAACCACTCTGAATCACCTTCCATTTGCTAATTAATATAGTGATAGCATTGAATGAATTAGGGACCAAATAGTGTCTATATAGTAAGTGCTAGTATAACAGCTTATAGTTCAGTCCCTAATTGAGAATATTTCTATGTGTATGCCAGGCATAGTAGACTACTGTGTTGCCTTTATTGGAAACAGGCCAGAAAAAAAAGACAGTGGTCTTTTTTTTCTATCCTTCTATCCTTATGAATAGATATTGTCCCCTTATGAATAGATATTGTCACAGCCTGGTACTGTGTGCCACTGGAGTCCTCCAAAATGTTTTAAGTTTTGACTCCAAGAAACATAGTGCAAGAAATAAACTCTCATCAGGTTAGGTCTTATACCAATATAAAGATTTATGGAATTCACCATAATGGGAAAAGCAAAGAGGATTCCCAAATTCTTTATCCATAACAATTTGACAAAATAAAGACTAAAATGGGCTGGAAGTGTCGCTCAGAAGTAGAATGTACCTGGGTTCCAGCCCCATTGCTGTAAGAGAGAGAGAGAGAAAGAGAGAGAGAGAGAGAGAGAGAGAGAGAATCAGAAAGAGACAAATCAATGTTAAGAGTACTATCAGCAAACTACTAAAGAGTTGAGGGAAAAAAATAATCATTTTTCCTTAGAGTATCAATTACAGTAGTAGGCATAGGATGTTTCAAGAGGGTTTTGTTCAATGAAATATACAAATTTTATGTAAAGAATGTGTAACAAAGAGGACAACATCCTCAACATCAATTACTGTAGAATGACTTAAGAGAAAATATAGATACCAATAAACCCAGCTACTCTGGAGGCTGAGGCAGGGGGATCACAAGTTTAAGACCAGCCTGGGAAACTTAATGAGACCCTGTATCCAAAGAAAAATTTAAAGTGCTGGGTATGCTGAGATTTCACCTAACTCCAACTAGACTGGCAATCAGTCAAAACACAAACAACAACAAACGCTGGTGAGGATGTGGAGAAGTAGGAACTCTAATACATTGTTGGTGGGATTGCAAATTAGTGCAACCACTTTGGAAAACAGTATGGAGGATCCTCAGAAGAATGGGAATGAATTTACCATATGATCCAGCAATACCACCTCTGAGTATCTACCCAAAAAGAATGGAAACCAAACTACCAAACTAATGCATGTGCATCTGTGTTCATAGCTGCACAATTCACAACTGCCAAACTAAGGAACCAGCCAAGGTGTTTGTCAACAGATGAATGAATTACAAAACTATGAGATATGTACACAATGGAATTTTACTCAGCCATTAAGAAAAATGCAATTATGTAATTTATAAGAAAATGGATGGAACTGGAGAACATTATGCTAAGTGAGATTAGTCAGGCACAAAAAATAAGAAATCGGATGCTTTAATATGCAAAAGCTAGGGGAAAAATGTGTCATAGGAGGAACTATAGACAAAGAAGGAGATATTATTGATCAGCAAATAAAGCAACCTAACTGAGGGGATGGGAGTGGGGAAGAGGGAAATTCTCTAATGTTCATGATATACTTTAACAAACATATCAAACTCAATCACTAAGCCAAACAAGAAAAGGAGGGAAGGGGAAGAGAATGGAGCAAGAATTAGGCAAGGGCTAATTGGGTGATGTGTGTGTGTATGTCTCCACCATCTTGTACTACATTAAGATGTATGACTACAATACACCAATAAAAAATGTAAAAATGAAAATAAGTAAAAAAAAGAAAGAAAAAGAAAAAACAGCCGGGCGTGGTGGCACACGCTTGTAATCCCAGCATTCAGGAGGCTGAGACAGGAGGATCACAGTTCGCAGGCAGCCTCAGTTACTCAGTGAGGCTCTTTACAACTCAGTGAGACCCTGTTTCAAAATAAAGACTAAAATGGCTGGGAGTGTCGCTCAGAAGTAGAATGTACCTGGGTTCCAGCCCCATTGCTGAGAGAGAGAGAGAGAGAGAGAGAGAGAGAGAGAGAGAGAGAGAGAGAGAGAGAGAGAGAATTCACTGTTTGGGGTTTTCAGTGAAAATTTGTTGCTGTGCTTGCCAGTATTATCTTGCAGTTCCATTTATGCTGCTGCTATAGAATGAGGGGAGAAATTAGCAATTTAAATGATTTCAGAGTAAGCTCTTAAAATCAGGTGAGGGTGAATAGGATATACCGTTAGATGATTTTTAACATTTCTTTCTTTATAAAGGTCACATCTTAACATCTTAAACATTTTCTGCAGAAATTGGGAGTTATAGGTAGAAGACATTAAATGAATATCTTAAAAAAAAAAAAAAGGCTGGGGATGTAGCTCATAGGTAGAGCATTTGCCTAGCAATTCAAGACCCTGAGCTTAATTCTCAGTGCAGAGAGAGAGAGAGAGAGAGAGAGAGAGAGAGAGAGAGAGAGAGAGAGAGAGAGAGAGAGAGATTGGTTCACCATGTAATAAACATTTATTGAAGGAATGACAGAAAAATCTGTTCTCTTTGCATTTGCATCATATTTCTATCAGCCAAACCCTCCCTCAACCTCAGAGAAAGGATCCAAACAGAAGACACAGGCGCTCACAGCATCTGCCATAGTTGGCAACAGTGTGAAGGCCCTGCTGCTGCTTTTGTGATAAAGCACAGAGATGGGACAGGAACCCAGAGTGGTCTGGCCTGAGTGATAAAGCCACCTCACGTTTCTGAATTTTGGTATCCCATATTTCAAGATTGTGTTTATATTTATAATGTCATATTTTTATTATTTACAGGTCTCTCTTTCCCTTAGTAGGTCTCCCTAAGTTACTGTGCACTGGCCTTGTACTTGCGATCCTCCTGTCTCAGCCTCTCAAGTACTAGGATTAGAGGCATGTGCCACTGTGCTTGACAGATTACAAACTTCTTAAAATCAAAGCTTGTGTCTTATTCATATTTATGCCTTTTGCTACATAGGAAGGCCTTGATACATTTGTTGACTAGAATACTTCACAGATTCAGGACCAGGCAAAACCTGAAATGTATAAAGGTAGCCCAAAGTGCTGTTATGGATGCTACCTGAATATTTTTAGGATTATATAACAACAGTATCTTGGCTGTTTATCGTAATATAGCTAATATTTATATTTTTTAAACTGATAGTTACAAGTTATAATTAGAACCATGTGAAAACAATACAATATTTGAAATTCAAGAAAAAGTATGAATCTGGTTTTAATAAATGAAAAAATGTGCTCCCGTTTTTGGGTAAGGCCCTAGTGGAGCGCTGACCGTGATCGCTTCTCAGGGAGCACGGCTGTGCTCTGGCCACACATTCTAAAGATGGGCAGGGCCTACTCTGTGCACTCGAGGCAGATTTCAATTATTCCATTTGTAGACTAAAACAACAAGATGAGATAAAGTCAGCGAAAGAAGAGAAGCAAAGGAATGTGAAACTTCTTTCCACTTATAAACACATAACATGTAAACTCCTTGCCATTGAAAGCCTAAAATATAAAAAGTATATTATTGCCCTTTTCTTCTATCCGCTGCTTTAATGTTGGAAAGACATTGTCTATAAAATAAAAATATTTTTTTATTTGCAGTGATGGAGAGATCTATGATGATATTGCTGACGGTAAGTCTCATATAGCACCTACTGTGGAGAATGGTAACACTGAATTTACTCTTAATACAATATTGAAAATAGATTGTTGGATTAATTACAGCCTTCCAATCTGATCAGAATTTAAGGAAAGGAAAACACTCTGGTATCATGGGAGAAGAATTATTTTTCACATAGGGTTGGAAATTAAGATAAAAACTCTTATTTTCTTTAAAAAGAGAAGTATAAAAATATTTGGTGGATTTTTTTTTATTGTACCATGAATCTTTTTTTTTGAGAGACAGTACTAGGGATTGAACCCAGGGGCATTCTACCTCTGAGCTGCACCCCCCAGCTCACTTTTTGTATTTTGTTTTGAAACAGGGTCTTGCTAGGTTGCTAAGAGTCTCAGTACTTGCTGAGGCTTTCCTCAAACCCACAATCCTCCTGAATCAGGCTCCCAAGTACTGGGACTACAGATGTGCACCATCACTCCTTGCTGGCGCCATGACTCTTAAGAATTTCTTTTATTCACTCTTGTTCAATTAATAGGTACTTATTTCATAACTAATAATACCAGTATGAGCATTATGCACTTCTAAATTATCACTTAAATTACTCTTAGTGAGTATAGTGATACTGATTTTGTTTTTTAGTTTTAAAGTAAATAATACTGATATTTTATATTTTCAACTTCATTCAGACCAATAACAAAAAAGCAGATTTATTTAAGTTTCAGGTCAAAAAAATATATCTTGGGTCTCATTTTGATGGTGAGTAAATCTATCTGGGAATTTTTCTGGAACCGAACTCTAAGCAGTGAAAATTAAATACACGGTTTTTCGTTTAACTAGTTTCTCATAAAGTGGGGTTGTTTTACTACTGTTTTTAATCCTAAACTAACAGAGTATGAATTACTTTGGAACACTGAACGAGTACATATTTTATAAAGTACATTTACATTTGTATTCTTTTTCCTTCAGGTTGCATCTATGACAATGACTAGTCTTCAGCTTGCTCTGTTCTGCTATCTCCTTAGTTGCCAACATGAAGTCTGGGCTCTAACTGGTATATGTTATTGGGTATCATAGAAAACTAATGTACAAAACCATTACCACTTTTTAAGAAATTCTGATCAACTTTATACAATTTTATAATTTTGAACTGCCAATTTAAAATAACCTCCCTGCCTTGTCAATATCCCAAAAGACTGTATTAGTAGGGTATAAGAATTATTAAATACACCATTTCTGCTTTGTCTACAACTGTCAATATTCTCCTTTTAGATCATCAATAGACAATCTCACCTAGCCCCACCTTCCACAAAAGGAAAGAAAAAAAGTAAATCATTCAGAAGAGATAGCTGTTCTGTCTTTAAAAAATAATAAAGAAGAAGAAATAATGTAAAAAAGAAATTTTAAAACAATCCACAAGAATAAATACTGTTATCTGTACCTCTATTTATGATAGTATCTTATATTCTTTATTCAAATGATCATGTGTGTGTGTGTGTGTGTGTGTGTGTGTGTGTGTGTGTGTGTTTTACTGGAGATGGAACCAAAAGGCCTTCTACCTCCAGGCTACACCCCCAGACCTATTTTGTTTTTTGTTTGGAAACAGGGTCTCACTAAGTTGCTGAGAGCCTCACTAAATTGCTGAGCTGGCTTCAAGCCTGTGATCCTCTTGTCTCAGCCTCCCAAGTACTGGGATTACAAGTGTGACCTCTCTATCATCCAATCACCCCAGCTTGAAACCTGCAAGCTGCTCTTCTGTGCTTTCATTCCTCACATTTGATTAAGCATTAAATGGAGCTCTCAGAATACAAGGACTCTGTCTTGGGTTTTGGGGGGTTTTATGTTGTTTTTTTGTGTGTGGTACTAGGAATAGAACCCAGGGTCATTCTACCTCTGAGCTATACCCCTAACCCTATTTTTTATTCTTTATTTTAAAACAGGGTCTCACTGAGTTGCAAAGGGTCTCATTATTAGCTGATGCTGTCCACGAGCTGCAATCCTCCTGTCTCAGCGTCCCAAATGCTGGGATGACAAGCGTGCACCACCACGCCTGGCTTTTTTTTTTTTTTTTACATATGTTTTAAATGCTATTTGAAGCCTTTCATTGTATGTTCAAGAATAAAAGAATAAATGAATAATATGTCTACAAAGAACATGTTACCCAGTGGGCTGTCACTGTAGTTTTGTGGTTACTGCGTCAGATGCTTTAGGAACTGCAGTAGCTCGATGCCTGAGCCAGGCCTCTTAGACTTATCAACATGTGAGTCTCTGGTGACCTTAGATAGACTTATAGAGCAATGAGGAAGAAGCCAGTTATGCCGGTGTCCCTGATGGGCTTTCTGGAATCAGATGCTGGGATAGTTTGTATTTCGAGGTGTCTATTAGGGATCAATCTTTGTAAAAGAAAGTAGAGGAAGCATTTAGAGGAAACGAGGTGAACTGCAATGCAGACCTGACGAAACTTCAGCCAACTGGAAGGCGCCTCTGGAGGAAATGCCACCATCGCGTATCTCCCTTCAGGCCAAAATGGCCCTCCCTCTCCCAGCTCATCACCATGTGTGGGCCACCCTGGGAAGGTCAGCATGACCTTGTACGAGATGGCTGCAGCTGTGGCACACATGGAAGAAGCAGACAGATGAAGGCCAACCCCCCCCCCCCGCCCCAGGCAGCAGCAAATCTTTCCTTGAAGGGGCTCTGGCAGCCCATCTTCTCCACAAAGGGATGGAGAGGTGAATGGGAGTTGGAAACTGAGACAAAACATGGAGATTTATTTCCAGAAATTTTACCATAAAAAGAGGAACATGGTGTAAATGATGGCCATATGGGAAAATAAAGTGAAGAAAGGTCGTATTTACGTTGTTCTGGGAAATTCTTTTCTAAGATCGAAAAGACTTAATCTCATCCAAAAGCTGGTTAGAAGGAACCAGTTGAAAGGGATAAAAATTGTAAGGGAGATAGGAGATGATTAAGAAGCAAAGTTTCTTGATAAAACATGAATTTGGACAGAAATAAACTATGAATTACAAATACTGTTTTCCTAAAAATTCTTATTACATCTGTGAAATGCTAAGCATTGTTCTGGGCATATTATAAGGACTCAAATATTGCCTATTCTTATTATTATGACTAGTTTGGAAATACCTGGTGATGTTGCCTATGTGGTCACAAACTTGTTACATACTTAAGGGTTTATATTGGTTCTGTCTCCTCTTCTGAGTTCACCAGCTAAGCTATGAGGTTACATAGCTTACAAGATTCTGAACTGTGATAAGACTCAGACTCTTCTTCTATATAGTATTAAAATGACTAGTTTATAGGTTTATTGCAATAATTGGTTGAGAAAATGTACTGAAGCATTTTGTTTTGTGTCTGATACTAACTAGTACACTCATCACCCTGGTTGGTAGTTACCAGGTCAGTAGAATCTGGTTGAAAATCCATTTTTTGCAATGAGTGAAAAAATAATAATAAGAGAAAGAAAGAAACCAATCAGATATAGCTCCCACATACGAGTATTAGGTTACAGTGTGGTTCATGATTTTTTGTTTGGTATTTTGTAAAACTATCCTTCAATGGCAAAATCATCCTGGATTTTCTAATACAGGCATCTATTTTTTAATTCAGGGACAGTTTTCATTCTGTGAACTTGGAGAAAATAGTACACTGTATGTATGTTCTTCTACAGTACACTGGAGCACAGTCACAGCATTCATGTTTATGGCAATTGTGGCACAGTAATAGGAGCCCAACAGGCACCTCTCACCTTGGGGGTTTATCAGCTTTTCTGTAACTCTCTCCATAGCCTGAGTTGAAAGAACTTTTCAAACTTCAGAAAACGTGTTTCAACAACAATCTCTTAATGGTCTTCCTACTCCGGTAATGGTTCAGTGAGCATTTTTGGGTGCAAGCAACAGAAATGAACACTTGCCCTTGAGGAGTTCACCCATGAGTCCAAGCCCCAGGACGGAACTCCATTGCTTGGAGTCATGAGCCTGAACCTGTGGTGTGGTGAGGGAGGGTCCTAACCTTCTGGATTCAGTAATGAGGAAAAGTTTCCTAGAATCATCCTTTCTAATATAAGGACATTCCATGGTAAAGAGATAACTTCCTAATATAAAAGTCAAAGTATTGGGAAGTGTCCAGGAAGTTCACTATCCAGAAAAATGATCTCATGAATAAGTTTTGGAAATAATATGAAGTTATATTTTGTTAGCATATTAAATGCATAGCAGTTTTTAAATTATATTTTTCTTTGCTTTCTAGAAGAATTTGGTCTCCTATCATTCTTTGCTAATTTTTTAATATATTGGTGATTAAATCCAGGGGACTTCTACCTCCAAGCTAAGCCCCCAGCCCCTTTTTTTATATTAAAACAGGGTCTTCCTAAATTGCTGAGAGTCTGACAAAATTGCTGAGGCTGTCCTCAAGCCTGTGATCCTCCTGACTCAGTCTCCCAAGTACTGGGATTACAGGTATGTGCTACCATGTTTGGCTTCTTTGCTCATTTTTTAAATAGAATCTCATAGAGAAATGATTTTGTCCTTAAGAAACATGACAGTATTTATGATGAAAGAAACGACAACTCGTATTCAGCTTTGGTATGAAGATAACAGAGAATGATGGAGACGGTCAAACTATAGAATAGATAAGCTCTACCCGTAGGAGTGAGGTGTTAGTTGTACTAGACATCTTCTGTTTGTCCTCCCTCTTTCGCCATCCTGTTCTGTGTCCTTCAGGAGCAGCTTTTATGGCTTCCTTGATCTTGAGCTTTCAGTTCCATTTGGACCCTGGGGAGCACCAGAAGTCAATCAGAGGGCCAGAGAAAGAGGTTTTGCTCTTCATTTCTTCAGCATCTTTCCAGCAGCTGACAGACAGTCTTCTCCACATTGGTGAATTTCAGCACTTATCCCCGATTTGCCCCTTCAGGATTGCAGACACAGCCCTTGGTCGCCAGCCCCAGGATGGAGCTGTTTACTCTGTGGTTTCTTTACATGCCTTCCACCCGTTTTTTTGTTTTGTTTTGTTTTTTGTTTTTTTGTTTTTTTGTTTTTGGTGGTACTGGGGTTCCTGGAAACCCTTCTACTTCCGGGCTATACTCCCAGACCTATTTTTATACTTATTTTTTTGGAAACAGAGTCTGTTAAGCTAGCACAGCTGGCTTTGAACCTGCGCGATCCTCCTGTCTCCCCCTCCCAAGCACGGGGGATTACAAGGCATGCGCCACCACGCCCAGCCCTTCCACACTTTTGTAAACAATCCCATTATTCAGCTTCCTCAAATTTTTCAATTTGAGTTTGCTATTCCCCACCTAGGCCCTGCAGACACAAGATGCAACTCTGATAAATTATGGATCCAGTGTTTCAAAGATTTTTCCAATTTTAAAAGAGAAGCTCAATATTACAGTTTATATATAAAATTCTGACTTTTTGTTACTGTCAATTCAATTTTTAATGCACTATTCAGATCAAACAAAATATCACTGTAAGCCATATTTGGCTCATGAGGTTAGTCTGTAACTGGCTGCCATGGACAATGGGAGATAAGTCAAATAAAGCACAGGTAATCCTAGCTGTCCAATCCTGCCATTACTAAGGAGTCTTTAGTCTGGGTAGATGGTGGACAAAATTTATTTAGTGTATATGATAGTCGTATTCCATGTCTCTTAGTAACACCAAAGGCCATTGAAAGGGCTTATAGAAAAATAATAAAGTAATGTTGCATATACATTCTTTGGCATCTGAGATGTTGCAACCCCATGGTCTAAAAGCCAAAATAGAAGTCTAAAGTTAAACTGTGCTTTGGGATATGTCCAGCTAAGAACAATATCCAGAAGCAAATATAGGCTATATTTGCTTAGCAAAAGAGAGCAAAGAAATACCCATATTACCATTGAGATCAGATGTCTGTCTCATCTCACTTCCTAGAAACATCAGATCTTCAAAATATCACAATTGCTTCCCAAAACTTTGTATTAGGTTGACGGAGTTGATGGACACAGAGGCACATGCTTGTATTTTAGTTTCTTGGGAGATTGAGGGAAGATCACAAATTTGGGACCAAACTGGACAAGTTAGAGAGATCCTGTCTCAGAATAAAATTAAAAGGACTGGGGATATAGCTTAGTGGTAGAGTACTTGCCTAGAATGTTCCTGGCTCAGTAATGCAGGACAAAACAACAACAACAACAACAACAACAACAACAACAACAACAACAACAAAAATGCACTGAATTTAGAAAAATTTAAAAATGCAACCAGGCTTGGTGGCACATACCTATAATCCTAGTACTTGGAAAGTTGAGATAGAAGAATCTCAGGTTGGATTCTCAGCAACTTAGCAAGACCCTGTTTCAAAATAAAAAATAAAAAAGGGGTCGAGGAGTAGAATGTAGCTCAGAGGCAAAATACCCCTAAACTCAATCCCCAGTACCACACATACAGAAAAACAAAGAATAGTTAAAACTATATAATTGTAATAAAAAGAACCCAAGTTTTTAAAGCATGCGCTTTCAATAAATTTGATGAGACTTTTACAGCCATTAAATATTGAAGCATAATAATATGTTCAATCCTAAATCATTATATCAAGGTTCATCTCTACTATGTTTATGCTGAGCATTGCTTTCTATTTGACTAGGTAATTTTAAGTATCTAAGAACTTTTTACAAAAAGTTTAAAGAGTCTACTAGGACAAATGCCTTACTAAAAAAAAGAAGAATTTTTATTTTATTATTATTATTATTATTATTATTATTATTATTATTTGGTGGTACTGGGGTTCCTGGAAGCCCTTCTACCTCCGGGCTACACTCCCAGACCTATTTTATATTTTTGAAACAGGGTCTCTTACACCAGCGCGGCTGGCTTCGAACCTGCGCGATCCTCCTGTCTCCGCCTCCCAAGCGCGGGGATTACAAGCGTGCGCCACCACGCCCGGCCTAGAAGAATAATTTTTAAATCACACAAGAGGAATTCAGAGAAAAGTAAAAACTGGAATTAGAAATTTATGAAGTCAAGTCATGTGAGTTAATGTAGAATATTAGACACAGTATTTGAAAACACAAAAGAGCAAACTATTCTAAGAATAATAAATAACCTTCTTTCATTCCATATTGACCAGGGAACCTTCAGGTTACTAATTCAGTTTTTCAGGTACATCTGGAAATAGTATTCTAAAGAAGAATGGAAATAGATATTTCAGACACTGGGAAAGTTAGTCCATTTGCCATGTACTTTCTTATGTAAAAGATTCTCATGAGAATATATTATAGTGGGATCTACAGGAAATTCCTAACATAAAATATGAAGACCATTGGCATCACTTTGTAATAATTTTTTTCTTCATTTAAAAGTATAGAATCTAACAAATTATGATCTTTGCTTTTAGTGTTGACTGAACCGTGGTCCCAGAATTACCCTCCTGACTGACAGGTGGAGTGAGTGTTCTGAAGGTGAACAGGAACTGGGCATCCACTCTCTGAAGCTCTTTACTAGGGAGCCCCAGTTACTTTCTCTTCTGTTCTTTTTTTTAATCTCTTCCTAAGAAAATCAATTAACAGCATTAACAGCATTCATCAGAAAGGGATTGTGCCTAAACTTACAACAACTAAAGAGGTGCATTACAGCCTTCTACATGAAATGGCCAGCTAGTCAAGTTCTCCCTCTATTTCTACCGTTTTTTGTTTTATACATTGCAACTATTCTATTAAGGAGATATGCATTTATAGTCTTAAATCTTCCTTACAGTGAAGCCTTATCTCATTCTGATGGGGCCTTTTCAATTCCTACTGTGCTTTTTCACTCGGTCTGTCTTCCCTGATACTAATACAGTCACTTCAGCTTTCTTTTGTAGAATACATAGTTGTTTTTTTTTTCATTTCAACTTTTTTAGATTATCAAATTAATCTAACCACTTCTTCCTGCCTTACTGCTGGTAAACTTACAATTCAGTAGTGTTATTTGCAGGCAAACCTATTTGGGTGAATTTCCTACTTTCTTCCATGCTCTCTGCCAGGTTTCCTTCTGTGCTTCTTTAATGGTCTCTTGTCTTTTCTGGACTGATTCCTTTGCTGATTTTGCAGGCTCACCTACCTCCCACAACCCATTCACACGAAAGTGCTGCACGCCACTGCTCCTCTTTAGTAGCTGTCTTTGTCGTTTTTTTTCTGCATATTTCACAAAGTCTGGTATCGATCAATTAGCCTTTCCCCCAAAATAATACAAGAATATTAGAACACTTTAAGATCATTTGCTCCTGAATGAAGAACTGTTATTGGCAGTATTTTGTCTCCATTTGACTTCCAAAATTTTAAAATATTATCAAATACAGACTTATTTGTTTAAATTTGTCCACATGTTTTTATAATCAGCTTCTTTACTTGACATTGTTCCTTGCATCTCAGACTATCCTTCCAAGACTATTTTTAAATTTTTATTTATTTATTTATTTTGGTGGTAGTGAAGATTGAACCCAGTGGCATTTTACCTCTAAGCTCTC